>NC_140078.1:37030574-37630574 GCF_964194135.1 Talpa europaea | reverse complement strand
CATGAAGTTGCCTGTACTTCCAGAAAATTAGAATGTCAATGTCTGAGCCAGCAACTACTCCTTGGTATACCAGTGTGCACCTGCTGTCACTGCAGGGAGAATTCCTTTTTTTAATATTCATTGAATGAAATACAGGGGAATGGGAAAACTCACTTAGAGTTGACCTGGACCCCAGTGCTTGGGAAAATGGAGATTGAAGTCACCTTCCTGGAAATCCCACTGGCCTAGAAGCCAGTAACAAACTTGCTGAGCTCCATGTGGCCTGTCCCTATTGGTCCCTTCCCATTTTCCTTGACCTCTACCCCATCTCTTGTGGACATCTCTTGTGGCCAGTTCTCTATTTTGAGAACTGAAATAAATATCAGGTAAACAACATTCAAATCACAGCTGTACCAATTTTAAGCCAGGTGATTTCAATTAACATTCTCTCTGAACCTCGGTTTCTCAGTTTTCAAAGTTATGAAGTAGAGGTAATAATATCTAATAGAGTTATGAGGATTTAACAAAACATATCAGGCAAAAGCCTGACACAACAAAGAGATAATCACTCTCAGCTTATAATTATATTTCAATAATAGGGAGCATCAGAGGCTGAATGGACATGAAGTCTAAGTATTTATTTTTATTGAAGTAAACATTGCACTAAAACATTATATAAATTTTAATTTAAAATAAAGATAAATCGTATAAACTAAATAAAGTCCACCACTAGAAATACAATAGATCCCTTTTATTTCCAGATGATTTTAGATTTACAGAAAAGTTGTGAAACTAGTATAGAAAATTTACCCTGAACCCAGTTTCCCCTAAGTCAACAAATTATATTTTAAAGTTACATTTATCACAATTCAATCTCTATTTCCCCAAGCACGATCATCATGAATATACCATTATTAACTAAGATCTACACATTTTTCAGGTTTCCTTAGTTTTCCTTCCATGTCATGTCTTTTCTTCCCAGGGTCCTATTCAGGGCACTACCTTACTTACCACGTAGGTAGTTATGGCTCTTTCTTAACATCTTTGTAGGGTAAGTAAAGTATCAGGCTTTTCTTCCCTCCCACAAATAGGATAAATGATGGATCCTTGTGGTCCTGAATACATGCCTGATGGCGGGCATCTGGAGTAGGGTGTGGGCATATTTAGATGGGATTCACCTGGGCTAAGACTGGGCTTATAAAGATGGTGTCACGGAGACACCAGCAGAAGGAGAACCACAAAAGAAACAGAGAGAAAGCGAAAGAATGCTGGAGAGCCCAGACAGAGTGAACAGTTGCCAGCCTCCCAGCCCCCCAGTGGCCCTGCCTACTCTGTACCTGGTAAATCCCAATAAAAGCTTTAAAAGCCACCGAGGGCTCCATGACTCCTCCTTTACCCCATCTGCTCGGATCATAAAGATCCTGCTCCGTGTCCTCCTGCCACTACAGCCTTTCTTACATAAGTAGTTATGTCTCTTACCTTACTTACCACGTAGTTGTCACGTTTCTTTCACCTTCTCTTGACTGTGACCATGTCTCAGGTTTACTGGTTTTTAGCTACATGACAGTCTTGAGGTGTATTGGCAAGTGATTTTGTAGGAATGTCCTTCAGTTGGGTTTGTTGTTCATCTCCAGGTCAGACCAGTATTGCGGGGAGTGTTTTCGTTAGTCGTCTCTCTTGTTCCCATTCACCATCAACCAGGTCTTCTTGATGAGCCCCAGCTGATTTTCGTGGCCACCTTAAATTACTTACAATAAAGTACCATGAGAGAGAGGAGTGTGCCTAGGATTAGAGCAGAGAAGAGAAGGTATTGAGGGCCTCCCTGGTGGCACAAGGGGTTAAGTCTCAGCACTATGAAGCTATCCACAGCCACTGTGGCCTGAGTTCAGTCTCTGGCCTGGGAGCTGACCCACATGGTGCAGCAGACCTCTCCTATTTCACCTGCTGCTCCCCTCAGAGATGTATTTCAGTAGATCTGTCTGTTCTGCTCCCCACTCTGTCTCTGGTGAATCCTCTCACCCCTGCCCCCCATACCTCTGGCCTGTATCCCAGTTCTTGTATGCATAAATAAATAAATCTTTAAAGAAAAAAAGAGAAGGTATTGAGGAACCATGTAACATCACTACACAGAGCTTGGATTTTCAGACAATGTGGTTCTCACTTGTTACACATGTGCTTATAGTAAAGTTAATTTGGGATTTTTGTCCCAGGAAAGGGCCCAATGTACCAGTTGTCTGAACTATAGGCAATCAATAGTAATACAGAATTTTAACGCATTGTTCATCACTATTGTGTTGCATAATTTGCAGGCAGTTTACCTCTATGTGTCATAAAATTTAAACAACAAGCTACCCCTTCAAGGTCAGTTAGCAGAAACTTGAAAGATCTGAGTCGGGCCATCAATAAAATGTGGCAAAATGAAATCCAGGTGGACAATCTGTCGCGTTCAAAAGTCTGAAATGAAATATGATCACCAAATGATACAGAAAATTTCAGCAGCTAAAATCCAACTACATTACTTAGAAAAAGTTGCCTGCACTGGGATAACATCTGGTATAAATGCCAGAGATGCAGTCACTATTAAACTGTATAAAACGTCCTTTAAGTAAAAACATCACAGTTCTTTTCCAACTATTGTCAGAGGCTAAGGCATTTGCATATTATTGCAAAACGTGTGCTGTCCAGAGGGTATATATGACAGACTTTGATGAAGCTAAAGCCAAGATCAAGGATAACTAAATAGGAAGCATCTACTCTTGATTTTTTTCACACACACATACACACACACTCATAACTGACTACATAGGAACAGTAACTACGGATGCATATCAAAAGCGGGTATTTGCTCAAGTTCTTAAGAGTGAAAAATATAGTTTCCTCATCTGTAAAGTGAGCAGGCAGCACTAAATGATCTCCAGGGTCCCTTCCAGATTGAAAATCCTAATGTCCTGTAATTCTATTATCCCGGCCTTTGATATGGAATACTCATTGAGAAATAAGCTCAAATCAGGCCTGACAGCCAAAATACAAGGCGAGGAATCAGTCTTCCTACTTTTAATGTCCTAACTGAGTTAATGGCTTAGCAGTAAGACACAACTTGCCCTGACAAATTTCATTCTGTATCTGGTATCAACACTGGGCCAGGGGGAGGGGAGGCCCTCTGGAAATCAGCACCACGTGTCCACAACGATAATGCCTGTTGAGCACAGTATAGAGGGTGCTAAGTTTAAAATCGGCTCAGATTTTTAAAGAAAAATACACATCAGGAGATTTTCCAGGAGTTTGGTTTTTCCACTCTTGAACTATGGGAGCTTGGAAAAGAGTCCAAGAGCTTATCATGTGCCAAAAGAGGCAAGAGGGAGCTCAGGTCTGAAGAGTCAGGAGCAGAGGGGGTCTGGATTGACTTGACTTCCCTGTTTTTAATGCTTTCCCAATACCCAACACAGTTCCTCATCCTTTAACAAATCAGTGATACCAAAATCAACAAAACCCTAGGAATCCTACCAAACAGTCTGAAATCAACTCTGTACTGCTGCAGTTACTACAATTTGATGATGCCATTAACTGGGCCCTCCTCATCCTGCTGGCTGCTGAGATTTCAAAAGTACGCAGCCCAGGCCCTAGGAGTCTAACCTGGGGCTGAGTGATACCCATCCTCGACTCAAGACAATGCTGACCCTTGTTACCGAACAAGAAACCAGGCATCAGCAGTGGATGCCATTGCACCTGGAAGCGCACTAACGTAGACTGGGCTGACTTTGGATCCACATAGTAACTGGCTCAGAGGTGACTCCTGTGCAGTGCACATAAAATTGGAGAAGAGCTGGTCTAGAGCTTCCCTTTCTCTCCTTTCTGAGGGAAAAAAACATTAAGCCAAATTTAAGACTCAAGTCCTAGACTTTCTCGCATGGTACAGGGTCCTAAGCATCATGAAAAATAGCCTACAATAGGTGTGTCGAGACATATTTCTGGACTGGTCTACACGTAGATGAATTCATCTGAGACAGCCCTTTACTTCTGGTTTCTCGGATATTCACAAGCAGGTGTAGAATGCTCATTTGGGGGCTGGAAAGATACTCCTTGCCCAAAGGAGATGTTGGCATACCTCCTGTGCCCCACGCTCACATCCTTCTGTGAACAATTCTGGGTCATGGGACTAGTTTGGGGCTAGACTTAACCCCTGGCACCACTAGGGAGGCCCTCAATATCTTCTCTTCTCTGCTTTAATTCTAGGCACATTCCTCTCTCTTGTACTTTATTGTGAGTAATTTAAGGTGGCCAGGGAGCATGTCCTTTCTGTTATCAGCCACCTGCCTCCTGACCCCACATGGAGGGGAAGTCCATCAAAGCCTGAGGGTCTGAAGTGGAGCCAGGTTCAATCCAGAGGTGTCTGGAAGAAGGTCATCTGCTGAATTGGCTCCATCTCCCAGCTGTCTTATTTAGGTGTCTTGGCATCTAACACCGAAGCTCTTGTTTTTTAAACAGATGGACTCAGTTTCACATTGTTTCATATATTTTTACCATTTTCTAAACTCTTGCTGCTTTCTCAGTGTGGTTTGAGGTTGGCGGGACCTGCATGGCTGGGATCTGGTTGATCACTTGGAATCTCAGCTCTGCCTGTATGCCCTAAATTTGAATGTGAATTCAAATGTTCTCAGCCAGTTAATGTGTAGATTAAAGTTTAAGATTCACTGATGTAAATAACTGTCACATCTTGAAAATGTGTTCAGATGCCCTTCCTGTCCTTCCCTTTGCTGCTCTGTAACTCAGACTCAACCACAGAGACATGAGTGCATGGGTGTGTCTGGGGGATTGCTCGTTTCTCAGATTTCTACTTTTCTGAAATTATTTAGAGGGATATTTATTGCTTATTGCTTTTGGCCTCTTTTTAATCACAGGGTCACAGGTTAAGTAGATGTTCATATTGTAGCCTCTACTCAACTTAATTCCAGAGTGCATTTTACAAAGTATCAGTCTAAATAACATATGGGATATTACATGTAACTTGATAGTCTCTAGTAATATATCAAATTTGGTCCAAATCAGATTGTTCCTTTGAAAGTTCTGGAGCTGAAAGCAAAATGTTAAAGAGATGTAGAACAGAAACCTTACTTTTCTAGTCAGTCAGACACAGACAGCAATGTATTCAGTGCTTGCTAAATTCTGAAACCTGAGGAATGGCTGTGCCTGAGACTTAGATGAAAGTAATAAGACCACCATGGCTTTCCAAGAGCTACTTTTTATTATTATGCATCTCTGTATGTGGATGTAACTCATCCACCAATATGACCTGACTCTTAAAGGCCAGGATCACAATTCAATGTTATTTGCATTCTCCATGTCAAGCAATGGCCTGAATTCAACATTGTTAAGTTAGAAATAGTGGTGGTGATCACCACAATGGAAGTTTCATTGTTTCCAAGACTGGTTAAACTTTTCTAGGTTGTAGAATTTTCCTTGCGGAAAAAATATTCTATTTTCCAGAATGAATTAAGTTTACAGATTAACTATGAGGACACAGAGAGTATATACTATGTGACTTCCAGATATTTCTTAAATGGTTCTTCTACTACAAGAAAGATACTTTCCCTTTCATAAGTATGGAGCCCCAAAACCTAAAACTTATGTAAGGTCTAATATAATTCTATCACCTATTATTTGATAACAGAATCCAGTTCTCTAACCTATAGAAAACTCGTGATGTTTCCTTCTCCTTTAAATATAATGTAGACATTAGGCATATTCATTTTACCTATTTGGAAAGTAAATTTTCGCCTCAACAAAGTTTTTAATGTTAGCTTCAAAGTGAAACCAGGGCCTCCCTGGTGGTGCAAGGGGTTGGGCACTGCACTATGAGGCAGTCCACAGCTTCTGCAACATGGGTTCGATTCCCAGCTGGCCACAGAGAAACCCACATGGCAAGGCCAACCTCTCCTGTCTCGCCTGCTGCTCCCCTCAGCAGTGTATTTCAGTCAGTCTGCCTGTTCTGTTCCCCACTCTGTCTCTGGTGGATCCTCTCAACCCCTTGCATCTCTGGCCTATGCCCCAGATCTTGTGTGCATAAATAAATCCTTAAAAAAAAAAAGTGAAACTGGAAGGGAAGGAGTTAGCAATGGAGGTCTTGAAGTAACCATGTCTAGAAGTGAGCAAAAAAGCATAACATACATGAGTAATGAAGAGGAGAGAAATAAGAAGTCACCAGGAAACAGAAAGCACTGTAAAGCTACTCAGTTACTTAGCTGCTGATAGACTTACAGCACATTTTCACTTAATATCACTGGTAGTTCCTGGAATGCTGTGAATTTAAGAGAAATAACAAATGGCAAAAGCAGGCCCTCAAACAATGCCATTTCATTTAACAACAGCCAAGATTTGCTTTCTGTCATCAATGTTATAACAAAATGACATTGAACAAAATGAATTTAATGGCTGACTTACTGTAAGTTAATTCATCCCTCATTCCATCTCACCAATACATATCAAACTCTTAAAGCACCAGACCCATTTCTGAACCACTGTGTCAAATACACTCAACAGGTGCCTCTCCTTTTCCTTCCAGCTGCAATCCTAGTCACCACTTATAATAAACTATTAAAGTTTGATTAAATCACCCCTTAAAACCTGAGTCTGCTGCTAAGTCTAAAAAGAATAATTGGTTCCTATCTAACCAGATTACCACTTGTGCTTGAGGCTATTACTCTCCATCAGAGCCTTTGCTGATTCTCCCACCCTGTAGGACTGCTCCTCTTTCATGGTTTCCTGTGCTCATACCTATTAGAATCCGTCAAATTGCTTGTTTACTTGTCATTTTTCCATCTAGACCGGAAGCCCCTTAATGTGGAGAAAAACTTGTTATGGCTTGAGTTATGGTTTGAGTTAGTGATTCCTCTCACACTGTTAGGATACTCTGGACACCCAACATATATATAATGAACTCCTAAATACTCTTCAGCACTCATTGATCAGCATCCTTAAGTATCTTTAGATTGTCATAAAGTGTTTTTTCTGTGAAAATGAATTATTTTCTAACTTACCATTATACAATTTTCTTTATATTTACCACTTATTCTTCCTAAGAGTAAAGGAAGGGGAAGAGAACTTTTTTCACTTTTGGGTGGGATATCCTAGTTGGTGTCACACTCCATCTCTAACAACTCCCATTGGACTGTGCACATAGTCTTTCTTTTTTTTTTAATTTTTTTTAAATAATAAATTTTATTTTTATATTCCCCATACAATTGCAACCCCCCCATTCTGACCCCAATCCCTCCCCTCCCGCCCCCACCCCCCAAAAAGTGTCTCTGGTTCATAGTTTTTTTGTTGATTTTGATTTTCACTTTCTTATAGTTATTCATTATCCTGGTCCCTTATTTAAGTTTTCCAGATTCCTGCTATGAGTGAGACCATCCGGTATTTTTCTTTTTCTTTCTGGCTTACTTCGCTGAGCATGATCCCTTCCAGCTCCATCCATGTTGCTGCAAATTGCATGTGTTTATCTTTTTTGAATGCTGAGTAATATTCCATGGTATATATGTACCACATCTTCTTGATGCAGTCATCTATTTTTGGGCATTTGGGCTGTTTCCAAAGCTTAGCTATTGTAAATAGTGCTGCTATAAACATAGGGTGTGCACATAGTCTTTCAATCCTGCTTTTTGCTCCATGCCTTCAGTATCTGCTAGGAAAGTGCAGAATGCAACAGGAGGGGGATTGGAAAAGCACTTTTTGTGATGTTTTTCTCTCTTTCCTGTCACCTAATACCTACTATATCTGACACCAAATACCTACTTTCCCCTCTACTGTGTTTTTCTAGCACTGTCTACTCTCCTTTGTGATTGAGAAAGTACTGAACTGGTATTGCATAAATTCTAAACTAATGCATGATTAACAAATTATTATAAAGCTGTATGAACTGCAGATAAAAACATTACTTCATTGCAGAGTAATTTGTTAAGGCTTCAGTCTTCAGAGCATTTAATATTCATTTTAATCTGTTGATGATTTTTGATGATTTCCACCATTTCTGAAGAAACTAGATGTCACCATCTTTAAGTAATAGCTTTATCGAAGGGAGAAAAAAAGAGTCCCTATTGGCAACTCTCTTCCCAAATACACCTTTATGATCTATTAGTAGACCTAGAATACCTTAAAGGAAATTTAAAGATCACCTAGATAAAATCTCCCATTTTACAGGTGAGTAAAATGTGGCATGGTAAATTGCATAAGGGGAAAAGACTTACCTTTCTCTTTGGCCTGCTTCCCTCAGTTCCTCCAAAATGTCATGTTTGGAGGAGAATGGGGCATTGAACTCCTGCTCCCAGCTGGGCAGGCTGCCAAGAAAAGAAGTCAGGTTTCCCGACATCCCGCCCAATGCTCTCTTGGCTAAACCACATGGCTTGTTTTCCTCTGCCCTCCCTTGGACCACTGGGATGTTCTTGAGTCAGACACTACTGATCCCTTTCCCAGGATTCATACCCACCTGCTTTCTGGAGCCAAGTTTTGCTAGGTGTGTGGCTTTTTTTTTTTTGGAATGCTCAGTCACTTTGTAGCTCCAGCCCTCTTGCTAGGGCAGGATGATTTGCGTAGATAAATTCCCACTACATAGGACCAGTGAGTCTCCAAGTCCTCAATGCCAGCTAGAGACTGTTGGTTTTATAAAACTGCTTTAAGCTGTATATAGTTGACAGAAAGTACAAATCGGAGTGTGCAGAACATAACCTTTCTTCACAGTAAACCTATTTGAGTACTAACCAAGGCACATAGTCTACTGTTGATTTAAAACAACCAGAAAATGTGCAAATCTCCAATGAGAGCCAGATATGGCCTCCATGCACACTTTAGCCTTCTTCTTTTCCCCTTATTGGGGGAAAAGCTTGTTATTTGCTAATGCATAAAAAAGTGGGCAGAAAGTGAATAAGCTGTGGAATTTGAAGGAGAACTTTTTAATGCTTAAAATATGAAGGAGGGAAATACCACAAAACAGGGTAAACAGGACAAATATTTTAGACCAAAGTAACCAATATACTGCAGCTGGGATATGAACCTCATTGCTTATAAGAAGAGTAAAGTGGATTAATTAAATTGACCAAAACAGGGTTTGGAGATAGCAAAAAGTTTTATTTTTTGGATATTTTTTCAAAATAAGTTGTGATATCAGGTTAGACTCTTGTCTAAGCAAGCATTTGAAGGTTTTCTATTTGCTGCTACTATTTTTGGGCTTTGCGTTAGATATTGGTTATGAAATTTGTGTGCATACATATTATACATATGTATATATGTATGTATTAAATTATATTTATATAGCTATATATACTTATATCTATTTATGTGTATATCTTTCCTTGTTGAACCATGATAGTAAAAATGATTAGTGGAGTTGAAATCTGCAGCAATGCACAGATTGCTTGCTACAGTGTTTAGGATAGCTGAAATATGCAATAATTGATTTTAACATGCACTGTAATTGGTTCCATATGTGTCGCTGTCAACTGTGATGCATCATAATTAAGCTGACATGTTCAAAAACTGGCCACCGAAATGAGCACTCACTGAGTTTTCAAACTGTACACAGCTGCTGCTTCTCTGTCCCCTCTTCTCCCACTCAGGACACATGTTGCTGGGTTTTATTTTGCCTCCATGTTTTATCTATTTTACCCCCTCAAATTTTAAATGACCTCCTTGAGTGGATTCAGGCTCTTTCTCCACCTTCATTTTCACATGGTCACATATTTTAGCAATGATAGATCTAGATGCAATTTCCTAAACCATCATAAATCAGATCTTGGCCATTGTGAGAATGGTCAAGAATTTGATATAAAATAAGACACAGCAACAGATCCATAAAAGTTCCATATTTTAGCCCCGGATCCCCCAATCAAACCACACTTAAACTCTTATTAGGAAATGCACTTAGAGGAAGAAAGGGCACTGTGTAACATATATTCACCTCTGGCACCCCTATCACATGAATGAAAATATTCCTGCTTTTAACTATCTTCCCTTCTTCTATGGTCATCAGAATGCTTACATGCATTCATGGTGGCCTTATCTTGATAGCCAGATTCTATTTTGTGTGTGTGTGTGTGTGTGTGTGTGTGTGTGTGTGTGTGTGTGTCAAAGATGACATAGTTGAAAAGGCGCTAAATTAGGTCTGGGGGCCCAGAGGTCAAATCACAGATCCATTACAATTAACAGTGTTAGTAAAGCTCTCTGAGTGCTAGCTTTCTTCCTAGAAAAGTTGCAAAAATAATACTCTTCCAAGACTGTCTCAAGGTTTTAACCAATAGAATGAAATACAAGCATGATTGGATAAATGATCCTTCAGTTTCTGAACTCTCTATTCTGGATAAGCATGAGTTGTGTCTGTCCTTGGACTTTGTATTACCACAATTGTCTGTGTTTAATTTAAATAAGCAACGCATCAATCCTCCCAGTTCCCTGACCTGTCAGCCCGTGTCATACTTTCTCCCATCTGTTAATCATATTGATGGTTGCTGTGATAGAAAAGTAATAGCCATTCATAGTTGACCAAACTGTCATGGACTATGAAACTTCCAGTAGATGCATGATAGCCATCCCCTTATTGTTTCCTTTGGGACAGCATTTGTCCACTTATTTCAATCATTCAACACCGGTGGGGCTACTACCCAACTGGCTTATAATGAAGTAGACCTGGCAAATCATGGTGTCTCTTCTGCATGTCAAAAGAAGACCTTGTCTTTGTGGCCATGTGATCATGCTGGACCAATATGCATTCTTCCATGAGCTTTGATAACCAAACGTTATGAGACAAGCTTCTCTTATGTCCTCAAAAATTGTCCATGAAGATAGAAGACTAGTGATTCCCCATCACAAAAGAAGAAGCCATAATTTCTACCTCACAAAGGAAGGTGAGATTGAGGTCAACGCATGGGATGGAGCAGACTTGATAGAAAATGCTATTTAATGAATTTGGAAACTGAGAGATGAGTGCTAGGAAAGCAAAACTTTTTCTACTCCCTACTGTCTTATTTCTTGGAAAAATCCTTTAAAAGCTAAGCTATGTAGATTTAAAGTAGACATGAATTGAGAAGGGAAAGTGGTCCTTTATCTTCCTCTGCCTTACAAGTTTTACTTTCAGAAAGAAGTCTTTATGTTATATACAGGATCTGCTTTAAAAGGAGGGTGACTGATGCTTTAAAAGGCATTCTGACAGGGACCCCTTGACTACCAGAATATTCCTACTTACCCAACTCTGGTCAAAACCTTTGGATGGTATGTAGTACATGTGCAGTTGTTCTCAAACTTAGGGTGGATCCAATCCCCCACAGAGTTTATGAAAACACAGATTTCTTGGTCAAACCACCATAAATGCTGATCTAATAGATCTGGTTGGAATGGAGAATCTGCATTTCTAGTAAGTTTCTAAATTGTAGTGAGGCTGCTTGTCTTTTGACAATGTTTTGGTAACCATTGCTATAATAAAAGTCAGATTAAGCTGTAAGTTGAGAGACTCAAGTCTTGGCCCCTTAGACAATCAGTTCCTTGGGTGCAGAGCAGCTCAAGAGGGAAAGAGAGAGAAAAAAAATAGTATTTATTGGGATAGATAGGACTGGAAATAAGGAATCCAGCAGCTCTGGACCATGCCCAATAGCCCTGAGGGCAAAGGACCATTACTTTCAACAATTCTGCAACCAAAGTTGGCACTCAAATTTGGAAGCTCTAGAGGGAATATGCCCTCATTAAAGGTTTGCAAACAGGCCTAGGGAAGGAGGGCCATTCCAGGATGAAGAGAAGGTACAAGCAAAGATACTGAATGTGGATCTCCTGGCATGATGGGGACAGTTCAGTGTGGTTTAGAGGTAACCTAGGAAGGCTATGCCAAAGAATTTGTACTTGATTCTAAAATAGTGAAAGACTTAAAGATTCAAGCTCGATTCACCTCGAGCCAGAAATACACATGTGCTTTAATTCCAAAGGGTTCAGTAACAAGCTTGCAAGTGACTTCTGCCAATCAGATCTCATCAGTAAAACAATTAGTAGTTACTTGTAATAGTTGAGAACATGGGTACTGATGTCTAAATGTCTGGGTTCTAGTCTGGAGTGTGCCATTTATTAGCTGTGTGATTTTGGGTCAGTTACTAATTGTGCCTCATTTTCCTTCTCTGTAAAATGGTGGTAGAAATGACTTTGTTTTTTTTGTTTTTGTTTTTTGTGAGTCAGCATTTTCTTATATTTTATTTTTTTAATAATAAATTTTATTTTTATATTCCCCATACAATTGCAAACCCCCATTCTGACCCCAATCCCTCCCCTCCTGCCCCCCACTCCCCAAAAAGTGTCTCTGGTTCATAGTTTTTTGTTGATTTTGATTTTCACTGTCTTATAGTTATTCATTTTCCTGGTCCCTTATTTAAGTTCTCTAGATTCCTGCTATGAGTGAGACCATCCGGTATTTTTCTTTTTCTTTCTGGCTTATTTCACTGAGCATGATCCCTTCCAGCGCCATCCATGTTGCTGCAAATTACATGTGTTTATCTTTTTTTGAATTCTGAGTAATATTCCATGGTATATATGTACCACATCTTCTTGATTCAGTCATCTATTTTTGGGCATTTGGGCTGTTTCCAAAGCTTAGCTATTGTAAATAGTGCTGCTATAAACATAGGGGTGCAGGTGTTCTTTGGAATTGATGTTTCTGTGTCCTTTGGGTAAATACCTAGGAGTGGAATTGCTGGATCATATGGAAGCTCTATGTTTAGTAGGTCCAGAAATCTCCACACAGCTCTCCACAGTGGTTGGACCAGTTTGCACTCCCACCAACAGTGCAGAAGAGTTCCTTTTTCTCCACACCCTTGCCAACATTTGTTGTTGCTAGTTTTTTTAATATGTGCCATTCTCACTGGTGTAAGATGGTATCTCATGGTAGTTTTGATTTGCATTTCCCTGATTACAAGTGATATTGAACAGAAATGACTTTGTATTCATTCAATTGGTTTGAGAAGTGAATTAGTTGACATCTGAAAATATCTTAGAGCTATTATTAATACTCAGTTTCAGAATAGCCACATGTAATGAATAATAGTTAAATATTCAAACAGGAAGAATATTGTATCTCTACCAACTTCTTTCAAAGAATGTTGAAAAGATATCCTAGAGAGCACCTATAAAGACCTTTGAGCTACAAAAAAAGGATACGGTCCAAAGAAAGATCCCCTAAATTCTTGAAAATACAATACAAGGAAACATTGATGAGTTTGGGCTGCAGTTCTTCAAAATCACCAGCCAACAACAGACCAGAACAAAGACATGAGAGTCATGTTCACCTGTGTTCCATCATGAATAAGGAATGGCCACCTGCTCTCTAAATGTGGATAATCTCTAGAATGATGAAGATCTCTACAGGCATGTCACAGCATACTAGAGACAAGTTTTCAATGTCATAATACAGCCATTTCCCTGAAAGCAGCTCAGGACCATAAGATACAGAAAACTAAGACCAGAGCCCAGGTTGCCCAAACTGCCAGCGTCTTTAACCCAGCAGCTTCTCCTGTCGTGACATTGACACACCTCACACCAACAAATCATCCTCTCTATCCAATCTAACTGACTAAGCAAAAACTGCAGTATAAATGTCAATGTGTTGTCTGATCCCTTGAAAAAAATATATAAAATATGTCAGTGGGGCCTCCCCGGTGTCACAGTGGTTGAGCACTGGGTTGCAAAGCTGCCTATAGCCTCTGCAGCGCCTGTTCTATCCCCTGCCGCCTGGTGAGGGTCCCACATGGCGCACAAACCTCTCCTGCCACCCGCTGCTCCCCTCAGCAGTGTACTTCAGTCTGCCTGCTCTGCTCCCCACTCTGGCTCTGGTGAATTCTCTCACCCTCCCGTGCTTCTGACTATATGCTTGTATGGATAAATAAATAAATCTTTAAAAAAAAATGTCAGTGTTTTCATGACCCTCTGGGAAACACACACACACACACACACACACACACACATACAATCTCTTCCATTTTCTTGGGGACATCCATAGAATTGACATTTGGTCTTCTAAAATGTCTTAAAAAAAATCGGTTTGGAGGGTGAGGCAGCAGAGGGAGTAGTGCCATGAGAGGTGTTTTGCATTTTATCTGCTACCTCATTAGTTCTTAATACTTCCTCAGTTCAAGGAGAGGCAGCATTTTTCCCTTGGTAATCTTAATGACGCAAGCCCTTCCACTAACCGCAGGTGTTAATGGCAAAGTAATTTTGAGGTTTCTGAAGGGAGAGAGCATTCCAAGTTTGGAGAATAAACATGGAGTGGAGATCCAATGTCAATGTTTCCTAAGGATTTTTATTTAATGACTCTGACACCTTGGTCTGCTGGGACACTCTGACAAGAGGGATACAGCTGTCCTCTGTAGCCTTGCTGGGTCCCTCATGCCAACTATGTCACAAACATACCCAAATATCCTCTCAGCTCCCTATATCATCCTTTTGCATGTGATCCAAAAATCAACAGAGCAGAAGAGGAATCACAAGATACCAGGATGTATCAGAGAAATCCCAGAAACACAACAAAAGCATGAAGAATTTATTGGGGCTAGTGTTCTAGAACAGTTGTTCTCAAATGGGATCCTAGAATCCATCCAAGAACCTGTCAGAAACATACCATGTCCAGTTCCACTCCAGACCTGCTGAATGAGAAATCTTGGGGGAGGGGACCAGTGAATTGTGCACTAACAAGTCCACTCATTCAAAACTTAACCTCCAGGATCAACAAATGCCAAATTACACACATTAAAATACAGTGTTGAGTAAACAAGGCAATACTTTATCCACAATGTTGAATCTTACAAAATATAAATGACATGCATTGCTCAAACTAAGTGAGAAGGGGCTGTGAGTGAAACATCAGTAGAAACTTCACGCAAAGATCAGAAGGAGCTGTTCCCCAGTTACATAGAGAGAGAGGAAAAAGGAGACACTCTCCCTTGTCAGCACAACCAAAACAGCACAAAGGGTCTACTTGGCTCAGGATTTAATAACAGAACAAGGCTTCTCTCATGGCATAAGAAGGAAGAAGGAGGAAGAGACATACTAAGTTGTAGAGAAAAGACAGGCACTCAGTGAGTTGGTGTGAGGTCAGGGAGCACAGTTGTGGAGAGGTTGAACAGCAGGTCTGAGACCCTGTCTTTGGAATGAAGGGGCTCCCCGCAATAGTCTGTCAGGCCACAAGGGCATGTATGATGGTGAGAGAGACTAGTGGAACAATTACTTAGATTCCATTACTTGAGTGGGAGGGATTTAGAGAAGACCTCAAACTCCAGCCACCATTGCCGACAGAAGCAGCCACAAAAAAAAAAAAAAAAAAAAAAAATTATTGTGATTTTTGCTTCCTGGTAATAGAAGTGACCAGTGACCGTCCTGCCTATTTTGAAACCATGTAAACAAAACTTCACTTATATATTGTCTTGGGGATTTTTGACATTCCTAGAACTTTATAGTCTTATGTCCTATCACAATTCCAAAAAGGAGATCTGCATGAAAACAAGAAGTTTAGAATCTGTGTAACAAAGCTACATTATACATAAGAGAAGTCACATCCCCATCTGCCCTTATCCACCCAGGGATTTTCCTGCCACTTCCTACATGAGCCCTCAGCTCAGCCAATCCAACTGTAATGGAGCCCAGTGTATGGCACTCCTGTCTATAATGCTTCCCTGGATGGTGCCTTTCCTCCACCCCTTTCTCCGGTCGCTTGCTCTCCAGGATGTTCTTTCTGTATACATTCCACATACAATCCTTGTCTCACATGTTCCCTTGTGTTTGTGAGATGTTCATAGAGCTCTAATCTGTGCTGTTCACTTGGACTGGCACATAGAGTGAGCCCATGGGGTCCATGAAGACCAGATACTCAGGGCTGACCCCCAAAGCAGTCAAGTTTTACAAACTACTTATTTAAATGTCAGTTTCCAGTTTTACTCAGTGGTAATTGCTGTATTAAAAGAAGTATCTCTCTAAAGTGACTTCAAAAGACTCTTCAGGTATCTCCTAGACTAGAAAATTACATCTATGTTTTAGGAAAACTGAGCAGCTAACTCTAGGTTTACGCCAAGAGGAGAGCAGGTAGTTTCTCCAAGGGGATCAAGAGAGGGATTAGGAAAGTAAAGGCAGAATAATGGGGTCTGCTCACTAAAGAATATAATTATATATTATGAAGTTGCACTACTATACCACACTATTATTCATTAGGACACTGGTTCAGTTGCTATAATAGCAACAACAAAAATCCCATAAATGGCAACTTAACCAAGATAAGATGGTTTTGCTCCTACTTAGATGCTCACACATGAAAAATTCAGGACTGATATGAGGGCTCAACAGCATCAAGGACCCCAACTTCTTTAGTTCTTGTTGCATTGACTGCATCTCATGGTCGGAGAGGCTGCTTTAGCTCCCACTACCACCTGAGAACCCAAGGGAAGGAGGGGAGTTGAGGGCACAACTCAGAGGTGGTACTTCCTAGTGTCATCCCGTATTTTACTCACATGGCCATGCCGCTCCTCAGGGGTGACTGGAAGACTAGTCCTTTATTTTTTTAAAAGATTTATTTATTTATGCATATAAGAGCTAGGGCACAGGCCAGTGATGCAGGGGGTGAGAGGATTCACCAGAGACAGAGTGGGGAACAGAACAGGCAGACTGACTGAAATACACTGCTGAGGGGAGTAGCGGGAGAGTCAGGGGAGGTCTGCTGCGCCATGGGGGTTGCTCCCTGGCCGGCTGGGGATCAGACTCACGCTGCAGAGGCTGCAGATTGCTTCGTGATGTGGTGTTTAACCCCTTGTGCCACCAGGAAGGCCCAAGACTAGTCCTTTAGATGCAGGACCATGTACAGCTTAAGCCCAAAGTAACTATTACTAAGGGGGAAAGGAGAGAAGGGATATTGGTAACTGGTATCTCTATAACAGTGAATACCCACAATTCACAAGTTGAGAATTCCTAAATTATAAAAGATCTTTGAAAATATCTACAAAATTCCTTCCCCAAAAGGGTGGTGTTTATCAGTCATTTGCATTTGTGTATGGTCTGTGCACTCATCTGCTATTGTCATGGTAATTACATTGTACCCCAACACTCAATTTTTGGGTGTACTTAATTTCGTGTAATGTCGGATTTTCTTCATGTTTGTTTCTAAACATACCTTCTAAGGAATGTTTTATTATAAATTTGGCACAAATTCATAGGAAAAGAATTCAGAAATCCAAATAGGCAGAAAGTAGAAGTGGAAAGAAAGGGAGGCAGAAGGGAAAAAAGAAAATGTTCTTGTGATTTCAGTCTGCAGAGAGGATGACCATTAGTTACATGGGATCTGGCATTTTATTCATGCATACGTTTATTTTTATTTACCAAAATAAAATCACAAAACAGACATGACTTTGTAATATGGGCATCTCTACCCTCACTTAACATTATAGTATATATTTGGTTCCATTTAATACATTTCTGCAAGAACATAGCTAGTATCCATTATAATATACCAATACAACTATTTTTTTTTACTTAAACTGTTATTGAACATGAAAGTTTTATCACAGAAAACAGCATTAAGTTTACTTACATCCATGACTGTTTCTGATGGATAAATTTTTAGAGGTAGAGTAGGAATATAGAGCTAAAGAAATGGAAAAAATATGTTATCAGTATTATGTTTTGATTTATGCTCTCAAATTTTAGATTCTTTTGGCATTCGCTAAGTAAAAATAGGACAAGCAGACTGGAATAAATCTTTTATCAACAAGATCACATTCAGAAAATTAGTTTTATGTGGATTGTATGTGGGGTTCATTCCGTTCAAGAGAGATGGTTCTAGAGTATTTTCCACTGCCAATATTCAGTCCTATATGAAGATGATCAAAACTATGTGAATTAAAAAAGAGAGAGAAAAGATTGCACTGGTGTCCCAAACAGGACGAACAGCTCTATTGCAGCTGATGTTTTCCCTTCTCCTATAATCAAGCTTCAAAGGCCCTAACAGACAATGGCTAAGCTGTCCCAGATGGCGGCACACATGGGGAAGGAAGGGCCAGCTTGAGACTGTGCTAATGTAAATAGGAAGTGTTTCCTACATGTCCATCCAGAAGGGAGGGGAGCCCTGGCCTGAGAAGGGCAGCAGGCCCATAGAAGGTACTGGAAACTTGACGATGAACCACTGAGGGACCCTATCTGAGCACCAGTCCTGCAGCCGACAGCACAGGTTGCCCCTTGACTGCAGCTGCATCTCATATTCATTAGCCCAGTGGAGCCTGTTGCTGTAAGGGCGCAATGTGAAATAAATTAAACTGACGGGGCCCTGCTTTTCAAGAATTTATGTTGCTGTTGTTTTTTTCTTCATGGTCATGTTTTGCCCCAAAAGGTTTGCATTGACATCCTCCCCCAGGCTGCATTGTAGCCAGGTAAAACCTGACATTCATGAAATGCCTCTCTCCCCATGTCTAACTGGGCAGACAGATCATTGAGAACATTAGGTATGTGTTTTCCTTAAAAGCAAAGCTTGATATGTAAGATGTAAGCATGGAGCGATTGTTCCTTTTATAGAAAATTCTAATCTTTACAGAATTTCTCAGAGTGGAGCAGTGAGCTTTCTAAGTAAGAGAGTTTACAAAACCATGCTAAAATGTGTTCCTAAGAACTCACCTATTGCATATAATTAAGTACAACCACATTGTTAGTCAACCCAATTATATCAGTTAGTTCAATAATAAAAACCACCATTACATGGTGCCTCGTGGTTGACAAAGACTTTCATACCACGCTCCTACAGTGGTCTCTGCAATGGTAGTCATCACTGTCTCCTCCAGGACCCTAATGAAGAAACCTGAAGCTCAGGTCAGATGTGCTAAGTGACCTGTAAGGACTCTGCAGCTGATAGGTGGACACAATAGGACTTTGTACTGACTTCACCAGCAAAACAGTCCTTGAGGCCCTCCCTGATGGCAGAAGGGGTTAAGTCTCAGCACTATGAAGCTATCCACAGCCACTGCAGCACGAGTTCGATCCCCGACCAGGAAGTTACCCACATGGCACAGCAGACTTCTCCTGTCTCTCCCGCTGCTCCCCTCAGCAGTAGATCTTCCTGTTCTGCTCCCCACTCTGTCTCTGGTAAATCCTCTCACCTCCTGCACCTTTGGCCTACACCCCCAACTCTTGTATGCATAAATAAATAAATCTTTTTAAAAAAAGACAGTCCTTGACCCACAGTGAGTTCAGTTTATGATTTTTTTACTTTACAATGATGTGAAAGCAATATGAATTCAGTAGGAACCAAACTTCAAATTTGAATTTTGATCTTTTCCTGGGCTAGCAATATGTTGTATGATGCTCTTTCATGAAGTGGGATAGCAGCCGTGAACCACACCTCCCAGGCAGTAACAGGGCCACTGGGGAACCAACCAATACCTACCGTGGACTGTGTTGCCAGAATTTTTTGGATTGAATTTAGTGTTTTTACAGCCCTTCTTGTCTACAAAATGTCAGTCTATGTCTGAGGTACTCAACACTTCATTATTAAATAGGTTTGGTGTTAGATGATTTGCCCAACTGTTGGCTAATGTAGGGTTCTGAACATATAATATGTGACGTAAGTATCAATATATTGAAAACATTTTTGACTCGACATTTTCATCTTACAGTGAGATTTTTTTAATTTTATTTTATTTTATATAATTCTTACATCATTTTTCATTTTTGCACAATGTATGCATTTTTATTTTGGTTACATTCCCCATACAATACCCACCCCCCTTATTTTGGCCCTAATCCCTCCTCTCTTCACCCCACCCCCCATTAGTGTGTCTCTGGTTTATGGTTGCTTGTTGAGTTCGATTTTTTTCTTTATTACAATTACTCTTTCTCCTGGTCCCTTGTTTAGGTTTTCTAAATTCCTCCTATGAGTGAGACCATCTGATTATTTTTCTTTTTCTTTCTGGCTTACTTCGCTGAGCATGATCCCTTCCAGATTCATCCATGTTGCTGCAAATTGCATGAGTTTATCTTTTTGATTTCTGAGTAATATTCCATTGTGTATATGTACCACATCTTCTTGATCAAGTCACCTATTTTTGGGCATTTGCATTGCTTCCATAGCTTAGCTATTGTAAATAGTGCTGCTATAAACATAGGGGTGCAGGTGCCATTTTGAATTAATGTTTCTGTGTCCTTTGCGTAAATACCTAGGAGTGAGGAAATGCAAGTGGCCAACAGGCATATGAAAAAATGTTCAACATCACTTGGACTCAGGGAAATGCAAATCAAAACTACAATGAGATACCATCTTACACCAGTGAGAATGGCACATATTAAAAAAACTAGCAACAATAAATGTTGGTGAGGATATGGAGAAAAAGGAACTCTCCTGCACTGCTGGTGGAAGTGCAAAATGGTCCAACTGCCATGGAGAGCTGTGTGGAGATTCCTCAACCTACTAAAGACAGAGCTTCCATATGATCCAGCAATTCCACTCCTAGGTATTTACAATGAGGTTTTAATCCCATTGTAAGTTGAAGAAGATCTGTACTCTGCTCTCCTTTAAACTCATACCGATGGAGGAAAGAATAGAAAACCAAAAGGAGGCATCACAAGACCAGAACCTGACTCATACAAGGAGGTGGGGGTTGAGGGAATTAACATGACCATTAACGCAGCAGTAGAATTCAAGATCCTTAGGCGCCAGTGCCTTACCACAAGGCATAAGACCCAGGCAGGTATCAGACAGCTGTAGGGAGCATCAGCAGCACAGACCTGAGGGTAAAGATATGGAGATCAGGCCCCTTGTGAAGTCTCAGGTCTCTTTTGGATTCTGCATAGTTATCCAAAATCAGCAACAAACCAGTGGCTCACAGGGAGTAAGCCCCTCTCAGAGAAAGTAGTCTATATCAGTGCAGTCTCTGCACTGACACAGGGAAGCAGTCCTTCTGCCCACCTGTGCTATGCAGGTACTTCTTTTCACCAACTCTCTCCTTTGCAAGGCAGCAGCCTTCCTGCCTGCCCATGACCTGTACCATGCTGGGCTTTTCTTCACTGACCTCTCTCAGCAGAGGTCACCCTCCTCAAGGTCGCCTACCTGCAACCAGGCAGGCCTCTCTCAGCAAAACTTTCCCTTTCAGGGCAGCTCTTCCTGCCTGTTTGTGTCTATGCAAGTGCTTTTACTCTTCTGTCCCTTTCCTTAATAAACCTGCACTTTAAATATAATTAACGTCTCTGTCTCATGGAGAAACTCACCTGGGAAATTCACCATGTGCCACTGAAAGGATAGCTCTGGTGAAACCTTTCTCAGCGTGAACCCAAGGACCCCGATCTCTAAACCCATCAACTCCAAAAAACGAAATCAGTCACAATGCCAGGTGAGAGCAATGCTCAGATTGGCCCTACCTCAGTTGCAACCCACATTCTGGACCAGGAGGTGGGATCTATCCAAATCATGTGGTAGGAGAGCCAGGGAAGATTGGGTACTCAAAGGGAGTTTAGGTTATGGGTGCAAAAGGAGGCATGAATTTCCATATAGCAAACCAAGTCTAATCCTGTCCTCTACTTGTCAAATTTATGTGCTGAGTACTATTGATAGTATCCATTTATTTCCCTTTTTACATCTGTGTGGTCTGTAATAATATCTCCTCTTTAATTCCCAATGTATTTAATTTGCATTTTTTCTCTTTTTTCTTTATTCGTCTTGATAGAAGTTTATCAGTTTATTGCTAGTTTTGAAAAGCCAGCTTTTGTTTTTATTGATTTTCCTCATTGTATTCTCTTTTCAGCTTTGTTATATTCTAGTCTTATTTCTTTTCTGTGTTTAATGATTTTTTTCTAATTAAATGCTATAAACTTCATTCAAAACACTTACTTAGCTATACCCTACACATTTTGATATTTTCTGTTTTCATTTTTGTTCAATTCAACCTATTTTTTACACTTTCCTGAAAATTTCTCTTTGAAATGAATTATTTAAGCCCTCCCCAGTGGCACAGTGGGTTGAGTGCTGCGCTGTGAAGCTGTGTGCAGCCTCTGCAGGGGGTTTGATTCCTGGCCAGCTAGGGAGATACCCACATGGTGTGGCAGATCTCTCCTGTCTCTCCCGCTACTCCCCTCAGCAGTGCTTTTGGTCCGTCAGCCTGCTCTGTTCCCCACTCTGTCTCTGGTGAATCCTCTACTCTCTGCCTCTGACCTGGACCCCAGCTCTTGTATAAATAAATCTTAAAAAAAAAAAAAAGAAAAAAAAAGAAATATGGATTATTTAGAAATGTTCCGTTTAATTTCCAAAGTTTGTGCTTTTCCTTTTATTTTTAATTTCTAGTTAAATTCCATTGTGGTCACACAATAGGTTATATGTGACTTAAATTTTTTTTAAATATTTTTTGGATGTATTGAGACTTGGTTGTTTTCTGGCCTGGAATGTGCTCTAACTTGGTGAATGTTATAATCTATATCCATTTGAAAATATTGTAGGTCTGCTATTCTTTAATGTCAATCACATCAAGATGGCTAGTAGTGTTCAAATATCCTTGCTGATATTTGTTCTATTATTGAGACAGGGAATAGACTCATGACCAGTGCAGATTTGTCTGACCACTTTTGCTTTACACATTTTGCAGCTCTAGTTTTCAGAGGAATATGTATTTAAGACTTTTACTGCTACCTATGAATCAACTATTTTCTTTTTTTTTGGATTCATTTTATTTATTTATGCATACAAGAGCTGGGGTGCAGGCCAGATGTATGGAGACAGGATGTGTGTGAAAGGATTCACCAGAATCGGAGTGGGGAGCAGAACAGGCAGATCTACTGAAATACACTGCTGAGGGGAGCAGTGGGTGAGACAAGAGAGGTCTGCTGTGCCATGTGGGTTAGCTCCCTGGCCAGGAATCTAATTCATACCGCAGAGGCAGCTGATAGCTTCATAGTGCTGAGACTTAACCACTTGTACCACCAGGAAAGCCCAGAATCAACTGTTTTTAACATTATATAAAGTGTCTCTTTGCCCTTGATAATTTTCTTTTTTATAAAATGTACTTTTTCAGATATTAATATAGACATTTCCTTTTTCCTTTGATAGTATTTGAGGGTCTATATACCTATTGTCATTATCTGTATTTGAAGTGAGTTTCGTGAAGATAGTCTATATTAACATTATAATTTAGACTTAATTTAAATTTAAATTTAAATCGTTTATATTTAATTAATTATTACTATATATTTTTCTACTCTTCCCATTTTTTCATATTTATGTTTCCCTTTACCTGCTATCCTTTGGGTTACTTGAACTTTTAAGTATGCCATTTTAATTTTTCTATTGTGTTTTTTACCATCTCTTTGCATAATTTATATTTGTTATACTAAGTTTATAATAGGCATACTTAAGTTTTCACAATCAATTTGGAACAAAGTTTTTTTAATATTTCATATCAAACATTGATACCAGATAGGTTTCTTTAACTTTCCTCCTTTACATTAGAGTTGTTTTATATGTTACATTTGCATTCATTAAAAAAAATCAGGCAATGTTTACATTTTTGCTTTAAACCTAAAACATATTTTAAAGGACACAAGAGGAAAAAAAATGGTCTCCTCACCATTTCTGTTCTGATTCTTACTTCCCTTCTGTCAATTCTTAGTATCAGTCTGATAGCACTGAATTCTCTCAGTTTCATTCATCTAAATTTAGCTTTAATTATTTTTCATCCCTGAAGGATATTTTTTTCTGGATATAAAATTCTGATACCATACTATTTTTCTAAGCTTTTAAAAAATACTGTGCGACTTTCTCCTGACCTTCATTATTTCTCAAGTACCCCAATATTTAGTGCATCATTTTTCTCTGGATAATTTCAAGATTTTTCTTTGTTTATATATTTCGGAGTTTAAGTATGATATGTTTCAGCATAGGTTTCTCTGGGTTTATCATGTATTGAGTCTGCTCAAATTTTCAAATCTGCAAGTTTTGTTTTATTTTTTATTTTTGTCAAGTATGGGAAGTTTTCAGCCATCATTTCTTCAAATAATTTTCTGCATCACACTATTTCTACTCTCTTTCTAGACTCTGGTAACATAGAAGTTATTGTCCCATAGCTCATGAGCATGTTTTCTTTTTTCCTTAAATCCTCTCTCTATTATTAAGACTAAATTTTTTAATCTATCTTACTGGCTGCTTTATCATTCACTTCTTTACTGCTAATAAATGTATCTATTGAGTTTATTTCTTATCCTCTACTGAGTTCAGTTCTTTATTATGCCTGTTGTTTGCTGAGACTTTGTATTTTTCCGCTCATTTAAAGAGTGCTCACAATAGATTTTTGGGGCAAATTTATAGTTTATTCCTTTAAAATCTGTCATATAATCCAAGCATCTGTGTACTGTCAGCTGTTACTGTCTTTACCTATGCAAGTAGAGCCTGTCCTGGCCCTTCAATATGCTGGTAATTTGGAACTTTATCTTTTTTTTTTTTTTTCATTTTGTTTGAAAACTAGGGATCTTGCTTTAATCTCATGGACAATGTTTTTTTTTTTTTTTTTAACAGCTTTTGACCTAGTTATATCAGGTCATACATTCCAATATTTCTCTTATGAGTTGCTGTTCTAACATCATTTTGATTTTCAAAGCTTTGTAGAAAAATTCAGTGGAGAAAGGATCATTTATCAACAAATGGTAGAAGAAGAGCTGGACATTCACATGCTAAAAATGAGTCCAGACACAGAATTTATAGCTTTCTCAAAATTAACTCAAAATGAATCATATTCCTGATTGTAAAAAGCCAAATGATAAAATTTCTAGAAGACAACAGAATACAATCAAAGAGAACTTGAGTTTGTCAATTAGTTTTTAAATACCAAAATGTCAATGAAAGAGACTGATATACTGGACTTTATTAAAATTACAAATTTTTGCTCTGAAAAATACTGGCAGAAAATATGTGCAAACACATATCTGATTTGTTTCAAAATATACAGAGAACTCTTAACATAACATTACAATCAGTTAAAATGGGTTAACTATCTAAACAGATGCATCACCAAAGAAGACACACAGGTGGCAGATAAGCATATGAAAGATGCTCAACTTCTTATAATTAAGGAATTGAAAGTTAAAACAACCGTGAAATGCCTATATACATCTAGCAGAATATGAAAAATATTTAACTGGCAATACCAAAGTGGAAACAGAAAGCATGCTCATTCATTGCTGGAGGGAATGAATAATGTGATAGCCACTTTGGAAGACAATGAACAAAGTCTATGCATAATATCAACACTGCTATTTATCCACATGAACTGAAAACTTATATGCACACAGAATCTTTCACATGAACATTTATAGCATCTTTATTCATTATTGTCAAAATCTTGAAGCAACCAAGAAATACTTCAAAAAATGAATAAGTAAGTAAACTGGTAAAATAATATTCCACATAGGGGAATATTATTCAGTCCTGAAGAGGAATGGCCTATAATGCCAAGAAAGACTAGGAGAACTTTAAATGCATAGCTAAATGAATGAAGCCAGTCTGAAAAGGCTACATACTGTAGCATTCCAAATACGTGGTATTTTGGAAAAGACAATTCTATGGAAACAGTTAAAAGATTGGTAGTTATCAGAGTTTGGGAAGGAGAGAAGGATGAATAGGTGGAGCATAGGGGATTTTTAGGACAGTGAAACTATGTGATGCTGTGATGATAGATAAATTATATATGAGTCAATGCCATAGAATATTCTACACCTAGAGTGAACCCCAATGTAAACTATGGAGTTTAGTTAATAATATTGTAGCAATGTTGGCTTATCAATATAACAAATGCACCACAAAAATTTAAGATGTTAATAATAAGGGAAAATGAAGCAGTGGAAAGGGAACATATGGGAACTGTTTGTACTGTCTGCTCAATTTTCTATAAGCCTAAAACTACTCTAAAAATAAAGTTGAAATAAAGTTGATTTTTCACTTTAAAAACTGAAAAATCGGGCCTCCCCGGTGGCTCAGTGGTTGAGCACTGGGTTGCGAAGCTGCCCGCAGCCTCTGAAGCGCCGGTTCGATCCCCGGCCACTGGGTGAGGGTCCCACATGGTGTGCAGACCTCTCCTGCCGCCCGCTGCTCCCCTCAGTAGTGTACTTTGTCAGTCTGCCTGCTCTGCTCTCCCCTCTGGCTCTGATGACTTCTTTCATCCTCCCACGCTTCTGACTGTACCCAGTGCTTGTATAAATAAATAAATATTTAAATAAGTAAATAAATACTGAAAAATCATCAGCAATCCTTGGCAGTGCTATTTCATTCCATCACAAGAACGTGCCACCTGGTGGCTGCTCCCGCACACAGGCAATGAACTCTCTGCTAGTTCAGTCCTCAGCATCTTGGTATACATGACATGCAGCCAGTCAGCTTCATGTGTCACATTTCTCCTCCACCATCTCCAGCATTTCCCAGAGCATTCTACTTTGGCCTTCCGATGACAAAACTGGGACTTAATTGTCCTGCCTAGATGAGCATTTCTGCAGCAACACCTGCATCCAGGGCCAAGAGGAAGAAGGAAGGAAATAAAGGTGATGGTAAATTCACCTCCAGCTCAGCAGTTGTAAGCATTCTGATCTTCCTCTATGATTCACTTTTAGAGTCTTCTGCTGCCTCTGTGTTTGTCTAGGTTTTACAGCCACATTCAGGGGGAGAGATAGAGTGGGCTGTTCCACCTGAATTGGGCCCAGAACTACTCATTATTTAGAAAAAAGTGTTCAAAGACAAATGGGTAATAATTCCATTAAATAAATTGTCCTATATACACCTCTAAAATAGCAAGGACAAGTCATGCACTAAATATCAAGTTGTTATATAAAGCTGAAAATACAGAGATGGAATATAGCTGTAAAGGATTTTACTGGGAAAAGTGAGAAAATTTAAATATGCTCTAGGGATTGAATATCAATATTGCATACAAGCTAAATTTGCTGATTATGGTAACTCTATTATGATTATATAAATGATATTCTATTTCTTAGGAAATATACACCCAAGTATTTAGTGGGCAAAAGGGTTTTACTATCTCCAGCTTAGTTTCAAATGGTTCCAATATGCATATAAACCCACACACATGCATACACACACACACTCACACCCTCTCTCACATATACACAAAGACTCTCACATACACGGTCTTACCTGGCCCATAAAAAAATAAAATAAAATAAGTAACTTAATAATAATAAACTAAGTGACTTAAACAACAGAAATTCATTTATCACAGTTCTGGAAGCTAGAATGTTTCTTTTCCTGGACTATGGATGGTACTCTTTTCACTGTGTGTGTGATGTGTGTGTACGTGTGTGTGTGTGTGTGAGAGAGGGAGAGAGAGAGAGAGTCTCTTTTCCTCTTCTTTTAATGGTGTTAATCCCATCTTGGGGGTTCCAATCTCATAACCTCATCCAAACCTAATTACCTCCCAAAGACCCTACCTCCAAATACCAACATGTTGTGGGGTAGGGCTTCAACATATGAATTTGAGGGGAACACAAGCATTTACTCTATACATTCTCTCACACAGACACATTTTCTATCAAACACACATAAACACACATTCATACCCATTCCTACAAACTCAGACTCATATAATACAAACACACATGCACCCACTCTTACATACTCCCATTCCTACACTTACAGACAAATACACACTCTTTCATACACACATATTCACACTTATGCGCAGGCTGAAGGGTATGGAGGAAATTACTGATGGGAGGATCATGAACCTTGGGTTTCCATCCTGTTTCCTCTGTTACCTGCACCATGACCAGTCAACCTGGCCTTGTTTTTTTTGTTTTTTTTTTTTAATAAATTTTATTGTTATATTCCCCATACTCAACCTGGCCTTGAAGTGCCTCCTTTTCCTCTTGACAAGAGGTGGGAATGGAGAAGTGACATCTAAGATCACTTGTCTCAAATACACTAAACAGGATCTATGCAAGAGTGACAAAGGTCTCTCTCCCATTGTCCCTGCAAAAGTGCTGAGGAAAAGGGGAAAATAGTAACTTCTCCCTAAAAGAGTACACCACTGCCCTATTAACAAGAGAGTGCAGAAGAGGCAGAGGTGCCTTGCTGCGGTGGCCTGTAGCCCTGTTCTCCATTCCATCCTCCCTCTCACCTGGGAAGACTGATGACAGGTTGGTTGTTTGCAATTTGTGTAGATGGATTATTTCTGTTATTTTATTTTTTCTTTTAACTGACACTTCCACAGGAGTAGCCCCAGAATGAATCAGAGCTTGCAGTGTGCTCTATGCGTCAATAATCAATGTGTTGTGCAATTCACATTAATTCTCACAGCTAACTGCTTTCTCATTGTTACATGAGCTGAATGATCCCCCTCTAAGAGTCATACCCTGTTGTTATTGTAAAGGCAATGGAGCTACCATGTGACCCAGCGATTACACTCCTAGGGATATACCCAAAGGACACAAAAACACTGATTGAAAAGAACACCTTGCAGCACTATGTACAATAGGTAAAACCTGGAAACAACCCAAAAGACCAAAAATAAATGACTGGACCAAGAAGATGTGGTATATATACACAATGGAATATTATTCAGCAATCAAGAAAGATAAACTCATGCCATTCACAGCAACATGGATGGAGCTAGAAGGAATTAGGCTCAGTGAAATAAGCCAGAAGGAAAAAGAAAAATGTCAGACGGTTTCACTTATAGCAGGACTATAGGGGAACCAAATAAGACATCATTGTAAAAAATAATAACAATACAAAACACAACAGAACAAAAAGAGACAATTATAAATCAGAGACATCCTGCAAGGGAGGAGGAGGGAGAGGGATCAGAGAGAGGGAGGGAGGAACACAGGGGACTGAGGTGATGGTGCACAGGTGCATTGGGGAAGGAAATTCTATGGGGACTACACCTGAGGGGGTGGGGGAAGCAAATATTGTTTAAAAATGAACAATGATGTAAAAAAATTAAAAAAACTTAAGTTAAAAAAATAAATAAAATGTTAAATGACAAAAAAAGACAATAGCAAAGCTAAGCTATTTGATGTTCTGGAGCCTAAGTGTTAAAGGAATAATATTGTATTTTAAATCAATTCATTAGCATCAAAGAGATGAAAATCTAACAACAGGAAATTTTAGAAATATACAAGTTCCAGGAAGGCTTTTTTGACCTCTTTATAGGAAGATGCCAGTATAACCCCTGTCAGTGAAAGCTATATATAAAGACCATGATAGACACTACATAGGAATTCACTTGTTCATTCCTCACAATTGTAGTTATTACTAGTTTTCTTTCAAGATGAGCCAAATGGATCAGGATCAGCTGATCCTTATTCAACCTTCAGAGGGGTGCTTCCTCCAATGAGAGAAGTAAGAAAAGGAAGAGATAACAAACTTCATTCAAATTATAGCTTTGAGTCCCTTAACTGCTCTGAAGCTTAGCTTCCCTTTCTGTAAAATAGAACTCATCTTGTAGGTTTGGTCACTAAGAGGAGAGAGTGTTATATTGAAACTAAAACACCCGGCACACTACCTGGATGGATCAGACAGGGTTCTTCAGAGAAACAGAACCAGTGGGATATGTGATTGATTGATAGATAGATAGATAGATAGATAGATAGATAGATAGATAGATAGATAGATATTGCTTATAGGAATTGACTCACATGTTATGAATACTAAGTCCCACATTCTGCCATCTGCAAGCTGGAGAGTCAGGAAAGGCAGTGGTATATTTCAGTCCAAGTTCAAAGTCTGAGAACCCGAGAAGTTGCTGGTGTAACTCTTGTGACGGGTTCAAAGAACTGAGAACTTGAGTATTTCTGGTGTAAATTCTAGAGTCCAATGATCTGAGAACAAGTAGCTCCTTTTTCCCAGAGCAAGAGAAGATGGATGTCCCAGCTGAAGAAGAGAAAGATAATTTATTCTTTCTTCATCTTTCTGTTCCATATGGACACCCAGTGGCCTGGATGATGCCATCCTATTGGTGAAGGCAGTTCTCTTTACTCAGTTTACTGAAACAAAAGAATCTCTTCTAGAAATTTGCATCACTGACGCTGGGTTTGGGGAGAACCCAGAAATAATGTTTTACCAGCTATCTGGGCATCTCTCAGGCCAGTCAAGTTGACACAAAAATTAACCACTTTTAATTAAATCATCCCTTTGTAAAAGATTTAATCTATGGGAGTAACCTTGAGAACTTGAAGGCATCACTTTCAGTAGATGCTCGGGTTTAACACTGCACCATCTCTCATTAACATACAAAGCAAACAAATACAATCTTAGGAGGAAACTTCCCACCTAATTCAGAGCAGAATATCAGATGCCCTGTCATGGGGACAAGGTCCCACCTTCAGGTCTGTGAGGACCTCAACAGGGTAGCCTCATGCAATCCTACAACCCTGTGTTTTCAGATATGTTGTGACTTAAAGGGCAAGGTGAAGTTTTCCAGGAGCCACATAAAAAATGGTAACAAGAAAAATTAATTTATAATATATATAACTCAATGCCCCCCAAATATTATCATTTCAACATGTAATCAGTCCTCAAATTCTTAATATTTTGCATTCTCACATTCTTGTTTTCATACTCCATCTTGCAAACCCAGTAAGTCATTTACACTTACAGTCCAGTTAGGATGATAAAGTCTCATAGAAATATTTGGCCCATAATGAGATTATATAACTTTTACAAATGTAAAAATAAATTCACCTACCCAAGTTGTTCTAAACTTACTTAAAGTTTTCTGATGATTGAATTGTGTATCAGTTCTTAAATCTAAAATAATTAAAATTCATGAAATTTAGTTCCTCAGTAACACTAACCATTTCAACTGCTAAGAGCCCTATATGATCAGCGGATAGCGCATTGGGTCTTTGACACAGAGATTTCAAGGACCCTCAAAGCCCTCTATTTGTATTGACCTTCTTCTGATAGGACCTTTAAAGATTCAAGTATGATAAACAGAAAGTCAAATATCTACTTTATTCTAAATGATGGACAGACATCCATATTGGAAATGTATCTAACATAAGACAAAATCACCATTCATTTATTCCTATTAGGTAGTTTTGTTCACTAATTCATGATATATTAACATGATGTTTAATAAGAAGCACACTATGCCCAGCATGGTAGGTCAAAGAGGACATCTAAAGCATCTCTTTCAAAGTGAGAAGGAAAGTGCCGATCTACAATGGGAGGTGCATAGGGATTTAAAAATGCCTCCCTCAGGTCAACTGTGTGATGTAGGTCACTGATTTGGGGTGTTGCCATTTTGTAAGGTAAATCCTCCTAGGGACATCTAAGAGGAAAAGCTCCACCTTAAATGTATGACTGTCCTCACCAGGAACCTATCCTTGGCCAGCAGTAAACACATTATATTATACCCAACCTTTAGATTGAGCATGAAAGCTCTGCAGTGTCCTCATATTCAGGGTGTGAGCAAAGGGCTGGTGGGGACAGCTGAGGGAAGTCAAGCATTTGGTCAACTTATTTAGGTAAAAGTAGGACAGGTTCCAAATCTGATCCAAGCACCACACACACACACACACACACACACCTTGTTCTATGAGTCATTATGAATTTAAAGCACATCTGAAATCTGTAAAACAGGGCTGAGAACAATAGGGTGCCTGATGGTGGACTCAATGTCATATACCTATTAAAATACCAGCTCACCTGGAATGACAGATGAATTTTAGTCCCTGCCTTTCCAAAAATCAAAGTCTACTGGGGAGAACACTTATCAGGGCATGTTGACAACACCTGGGGTTGAATAAAGAGGAAACTTTGTAGAGGATTGGAAATCTTGCTATGGTACTTGGCAAGAAATATTCTCTTGAATATTATACAGGTATCTTAGGCTTTTTCTTTGATGGAGTGAGTTGGGGGTAACACAGGATACCCTCAATAGGAAGCAGTTCTTTGACAGTAGTTCAGTGCAGTTAAAATACCAGCGCACCTGGAATGACAGATGACAGGGGTTATCAGGTCTTGAAGGACTTAATACAAATTGTAATGAGTTTGGGCTTTTACTTAGGAGAGCCAGTGTGCTTTTGACAATAATAGAGAGTAGTGATCTCAACACAAGTTGCATAATAGATTCATCTGGGAAGCAATGCATATCCCCAATGCCTTGCTGTACAATTTCTGAAGGGAAGACTCAAGTATCTGTCATTTGAGAGATGTAATAGTTGTCACAACATCTGTCGTGGGCCACAGTTATGTGTGCTGATGTGGGGCTATGGTCTGAAGTGGTACTGAGTGTCATATTTACATAAGCCAAAACCAATAATACCTAAGAGGAGATGGGAATTGGGACTGTGAGTCTGGCATTGAGGAAAGAGGTCATTGTTAGAAGTTTTAATTTGGGCACCATCAACAGGTAGAAAATAGGACTCCAGAGAGAAGAGAGACAGAATGGGAAGTTCTTCATGGCAGAGGAAGGAAAACCAAGGGAAATAGGGAAAGAGTATGCTTGATAGCCCAGAACAGCATGCTGAGAGCAGAACAGGGCCTCAGGGAGTGTAGCTCCCTCCCTTTCGTGAAGAGTTGGGGTCAAAATAAGGGGGGTGCAATTGTATGGGGAATATAAAAATAAAAATTAAAAAAAAAACAACAAAACAAAACAAAACAAAAAAATCACTAAAGAAGAATGTTATAAAAGAAAAAAATAAATAAAAATTATAAATCAGAGACATACTGTGGGAGGAGGAGGGAGAGGGATCAGAGGGAGGGAGGGAGCAGCACAGGGGACTGTGGTGATGGTGCATGGATGCATTACTGAAGGGGGAAGGAAATATTGTTTAAAAATGGGAAGAAGGAAATATTGTTTAAAGATGAACAATGGAGGCCTCCCCGGTAGCACAGCAGGTTGAGCACAGCGCTGTGAAGCTGTCCGCATCTTCTGAGGCGCGGATTCCATTCCTGGCTGGCCAGTGAGAAAAACCACATGGCGCGGCAGACCAATCCTGTCATGCCTGCTGCTTCCCTCAGCAGTGCTTTCAGTCCGTCTGCCTGTTCTGCTCCCCACTCTGTCTCTGGTGAATCCTCTCACCCTCCTGTGCCTCTGGCCTGTACCCCAGCTATTGTATAAATAAAAAAATAATAAATCTTTTAGAAAAATGAACAATTAATGTAAAAAAAGATTTTAAAAAATAAAGAAAAAAAGTGACTTGCTCAGTGACTTAAGGCATTTCATATTGTCGCAATCAGCAGCCACAAATTGTTAGACTGGGCACGATGACAAAATGGGACTACTGTTCCTGCATGAAGCATCCTTTACCCAGAGAATTCATGAATTTTAGCGGGCCCTGTGTGCAAGCAGCAGGACCTGACTTAGGATCAACTTCATATTTTTTTTTTTATAGCTATGAGTGGAACACAATTGTGTAGCTTTATGAAGCAAATAAAAATCAGTCTCAATTTTAATAAGGTAATCAAATCTAAATAAAACAAAGATCTACAAGGGCATTTTATTACTTCCAATCAATTCTTTAGAAGCAGATGAACAAAAAGGGTTCAGAAATTATTCTGATTGTAATGGCCACCAGAGCATGTTCCAAAAATATAAACCTATGATCATACACTCATTCCTTTATAATGTTAAATAAGAAAAAGACCATATGTTTTTCATTAAATTTGAATTTGGAATTAAGGTACTTTGGAGACCGAATTGAGTACCAAATCATTAACACAGAATTACCTTTCAAAACCATCACATAATAACATGAAACATAATACTAGCCATACCACATAGCTCAAAAATCTGTATATTCATGTAGGTGAGATGAAGCTAACATTCCTGAAAGTCTGCTGGGCTCCAGGCCCTGCCCTGGTTTTTACAGAAACTACCATGGTTAACTTTCCTATTTCATCAGATCTGAGGAAAGATCATGGTGTAATCATTTAACATTAAAATAACTGAATTTAGAGGAAAACTGGGTACACAGAAAAGGGCCATTGGCATTGAAACTCACATCATCGTGACCATTCTATGCTTCAGGGGGAAAAAAAAGACTAAAAAAGGATGTTTCTTTATGTAAATTAACGTTAAGATCTTTTTCAATTTTTTCCTTCATGTTAATTTGCACTGGAATTGCCAGTGATACTTACTGAATGACTTTGTAACACTTTTCTACACCAATAATTAATTGTTATCTCCAAGAATGAACCAGGGACCATTAAATCTTACTGTCATGTAGCATTTGGAGAACCTTTCTACTATTCTCGACAGAGAAAGACCCATGGTTGTCCTATGTAGGCTTCTACAACAGAAGGTTTCCTGAATTGTGCTGAAATATCTCCAAGCAGCCTTGATGCAAAGGATATATGGATGCGGATTCTTTGAGGTCTAATTCTATACCCCATACATGCTTCCCTCAACCTAGATTAGTACTTGATCTTTAGATTTAAGATCTACTCTTCCACATGGACTTGGCAAGTTTCTCTGGCACCTACAAATGGAGCCAATGATGTAAAAATCAGCATTTTCAGTAATATTTCAAAAGAACTGTCCTGACTTCCCATCACCATTAGATGGGAAAAAAAGAAAGAAAGAAAGAAAGAAAGAAAGAAAGAAAGAAAGAAAGAAAGAAAGAAAGAAAGAAAGAAAGAAAGAAAGAAAGAAAGAAAGAAAGAAAGAAAGAAAGAAAGAAAGAAAGAAAGAAAGAAAGAAAGAAAGAAAGAAAGAAAACTTACTATGAGTGTGGAAGGAGAATTCAAACAAGATGGTCACTACATAGATCTCAACTGTCATCTGGTGGCCTGTGACAAGAATTTGACTGTCAGCAACTGCTGCCTAGCTTAAAAACAACTGGTAGTGTCATAGTTTCTTTTTTAAGAGTTCTATAAGACCCAGGAATATCCTGTTCTGTTGTAAATGAAGTGCAAATAAAGCATGCCTACTATTCTCTCTCCTGCCAATTAATTCTGGGAATCCCTTCAAGAGCTCCTCCCAACGACTTGTCTATTTCGGTATCACTAGTAAAAGGTGACTGGCCTTTTGGGTAGCTTTACAATAAGGAATTAATTACTCACAATAATGAGGTTGACTGCTTTTGCTTGGCAGTCCCCACCCTCACTTGGAAGCTGCCCCAAAAAGGGAAGCTCAGCAAATTCAGTTTCCCCTGCTGGTTATAAATCAAAACTGAAGCATTGCAAAGCTTTATTCCTTTATTTTCAGAAACTGAAGAAGCTTCTTTCACCACACACTGATCTCATCAGGCGTTGCAAACACATTTTGACTTGGAGCCTTATAATAATTGTTGTAGTTCAGAAACACAAACACTGAAAAATAATCCCCATTTCTTCCATGATTCAGGCTAACATTTTATCGACTGCGTTTCTAGGCTTTGATCTAATAAACGTGCTTTTGTTTCTCATCCCAGAAATTGTATGTAAAATTACAACTAATCCCATCTAGTATGTTTCTTTACAAATTAAATTAATTATGTAAAATTGCCCATTTCCTTTTTCTTTTCTTTCCCAGGGTTTCTCTTGCATAACAAGATTTAGCATCTTTAGTCTCTCCTTATAGATCAACTCAAATCATACTCTCTTAGTTATCCTGTTAATTCCTACCCATATCAATACCTTCATTTGAACACATTGCATTCAGCCCTTAAGCAAAACTGAAGCTAAGAGTCATCTCAACCCATGTTGAGTATAACAGGTCCCCGAGGAACCCATTATTAAAATGGTGGAATATTGGTTAAAAACACGAGTAATGAAGTTCTCTTGAAGTGATTCACACACCAAAATGCTCAGCCCATGAAACACGGGAGACCTGGTGGTGGAAAGGCACTGCTCTCCCTGCCTCTGTTTTTAAGTCTTGGTTAGGGCTGGCCAAACACGACTTCTTAACTGAAAGATTTTTTTTTTTTAAGCCTCTAGACTCTTGTTAAAAGGATTCACAATATTTCCTGGATACAAAAATGGAATAATTCTTTCAAAATAACATTTTGATGAGTTGAGTGTAAATGAATTAGAAACACACGGATTAAATTTCCCTTGAAATACACATGGGTTTCAAAATTAAGGAAATTAACTTCTCTAAATGTGTTTTCAATTTTTCCTAACCTCAAAAGTTTGATGCATGGTTTGACATGGTTGATCTGATGCCAGTTTTGCCTATCCCTACCATGAATTTTACCTGAGAAAGCATTTTATTCCCATCTCCTGTAGGCTTTGGATGTTTAATAGTACCATTAATGTGATCTGTAGCACTGAAATAATAATAAATATTGTTATGACGGGTGAAAAATTATCATTTTTAAATGATCTCCAATACCCCTATGATTTCATGCAGTTTGGTACAGAATTCGAAGGCAACCAATCCAGGGTTTTATGAAGCCTCTCAAAATGTTTTGAAATTTGCAGTCTTTGATAAGAAAGTATTCACTTATGGGTCTCCCTGGTAGCACAGTGATTAAAGACATAGTGCTATCAAGCTATCACAAGCCACTGCAACATGACTTTGATCCCCTGCCAGGAAGCTGACACACATGACACAGCAAACCTCTCCTGTCTCGCCTGTTGCTCCCCTCAGCAGTGTATTTCAGTAGATCGGACTGTTCTTCTCCCTACTCTGTCTCTGGTGAATCCTCATATCCCCCACACCACTGGCCTATACCCCAGTTCTTATATGCATAAATAAATAAATCTTTAAAAAAAATTAAAAAAGAAAGTATTCACTTATTTTGAGGAAGATACTAGAAACGTTAAAAATGTCAGAAGGTTTGTTGACAAAACAGTGGACAAAGTAACCAGAAATTTTCTAAGTTCTGAAAATTTCTAATCAGCTTTCATTAATATCTTTAAAATTCACTATCATGCTTATTTGACAGATGTTAACTGATTTTTTTTAACCAAACAGGAAACTTTAAATGTAGGTAATGTACCCAGAAAGCTATTGGCATAAAACATTAACCACCGTCCTTTGTCTTTCAATAGATTTTCTTCTTGGGCCAACCACTGTGGAATAGAATATCAACAATGTTGGACCCAATAAGTTCCTCAAGCATTAGCATCAGACTTTGCTGTTGGAACAACTCGGAATTCCAGAAAAGGAATCTCACCTTTCCCACCTTGTGTCTTTGCTATCAAGATAAAAATGATAGTCATCATGTCACCGACTAGAAGAAAGTTGTTTGGGTCCTCCCTTCTCTGATTCTAGGCTCAGCCTGGCTGGAACAGAGACCAACAAGAGGTACAGGACACTCACCATGATGTGAGGAAGTGGAACACGGAAAAGCAAAACACCATCTGAGCAATGACACTTTAATTCTGTAGCAAAATTCTGGGCAGTGCTGTAGGTTGATTCTCCCCCCTGTGTGAGGGAGCTGAGCTGAGCTCTGAATACACAGTTCTTAGCAGTCATTTCAGAGCAGCTGGGGAAGGAGGAGAGGGAGTCATTATCTCTCACTCCCCTGGCTCCACACCTGGCTCTGGCAGTGAGGAAGTGGGCCAAGACAAAGGGGTGTAGGCAGTTTTGCGATATAACTGATTGCACAGCAATGGTCACTGATTTGAAACAAATTTCTAGGCCTAAGATGGAGCTAATCCTGCTTGAGTTGCTATGTCAGAAAACCAAAACTTCTATGTCCTTATGAATGTTCCTCTTGAATAGAAATGCAGTATATCCCTTGAACATATCCCCAAACTCCAAGCCAACCCTGGGCTTTCTGTTTACTTTCTTGTTCTTTATTCAAGTTCTATTTTTCTCTTTCTTGTTCTTTATTATTTTTTTAAGATTTATATATTTATGCATGCAAGAGATTGGGTGTAGGCCAGAGGTGTAGGGAGTTCGGGGGTGAGAGGATTCACCAGATTCAGAGTGGGGAGCAGAACAGGCAGATCTACTGAAACACTACTGAGGGGAACAACAGGTGAGACAGGAGAGTCATGCTGCACCATGTGGGTTAGCTCCCTGGCCAGGAATCGAACTCATACTGCAGTGGCTGTGAATAGCTTCATAGTGCTGTGACTCAACCCCTTGGGCCACCAGGGAGGACCTTGTTCTTTATTCGTTATCACATGAAAGCTTCCTGCCTCTACCCCATTTTGCAATTATCTGGACCCTTGGGAACAGATTCTGCATTCTCCATGAAGTGTTAAACAAAGCTTGTTTATATCCTCTAAACCGTCATCTTGAATAATTTTTAACAGTATCAATGGATTTTGAAACGAGCCCTGACAGTATTTGCTACAGGACTTTTTTAGGAATTCTGTATTCACATCCATGCTTCTTCTGACAGAGCTCCCTGGTCACTGAATCTGTGACAAGTAATCAGAAGTTTTCACATGACTTCTACTCCTATAAATCTTCCCTCTCTTGTAACATTGAAGAGGTCTCACTCTTGTCCTTTCAACATTTTCTGAATTAATGCCATTTTGGGGGGATAAATTTTATTTTATTTTTTTTTTAAAGATTTATTTATTTATTCATACAAGCACTGGGTACAGTCAGAAGCGTGGGAGGGTGAGAGAATTCACCAGAGCCAGAGCGGAGAGCAGAACAGGCAGAGTGACGAAGTACACTGCTGAGGGGAGCAGCGGGCGGCAGGAGAGGTCTGCGTGCCATGTGGGACCCTAGCCCGGTGGCTGGGGATCGAACCGGTGCTGCTGAGGCCGTGTGCAGCTTCGCAGCCCAGCGCTCAACCGCTGGGCCACCAGGGGAGGCCCAGGGGGGATAAATTTTAAATTAATCATTTAACAGACTGTGACTTTTATTTGCCAGCAATTTTAAAGTTTCATCTAGGTTTGCTCCTAAATTATTCTATAAGTTATATCAGCCCCTCCTTTCACCCCAATTTGAGTTAGTATAAATGTTTCAGAGGTGACAGGGTTTTGGTGCCATCATGGTGAGGGGGTGACTTCTGGGGAGTGTGTCTCATGTGGCATGGCTTAGGTTAGAGCCCCAGACATGATGCCAGACTCATAGGAAAAACCCAAATTCCTTATGAGGAGAAAGATGGCATTTGTTTCCCCAACTCCAGTTGCCTAGAATGTACAGGAAAAACCAAAATAAATACTCATGAGGCAAGGCTGTGAAAGCAGATCTTATCTAGAGTAGATAAAGGAAGTGGGGCCTCCTCACCTTTCCCATCTCCGGGGCTCTGGACACTCTCATGTTCGTGTCTCTGCTACTTGGATAATGTCAGTGGCTGAAGCAGGCCCATAACTTCCCTTGGACAACACATAGTTTTGCTATACAGCATCACATGTGGTGTGAAGGTTTTGTAAATTAGTAGTAGAAGTCAAAAACTGCAGAAGAACTTTAGGAGAACTGCGCTCCCCCCTTGCCCCATTCTCTCTTTACCCCCAGCATTTACAGGCTTCCAGAAGCCTTACAAAAAGAGAACACTACAAACTAGCCAGGTATAGACAAGTGCAAGGAAAAAAATCAATGTAGCTTTCTGAAGGCAGGAAGCTTCACAAGGATAATTCCACCCAGCATTTACTTTAGCTGGGAATTGGTTCAAAATGCACATTTGTGGGCCCAACCCAGGAATCTGTGTATTAACAGGCTCCCAGGAGGTTTTGATGCTTGCTGAAGTTTGAGAATTACTGCTTAAAGAGAAAAGATGTGATTAAAGTGTATGTTGTATTTAGTGATATAATTACTTCAGTTAATAAGTACGTAAACTTCATCTACTGTATCTCTATGGTTCTTATAAGTCAATTCCTTTTTTTTTTTTTTTCAGAGATCTGAGTTATATTCAGGTAATACAAACCAGATGTGGCTCAACCTAGATGGATCCCCTCCATCTCTCAAAAATCTGGGCAGGGGTTGCCCTGGAGGAATCCACCCAGCCACACATCCCGTTATCACACGACTGGGACCTGGATGTCAATTCTCCCAGCTTCAAGATTAGCACAGGTGGCTTTCCTGTAACTTCAAAGGGGAAATCAGTGCCAGTTTATGGAACTGCCCCCAAAGAAATCTTTCCCCCATTTTTCCTAAATGGGAATAGACTATTACACACCAATAATTCACTGGAATTAGCATTACCCGTTGGTGGTTATTACCCCTTTCAATGAAAACATAGGTCTATTTGTTTATTGAAGAGCAATCTCTCATCTTGCGGCAGGTTAATTAACTATCTGGGTAATTATAATTTGTGTGGAAAACTACGAGAAGAGTAAGTTCTTGCCTTCCAAGATTGTACAGCTAATAAAGAGCTTCTCAAAATGCTTTGTGCACATGAATTCTCTGGATATCTAATTTAAATGCAGATTCTGATTCAATAGGTCTAGAATGGGTGGGTCCTAGTAGCCTGCATTCCTAACCAGCTCCCAGAAATAATCAATTTCTTCCACAGACACACTGTGAGTACAGAGGATCAATAGAAACACCTAGATGGCAGATGCAAGCCTCTTCCTCTTCACCCTTGATTAAAGTATGATGTTGTGCACTGTGGAAAGCTGTATGGAGATTTCTGGACCTACTAAACATAGAGCTTCCATATGATCCAGCAATTCCACTCCTAGGTATTTACCCAAAGGACACAGAAACATCAATTCCAAAGAACACCTGCACCCCTATGTTTATAGCAGCACTGTTTACAATAGCTAAGCTTTGGAAACAACCCAAATGCCCAAAAATAGATGACTGGATCAAGAAGATGTGGTACATATATACCATGGAATATTACTCAGCATTCAAAAAAGATAAACACATGCAATTTGCAGCAACATGGATGGCGCTGGAAGGGATCATGCTCAGCGAAATAAGCCAAAAAGAAAAAGAAAAATACCGGATGGTCTCACTCATAGCAGGAATCTAGAAAACTTAAATAAGGGACCAGGAAAATGAATAACTATAAGAAAGTGAAAATCAAAATCAACAAAAAACTATGAACCAGAGACACTTTTAGGGGGGCGGGGGTGGGAGGGGAGGGATTGGGGTCAGAATGGGGGGGGCTGCAATTGTATGGGGAATATAACAATAAAATTTATTAAAAAAAAAAAAGTATGATGTTGTGATTTCACTGCTTAGAAGTACCTGTATCTAGGTACATGCAGTTTCCTAAGAAAAACTGGGAAAATTTAACTTCTCTGAAGCAGATTAGGGGAAGGTAAAAAGTAGTCCTTCAATATTCTAATGTTGCAAAACTGAGTAAGTGATTTCACTGGGTGGAAAGAAAGAGACCAGTACCTTCCTAGCCATTTGCTACCTTAGGGTTGCAGTGTTCATTTGTTTGATAAGACAATATCAAGAAAAAGGCCTACAAATGTACTTTTCTTGGATTCTTGTACCAAAGGTCTTTATTGATCTTCACTTTTCTAAATAATTTGCTTCCTGCACTCCTCCATTTGCTCACCTCTCAGTCTGCCTCCTTTTCTTCCTGCATACTCATAGGGTCAGGTCTAGAGATCTTAGACCCTGGATTCACATTGGCCTTAGATTTGGTATTATCTTTCTTTTTAATGACAGCAGATTTCTGGGAAAATATACTGGATGCCCGGAAGCCTCTATTTGCTCATCCTTGGGATAGGGCTAATGATAGTGTCTCTCAAGTGATCTCCCTGAGCACCAACACACATATGTAAAGCACTTAGCACAAGCTGGGCACCTAATAAGCAGCCAATAAGTTTAATATTCTTGCTTTCATCACTTGCTTACATCAACCTTTTCTTTATACACAAGGAAGTGACAGCTACTCTTTAAACACAAGGGAGATTGTTCCCAACTTTATATGGTCTATGGACAAGTGTAATCTGGTCAATGAGAGTGGCCGTGGTAACGGATGACATATATCCTTTCTCTCTATGATTCCATGGTTCCTAACAAGGTTGCCCAAGGGATGGCGTCACCTAAGGGATGGAGCAACAGCAGATCACTTAACCATTAACCTGTTGTTTCCTGGTTGGATTCTTGGAAATAGATGTCAGAGATGTATAAGGAAAAGTTAAGTTTATAAAACAGGTCATATTGTAAATATTAACATTTACAGCACAGACTATAGTGTCCTTCACTCATGCTTGATTACAAGAACAGTTAAAATGTTTATTTCTCTTGTCTGTAGTTATTTCTCTAGACAATTTCTATTAAATGGTATAATTCCCAACCAGAAAGATGGGCTGGCCCTGCATACACTTATTTTGGCATTCATATCATCACTGATAACCATTATAATGTGAATAATCAGCCATCCTTATCTTCCTGTATATTTGATAGTTTAGTTGAAAATATACAGAAACATGGTAAATAACTGTTTTGCAACTAAACACACTAGTATTTTTACCCACTATTTATTGTAGTGCTGGAGCTGGAATAAAAAATCAATTGACAGTGTCTTAAGATGTGATGTCAGTTTCATGACTCAGGGAGTCATTGGAGTCAGAATCAGGATTAATAATACTGTTGTTTTGACCAGGCTGGACTTGTTTCTTAAAAATAATTGTCTCCATTGACTTTCACATTGTTTTGTAAAATGTGATCATTTCACCAAAACTTAGCTGAGTTATAGTTTTCTTTTCCATGAATTATCAGTTTGTTAAACTATGGCAGTAAAACTTGATACAAATAATTTCTTAGTTAAAGTGAAACATACACATATCTTATCAATTAATCCCACCCCTACATATTTATCCAACAAAAATACTGACATGTTTTATTAAAAGACATTCAAATTAGGGCCTCCCCAGTGGTGCAGCAAGTTGAGTGCAGTGCTTGTGAAGCTGTCTGCAGCCTCTGCAGCATGAGTTCGATACCCACATGATGCAGCAGACCTCTCCTGTCTCACCTGCTGCTTCCCTCAGCAGTGTATTTCAGTAGCCCTGCCTTTTCTGTTCCCCACTCCATCTCTGGTGAATCTTCTCCCCCCCTGCATCTCTGACCTGTATGTACCCCAGTTTTTGTATAAATAAAATAAAGCTTTAAAAAAAAGACATTAGTATTGCTTGAGGTAGCACCAAACTGGGAAAAACCCAGAAGTTGAACAATAGTGGGAAAAAAATACATTGTGGGTAGTACTATAATTGAGTACTATATGACCATAAGCAAGAATGAATTCAGGGCCTCCCCGATGGTGCAGCGGTTGAGTGCTGGGTTGCAAAACTGCCTGCAGCCTCTGCCATCCTGGTTCGACCCCCAGCCACCAGGCGAGGGTCCCACATGGTGCACAGACCTCTCCTGCCACCCGCTGCTCCCCTCAGCAGTGTACTTTGTCAGTCTGCCTGTTCTGTTCCCCACTCTGGTTCTGGTGAATTCTCTCACCCTTCCACACTTCTGACTGTACCCAGTGCTTTTATAAATAAATAAATAAATCTTAAAAAAAAAAGAATGAATTCAAACTAAATACAAGTATATTCTTCTCACACATTGTTGAGCAAAAATAAAGCCATAGGCAAAGAATATGTATTTTATAAATAGTAAAGAAATCCATGCTGTTAGAATCCACACGAGAGGTTACTATTTGGAAGAATCTGTCTAGAAGATGACAAGGACAGGGATACTTCTACAGGATGCAAATGTTATTTTTTACTTGAGTGCTAGTTATACAACAGCATTCAATTTGTAAAAACATATTGAGTTATGAAAGCATGATTTATACTTTCCCTTCATTTTCAAATGGAATTTGAAAGTTTTTGTCCATCTTTTAGCAAGAAGTTTTGTCCATCTTTTAGCAAGATATTAAACAAGATTGTTGGATGTGTATGACTTTCATAAACAATGACAAAGGTCACCATTTACCAAATGCTTTTTCTAGGTATTATGTTTTCTAAATGTTTTGTCTCATCATATTGAGACACTAGGGAATAATTTTATCTTAGCCAAGTCAACAATTCTTACTCCAGAATCTGTCATGGATTTCTGGCCATTATTATGCTTTTCCTCTTGTCATTGTTTCATTTCCCTTGATCTCATAATCATCTCTTGCTGTCCTTCATCATTACACCCATGAAAAGTAGCAAAAATCCTTGGAAATGGTTTGATGTGGCAATATAAAAGATAGATGAGGGAATTTAAATATGAATCCATGTATGGGCACATCATGGTTAGCAACTATTTACCTAGGTAGTCATTTCAATCATTTGTTGTGATTTACAACAAATAGAAGACACTGATTTGGGTCACCAGGTCGACAATTTACATATATCCATCACTCTAAATGAAATATGTTTGTCTGCCAGTATTACTTGTTTGTAAAAATGTTTCTTCTGGGGTGTCCCTGGTGGTGCAGGGGTTAAGTCTCAGCACTATCAAGCTATTGCCAGTTACTGTGGCATGATTTTGATGCCAGGCCAGATTGCTGACCCACCTGGCACAGCAGATCTCTCCTGTCTCTCACACTGCTCCCTTTAGCAGTGTATTTCAGTTGATCCTGTTCTGTTCTCCACTCTGTCTCTGGTAAATCCCCTCACCCCCTGCACCTTTTGCCTACACCTCAGTTCTTGTATACATAAATAAATAAAACATATCATTAAAAATGTTTTTTCTATGTTATCAGACATAATACATTCTGATATCAGCTGCAGAATAGCCTACAAAGCAAAATCTGGATGTAAAAATTATTATCAGCAGCAACAGCATCTATTAAAAATATTTATTAAATATTTGCATGCATCAGGAATGAGTCCTTGCAAATACACCATGAAAGAAAACAGTTATCATCTGATTCTTACATGAAGAACAAGAGTATGAGGCCCCCTTTCTGGGAAGGTCATCATCATCTTGAATAAAATATCCAAATTCACAGGGAAACTCAGGAGTCTTCCGTCTAGCCAGATGACACCGGCAAAGCAAATCTGTAATTATAGTGAGTCAAGTAGCACGATCAGATGACCTCCCATCTTTTGCCCTAAGGACTTGAAATAAAATGTGTCTGCACTCAAATGTCGTGGAGCCAGTCTCCTGTGGCCTCCAAGGTCAGAACACACACTGCTCAGAAGTGGAGAGGGTATGTGTAGCAGAAGCACTTGACTGGAGGAGAAAATCAATGAACATGTGGAATCCCCCCTTAGCTATAAGGAATGTGATAGTGCAAAGTGTCCTTGCTTCCCTTGGCATTCCACCCCTGGTTCTAGAGGCACGTGTACATGAAGCAATAACAACAACATTTGCATGTGGCCGTTGAGCAATGTGTTGCAGTGTACAAAATTACGTGACACAAATGCATACAAAAATACTATTCAGTGAGCATAGTATTGGATGATGTCACAGCAACTAGTTACATTTTATAAAAATATTTTCAAAGGATTTGGCTAAATTTTTATCAAATTAAATTTTAAATGTCAGGTTTATTCAAATGATTTGAAAGATTGTACAGGGAAAATCATGATCATGGTGCTGACATGGTTGGTAAAGAAAAAGATGTAAGACCATAAATTTGGCTAAAAACCAGAAGCATTCCTTGTGCCATGCGTGACACATGTTTTGAATTTGTTACTATGAGACATGGCTCAGCTGGGCCAATAGCAACGACATTCTTTGGAGTGATTCAAAATTGTATATGACATTTTCTGGCTTTGCCCCAAAATAGAACATCTTGATGAAACACTATCAATTTTGACTTTATGACTTCTCTTAGTCACACAAGGGGCATGCTGACTGAAAGCTGATAAAGAAATCAGGTTTAATTTAGACGAGATACAAAATGTATCAGAAAAGTTAAGTGAAAAACAAAAGATGCCTAAAGAAAGAATGAATCATAGTCTTTGGAAGAAAATGAAATTAATTTTGAATTTGCACATCCAGCGTTATCTGGTATAAATTGTGGTTACTCTTAATGTTAGTAAGACCTTATAAAACAGATCCAAGTTTGACTGTTAAAGAACTGTTTTCTTCATTTTAGATAATATAAAAGTGCATGTGAACTACATAACAAAGTAATCTTCCAGGAAAAAAATGAGAATGAGACAAAACATTCAAAATTCTGTAGGGGAAAATTTAAGTTCAAAAAATTACAAAATCAGCTCTTTAGAGAGTATGTATGTGCTGCTTAGAGAAAGTTATAAGTAAATTGAACAATACATGGCTTTTTGGCTTTCTTTACATTATCCTAGTACTGAAAAAATGGAAAATACCTCAGAATTATATATTTTTGTTGCATAGAACTAATCATTTCTCTAAAAGAAGTGAAAATTCTGATAAAAGCATTAGAACATGCATGATAAAATTAAAATATTTTAATAATAACAATATTATCTCCCATACAATATCAATTCAATATTCAAACATGATGTGCCAACTTCACTCTTCATTTCTCATCTACGTATCATCTGAAGAATTGTATTGAAAATCCATTCTTGGCATTCACAAAGGACAGTCTTTCAAAATTGAAATTATTTTTAGGCACTTATTGAAAAACAATGATGACTTGAGAATGTTTGCCAGTTTAGCATCATTTTCTATGAAACACAACTTACCTAAAAATCAGGACCTTAAAAAATAGAGTTAGGGATTTTGCTGAAATAAAGGTAAGAAATTTTAAGAACAAATACATTATAACATATGAAATACATGCCTTTGTTTTGTTATGCATCTAAATGTCACTAACATGTGCATGATAGTAATCAAATTCAGTCATCTTTAATATTTTCCTGGCTTTCTGTCATAAAAAATGTAGTTTGCACATCTTTTTCTATTTTATCCTTATAAAGTGTATTTGTCAATGTGGGAGAAGAAAAACTATTTTACTTAAGAGCTTGATTTTCAAAACCACAATGAGATACCACCTTATACCAGTGATAATGGCACATATTAAATTAGCAACAACAAATACTGGCAAGGATGTGGTGAAAAAGGAACTCTCCTACACTGCTGGTGGGAATACAAACTGGTCCAACCAGTGTGGAAAGCTGTGTGGCGGTTCCTCGAACTACTGAAAATGGAGCTACCATGTGACCCAGCAATTCCACTCCTTGGGGTCTACCCTTAGGACACAAAAACATTAATTCAAAAGGATACCTACACCTATTATAAGGTAAGACTTGGAAACAACACAAATGCCCCAAAATAGATGATGACTGGATCAAGAAGATGAGGCCTAGATACACAATGGAATAGTATTCAGCAATTAAAAAGAAAAACCCATGCCATTTGCAGCAACATAGATGGCGCTAGAAGGGATTATGCTCAGTGAAATAAGCCAGAAGGAAAAAGAAAAATATCGGATGGTTTCAATTATAGGAGGAATATAGGGGAGCCAAATAAGAGATTGGGGAAAAATAATAACACTTAAAAAAAACACAACAAAAATAAACAGACAACTATAAATCAGAGACATTTGTCAGGGGAGGGGGAGGGAGAGGAATCAAAATAATGGCAGGAAGAGCAAAAGGGAATATGGTGATTGTTCACAGGTGACTTGGTGGGAATTCTATGGGGACTATACCTGAGAAAAGAAAGCAAACATTGTAAAAATGAACAATGATGTCAAATATATATATAAATAAATTATGAAACAAAGGGAAAAAAAGAACTTGATTTATAACTTTTAACTGGTGTGCCCACCACTGTGGCCTCCATTCTGATCCTCCCCGTGACTCCCACCCACATGTTAGGAGTAGACCCAGTGAGCATCCAAGTAAATGAAATGCAGTTCTTGTAGTTAGGGGTTTTAATTATTCAAGTTAGAAACATAAGAAATAGAAAAGCGAATACCTAGAGGGAGCCACAACCACAAGGACAACTAGATGAATCACTAATTAATACTAGTAAACCCATTTAAAAATATTATTAAAGGTGGTATAGGAATGTTTTATTCCTAATTTCTTTTTTTTAAAAAAAGATTTATTTATTTATACAGCACTTGGTACAGTCAGAAGTGTGGGGCATGAAAGAATTCACCAGAGCCAGAGCGGGAAACAGAACAGGCAGACCGATGAAATACACTGCTGAGGGGAGCAGCGGGCAGCAGGAAAGGTCTGTGTGCCATGTAAGACCCTCGCCCTGCGGCCGGGGATCGAACCATTGCTGTAGAGGCTGTTGGCAGCTTCGCAGACCAGCGCTCAATCACTGCGCCTGCGCCACCAGGAAAGTCCCTATCCCTAATTTCTTTCTTTTTTTTTTAATTTTATTTTTATATTCCCCATGCAATTGCAACCCCCTTATTTTGACCCCAATCCCGCCTTTCCCCAACCCCCACCCCCCATAGTGTGTCTCTGGTTCATAGTTGTTTGTTGATTTTGACTTTTTCTTTCTTACAGTTTTCTTTTTCCTGGTCCCTTATTTAGGTTTTCTACATTCCTGCTATGAATGAGACCATCTGGTATTTTTCTTTTTCTTTCTGGCTTATTTTGCTGAGCATGATCCCTTCTAGCTCCATCCATGTTGCTGCAAACTGCATGTGTTTATCTTTTTTGATTGCTGAGTAGTATTCCATGGTGTATATGTACCACATCTTCTTGATCCAGTCATCTATTTTTTTTTTTGTTTCCAAAGCTTAGCTATTGTAAATAGTGCTGCTATAAGCATAGGGATGCAGGTGCCCTTTGGAATTAATGTTTCTGTGTCCTTTGGGTAAATACCTAGGAGTGGAATTGCTGGATCATATGGGAGCTCTATCTTTAGTAGGCTGAGGAATCTCCACACAGCTTTCCATAGTGGTTGGACCTATTTCTAATTTCATTGAGACTTCATTGACACATATCATCGATAAGTTTGAGGTGTGCAGCATAATGATCTCACTTACCCAGATTGTGAAATGATTGCTACAATAAGTTTAGTTAGCATCCTTCATCTCATATAGATACAATAAAAAATAAAAAATAAAAAATAAAATTTTTATTGTAAGAATTCTTAGCATTTGCTCTATTGAACACTTCGCTAGAAGTCACCCAGCAGTGTTAGCTATAGTTTTCATGTTGTTCATTGCATTCCCAGTGTGACAGAGGCTTCTCCATAAAAGGGGGAGGTATCCTGTTCCCCACCCACTTAACTATGGACATAGCTGAACGGCCAGGTGAAGAGAAGAAGCATGGAAGGCACGTGGGCTAAGGGGACACACAGAAGAGATGCGAAGGAGAGAGACAGGTGGAGAAACTGCTTTGCTTGCTTCTCAGCTTTGGACTTGCACCAGGGGACTTGGGGACATGGAAGGAGACACGTGGGGTTGAGACATGGAAAGGCACTTGGAAGAGACAGGGGTGAAGGACACTTGAGAAAGCTGACCATTGGCAGCCTTTTTTAAATTTCTTTTATTTTTTTTAAATTTTTAAACAATATTTGCTTCTCCCCACCCCCTCAGATTGAGTCCCCATAGAATTTCCTTCCCCAACGCACCCATGCACCATCACCATATGACCCAGCAGTTCCACTCCTAGGGATCTCCCTAAAGGACACAAAAACATTGATTCAAAAGAGCACCTGTACCCCTATGTTTATCGCAGCCCTATTTGCAATAGGTGAAACCTAGAAACAACCCAAATGCCCAAAAATATATGACTGGATCAAGAAAATGTGGTACATGTACACAGTGGAATATTATTCAGCAATCAAAAATATAAACTTTTTTTTTTTAAACAACACTCACAGCCCAACACTCGCCCCCCACAGCACACTCCTCTATTACATCATTGTTCATTTTTGTACAATGCGTGCTTTCTCCTCTCAGGTGTTGTCCCTGTAAAATTCCCATCACCCCGTCACCCGTGGACCATCACCATAGTCCCTTGTGCACTTCCCACCCCTGTTTTTATCCCAGTCCCTCCCATTCCCCTGCAGAATGTCCCTGATTTATAGTTGCTTGCTAGGTTTTTTTTTTAATTATTATTATTTCATTTCTTTCTCGATCCCTTGTTTGTTTCCCCTATATTCATCCTATAAATGAAACCATGCGATAGTTTTCTTTTTCCTACTGGCTTATTTCACTGAGCATAATCCCTTCCAGCTCCATCCATGTTGCTTTGAATAGCATGAGTTTATCTTAGTATTCCATTGTGTATATGTACCACATCTTCTTGATCCAGTCATCTATTTTGGGGCATTTAGGTTGTTTCCATACTTTGATTTTGCTCCTTTCATCCCAGATTTGCCTCGGCCCTTCTGCCCTTTTCCTATGGTTCCCTGCTTGTTGATGCTTTAGACTTATGGCAAGCTTTCAGGCCTCAGTGGCCTGCTTTGGGCCTACCCTGTTTGGCTGGGCATTTATCCAATAAGAGATGGGTAAGTTTGGGAGTTTTATTGGAAAGCTATTGCTATTTCTTCTCCTCTCTCTATGCACACTAAAGTTCTACTGATGTTCTTTCACACTAAGTATGCTTTGTCTTTGTGTACACATGATTCGACCCGTTTAGAGCAGGCAAATTTGGGGGCCCCAGGGTTCCCCATGGTCCAAATGCTAACACCAGTACTTATTTATCTTATAATGGGGAGTTTGTACCACCTCCCCCCAGTTCCTGTCTCTGGTAACCACTAATCTGAACCCTTTTTTCCATGAGTTTGGTTTTTTTTTTCCCCTTGTTATTTTAGGGGTTTTGTTGTTTTTGTTTTAGATTCCACATATAAGTGAGATCATACAGAATTTGTCTTTCTCTGTCTGACATTTCACTTAACATAATGCCCACAAGGTCCATCCATGTTGTCACAAATGGCAGGATTTCCTCATTTTTTTAAGACTGAATAATATTAGGAAATTTTTTGAGTTAAGCTCGTTAGAAACCTGTCTGGCTCCCAACTCGTCTGTGAATTCCATGTGTTTGCTGCCCTTGCTCTGTCCCCAGCTGCCTATTTAGAGGCATCCCTCCCGCCTCTGCCTCCTCCAGGCTCCATGTCGTTCCAACCTCCCTCTGCTGCTGGAACAAGTTGGCCCTTGTCCAATTCCTGCAGACCCTGAATTTCCAGATATAGTGTCTGCTCCTCAATAGGTGAGACAGAGTGCTCTGTGCATTTACCTGCCCAGATAAATTTCCCCAGCATGTCTAACTGGGCTGTCTTCATTTTTTTAAAGATTTATTTATTTATGCGTACAAGAACAGGGGTACAGGCCAGAGGTTGGAGGGAGAGGGTGAGAGGATTCACCAAAGACAGACTGGGGAACAGAACAAGCACATTGACTGAAATACACTGCTGAGGAGAGCAGTGGGCAAGTCAGGAGAGGTCTGCTGCACCATGTGGGTAGCTCCCTGGCCAGCCAGAGGCTCAAACTTATGCTGCAGAGGCTGCTGAGGTTGCAGATAGCTTCATAGTGCTATGCTTGAACCCTTGTGCCACCAGGGAGGGCCTGGGCTATCTTCATTTTTTCAGAGTCCTTAACACAGAGAAGTAAGTATGGTGTACTTTAAGAAGGAGCAGTTAGCATGACTCCCCACAACTATAGGCACTTCACCATCAAAATGTAGAGATAAGATGAGCGAAAGCCCCAAGTTAGAGCAAACCTCACACACAGGAATTATACATCTGGTGAACATTTGCTGACTGTAGAGAGAAAGCAGAGACCAATGGAAGAGAGAGACTTTGCAGAAGTCAAAGTCCCGGTGGTCTAGGCAGGCTTATCTGATCTTCTGCTGCCCCGCTTCCCAGAAACCTACTGTCCTTCCATGAAAAAATTTTTGAAAACACAGATCCCAAACTGGCATCATGTAAGGTTTAAGGTTGGTTCAAAACATCCAAATTCATGAAGTTGGACTGAATCCTGAACCCCACAAAACTCACATTCTTTCAGAAAGGTCATTTGACTTAATTGCCAAATATGTGAACTGGACCACAACATTCCTGGTAATTGTTTTATATCAAAGATCAAGTAACTTGCTTTTGGAATTCTGCAGTCTCAATTCATTTCACGCATTCATATTTTACTCCTTATTCATCCCATTCTATAGATGAGAAGATTTCTTTTGCCTTCATGATTCCATCCTTCCTTTTGGCACACTCTGACTTGCAGAGGTATTTCCAAAGATGAAGGATGCCTTTATGCAATCTTACTAATCCTGGCCATATACCTCCATACTAAGAGTGTGGTTCTTATCATCAAACCAAAATCACTGGTGATCACCAGTGTCACTGGAATAAAAATAACTTGGACTAGAAATGTTTTTTAAGAAAAGCAAAATTCTTTGTTAATAAGGCTGTGGCCAATAAGATCATGATTTTGCTTTGTTTCTGGATCAAACAACACCGATATCAACATCAGAACATTTTTTTCAAATGGTTTGCAGTTATATAATTTCCTGTAGCTGCCTTGCATGTTAATGATAATAAATTTAGAACAAATTGCTCTAATGTGATCTCTGATTAGTGTTAACTTAAGTTGGTAAATAATCTGAGTCTGAAAATTCTCCCTCTCATCCAAAGAAATACCACATCATGAGTGAGCATTTTTCCAAACTGATATGGGTGTATCCCAGTACTTTTGCATCAGTGAACTTTATTTTTTTTTTTTATTTTTTTTTATTTTATTTTATTTTATTTTTTTTTTAATAAATTTTATTGTTATATTCCCCATACAATTGCAGCCCCCCCATTCTGACCCCAATCCCTCCCCTCCCACCCCCGCCCCCCTAAAAGTGTCTCTGGTTCATAGTTTTTTGTTGATTTTGATTTTCACTTTCTTATAGTTATTCATTTTCCTGGTCCCTTATTTAAGTTTTCTAGATTCCTGCTATGAGTGAGACCATCCGGTATTTTTCTTTTTCTTTTTGGCTTATTTCGCTGAGCATGATCCCTTCCAGCGCCATCCATGTTGCTGCAAATTGCATGTGTTTATCTTTTTTGAATGCTGAGTAATATTCCATGGTATATATGTACCACATCTTCTTGATCCAGTCATCTATTTTTGGGCATTTGGGTTGTTTCCAAAGCTTAGCTATTGTAAACAGTGCTGCTATAAACATAGGGGTGCAGGTGTTCTTTGGAATTGATGTTTCTGTGTCCTTTGGGTAAATACCTAGGAGTGGAATTGCTGGATCATATGGAAGCTCTATGTTTAGTAGGTCCAGAAATCTCCATACAGCTTTCCACAGTGGTTGGACCAGTTTGCACTCCCACCAACAGTGCAGAAGAGTTCCTTTTTCTCCACACCCTCGCCAACATTTGTTGTTGCTAGTTTTTTTAATATGTGCCATTCTCACTGGTGTAAGATGGTATCTCATGGTAGTTTTGATTTGCATTTCCCTGATGACAAGTGATGTTGAACATTTTTTCATATGCCTGTTGGCCATTTGCATTTCCTCTTCAGAGAAGTTTCTTTTAAGCTCTTCTGCCCATTTTTTGACTGGATTATTTTCTTTGTTGTTGTTGAGTCTCATCAGCTCTTTGCAGATTTTTGTGATCAGTCCTTTATCATTAGTGTTGGGTGCAAAAATGTTCTCCCAGTTGGTGGGGTTTCTCTTTGTTTTTGTTATTGTCTCTTTTGCTGTGCAAAAGCTCTTTAATTTGATGTAGTCCCAGCTGTTTATCTTTGCCTTCACTATCACTGCTTTGGGTGATGTGTCTGTAAAGATGTCTTTGATGCATCAGTGAACTTTAAAGGCTTTGGAACATGAAGTTGAGTTCCATTTTCCTTTATTCAGGTTTTGATTGGACATAGGGAAGCACCAATTCTTAGGGGATACTATGCTGATCAGTAATAAGGAAATGCAGCAGAATCCTGCTGGTGGTGAACCTTTGAGCTCCAATGTCCATTGTCATTCTCTGGGCACACAAACTGGGAGGCTGGGGTTAGCTTTGAAATGGTCACCAACCCACAAAGACATTCTTTCCTTACACAAAAGCTGAGAAAAATTCATTTCCGGGGAATTTTAAACCAATTTTGTGTCATATGTTCCAGAACAAATATTTTTCCTGAAGTCAGAGGAGGAGGAAGGAATGAAAAGTTCACTGACTAGAACATCCTTTGGAAATGAAGTTGAACATGGTGAAGAGAGGTATATGGAGGGAAAGAAAAAGAGCCAGGATTCAAAACTCCAATGTTTACGAGCCTCAGAGGGAGGGCAAACCTCAAAAGCTAGTGGGTAAACCTGACCTTGGTAGGAAATTGCTGCATAGAAGAGAAAGCTCTCATCTCCCACAGGAACTTTGGGGCATCTGATGACACTGCACCAATCATGCTTCTATTTCTTAAAATTAACCTCTAGAATTTTGATGGTAAAGATGTAGACATCTTCACTATAAAGCCTAGAGTGGGGTAGGCTGTCCATTATCACAGACCCAAAATCTCTGCCCCGGAGATTTGTAGTTCTTTCACATCACCCAAGTTCCTCCAAACTAAGAGGCACCCAGATTCTGATTTGGTGGTTGCTTTACAAGTGAAAGCTCGTGATCAGGGCCCCCTGCCCCTCTGGGCCTTCCATCTCAGGTGGTGTTCTGTTTCCCACCACTCTGCATCAATTCCCTAGGTTTCTAACTTCCAATGAGATCAATTCTTTCCCATTTTCACTCACAGATCTACAAATTTGCTCCTATTTTCTGGGCGCATTGCCTACTGAGGCTGTATCTGCAAACATGATGTTCTCTGTGATAATACATGGGGAGATTGCAGTGACCCTGTTGAATTGTGGCCAACAAAATTATATTTGCAATTTCTCTTCTCCTCAGTTGGTAATGTGTCAGGGCTGTGAGAAGCTTGCAGCTCAGTGGTGCAGTGACTGGGAGGTGATACTCTGTAGACAGAGGTTTGAATTCGGATCCAGACCCTCCCATGAGTTAGCTACCTACGATGCGTGCAGGTCAACTAACTTCCAGGTGCTTGAGTTCACTCATCTACCAAACAAAGATGACAATAATAGTCCTGACTTCAGAAGGTTGTGTGTGGATAAGTGTGTGTTGCTCACAAAATGCTTAGAACAGTGCCTGGCCCATGCAAGCTCTACTTTTGTTATTATCTGCTTTTGCAGGTTACTGTGATCAAAGGATGTGGGGTGTGACTCCCCAAGAGAAAGAAGGTGGTTACTGTTACAATTGGGGGAATTAAGGGAGGGGTGTGAAAGAGCTTGCCTTCCCTCAGCGGGGTCATTGGTAAAGCCCTCCCCTCACTGTCCCCATGTGTCCATGTGAAGAAATAACTGACTTTTTTTCTATTTTCTTATGGCTTTGACTTAATCTTCATTCGAGACCTGTGGTGATGTATTGATATCTATTTTCCCCTTATTGTTCAAACAGCGATAAACTGTGCAAGAGAAAGCAGATAAAGAGTGTATTCAGGACACCAGTGCATCAGGGACACCAAATCAAAAATAATTATGATGATGATGAAAGGGGACAAGATGGTAGAAGAGAGGTAGTAGAAGAGAATTCATTTCATGAACATAGCTGGAAATGTACAACTAGGAAACATAAAGAAAGAATTGAATTTCTGTAGGCACAGTTAGCCTTGCTGCTGCACTTGTCTCTGCCTTCAGGGGACTTCTAGTTTTGGGGACTCTGAAACTCTGGAAGCTAATGCTACTAGTGACTCCCCAAGTCCTCTTGTCCTTACTCTCCAAATCTCCTCCTTGGCCTTCTGCCAAGACCTGTTATCCTTTGCCTGGAACTTTCTACCAGTGAGGGGCTAGATACTTCAGCTCCACTGCCCCTCAGGTGGAATAACCCTGAAGCACAGCTTCTACAATGGTTCTCACAATTTCCCAAAGGGATTGTACCTGCCCTCATGATGCTCCTTTTCTTTCCTCGGGCACTTCCTCATTTCCCAGGTGTTTCTTACACAGCCTGCCCATACCACTCACACTCAAAGGCTTTTTGCAAGGTTTGCTTCATAGGGATCCAAACTCTGACAAATCATGAATTCATCGTGTTTTTCACAGACATTCTTTGTTCCATTCGCAGCCGTTTGGTAAGTGCCTGGAATAAGCTCCCATGGGCCTGAGGAGCCAGACTCCATGCAGAGTTATTTACTCCTAGTTGATATTATCCACTGGCTGTTAACTTGGGCATTCTCCACTCAGAGACACTTAGTGCATATTCCCCAGAATATGCCTGGCACCGCCATTATTTACATTCACTTCTATTTCAGACAGAACAGAAATCTTTTCTCTGTACTCAGGAGACTAGAATGGATTGGTGGCACGCCTACAAGATGTGCATTAGAAAGGACATAGGAGTGTGTATTTACAGTGTGCACAGCCATTAGCCCAGTGAGAGCCTGTCTTGGGCTTATCTATAAATTACTCAATGGGTGGTCACAGAGGCAGGGTTAGTGCCAACCCTTAGCTGATGTGCCAGAGAGAAATGTAAGCATATTTGTCAATTTTCTTCTCCAAGCTTCAGCACAGTGACATTCCCTCAAAATCAGTTCCCATTGCTTCTAAGGAGAGTGGACGTTGTGTGAATTTTTCCTTGGGGGTATTTCAAAATTCTGTACTCATGCTTTCTTTTTGACATCTCTGGTCATCAATGTTTAATCTTATGCCCAAATAGGACTGCACTTCATTAGATGGACGCAGCACTTTGAGGATGTTTTCACAAAACTTACCTACTCTTTCTCAGAATGTTCCTACAAAGAATTCCTGCTGAGAAAGAACCACCCAAGGTTCTTGGGACCTCAGCTATAATCTCAACTCATTTAAAGTCTAATATATCTTAAGAATATCTGGAAATTTCACTTTCCATTATTAAATGTCTATTTATGTGAGTTAATACACGATTATGCTTTGAATGACCTTCAAATAAGCTGGCATTCCAACACTCCATGGAACTTGCTAGAATATGTGTCATCACTAGAAACCTCTAAAGGAATTTTCAGGGGTCATACACAAGCTACCTATTGATGTGCTTTCTCTCCCCTCCTCCCTCCCTCACTTCCTTCCTCTCTCTGTCCCTCTCTTCCCCCCATCTTTTCTTTCTTCTGGCATAGAACTATTTTTTAAATGATTTAAATTAGTTTATAGCTAATAAGAGTAGGGCAATTTGGAGATTTCAAGTAAAGAGATAGACTTTCTGTTTTTTTTTAAAGATGTATTTATTTATGCATACAAGAACTGGGGTGCAGGGCAGAGGTGTGGGGGGTGAGAGGATTCATCAGAGAAAAATCGGGGAGCAGAAAGGCAGATTAACTGAAATACACTGCCAAGGGGTGCAGTGGGCAAGTCAGGAGAGTTCTTCTGTACCATGTGGGTAGCTCCCTGGCTGGCTGGGGATTGAACTTGTGCCACAGTGGCTGCAAATAGATTTATAGCACTGTGACTTAACCCCTTGGGCCATCAGTAAGGCCCCGTTCTGTTGTTTTTTTTAACCAGATTTATTTATAATTGAGTGTTTCCACCTATAAGTGGGCATAGTTCTCCATTTCACCACCATCTCCATCGTACCCTGTACCCATCTGTCATTGCCGGAAATCTTCTGGAAACCATTGGGTATATTACCCACAACTTACATACTTCATTCTACTACTCTTCTGCCTATCTACAAAACACCCTGAATTGATGGTACACAAAAGAGAGTAGACTCTGTTCATTACTCACACCTCTGAGCACTCTCTTCTCCCAGCTCCTTATAAACTCTCACCTAGTTTACTCATGAGGTTGGTAAACTTCTTGTCCCTCTCAAGCTCAGTCACTACTGAGTACTGAACACCAAATAAATCTTCATTGAGCACAACTTTGAACACAGCATCCCCTGACCAGCAACATTTTAGCATCTGTAGCACTTCTAGGACATCAGGCAGGTAGTAAGCTATACAGGGCTCCTCAAGGGATAGTCGGTCACCATTGCCAGGCTGTTAACTGCCTGCTACTGGTTTGAAATAAAGTAAACCACTGAGAATAAGATGTTTTTCATTTTATTGCAATTTGACATTATTGCAACTTCCAAGTGTATTTTCATGGAAATGCATACAGATAATTTTGATATCTGCAGGACTCATGGTGAATGTGTGCCACAGCTGAGCTAGTCCTATTCAGAGGCAGCACACACTGGTGCACAAGAATGGAAAATCTCAAAAAGTGGGCCTTCATCTTTTAGCAAAGCACTGGATTAGTAGATTCTCAGGGATAAGTAATGACTAATTGTATATCAATTCAAAACATACTTATGACAGCATCAATACAATAAACAGATCATTAGATAGAGGCATGATAAAATTGTGATATAACTTTGATAAAGACTGTCATTGCAAATAATTTCATTCCATTAGTTAAGTCACTGGAATTCCAAACAAACTTCCAGGTAGAACACTTCATAGTGACATATTTCTTCTGCAGATTCAAAATGCCCCTAAAACTCTCAGCTTCCTTAGCCATAATGCATGGAGAACTTGCCAAGCAAATAATGAATTTTCCCTGCCTTCAGTTAACTAATACCTCTAGTGTATTCTAAGGAAGATTCAGTCAATTAGTGTGGTCTTACATGGGCACTTTCATGGCCAAAAAAACAATTGAATGATTTTTCATTTCCATTATTAATGATTTACCCATTTTGACACCACTTCCCATTCTCCATGCCCAGAGAGCACAGCAAAGCAAGTCCTTCTTGGTAACACAGAGGAAGACTTCATGGTAAGACAAATAAGAAGATATATCCTACATTGTTCCCCTGTACAGAAATCCCAGATGGTGCCCACAGCAGAATGATGGCTGTAGCTTTCCAAAGTAATAGAGCTGTGTTTAGAGTCCTATGCCTCATCTTTACAGTCACTCAAAGAAACAATAAATGAATGTTTTTTAACAATCCACACAGGAAACAGTACATTGTGCATGCATTGCTAAGACTGCAACAGACATTCCCCAACCCTGGTAACAGAAAGCACCAGTTATATTGGTCTTCCAGAACAGTGTTGAGTTTGCAACTATCCATCCATTGTGCTTCCACAATGGTTGTGAGCAAGAGCACACCTCTTTATGCAAATCCTTGTAAGGATTTCTTAACACTGAGAGATCAATTCTCTGTTATGTGACTATTTTTTTTTTTTACAAATTAGTTGCACAAAATGGAAGATAGAGGGGTTTTGAGTCAACCTTACTTCATCTGATCCTCACAACAGAGGATGGTGAATGTCTTGGTGATTAGGACCATTATTCTGTCCATTATCTAGGGTCATGGGAGAGTGAACCACTAATCTTTGCCTCATTTGCAGAGTGGTCAAATCAGCATGACTAAGCCAACCAGACTGAGCACACAGTGTGGAAGAACATGAGGGCCTTTAAAAGGCAGCAGTCTCTACAGGTAGTGGAGACAAACAGAGGCAGTGCCGTGTCATGGACCAGGTGCAAGAGCACAACTTTGGTACATTAGAAATATCACAAATTTGAGGTCCCCATAAATTCAACAATGTTATTACCCTGACAACATCTTGAGACAAGCCAACATGTAGATTAATTATATAAGTATTACATGTTTTAGAAATAATGCATACTAATTTTTCAGCCAAAAGACCACTTACCCTTGTAGCTATGTTGACATACATACTAAAAAATGTGGCTGCAACCACAGTTCAGTGCAATTATATTTGATGACTATAATGGCTGGTCATAAAGAGGTGCACATTTTTTATTTCTTTCATGCTTATACTTTGACATATTTGGGAAGTTTCCGTGAATAAGCTACTTTCATTTCCAAGAAATGCATTCCCTAAAATGTGTATTTTAAAGAAAAAGCATTAGGAGAATTCCATGACTTGCACCAGCAAAAACCAAACAGGATTTTTATCCTCGTGTAATAAACTTGTAAACATGTTTACAGTGAAACCATAACTTGAGCTGCCATTAAGTGGCATTTAGTTGGTAATTGCATTTCTCTCTTTTAGTATAATTTTCATCAGACATTTCTGTCTGCTTCAATAATGGTGAATATGAAATGGCACATTCCTATTTAACAAAAAGGCATAGTGATTCTATAGCATTGGTTTGGTGGTAGACAATGTGTTATTTCATCCTGGGAAAAAGGACAAGCAAATACCAATACTCTACTAATCCCCTGTAAACCCATAAGGCTCAGCTGCTTTAGGTTAGCTTTAATCTTATTTGTCAAATTTATGTCAGTTTGTGGAATTAGGAATCTTTTCTCTTTGTCTTGCAACACAGAAGTTAACTGGAAGGATCTAGGAGGTTGACTTGTCAGTTTTCTCCCCAGTTGTTTTGTTATGTATTATTAATTTCTCTTGTTGCATTCTCCTCACAAAGGACATAGGAAAGCTAGAGATAAAGCTCTTGTGAATTGGTTTGACCTTTTAATGACACTGTGATGTTTCTAGCTGCCACTCAAGTGCTTTTCAAATGCCACAAATCTAGACATTGTGTTGCTTACGTATCACATCTGGACTTGGCCTCACAATGGCCATTCATACCTCCATCCTCTTGAATAAACATATTTCTTCCTGGCTCCTCTCCATCCCTAGAATGAAGCAGCACCACCAAGGGTGAGGAGAAACCCATCTGGGCTTACATATTCATATGCTCACACTGCTGCAGCTGTGGATTTGGAAAGGAAAGTCCACCATGACATGGATGATGACGTCAGCTCATGTGTGCAAGCAGGTGACTCACTGTTGCACCAGAAGCAATTCAGAAAGCATCTAAAGGAGGAAACTGCAGTCTTCAAAGTGAGAACATCAATACATGACTACAGTTCCAGTGAGTCTGATGTACTGATGCCAGAGAAGGGCATTAGAAAGACCAAGGCATTTCAATTTCAATATGCAAAAGCACCAAGAAAAGGATTCCACTGATCCTGTGCTCCAGGATGTTGATCAGTTCTAGCCATCAATATTTACATGCATCTATTCCTGTTCATCTGAAATGTTTGAAGCTTTATAAAACACCTGCTATGTGCTCATAATATCAATGATTCATTCAATGAATGTGTACTAAGCACTTACTTTGTGGCAAGTGTTCTGATAGGTTCTGGAATACAAAAATTAAAAGCATGATCCTTGTACTCTCGGAAATAGGGAAAGAGCTACAGCACATCTAGGAAACTGATAGTTTTGTTGTGGTGACAAGCTGTCATCTGGGTGTCAAGTTGGCATGAAATCATGGCTTTATGGTCCATTACTCTGATAAAGAAGTGTTCTCCTGTCTTATACTACACTCCATGTGCTGCTTATGTTGTACTGACCTTAGCCTTTAAAGTGAGGAATCACATTCTTCTTTTTTTTTTTTTTTTGAAGATTTATTTATTTATTCAAGAACTGGGGTATAGGCCAGTTGTGCGGGAGGGTGAGAGGATTCACCAGAGACAGAGCAGGGAACAGAACAGGCAGATTGACGAAATACACTGCTGAGGGGAGCAGCAGGCGAGACAGGAGAGATCAGCCACATCATGTGGAACCCTCGCTGGCCAGCCAGGATTGAAATGGTGCTGCAGAGGCTGCGGACAGCTTCATAGTGCGGCGCTCAACCGCCTGTGCCACCAGAGGAGGCCCGAGGAATCACATTTTTCAAAGAAACTTGAAATTATTCAACCGCGTCATTTTGCACCAAAGGAGGCAAGCCCATAGAGGCAAACTGGACTTTCCAGACCACCAAGTGCATATCTCAAAATGTTCTATATGCAAGTCCTTTGAGGAACTTCCTAACTCTGAAGGAAGCAATCCTCCCTCATGTCACCATTTTTTTTGTGGATTCTTTGTACAAAGAGGGAAGATAGGCAAGTTTTCAGCCAAACTTGTCTTACCTGGTTCTGACAAAGAATAGTGGTGGGGCTACTATGGGATCAATTATTTCATTTAATATTAGAAATGAAAAATCATCCAATCAGTTTTCTGGAAATTGCCTTTATGTGCCCTTATAAACTGTCTTTTATCAAAATGAGTGCAAGCAAACAAGCAAGCAAATTAAATGTGGAAAAAATAATCTTTAACCATCATACAGTACATTTTCCCACTTACAGTGAAATAATTTATCACAATGAAGTGCTGCTTCTTTCGGTGATTTCATGAGCATCCTCATCTGCCACCAAGGACAAGGCAAAAAGAGGTGAGCCGTGCAATTATGCAAGCAACTGTTTATGATACAATACATGAAGACATGTCTCACATTACATACTTTTAATCATTTTTAAGCATGCAATATAACTTGGCCTAAAAATTTTGCTCCGCCTTGTTCAGTAGAATTGTTTCTTGGAACCAGTGATCTCATGATCTCAGTCCTTTTTTTTTTTTTTTTTTTTGCAGGCCAGAGGTGAGGGGTGAGAAGATTCACCAAAGACAGAGTAGGGAGCAGAACTGGTGGATTCACTGAAATAAACTGCTGAAGGGAGCAGTGGGTTATACAGGAGAGGTCTGCTGTGCCATATGGGTCAGCTCCCTGGCTGGGGATCCAAATCTGGCAGCAGTGATGGTGTGATAGTGCTGAAACTTAACCCCTACACCACCAGACAGGCCCCAGGTTTACATTTCTAATGAGGATCCTTGCTGAAGGCTAAAGACCAGTGAGGTGCAAAACACAAGTGGTGGAATGAAAGGAGACTTCACATGCTGACTTCCCAGCTGTATATGGAGAGCCTGGAATTGAATCAAGCAGATGGGATCTGAAATCTATATTCTGCCACCTTCAAGATGAGTGACTTTGGACAAATCATTGCACTTCCTGATACTACAGCTTCTTTATCTGTAAAACAAGAGTAGTATACCTGAGAGTGTCATGCAAATCACATGAAGCAATAAATACTAAAAAAAAGCCACTTGGATTAATTTTGGCACATAGAAAGCTTGATAAAGGATAGTGATAGTGTTGTTAATAGTGATGGTGATGGAGTCCCAGAGCCTCTCTTTAGGTTTTATATTGAGCACCTGAATCTTAGAAATTGGTGCCACTCTCTACTGTTAATCCTGTCCTATTTGAAAGAAAGGCAATAGAAAGGAGATGGATCATTCAAGTTGAGAAATCCACAGAATAGTCTACCATGGGAGATCTTTGAGCCCTTACTAATAGCTAATTCTTGGACTTTTCCAATTTGAACTAGGATAAAGAAGGATAAAGGCAGGCGGTGATATTGATTCCCCCTTCCACTGATACTTCATTCATTAAGACTTCTAGATTCCAGAAAGAAAAAATTCTATTTGCACTCATGGGTCAAGTCAGGGATTAGCTTTGGTTTCCAGCACACCCACTCTTGCCTGGAGAGTCCAGCAAAGCAGGTAATATGGTGACAAAAGCTCCATATTTGGAACCAGGATATTAAGCCTCATCATCCTCATCTATGAAATGAGTGTAATGGCATCTGTGCTACCAGGCCTGCAGAGCTCTTGAAAAGATCCATAGTTTGTAAGCAGATAGTCATTATTTTTTTTAAAGATTTTTTTTTATTTATACAATAGCTGGGGTACAGGCCAGAGGTGTGGGAGGGTGTGAGAGGATTCACCAGAGACAGAGCGGGGAGCAGAACAGGCAAAAGGACCGAAATACACTGCTGAGGGGAGCAGCGGGGGAGACAGGAGAGGTCTGCTGCGCCATGTGGGAATCTCCCTGGCCGGCCGGGAATCAAACCCGAACTACAGAGGCTGCGGACAGCTTCACGGCAGTGCGCTTAACCTGCTGCACCACCCAGGAGGCTCAGTCATTATTTTGATATGTATTTATCAAAGAAAAAAAAACCAGAGTCCTTGCATGATGGCTTCCTCTCTTATTGCTTCTGCTGATGCTGCTGGGCATACCCTGCACTGGATAAAATTTCATTTCCTCCTCCCATCAGACCTCCAGATTGGAGCCATAGCCAGCCTCTCTAGCCTTATTTTATCACTCCCCCACACATGTCTGAAGTTCAGCCAGATCAGACTCTTGTAGCACCTCAGAATGTTCTCACTCCCCCATATGCCTTGGCATACGCAATTCCCTCTGCCTGGGAATACTTTACCCCTTAGGTGCAAAGGGAGCCCCTGCTTCATTCAGCACTCTTAGAAACTTTGACAGTTACCAGCTCTGTGTGCCGGGATACTTGATATGTATTGCCATAAGAGCACATGCTGTGTGGATGTACTTATTTGTGACCCATTTGTCCCTTCATCCAGGCTTTGAGTCACTTGGGGGCAAGAACAGAGCTCTATAGTATATTGTATGTGCCCAACAGATTTGGCACTCATTGGGCCTCACTGTAAGTTAGGCACTAAACTGGACTGTTTGTATACGTTGTTTCAATTTATCTTCACATATGAAGTTGATCTTACTGTCATTCCTGGCTTATAGAGTCGTTCCAAATATTTATTGAGCTCTTATTGTCAAGCTTAATTCTGAGACTATTGAACAAGTTCTTTAATCTCACCAATCTTTCGTTTTCCTTAGATGGAGAATATATAAATAAACTATCAAGAGAGAGGTAACAGGGACTATGGGTGGCACAGGGGCTAAAGTCCCATTGCTATCCCGTTATCGCCAGCCACTGTGGCATGAGTTCTATCCCCGGCCAGGGATCTAACATATATGGCACAGCAGACCTCTCCTGTTTCACCCCACTGCTCCCCTCAGCAGTATATTTCGATAGATCTGCCTGTTCTGCTCCCCACACTGTCTCTGGTGAATCCTCTCACCCCTTGTACCTCCAGCCTATGCCCCAGTTCTTGTGTGCATGAATAAATAAAAATAAATATGAAAAAAAAAGAGAGAGAGCCTCCCTAGTAGCACAAGGGGTTAGGAACAGCACTATGAAGCTGACTGCAGCCTCTACAGTGCGAGTTCAATCCCTGGCCAGCCAGGGAGCTACCCACATGGTGCAGCAGACCTCTCCTGACTCACCCACTGCTCCCCTCAGCCGTGTATTTCAGTCTATCTGTATGTTCTGTTCCCCACTCGTCTCCAGTGAATCCTCTCACCTCCCGCACCTCTGGCCTGTACCCCAGCTCTATGCATAAGTAAAGTGAATCTTGAAAAAAAGAGAGTGGTAACAGAGGGAAAATAAAACAATATAGCAAAATGTCACTAAAATTCTACTTTAGACTACATGGTTAGGAAATAAATCTCTAAGGAAGTGACGCATAAAGACCTAAACAGTAAGAATAAATCAGGCCCAGATCTGGGGAACAGCATTCCAGGTAGAGAAAACTGCAAGTATAAAGGCCCTGAGGTAGGAATGAGCTTGACATGTTTGAGGAACTGCTGACCTAGGAGGGGAAACAAAGTCAGATGGGAAACCTGGACTAGATCTTAGAAGTCTTGTATGAAAAGCTGGAAAATGACATGTGATGACTCTCATGCACTAAAAGATTATTTTGACTTCTGGTAAAGAAAGGAATTTAAAGGGACAAGTATGAAAGAAGAGAGAACATTAAGGTATACCTGACAAGAGTCATATAGTGATAAGAGTACTGGGTATCTTAGACTAAAATGATAGTGACTACTAGAGATAACAGTTTATGGAGGGCTTGACATGCACTAAGCACTCTTCTAAGTACTTATGAAGTAATAAAGTTATTACCTCGAGTCAAATTTTGATATCCACACACAGATGAGAGAGCGGAAATTAGACTAGTCATGTGATCAAGGCCACATGAGGATATGGTGGAGTCAGGATTTAGACCAAAGTAAAGTCTTCTCTACATTATACTCTAGTAATATACTAGAAAAGCAAACAAAGAAAAATGGTTTAAATATTAGTAATTACCAGATCATGAATATGGGCAAGGGCCTGGGAGAAATTTTCTCCAATTAGATTCATAGGTGATACATATCTATATCTATATCTATGTCTATGTCTATGTCTATGTCTATGTCTATGTCTATGTCTATGTCTATGTCTATGTCTATGTCTATGTCTATGTCTATGTCTATATCTATATATATGGATAATGGATAATGCCTTTGCACTTGCATTTTTCTCTACCTGGAATGTCGTTCCCCAGATCTGGGCATGATTTATTCTTTTTTTTTTAAAGATTTATTTATTTATTTATGTATACAAGAGCTGGGGTACAGGCCAGAGATGTGTGGGGTAAGAGGATTCACCCAAGACAGAGTGGGAAACAGAATAGGCAGACTTAAGTACACTGCTGAGGGGAGCAGCGGGTGAGACAGAAGTGGTCTGCTGCGCCATGTGGGTTGCTCCCTGGCAGCCTGGGGATCGAACTCGTGCTGCAGTGTTTGCGGACAGCTTCATAGGTTGCATCTTAACCCTTTGCACCACCGGGGAGGCCCATGGGCTTGATTTATTCTTATTGTTCAGGTCTCTATGCATCACTTCCTTACAGATTTATTTCCTAACCTAACCATGTAGTCTAAAGTAGAATTTTAATCACTTTTTGCTATATTATTTGAGATATATACATATGATTATACATATACATATATATATATAGAGAGAGAGGGGGGGGGAAGCATACATTTCTCAAATACCTGCTTTGAACCAGATCCTATTACATTTTGTACACATTACATCATTTGATCCTGATTATAACCATGCAAATTGGGGATATTAACCAGTTCGTGTATATAAGAAAAATGAGCAGAAATATTAAGTAATCTTACCGAATTCTGCATGCCAAAGTAAGGATTAAATGAGGATATCTATATATATATATAGATATAGATATATATATAGATATATAGAGAGATATAGCCACATCCTTGCCAGTGGTATCTCCATGTGGTTTTGATTTGCGTTTCCCTGATTGTAAGGGATATTATATATATATATATATAATATATATATTATATATATATATATATATCTCCAGCATATTCTCACTCAATATGTTTGCTATATGCCTTTGCTCGTGCTTACCTGGATTTCCTCTTCTAATCCAATGTTTTCCTTATTTTACCCACAATGCCTGACCATTGTTTGCCTTTCAAATTCTCACCCAATCCATTGTGGAAAATCTTGTACAAATCTCATGTCCTCTGTAGCTCCAGATTACCACAGAAAATGCTTATCTTCTCATTCCTTTTTTTTTTTTTAAGATTTATTTTATTTATACAAGAACCGGGGTACAGGCCAGATGTGCAGGAGGGTGAATGGATTCACCAGAGACAGAGCGGGGAACAGAACGGGTAGATGGACTGAAACACACTGCTGAAGGGAGCAGCAGGCCAGACAGGAGAGGTCTGCTGCACCATGTGGGTTGCTCCGAGGCTGGCGGCGGCGCTGCAGAGGCTGTGGACAGCTTCACAGTGCTGCGCTCAACCGCCTGAGCCACCAATCTTCTCATTCTTTACTGCCTTTGACTTTACTGGGAAATCAGTGATCATTTGGGTCAACTTCTCTCTCTCCCTGCTAGAAAGTAAATGCTGTATTTATCTTTTAATCTCCCACATTCCCTAGTGCTATGTTTGATTCATCAGAGACACTCAGTAAATAGTGTTAATATCTCTGTGAGTCTCAGAAAATTTTCTGATATTGAGAAGCAGATGTAAGTGTGGGTCTTAGGAACTCTGAGAGAATACCATTATAGTTTAAATTATCATTTAGCATAACAACTAAAACTGTGATGGTCAAGATGGAAGTGGAGAAGTTAATGACATATAGCAATTCCCTTTATCCTGATGCCATCTGATGTTCTAATAGGTGCATTATAACTAAACATCCATTACAAGTTAATATTAAAATATGTGAACATCAACTTCTGAAGTGCTTCATAGTTTAAGTTAATTACATAATGGATAAGAACATGGAATCAGACCTTCTGGGTTTAAATTATATTTCAGTTGAAAACTCTGTGATCTGAGACAAGCTCCTTAAATATCCTGTTTCAGATTAAAATGAGAATAATATTATTATTTCAATTAAAGGATTGTAAGCACAAAATTGGATGATGCCCATAAAGTATCTATCCTATTTTCTAATAGTCACATAACATTATTAAGGCTTAGAAACATATGGCAGAATCTGAAGCGGTTTAGGTAATGTGAACATGCAAGGTCTTTAAAAGTTTTGGGAAACCTTTGGAAGTTATTCTTAAATAGGAAAACTACAGCTGCTCACACATTGTTTAACACCAACCATGCAACATGTGTGGTTTGGTTTAAAAGGTGAACTTCTTCAAATCTGTAGTCTGAAAGCCATACACTAGGAACACAAATGTCCATAGTAGAGTGTTTCCCAGAAGAAACAGGGTTTCCCTTGCACTGTAGATATTGGATATCTTCTCTTCAGCCTGTTTTCATCACACATAGCATCGTGGAAATTCACTAGCACTATATTATTACTCATAAGTTTGAAAGAGATATTTCCCCTCAGGTGTCTATTTCAACTGTGTCTGAAGTTCAAGCATCCAGTTACCAAATGACTGAATTTAATGAAAAACCAAACCCACTTAAACTCTAACACTAGTGTCTGTCATTCAATACTTACATCGAATACTCCCTCTTGAATTCTATGCTCCAAATGAATCATTGCAGTCCTGTGGAAAATTTTTCAAGAAACAGAATGAAGTCATACAACAAAGCATAATGTTTTGGGAAAAGATATTTTCTATTGAGATAGGAAGTTTGGAACTTTATTTATACAGCAGGTAATTTTTTTTAATTTTTTTATATTTTTTTAAATTTTTTACATCACTGTTCATTTTTCAACAATATTTGTTTCCCCCCACCCACTCAGGTGTAGTCCCCATAGAGTTTCCTTCACCAATGCACCTGTGCACCATCACCTCAGTCCCCTGTGCTCCTCCCTCCCTCCCTCTGATCCCTCTCCCTCCTCCTCACTGCAGTGTGTCTTTGATTTATAATTGTCCGTTTTGCTTTGTTGTGTTTTGTACTGTTATTATTTTTTTACACTGATGTCTTATTTGGTTCCCCTATATTCCTGCTGTAAGTGAAGCCATCCAATATTTTTCTTTTTTTCTTTCTGGCTGATTTCACTGATTTCCTTCTAGTTCCATCCATGTTGCTGCAAATGGCATGAGTTTATCTTTTTTGATTGCTGACTAATATTCCATTGTGCGTATAGGCCACATCTTGATCCAGTTATCTATTTTTGGGCATTTGGGTGGCTTCCAGGTTTCACCTATGCAATAAACATATGTGTACACATGTCTTTTTTGAATCAATGTTTTTGTGCCCTTTGGGTAGATCCCTAGGAGTGGAATTGCCGGGTTGTATGGTAGCTCCATTTTTAGTAGACTGAGGAACCTCCAGACAGCTTTCCATAGTATTTGACCAGTTTGCACTCCCACCAGCAATGTAGGAGAGTTACTTTTTCACCACATCCTCACCAACATTTGTTGTTGCTTGTTTTTTTGATATGTGCCATTCTTACTAGTGTAAGGTGGTATCTCAGTGTGGTTTTGATTTGCATTTCCCTGATGATAAGGGATGTTGAACATTTTTTTCATATGCCTGTTGGCCATTTGCATTTCCTCTTTGGAGAAATGTCTTTTAAGTTCTTCTGCCCATTTCTCCACTGGATTGTTTATTTTGTTTTTTTGTTGAGTCCTGTGAGGTCTTTGTATATCTTTGTGATCAGTCCCTTATCAGTTGACTGGAGTACAAAGATCTTTTCCAGTTCTGTTTTGGTTAATGTCTCTTTGGCTGTGCAGAAGCTTTTCAGTTTGATGTAATCCCAGGTGTTTATCTTTTCCTCCACTTTCTTTGCTTTGGGTGATTAGTCTTTAAAGATGTTATTGTGATGTATGTCTTGTAGTGTTTTACTTATATTTTCTTCTATATATTTTATGGTTTCAGATCTTGTGTCCAGTTCTTTTATCCATTTTGAGTTGATTTTTGTGCACAGTGAAAGGTAGTGGTCTAGGTTCATTTTTTTGCATGTGCTGGTCCAGTTTTCCCCACACCATTTATTGAACAAACTGTCAGTGTTCTATTGCATATCTTTTGCTCCTTTGTCAAAGATCAGTTGTCCATATAAGTGTGGTTTTATTTCTGGGCTCTCTGGTCATTTACATTGCTCTGTGTGTCTGTTTTTGTTCCAATACCAAACTGTTTTAATTATTATGGCTTTGTAGTATAGCTTGAAGTTTGGAAGTGTGATACCTTTTTTTCTCATTTGTTTTCACCAGTAGAGCTTTAGCTATTCATTTTTTTTTTTGTGGTTCCATATGAATTTCTTCAGTATTTGTTCTTTTTCTTTGAAGAATGTCATTGAGATTTTTATTGGAATAGCATTGAATCTGTGTATTGCTTTTGGGAGGATAGTCATTTTAATAATGTTAATTCTTCCAATCCATGAGCAGGGGCTGTCTTTCCATTTCTTTGTGTCTTCCTCAATTTCTTTTAACAGTGTTTTATAATTTTCTTTGTATAATTCTTTCACCTCTTTTGTTAGGTTTATTCCCAAGTATTTGATTTTTTGTTTGTTTGTTTCAATTATAAAAGGGATGGTTTTCTTGATTTCTTCTTCTTCAGATCAATTGTTTGTGTATAAGAAGGCTACTGATTTTGTGTGTTGATTTTGTGTCCTGCTACTTTACTGAACTGGTTGATTGTTTTGAGTAGTTTTTCTGTGGTGTTTTTAGGGTTCTCTATGTATATTATCTTCTGCAAATTGTGATAGTTTTACTTCTTCTTTCCCTGTTTGGATTCCTTGTATGTCTTTCTCTTGTCTTATTGCCCTGGCTAAGACCTCCAGTATTATATTGAAAAGCAGTGGTGAATGAGGACATCCTTGGCTTCTTCCTGATCTTAATGGAAAGGCCTTCAGCTTTTCGCCATTGAGAATAATATTGGTGGTGTGTTTGTTGTATATGGCTTTTATCATGTTAATGTATATTCCTTCTATCCCTAGAATTTCAAGGGCCTTCATCATAAATGGATGTTGGACTTTGTCAAATGCTTTCTCAGCATCTATTGATATGATCATATGTTGTTTTTTTTTTAAGATTTATTTATTTATACAAGAACCGGGGTACAGGCCAGATGTGCGGGAGGGTGAGAGAATTCACCAGAGACAGAGCAGGGAACAGAACAATCAGACTAACTGAAATACACTGCTGAGGGGAGCAGCAGGAGAGACAGGAGAGGTCTACTGTGCCATGTAGGTTGCTTCACGGCTGACGGAGATCAAAGCAGCACTGCAGAGGCTGCAGACAGCTTCACAATGCTGAACTCAACCACCTGTGCCACCAGGGAGGCCTTGATTATATGCTTTTTATTTTTCTTTTTGTTGATGTGTTGGATTATGCTGATCAATTTTCATATGTTGAACCATCCTTGTGCCCCTGGGATGAATCCCACTTGATCATGGTGTATTATCCCTTTGATGCATTGTTGGATTCTTACAACAGGTAATCTTATGGGTAAGATAGTTTAGAATTGATTCTGGAAAAATAAAATGAGCTGCAGAAAGGCAGGAGTTTTACATCCTGCGATGTTACTAGGCTGAATGGTTATGAAAAGAGCTAAAGCTTTCCCTGATGGCCCTTCAATGAAAGTTAAAGTGCTTCCCTGAGCTTCCCATAAATGTGATGGGGTTTTAGGAGGAATTTTGATAATCAGTTGAGATCAAGACAATAATTGAGCATTGCATTATGCTCGCCTTTACTAAAAATTTATTTTGTATGCTGGAGAAATTGAACTTTGACCTTTACAAATAAAAGGGAATCATGTCCAGTGAAATAACCCCATCAAAGTCATCACTTGAGTGTCATAGTCTGGAAGGAAAGTCTTTTTTAAAATTCATGATTCCATATGCTTGTGAAATAAGCCAGAAGGAAAAAGAAAAATATCGGATGGTTTCACTTATAGGAATATAGGGGAACCAAATAAGACATCAGTGTATAAAAAATAATAACAATACAAAACACAACAAAGCAAAAACAGACAATTATACATCAGAGACATCCTGTAGGGGAGGAGGAGGGAGAGGGATGTGAGAGAGGGAGGGGAGCACAAGGGACTGAGGTGATGGTGCACGGGTACATTGCTGAAGGAAACTCTATGGGGACTACACTTGAGGGGTTGGGGGAAGTAAATATTGTTTACAAATGAACAATGATGTAAAAAATTTAAAATAAATAAAATAAATATAATTCATGATTTCATCTGATAATACTGATAAATTTGAGAAATCGCAAATTGTTTTGTTTCTGTTCTATAGCATTCTTCCACAACATAATATAATACCTACATAATGAGAATCCAGTAAGAAATCTATTAAAGATGAATCTAAGTTATTTAATTTATTTTCAGATTTTTATTTTAAATATTTAATTAATTTAAAAATACAAAGTAAAATGATTAGCAGCCCTGTCCCAGCTTTTCTTGCCAAAAAGAGAAAGCTTCCAACTTGATAAAAATTAGAGCACATCTTTAAAAAAATTTTCATGCATTAGGTGATAACAAATAACTAAAGCATGTTTGAAAAATAAGAAAAAGTCTTTGAGAAAGTCTGCACTTTATTATTTCATTCTCCCAGGAGAGCCACAACTTTTTATGGGTCATCTGGGGCCTGGACCCAAAACAAACATGAAAGCAGTAAATTACCCCAGCAGGTACTCGATGTCTTTATCAGATTTGCTAAGTGTCAAGGAAGGAAAAACAAGTCCCTTGGACATCAAGAGATCAGTACTCCCAGTTTGCAGTGTGTCAACTTTCTACAGAAACATTTTATATTAGAAGCCTAATATGCTCCTCCTTTTGTATCTGCACTATCTTAGGGTGTGTGGGCGATGAGGGGTGGTATTTACAGGTAGTTAAGGTAAAACTGGTTGTAACTTAAAAAGATATAAGAGGGATGATTGACATGCAATCTGTGGTTCAACAAAATGATCTTTGAGATTCTTTATTGTTAGGATTTCACTTTTTAATTTATCTGTTTGCTTCATAGCAATACTGCCTTACATTATTAACCAGCAGTTACTCTAGAGATTTAAATATACATCCATCACTTCTCACTGTCAACTGGAGTTAGCACTGCACACTTTGTTCAGACTGTAAGTGTCCTGCAACCATAGAGTTCCATACACTGTGCTATGCATTATATCCACATGTTTCGAGCTCTTACTGTTACAATTTTGGCTTTAAACAGGGGGTTGGTAAACCTTTTCAGTGAAGAGTGAAATCATAAATGTTTTAGGCTCTGGGACCATACCTTAAATCACAGCTACTCAGCTATGCTGTTGTATTGTAAAAGCAGCCAGAGACAATATATGATGGAAAGGGCATGGCTATGATACAATATTTTACTTAACAAAAGAACCCATGGGCTAAATTTGGCTCACTGGTTGTACTTTCTCACCACCCACTTCAGACGATGATATATTGAATAAAATAAGCAGAAAATAAACTTCAATATTTGCGAACAAATTTATTGTTTCTTATACTTTTTTTTTTCTTCCTGCTTTTCTTTCTTCCTACCAAAAGTATGAGCTTCCATCTGGTATCATTTCCTTTCAGCTGGGTTGATTCTTATAGTTTTCTTTTGTTTGAAAATGTCTTTATTTAGCCTTCTTTCCTGAATAATGCTTTCACATATAATATTCTACTTTGATAACTTTTTTTTTCCTTTTCAACATGTTAAAGATGTTTTACTGTCTTCTGGTCTCCATGGTTTCTGATGATAAGTCAGTGGTCAATTGATTCATTGTTCTTCTAATCCATCCTTAATGTTACAGTATTCTAACTACACCTGTTGCATATTTGACCCTTAGATTGCAAGTAGCTTGGGGATGTTTGCAATAACTCCTTGCTGGCACCCAGTCAGAGTTTAATGCATGGTCATAAATGAAATTCAGATCTCTTTCTGGGCACCACTATGAAATGACCCCAAGTAAGTTATCACTGGAAACAGAGTTGGCTTGATACTGGCCCCATGAGACCCTAGGGATGCAGAAGCGGGATTGAGAGGTGCAGAGAAAGCGCCATTTTTTTTGGATCACACAAGTATCTCCAGTGGCAGAAGAGATTCCATTCCTTCTGCCTTTTTCCCATGACTTTCAAGACAGCCACAGTCAGAGACTAGGGAATGTGTTCTCAAACTCAACAACCTAAACCACTGTGTGCAAATGCCACCTTCTATGGTGGGGGACCCACCCCTCACTTCCTCATACAAGAGGTGAACTCCAGGGGCCTCCCCGGTGGCACCGGCGATTGAGCTCAGCACCGTGAAGCTGTCTACACTGCCTTTGCAGTGCCGCTTCGATACCCGGCCACCGGCGAGGATCCCACATGGGGTGCAGACCTCTCCTGCTGCCCGCTGCTCCCCTCAGCAGTGTGCTTCGTCAGTCTGCCTGTTCTGCTCTCTGCTCTGGCTCTAGTGAATTCTCTCACCCTCCTGCGCTTCTGACTGTACCCAGTGCTTGTATAAATAAATAAATAAATCTTAAAAAAAAAAATCATTAAAAAAGAGAAAAAAGAAAAAAGAAAAAGACCCCGTGAGGATCTGCAGTCAGACCAAGGCTCTTTTAGGTGCAAATGACAGAAACCAAAATTCAAACAAGTTTCAATGGGAGTGAAGAGGAATTTATTGTCTAATTTTTAAGAAATCTTAAGGGTCACAAGGTAGAGCTTGCATTAGACATACTGACTCTCCATCCCAAAGATACCCTGAAGGCCCCTCCTCGCTTCCTCCTTCCCACTGTACTCTCTTGCCATCTTCTTTCCAAAGCAGCCTCTCCCCTCGAAGGCCTAAGTGACTGCAGGAAACCCTAGATCCAGATCCACGCACCCAAGCAGCCCTAGAAAAAAAAAAAAAAGGAAAAAGAAAATTACTTGAGCAAATGTTCTACTACTTGTCCAGACCCCATAAATAATCACTAAGTCCAAAGAAAGTGTATGCTCCAGGCTTGGGTCAGTGCCTCACCTGGACACACACCCATGCAGTCTGACCAGGGCTGTTCTGAACAAGACTGAGATGTTACTGTCATCAGAATAAAGTGAAAAGATATTGGACAGACATAGCCCCCCAGCTACTCGTAATTCCTGAAGGTAGCAACATAAATTCTTGTGACCTTTTAAGCAGCCTTACCCCAGAATCATGTCTCATGCTTGTGCCCCTTCATCTAGTTAGGATGTACTAGAAGCAGATTAAGGCAGATGTGGGTTAAGTCATTTATAAGTTGTTCTGGGAAGCCCATCAGGGAAGGAGATGAGAGGAAGGAACAGACGTCACCACAGGAGGTACTAGGGGCGGATCACTGAGGTGGGAGTGTAGACTCAGTGCCACAGGGCCCTCTCAGAGCTGGTGGAGACAATGCCTCAGAGTTGTCCCCTCACAGACAGGGGAAACTGGGGTGTGGCATTTGCATTCAGTTCCTATTCTGCTTTAAACAAATTACCACAAACTTAGTCACAAAAATACAAATTTATTATCTTACAGTTCTGGAGATCAGAAGTCCAAAGTGGATCAATTTGGGGACTCAGATAGAAGGATCTACAGGGCTGCACCCCTTCTAAGGGTTCTAAGGGAGAATTCATCTCCACAATTTCCCACTTCCAGACACTGGCCATGTTCCCTGTCTCCTCACCTCTTCCATCTTCAAAACCAGTGATAGCCAATTAAGTCTGTTCTCATTCTACATCACTCTGACAGATTCTTCTTCCTCGCCCACTTTTAAGGAAGCTGTGATTGGGTCCTTTCAGATCCATTGGGTCCTTTCAGATAATACAGGATTTTTTTCCCTAGCTTAAACTCAGTGAGTTAGCAACCTTAATTCTGTTTGTGACCTTAATTTTTCCTTAAGTAAATAAAACCTATTTATAGGTTCCAAGGATTAGGATACAAACATATTGGGGGGTATTATTTTACCTACCACAGAATTTAACCATCAACTCCCTTCCATCACTGACCAGTGGTTTCTCCTAGGGAGTTAACTCTCCAGAACTGCTCGCCCATATGTAGGCCCAGTGTACCTAGTATGTCCTGGGGCCAGAGGAAGCCTGAGGACAGAAATCACCGCACTCACAGGGAGCAGGGAGCATTGCAACAATATGGCGGGAGACTGTGTATCACCTCTTTGCTCACCATCCCAGTGATGCTGGGCCTCCAGCTCACCTCTGGATTAAACCTCGTGACCCTCCCTTCTCAAGGGACTGACTCTCTTCTTGCCTTAGGAACTTTGGATTGGCCTCAATCATAAAACTGCTTCATCTTTCCTGCTAACTTCTCTCAAGTTGTTTAAAATTCTTGTCACACAGACACGTGCAAGCTTGACCACCCACCTCTTAGTCCTTCTCCATAGTGGCAGGAAACCTTTCCTGAAAGACTTTCACTTATGACTTTCTAAGGTCCAGACAATAGATGGCCCCATGGCCTTGAAAGTGCCTCTAGACATCCACACATCTGAAATACTGATAAGAAATGCATCGGTGTTGTCTGTACAGAGAAAGAAATTAGCATTAAAATGAAAAGACATCCTACCATATGGGAAAAAATATTTGTGCAGCTATGTAGCAAAGGGATAGTAGATCGACAAAATAATCTACAGAAAACAACAAAAAAAAGAAAACAAATAACCAAATAAAAAAATGGGCAGAAGAGCTAAATACATTCATCTCCAAAGCAGTCACACAGATGGCCAGCAGGCACATCAAAAAATGCTCATCACCACTTATCATCAATCAAAAACACAATGACATACCACCTCACACCTGAGAGAACAGCCCACATCAAAAATCTAGAAATAACAAGTGTTGACAAAGAAGTGAAGAAAAAGGAACCCACTGTTGATGGGAATGTAGAATGGTTCAGTGACTGTAGAAAACAAATTGGAGGTTCCTCAAAATAATAAAAAGTAGATCTACCATATGATCCAACAATTCTTTGATATTTACCCTAAAATGCAAAATCACTAATTCAAAAGAAAATATGCATTCCTATGTTCTTTGCAACACTATTTATAATAACCAAGTTGCAGAAACAACTTATGTCCAGTGGCAGATGAGAAGATATGGTATGTATGCATAATGGAATACTACTCAGCTCTAAAAAGAGATATTTTGTCATTTGTGAAAACATGGATGGGACTGGAGGGGCATATGTTAAGGAAAATAAGTTAGAAGTAGAAAGACAAATACCAGATGACTCACTCTTGTGGAATAGAATGAAATAAAACACAAGAACAGAGAAAACTAGACCAAACAAACTCTAGAAATATGAGTAAAGAATTGAGGTTACTAGAGGGGGAGGGTAGTAACAAGAATGGGGCGGGGACACAATGGACTAGGTTGGAGGGTTATGGGTATTTTGGTGGTGGGTGTGGTGTTATAAATCACACCTGAAGAGGTATGAGCCTATTCCCCTAAATTACATGCAGTGTTACAAACCAGTTTTACCTCAAAAAAAGGAACAAAGATTATAAGCATCAATACAATTATTGAAAATTAAAAAAAAAAGAAAATGAAAGGAAGAAATGCAAGCTTGGTAGTAAGACGATGCTATTCTCCCAAGGGGAGATCTATCAACTTTCAGATCTTTTCTTTGTTCTGGTATGTTGCCTACAATTTTTCTAATGCAATGCTCACTGGTCTACAGGGTATACCTGACACCACATTGATAATGATATGTAGCATTTGTGAGCCTCAATTCTTCACATACTCTTCAGCATTGACAATCTCTGTGCCTCAAACATATTCACAAATTACTCCTTATTTTTTTTAAAGCAAGCCTTTATGATGTTTATTAGAGCACACTTTTTTTTAGGATTTATTTTTATTAATGAATACAATAACTGGGGTATAGATTTGAGGTACAGGGGTGAGAGGATTCACCAGACACAGAGTGGGGAGCAAACAGGCAGATCTACTGAAATACACTGCTGAGGGGAGCAGCAGGCAAGGCAGGAGAGGTCTGCTGTGCCATGTGGGTCAGCTCCCTGGCTGGGGATGGAACTCAGGCCGCAGTGGCTGGGGATAGCTGGATAGCACTGAGACTTTAACCCCTGCACCACCAGGGAGGCCCTACAAAGTGGTCCTTACTGTCCTCAAAAATACTCTAATGTTGGGCCTCCCTGGTGGCGCAGCGCTGCCTGCAACCTCTGCAGCGCCAGTTCGATTCCCAGCCGCAGGGCGAGGGTCCCACATGGCGCGCAGACCTCTCCTGCCACCCGCTGCTCCCCTCAGCAGTGTATTTTGTCAGTCTGCCTGTTCTGCTCCCTGCTCTGGCTCTGGTGAATTCTCTCACCCTCCTGCACTTCTGACTGTACCCACTGCTTGTATAAATAAATAAATAAATCTTAAAAAAAAATTACTCTGATGCTGCATAGACAACTAATGAGGTGCATGGTGCCAACCACTCAGGACTTGCGGTACCGTCATAGTTCCACAGGCTCTCAACAGCAGAAGGACTATATTCTACTCAGGAGCCCCATGGCAGGATTACTTGTGCTCCATGGTGTTGAATGAATTGGCTTTTTCAGTTCATATATCCAGTCTCCTGATCTGCAGAACATGTAAGTGCCACCTGAGTCTCGGGTGCATCAGAGTCACATAAGAACTATGAATAACTGTTTGTAGCAGACATACTGCTCTAACACCACATCCGAGAGCTGAGTCTAGCTGTACTCACCAAGCTCCTTCCTAGCTGTGGATTCTTTCTGTGTTCCTGCTATTTTTTCATAAGACTTAGCTTGTTTGGGGTCTCATGCCCATGGACAAGATATGGAACATAGCTGAACTCCAAATGGATATGTTGGTGTTCTCTCCAACATATTTTTATTCTCTTCCCAGGAACTCTACATTTTCAGGGAAAAAAAATTGTTTTTAAGCACAGAAAAGTTAAAGTCAAAAAGAGTGTGTTTTGAAGCTGAGGAAATTCTCAATTATTGTAAATTTCTCAAATATTGTAAAACATTAAGGACCTTCAATTGACTATTCAATGTTTTATACATCAGTTCATTATGGATTCTGACTTATTCACAAGTACAAAATTTTAAGAGAAAGTAAAGGCATATCTTGTTCTTGAAATAAGCTCATCTCCTTTTAAGTTCTTTCCAGGCAAGTTCAGTACTGTCCCCACAGGGTTAGGAACACACACAGACTGATGAGCAGAGATATATACTCATATGCAATAAAATAACATGTACATTGCATATTAGGGTTTACAAAGCATTTGTATTCATTGTACATTCATCCACCTACAAAGAGAGCTCAGCAATTTTAAGATGTAAAAGAGCTTGTTCTCTTTTACCCATGTGGAAACTGAGGCTCTGGGAAGATCTGGGGCTTGCCATATTAGCAGTATTTGCAATTAACTAAAAAAAAAAAAATTCAAATAGAAGTTCCCAGTGTTTCTACTACACTTGTGCTTGAGAACTTACAAATGGTTTTACCTAAAACTAATGACAGTAGAGGTTACTTTCAGTGGAAACCTGGACAGAACTTGACTCTTTGTACCTAAACTTTTTCATTACTCACTTAGTTGGCTTATTCACATAATCAGCAAGTGAACAAAATATAGGGAACTTTGGAAAAAAAGAAAAACAACTTCTGTAAGATGCCTTTTAAAATGAAAGTGGGGGCCTCCCTGTGGCACAAGGGGTTGAGCACAGGGCTGTGAAGCCATCCACAGCCTCTGCAGTGTGGGTTCAATTCCCAGCCGGCCAGGGAGAAATACATATGTCGCAGCAGACCTCTCCTGTCTCACCCACTACTCCCCTCAGCAGTGTATTTCAGTAGTCTGTTCTAGTCCCTACTCTGTCTCTGACGAATCCTCTCACCCCTCACACCTCTGGCCTGTACCCCAGTTCTTAAAATCATAAATAAAATAATTTTTAATAAAATAAAATAAAATGAAAGTGGGCACAATCTAGATTTACTTTATTATAAAATTAATATCTCGGGCCTCCCCGGTAGCGCAGCGGTTGAGCGCTGGGTTGTGAATCTGCCCGCGGCCTCTGCGGCGCCGGTTCGATCCCCAGCTGCTCCCTGTCACTGGAGGAGGGTCCCACATGGCACGCAGACCTCTCCTGCCGCCCGCTGCTCCCCTCAGCAGTGTGCTTCGGTCCTTCTGCCTGCTCTGCTCCCCGCTCTGGCTCTGGTGAATTCTCTCACTGTCCTACGCTTCTGACTGTACCCAGTGCTTGTATAAACAAAACAAGCAAACAAACAAACAAATAAATGAATAAATAAAACATGCCTCTATAAAATAAAAAAATAAAAATAAATAAAAAAATATCTCTACAACTTTAGATTTGTGAGAGCCAACAAAAGGAGGTGTTGGGAGCCCAGGGCCTCCCCTAGAGGAACTGAGGTGATCAAAGATGGAAATCACCCACATGCCGCTCCCAAAATGTGGGTAGCCTCCATCTACCCACCTCGCAACAGCTGATTGCAATGACTTATGTGGTCATCAGATCCTCCAAAGAGCAATCAGTGGGCTGAGCTGAGTCAAGTCTTTCTCTCTCTCTCTCTCTCAAGAAGTAAGGGAGCCTGACAGGAAGGCCAATAGGAGGTGGGTGTGATAGAGACTACAGATCTTGGAGGCCTACGACTGTGCTTTCTCTGTTGGGCCTGACATGGGAGCAAGGGAAATAGATTACAAAGATGGGAAGAGAAATGATGAGGTGAGCAGAGGCAGGTGGGCACCTCAGGAGAGATAGGAGGGTGAGAGGATGATATTGTGTGGTTTCTGGTTGCGCTGCTGCTCCACTTTCAATTGAACCCAGCCATCCCTGAGTTTTTGGAATTGCCTTTGAACCATCCCCTCCTTGCACTCCTAAGTAGCTGCAAAAGATGTTTCTCTTTCTTATAACCAAAGCATTCTAGATTCAAATAAACTGGGACTAGAGAAAATCATGATAAACTCCACATCTACCTTAACTTCTTCTGCTCCTTATTCCTTACCTTCCACTTCTTCCACATTAAAGAGCTTTCTATAAAACTCCCAATTATCTTCAAGGACATGACAATATTTTTAAGTTCTGTCAAAAAGCAAGGGCTCTCTTCTCATCATTGTCTCATTTTTTCAACCTGCATGTGTATACTTCACATTAAACTTGAAACTCATTTACTGTCTCATTAAGCATGTTGCTCACCAAACAGGACACTGTTGACTTGCTTCCCTATTTCAGTGAGAAAATAGATGCAATGAGAAAAAAAAAATGGTCGTATTCACAGCCAACAATATATCAACATCTCTCTAGGTTCATATAGTTGGCTTTCCTTCCTTCCCTATATAAAGCAACATTTCTCCAGAAATTTCTTTCTCTTTGTTTTCCTTTTTAATACCATATATGTTTATATGTATGTGTACACATATGCATATATATGTATATACATATATACTTATGTGTATTGTGTGGATGTGCATATATACGTAGGGCATGTGTGCATATGTGTGTGTGCATGTGCGTGTGTGTATATATGATCTCCACCCATATTTACTAGTAGAATGCAAGCTGTTAGGACACTACCATTCTTAGGGACAGTCTGATTTTGTAAATGCTCCGGAGATATGGGGCTGAGTTAATAAATGAACTATGTTCAGAGATGCAATGATGGATAAGGCAGGTACTCTGTGCCTTCTTGGGGTCTTGGGGGAGCACACAATAGAACAGGACAAGTTCTCTGGTGTCCTAGAAAAGAAATCTAGTTGCGATCTAAGGCCTAAGTCAGTATCAGCCAACATGTGCACCAGCTCTGGTTGGGTAATGAGCTACTTCAAAATTTTGATAACAGTTATTTGTTCTTGCTCACCCATTCCCATGTTGGCTGAGGGCCAGCTGGTCAGCTGCAGTAGACTGGGCTCTCTGGAAAGTACCGCTTGGTGCTATTGTTCTGGCTGAGATTGGGGCTCAGGCCTGCTCTGTGTGGACTCATTCTAGGCCCCAGACTAAGGGCACCCAGGAGAGATTCTGCTCATGGTTATGCAGAGGCACAGAAGGCAAACTCGTGAGGCCTCTGGAGGTTTGGCTCAGGCAGCATCACTTCTACCCATTTACAATTGGCCAAGTTAGTTACCTTGTCAAAAACAAAGTTTGATCAGACTGCCCACAATGAGGACATGGTAAGCATGTGGATGAAGGGAGGGATGAAAAATTAGACCAACTAAGCCTTCTGTCATGGCCAAACTTGGTGGAGAAAGAGTGCTACAGGAAAATTTCCAATGAGAAAGCAGCAAGTCCAAGGAACAGAATGTTATTTTTAAAGGCTTGTTCACAGAGGGCAAGGAGAGTGTGGTGCTAAGTGGAGTCAGAGGTGAGGCCAGCAGCTGGGTCCCACAGACCCTTGTGAGTCATGACGAAGATCAATGGGGAGCCAATGATGGGTTAAAACAGGAGAAACAAATAGTTACAGGGAAATACAGAATGTGGGGAGGTAATACAGGAGGTCAAGAGGTAGGTAGGGACCAGCACCATAATGTAGGAAAGAAGGAAACAGATCAACCCTCATCTCCCCTGGGCCTACCCCCTGATAGGTGGACATGTCATCTTACTTCCAAAAAAGGCTGTTAACAGAAGAGGTCACCAAATGTACAGCCAATGAATTGTTATATTTATCCCCAATTACACAGCAGCCAAGGCCTAAGTGTACAGAACTTTCATTCTGAAAACTTACCATGAAACTTCTGTTTTCTTGTCCTCTTTGGAAAATATCACCCATGGCCTTCTTAGCCCCAGAAAGTTGTGATACTAAGTCCCCACAGAACCCTGAGTCACTGCCTCTAAATAACCCCACCCTGACATAGGCAAGCACAGAGTGGAGAGAAGATCTACACCCAAGGTCCATCCAAAGCCAGAGTAAATAGCACAATCGTCCAGTGACCAAAAGGCCAACATTTCTAGACTTTCTCATCTCAGCAGCTAGAGGGTAATTTTATTAAAAACTGTCACCCACACAAAGCTCGCTGAAGGAAAATCTATTCATTTTTGATGCATGTTTCCTTTGGGATTAAGGAATATGAAAGTTAATGATGAAACATGAGAATTGATATCAGTTTATACAGGTGTCCATAGACCAAGACTCAAAGGAAAAAAGTTGACATTTTCTGTGATGGAGTGAGGAGTGAGGAGTCTGGAATAAAGCCTGGGGAAATGAACTCAGCCCTGGACTTGCTGTGTGTCTTTAAAGTGTTGTGTAACTACTCTGGTCTCCAGCCTTACTTCAGGGTGATTGCATGCAGTGGTTTCCGAACATTTTTCATTCCCTAACATGCATATCTTAGAGAAATAACGTAGTCCCACTACAAACTGCCTCATTTTAGCTGTAACTCTCAACCAAGTGAGGTGTTGAAGGAGAGATAAGTGAGAATTTGGGAAGAAACAGTTCTTTGATAGATAACTCTGATAGCCTCCTTTAAACCTCCTCTTTATAAGGAGGAAGGTCTTAGAACAGCAGGGGGTTGTGAACAGAGATTTTTAAGAGCTCCATGAAGCCATTCTCTTTTCCTGGAACCCTATGAAAAAGGAACAGATCTGAGAACAAGTCACATCTTTACAGACAGGTTGGTCTGGCTGCAAGTTCATGTCTCTGTTTCTTTCCCTTGCTGTCTAAACTTAGTGGTCCTAGCTAAGCCTCTCAGCCTGTTGCCACATTGCTTCAGCATGTCAATGGAAAGGTGGGGAATTCAGTTCATTCATTTTGAAAAGGCAAGTAGTTTTCCTTTTGCAAAGAAAAGGCAAGATAGGTGAAACTGCTAATTTCAGCAACCTTTCTCAATAAGGATAGTCATCATCCAAATTCAGAAGAGCTGGGTTTATGTTCATTAAGATAGAAATCTCCTCCCATTAACATGCAATAACAAAATCTGCTGGTAGCAGGCCATGCCGCTGATTGAGGGATGCACTTGTCAGAAAGCCTTTGGGGAAATACAAACAAATGACTCTGGTGCCCGTCATTTCAATGGTAATTTCTCACCCATGCACAGCATTTACTTGAGCCAAAAACAGATAATCGTGTGAATTACACACATCCTCATGCTTGCATGCACTGTTTCCTTTATGTCTCAATGCACACTGGTTAAGGATATATTAGGGAGGAGAGAAACAAGGGGGCATTTCGGGCATGTAAAAGTTAGTATTTGATGCAATGGTATGCAATGAATCTAAGCAAAATTATCAGGTTTAAATTAAAACCCATACTTTAAAAAATGTTATCAAAACTACATTGGTTCATAACAATTAAATAAATGCATAGAATTACATTTGCCTCTGTATATACAACATAATGATATACTACACTAAAGTCGAGTTCCATCCACCACCATATTATTGACCCACTTTATCTGTTTTTTCCACCCGAACTATTTTCCCTTCTGATGAATATCATGCTGTTCTCAGAATCTAAGAATTTGTTGTTATTTCATTTTATTTCTTCACCTGTTTTGTTTCTTTATCTTTCACAAATTAGTAAAGTCATACAGTATTTGTTTTTCTCCATCTGACTTATTTCACTTTGCACACTACCCTTTATGGCTATGTGTTGTCATGAATGATAAGATTCCATGTTTTTTATTGTTTATTTTTTTATTTTATATATTTTACATCATTTTTCATTTTTGTACAATATATGCATTTTCATCTTGGTTATAGTCGCTGTAAAATTCCTACCACCCTTGTTTTGATCCCACTCCCTCCTCTCCCCCTTATAGTTTGTCTCTGGTTTATGGTTGCTTTTTGATTTTGATTTTTACTTTATTATAATTAGTTTTGTTTCCTGATCCCTTATTTGGGTCTTCTACTTTCCTGCTATAAGTGAGACCAACTGGTATTATTTTTTCTTTCTGGCTTATTTCATTGAGCATGATCCCTTCCAGCTCCATCAATGTTGCTGCAAATGGCATGAGTTTATCTTTTTTGATTGCTAATATTCTGTTGTGTATATGAACACAAAAACATTAATTCAAAAGGACACCTGCACCCCTATGTTTATTGCAGCACTATTTACAATAGATAAGCTATGGAAACAACCCAAATGCCCAAAGATAGATGACTGGATCAAAAAGATGTGGTACATACATACAATGGAATATTACCCTTACCCATTTTTTAACTGGGTTTGCAGTTGTTGTTAAGTTCTTTATGTATTTTTTTCTTATTTTAATCCTCAGAGACCAATGATTTATAAATATCTCTTCCCACTTGATAGTATGCATTTTCATTTTTTTTAAAGATTTATTTATTTATTTGTTTGTTTGTTTGTTTATTTATTTATTTATTTATACAAGCACTGGGTACAGTCAGAAACACGGGAGGGTGAGAGGATTCACCAGAGACAGAGCGGGGAACAGAATAGGCAGACTGATGAAACACACTGCTGAGGGGACCAGCGGGTGGCAGGAGAGTTCTGCCTCGCCATGTGGGACCCTTGCGGCGGCCAGGGATTGAACCGGTGCTGCAGAGGCTGCGGGCAGCTTCGCAACCCAGAGCTCAACTGCTGCGCCACCAGGGAGGCCCTGTATTTTCATTTTTGATGATTTATTTTGCTACACAGAAGGTGTTTTATTTGGTGTAGTTTAAGTTGTTTATTTTTGCCTTTGTTTCCCCTACAGCTGGATTCGAATCCACAAAACTCTGAAGTCCATGCTGAAGACTATACTGCCTGTTTAAATCCACCAATTTAATTTTCTCACTCCTACAGTCAAATGTGTTAATTTATCTATGATCCATAGATGACAATCAAAGAGCGTTTTGGACAATTACACACCCTGCTTCACAACTTAATGACTTGAATTTTGCCTAAGAAGATGGTAATGGAAATTGGTCGCGCTATGAGACATTAGTGGAAATTAGACTAACAGTGGAAATTAGTGACACTACTAAACATTAAACTTAACTCCACAAACTTATCCTTAATTAATACTTTATAAAAGAGCTTTTAAAATCTCTAGATGTGTGCTTTTTTAGCACTGCAGTATAAAGAGACCTAAGTGGTTTCAAACTAAGAAATGATTTTAGTAAGTCACAAAAGGAGCAACTCAGGGAGCCTTTAATTTGTAGATAAAGTACTAAAACTCTAGAAAAACTTGATTCAAGGAGTCTTTTACCAGAAACAAGATTTGTTAGTTAACTCAATGAGGCATGGGAAATCTATAGTTAGGAAACATCACCTAACACACCAGTAATCAAAATCCCAGGCTCTCTCTCCTTGCAGAACAAATGTTATCTTCCTGAAGACTATTCTAGAGGCACTGCCACCCTCTTGCTATTGAGCTCTTACTCAAAGGTTGAAAGGCTCTGTTTTGAGAACCCTGAAAAAAAACTATATCCAAGCATTCACTTTCTCTGGCTTACTTCTTGCCCATGGCCAATGGACTGTAGCAAAGAGAAGTAAAATGGGGGGTGGTGGGTAAAGTTGGATTAAAAATCAAAGAAGAATTAATTTTCTTCAGTGTAAGGCATGAAGGGAGTTTTATCCCTGACAGTTGATCTCAAATTACAAAACAAAGATCTGCAGGTAATTGGCTTGAAGTAGAAGTAATGGAGGACTTTTTTCCTTTTTTATTTTTTTATGTTTTACATCATTGTTCATTTACCACCTCATGTGTAGTCCCCATAGAGTTTCCTTCACCAATGCATCCACGCACCATCACCTCAGTCCTCTGTGCTCCTCCCTCCATCCCTCTAATCCCTCCTTCTCCCCTGCAGGATGTCTCTGTTTTATAATTGTCTGTTTTTTGCTTTGTTGTGTTTTGTACTGTTATTATTTTTTTACACTGATGTCTTATTTTGTCCCCCTATATTCCCGCTATAAGTGAAACCATCCAATATTTTTTTCTTTTTCCTTCTGGCTGATTTCACTGAGCATAATTCCTTCTAGTTTCGCCCACATTGCTGCAAATGGCATGAGTTTATCTTTTTTTGATTGCTGAATAATATTCCACTGTGCATATATGCCACAACTTCTTGATCCAGTCATCTATTTTTGGGCATTTGGGTTGTTTCCAGGTTTTACCTATTGTAAATAGTGCTGTAATAAACATAGGTGTATACGTATTCTTTTGAATCATTGTTTTTGTGTCCTTTGGGTAGCTACCTAGTAGTAGAATTGCCGGGTTGTATGGTAGTTCCATTTTTAGTAGATTGAGGAACCTCCAGACAGCTTTCCCTAGTGGTTGGACTGGTTTGCACTCCACCAGCAATGTAGGAGAGTTCCTTTTTCACCACCTGCTCGCCAACATTTGTTTTTGCTTGTTTTTTGATATGTGCCATTCTTACTGATGTAAGGTGGTATCTCAGTGTGGTTTTGATTTGCATTTCCCTGATTATAGGGAGTGTTGAACATTTTTTCATTTGCCTGTTGGCCATTTGCATTTCCTCTTTGGAAAAATGTCTTTTAAGTTCTTCTGCCCATTTCTTTTTTTTTTAATTTTTTTTAAAGATTTATTTATTTATACAAGCACTGGGTACAGTTAGAAGCACGGGAGGGTGAGAAAATTCACCAGAGCTAGAGCAGGGAACAGAACAGGCAGACCAACGAAATGCACTGCTGAGGGAAGCAGCGGGCACGGCAGGAGAGGTCTGCTGCACCACTTGGGACCCTCGCCGGCAGCCGGGATTGAACCAGCACTGCAGAGGCTGCGGACAGCTTCGCAGCCCAGGGCTCAACTGCTGTGCCACCAGGGGAGGCCCTTTCTGCCCATTTCTTGACTGGATTGTTTATTTTGTTTTTGTTGAGTCGTGTGAGTTCTTTGTATATCTTTGTGATCAGTCCCTTATCGGTTGACTGGAGTGCAGATTTTTTTTCCAACCTAGTGGGGAGTCTCTTTGCTTTGGTTAATATTTCTTTTGCTTTGCAGAAGCTTTTCAGTTTGATGTAATCCCAGGTGTTTATCTTTTCCTTGACTTTCTTTGCTTTGGGTGATGAGTCTTTAAAGACGTTGTTGTGATGTTTGTCTTGTAGTATTTTACCTACATTTTCTTCTATATATTTTATGGTTTCAGGTCTCACACTTCCAAATTTCAAGCTATACTACAAAGCCATAATAATTAAAACAGTTTGGCATTGGAACAAAAGCAGACACACAGACCAACTGGAACCAGACAGAGAGCCCAGAAATAAAACCACACTTATATGGACAACTAATCTTTGACAAAGGAGCAAAGACCATGCGATGGAACAGTTTGTTTAATAAATGGTGCTGGGAAAACTGGACCATGACATGCAAAAACATGAAACTAGACCACTACCTTTCACCGTGCACAAAAATCAACTGAAAATAGACAAAAGAACTGGACAATGGAGGACTTTAAAGGTGACGTATATTCCTTGATATTCCTGCCTGAAGAGCACCCCTAGCATGGAGCAACCACACAGAGGAATTCCCTCCTCCTAATGAACTTTCTGTGGTTTTTATCTGGGGATATTTACATCCTAGTCTCTCTCTCTCAAGTATTGAAATCCTTGGGACCAGAACAGTAAATGTGACTTTTACACGTAGCATTCAACATAAAAAGAAAATTTGACCTTGAGAAATGGGTTGGCAAGACAACTGTGTAGGTCATATTCTGCAGCTAAGGCTTGCAACAGGAGCTAAACTGTAACATCTTTCAAATGTCCTCATGGGACCCATATGTGCAGACTGCTAAAACTGTTAACGTACCCAATTAGGTTTTAATTTATCTTAGTTTCCTCTGTCCTGCCATTAAAAGTCACACCACAGAGCCATCAAGCCTAGCATTTCCAGACTCACAGTTTTGTCAGGTGCTGCTCTGTGAGTCGAACTAGACACAAGCTGTAGAAACTGGACTTCAATTCAAGCTAAGAAATGTTTAAGTTGGTCAGAAGCATTTACCCTGGACATCTGTTTGACGCATAACTGAAGGATATTTAAAAGTCTCTTAACAAAATAAATAAAGGTTTCCACATTCCCAAGGACAGAAACCATTTAATCTACTTATCCAGCTCTTTCAAGAATGTAATATTTTGGCAGGATCTATATGTCAGTGAACAAGCAATGAGATTTATGGAGGCTAATTTATGTTTGAGTCTGTTAAGACATATTCCAGGTAGTCGTGCTCTCTCTGGGTCACAATGGATCTCCCTTATTCTTGTATTGTTTCAGTTTATTATAGCAGCATGTCTTCTGAGATCATTGATTGCCTAGCAAAAGCATATGACTGATCCATTTATTACAGAGGGCATCAACACCTTCAGTGAGGTCACTTATTTCCCTTTGGATGCTCATACTGCAGGTGATGAAATCATGTATTTATCTACAACTTATTAGATTCGTTTGATTGACTAGGGATCAATTTTTGTTTAACCAACTGTGCTAGTTACTGAGTAGGAAGTTTCTTGGTACACTGCTGTGGTGTTTCAAAACAGCAGTTAAAATAATTATCTTAATATGGGACCACTGGGTCTTTCTCAAACACATGTTGGAGAAGCACTGAAGACAGTACTTAGAACTAAAAATACCAAACACATGGAAAAGTCGTTGGCTCTAAAGGCACTGTGGTTTCTTTATGAAATAGGAATGGTACAGTAAACGTGTGGGATCGCTCAGGCCACCAGTGGGCCTTTCCTGCCATCGGTGAACTTGCGACCTTATTTCCTTGGGGGGCTGTTAAAGTGAAGTCAAAGGGCAGAAGAGTTATTTGCAAGTACCCTTTTCACTTGTGTGGTCTGAAGAACTAACAGATTTATCCAAAAGATGGACAGTGTGAGCAGGGTTTGAAGAAGCAGCTGTTTAATTCAACATTCAGCTCAAAGCACAAAACCCAAAGACAAGGACCAGAGTGATCATTTCGCTTTTTGGGAGCAAGACCTATTCTCAAAAGTAATCTTGCTCCCACCATGTAGATTAATGGCCCAACGAGACCTCAGACAGACTTACAAGGCCACATGCCACCACAATAAAGGATGGGGTCTTCCCTCCCTTGCTGGAGGCTACAGGATCCCTTGGTTTGCTCTGAACAGAAAGGTGCAGGAAAGAGTGGGCATATGGGGGTACTTGATCACTGCAATCAACCCAGGAGGTGGGGGGTGTCCAGGACTAATTTAAAAGATTTGGCTAAGGGAAAAAATGTTCAGTGTGACACAAAGACCCTAGGGGTAAAGAGGGAGGGTGTGACAGAATTGAATGCAAGGTCACGGAACTATATGAAATGGAGAGTTCAGGAAAAAGGGAACCTGTTGTGAGAAAAGCATTCTGCCCTCTGATTCAATGCACTTTATCCAGATTCCCAGCCCAACTCTCTATAACACTCCCATGTCCGTGCCCAAAATATGCTCATGTAGCCATTATACACATTGTGACTTGGAGATACTGTTTTCATAATGGAGAAAAACAATTTATTGGCCATTTGATCATTAAAGATGATGGTTTTCAAGATAAAGAATTTCAAGATGGAATATAAAGCGTGAAAGGGTGAATTTATTATAATCATCTCTGTGATCAGAGTTTTCATAGTCTCTGATTAGCAAAGTTGATTTAATGCCCAAGAGCTGTAAAGTGTCGTGCTTTCCAGTCTTTTTCAATGGGTAATTTGCAAACTACTGCTACGTTGTGAGAGCAATGTATGAATCACAACAAATAATTTTCAAATAAGATAGAAGAAACAGTAAGATAGAGCATAACTATGGGCGTCACACCAACAGGTAAATATTGCTCTTGACCCTTTTGTTTCCGTTACACAAGAGCATACATCGTCTGAACCTGAGATATATTTCTCACTATGGGATAAAGGAGAAATAAATTTATTTTGAAAATGACTAATTTGGCCAGTTTCTAAAACCCTAAAGAAGGGTGGGAGAGACATCCTAAGTCTTCCAGAAATGCATATAAAATACAAAGTCCGGGCCTCCCCTGGTGGTGCAGCGGTTAAGCACTGGGCTTCAAAGCTGCCTGCAGCCTCTGCAGTGCCAGTTCAATCTCAGGCCACTGGAGAGGGTCCCATAGGGCGCGCAGACCTCTCCTGCCATGCCCGCTGCTCCCCTCAGCAGTGTATTTCGTTGTTCTGCCTGTTCTGCTCCCCGCTCTAGCTCTGGGGAATTCTCTCACCCTCCCGTGACTGTACCCAGTGCTTGTATAAATAAATAAATCTTAAAAAAAAAAAAAGAATTCACTTAAAAAAAAAAAACAAAGTCCCCTGGTCTGACTCTCAAACCAAATTCATCAGGTTGTCTGGATATAAAGCCTGAAACTTCACAAATGACTCTGATGCAATCAGTCATAGACCAGGAGACGGGGCAGGTGGAGGCATGAGTGGATGGCAGCACCTGAGGCCTGCAGAAGCCGTGTGAGTTCCCCAAAATGACCCAGCAGTCTGGTGGTGAGTCCTACTGTGTGTGGCATATTGCATTGGGCTACTAGGCACCCAAGAAGCATGAATGGAGTTGTTTTGAGTCTCCAGGTAAGAAAGGCACAGCTTGGGTATGGAATGTAGCAAGGCAAGAGAGAAAAGAGAAGTCTTTTTAATTTTTTTTTGCAACCTTAATTTTACCTCAAAAATAAGCTTCAAAAAAAGAGAGAGACTTTAAAATTAAAAAAAAAATCTCTGTTCAATTTAGTTTGCACATAAGTTATCATTCTTATAAAGGGATGGAGAAGATAAAGCATCACCGAGTATGTGCTGAGCACTTAGACCAAGGTCTGTAGTGTCCCAGGAAGTGCCTGGCTGGTTGTCAGCTGCTGAGACCCACCAGGAAGGGAATGGACTCTGGTGTGCACACCCACAGGCTCTTCAGAACTTCAGTGTGAGATGCCTGTGGCATTAAAGACAGCAACATTGTACTGTATGTGATGCAGCATAAGACCAATGACTTTGTGGATTAGTCAGTTATTTTACAGTTGTGGCACAGGAGTCACTAAAACAGCATGGCAGCCCCTGCCTCCAGCACGTAGGAGCACAACGATCCTCAGTAAATATCCACTGAATGAATGAAAATGCAAAAAATGCATTCAGAGTTCCTGAATTTATCTAAGGCAGGTAAAAAATATTACCCTGTAGGAGCCATTGTGCTGAAGAAACTGGTAATATTTATCCTTCTGTATAGAAACTAGGCTCTTTAATTCCTATTTTCTCTTGAACGCTTTCATTCAAATTTGTGCTCATTCAGTAAGATGTTTTAACTTTGTTTTACTGATAGTTAGAATGTAGAGGAATCAAATAAATGTAGAGGATCAGGAAAAAGTAATTATAATAAATTAAAAACAAAATCAAGGGGCAACTATGAATCAGAGACATTCTGCAGGGGAAAATGATCAAAACGGGAGGGAAACACACAAGGGACTATGGTGATGGTGCAAGGGTGAATCGGTGGTGGGAATTTCACAGGGACTATACCTGAGAGGAGAAAGCATACATTATACAAAAATGCAGAATGATGTAAAAAATATATAAAATTAAAAAAGATGTTTTAACTTTCCAAGCTCAATGCAGACGACATAATTACTGACTTTTATCAAGTCAATCCATCTCTCATTCTGTTTGAAATTCTAGGGCATCACCATCCAATAGAAAGATGATGTGAACTACATATATAATTTCATTTTTTATAGAGATTCAAACATTTTTAAAACAGGTGACACTAATATTAAATATTTATTATTTAATCCTGCATATCCAAACCATCATCATTTACACAAGCAGTATGAAAAATTAATAGTGAGGTATGTTATTTATTTCATACGAGTCTTTGAAATCCTATATTTTGCAATTACAATTCAGTTGGAATATGTGGATCATGACCACTGTATTGGATGGTGTGGGATGGGATTCAAGGCTCTTTGAAAATAGGTGACAATGACTACAGAAATCATCTGTGAGGCAAATAGTAGAGCAAAAATAATGTTAGCCCTACTTGACAGAGAAAATCCCAGGGTTGTTTGTAATAAAGAGGATCCATTATCCTAACTGACTGCATCCTGCATACTTGAGCCTGCTGGTCAGGTGACTCCCAGTGAGAAGCAGCTGCCATTGGTGTCCAGAATATGGACATTGGCCATTAGTCACCTGAGCTCACATCCTGATAATTGCTGTTCATCTAGTCAGTATCTAATCTCTCTGCCACTATCTCATCTCCAAAATATGTGTAATTGTACCAACCTCATACATCAACTTAGAGGATTCATAGTGGTTACACTATAGAGCAATTAAAATAGTGATTGCAAGCACTCTCAAGGAAAGAGCTGTTATTGGTCAGAGTTAAAATAAAAGTTGTCTTTGCTAGTCACTAGAGCCTATTACCAAATATTTCCCCCTTCTCTACAAAGGGTAGCAGTGTGTTTCTTTGTCTTGATAAAGTTAGATGTAGTCATTGACTTATTTTGGTCAATGAAGAGTGAGTGAAAGTTATAATGTGTCAAGCGGAAACCTCAGCAGAAAGTACTTCGTCAAAAGTTCTGCCACAACTACCACCCATGTTCCCTGGGGTGCCAGCTTTTTCAGTCTGCATCCCAGGAAACCCCTTCTTCACCCCCATGATGGACTTGTAACATGAGAAAAAGCTAAAACTTATTATTGCAATCCCTGAGGACTTGAAAAGTATTTCTTACTGCAGAATTATCAAACCTATCATTCATGACACATCATCTTAACTGCCACTTCCTTAAGGGATTCACCAAGTTAACAAATTCCTTCCATTTTCTCTAAACATACTAACTGCTGGTCATAGATGCAGAATACGCAGATTTAACAGGCTACTTTTAACACCCTAGGCCCTCTATACTCACCAATAGATTTGTATACCTCACAAATATCAGTTATATTTCCTAATAGTTTATGCCAATTATAGTCATTATGAAATTAAGTATTGCACACACTAATGAAATTTGAGTGGATAAAGAAAGCATTGGATCTACAAAAATTAATTGGTTTGAAAAGACTTAAGGTAAATGGTTTAAAAATGCCTTGAATTAAGTGTGCCTGAAGCAACTATAATCAGGATGGGGCACACATCTTACAAAATATAAAGTGATTCTACACCCAAATCTCTTTCAATTCTTGCTCTGCTTTAGAGAAATCCAAGCTGGAAATTGCAGAAGATATATTTATGGCTATGGTTTTTGCAAGAAAGACAAAGCAGAACCCCAAGCAACTGTCACACTCTAAGTAAAGGCTTGGCCCTGCATCAAAAGACTGGTAAGTGAGGGAATGGGTGCATGCTTCAAGTTAAATGAAAATGTTAAATTTGTGTGCACACCATTTTTATAACTACTCCCCCAAGTTAAATATCTGTATTAACCAACTTCCAGTCCCAATATATTGAAATATGAATTTTTCTCCTATAGAGAAATACTTGAATCTTCATGAAATTCAGCAAACTGATCTCTCTCCTAGGCACAATACAATATTTCTCTTTTGGGGAGGTAATCTTATGTTTGATATAATTTGGAGAAAAAACAATTTTCAAAAAAAAAAAGAAGGAAGTTGGCTGATTTGTGATGGTTTAGATAGTGAAGGTAATCTTGGTGAACAGATGATAAAATCTGCCTGTCTGCATGCTCTGCTAGAGATAATCCCCACCATGCACTCTAACTCTTACTTTTTGGGAATAAATTTACCTGGAGCCTAACTGCAAACTTGCAGCCCAGCTCAAAAGTAAAGAGGAGGTGCAGGCATTTCTTCTCATGGTTCTATGAGCCCCAGACACATGTTCCACTTCTGACCATACTTACAACACCTAACGTGGCTCCCACAAAGCACCACCAACTACTTTCAGCTGTATCCCAGTGATGAAATGTTTCAGACATATGGTCACAGAGATTAATATCTGTGCGGACCACTTTTGAAACAGCCCAGAAATAGTTTGGAAACATGTGGCATTAGACAAACATAAATTCTGAATCTATCTTTTTCCTACATTTGTCTTTCTTTCCCATACACACCTGGATGTTCAGGATGAGTCAGCCAGTAGTCTTTGAGAGTGAGGATAAAGCAGTGGGTATTAGCACATGTTTAAATTCTGAGCCACTGGACAGAAATTCCTGGAGGGGCTGTTAATCTTAGTGAACCCAATAGAGAGCTGGGGGCAGGGAGTGGTCTCCTCAAAATGAAGCACCTGCCAGGATAGTTGGGGGGGGGTCCATATTCTAGGGTTGTCTCATGGAATTAGAATAATACAAAACTTTTTTCTAGTTTCTTCTACATTCAAAAGACCACATGGTTTGGGCTAGTATCTGTTATGTCTTTATTTCACTATCTCTCAAGCAACAAATTGACCCAAGTTTATGACATTATCCTAAGAAGATCCTTTAAAAAGTAGGATGGGGAGGACCTAATACATATCATGTAGAGGATTCTCGAGACTCTCACGATAAATAACTTAGAGGCATTTAACCCAGATCATTTCTCCAAAATCACTATTTTAAAAATAGCTTCATTTATGGCTAGAAGAGTGTGCTTCATATTTTATACAGGCACAAGGCAGAAACTATTGGCAAGACAGAAATGGAATTTCCAGTTTAGGCTTAAAAGTTACATATTTTTTATCGCATGGTCTCACTCATAGCAGGAATCTAGAAAACCTAAATAAGGGACCAGGAATAAGAATAACTACAAGAAAAAAAAGTCAAAATCAACAAACAACTATAAAACATTATTAAACATTATTGGGGGGGTTCTGAGAAAGTAGGGATTAGGGTCAAAATATGGGGAGTGCAATTGTATGGGGAATATAAAAATAAAAAAAAATTTAAAAACTAAAAAATTAAATAAAATTACAAAAAAATAGTGACAAAAATTGAAAAAAAAGATGTTTATTCAATATCCTAATAAAGTTATCAAGCAAGCCCTTGAAAAAATTTAAAAAATGAAAGTTACATATTTTTGAGTTAAAATTATTTCTCTCTAGGAAAAAATATATGGCCTACAGGCAGCACATGAAGACACACAGGCGCACACACACACACACACACACACACACACACTACAGTTGACTTGAATTGACAGGTAAATTATTTTATAATAAAATATTTCTACTGATTTTAAAACAACTTTTAACAATTTCACATCATTTTTGCAAGACTAGAACTGTACTATAATGTCCTTTGAACTGTTAAAAAAATTGAAAATTAGTCTTGTCAAGTCCCAATGCCCTTAATACAAATATTAGACAAAATTTTATTTCCAGGAAAAAAGAAAAAAAAATGAAGACGATATCTCCCCACTACTTTTCAATAGTGACAAATGATTTGAACAACCCATCCTTGTTAGGATGGTTACAGTATGTACTAAGAGTGCATCACTTTGATATAAAAAGTTGCAGTGTGTATTAACTCAAGAGTGTCAGGAGACATAAACAGTAGATCTGGATCCCTGTGATAGCTGGAGGAGGTATAGATAAGCAGAGTTTTCTCCTCTTGGGCTGTCAGACATTTCCACCACTTCCTAAAAGGAAGGAGATGTAAACGAAAGATTTCTTTTTCCTTTTTCCTGCAATTCTTCCACAAATGCTGAATTTCTCAGAACATACTTTTCTAACCACTTCATAATGCAGCAAAGACTCAATGGAGAAGACAACCAAAACTCATGAATGGAATGTTAAGTTAATGCCTTCAATTTCCTTAGGGGAAAAAAAAAAACATAACATAAGTTACTCCAAACACAAAAAAACATTAATAAATCTAGGTTAATTGATCAGAGTCTTTCATCATTTAGCAAATTCCTATGGCCAAAAGATGAAAAATACTGTCTATTCTCAGGTAATTAAACTTATTACTCAGAAAGTAGGCTTTTAGGGAACATCTTTTGAGAAAGGGTCTCTAATCTTATTTCAGTGGGTACATTGAAGGATTGTGAGCTAAGACAAAGAATTTCAGCTAGTAACTAAGATTTGACATAAGTCAACACCAGGCAGTGAGAAGGTGCTTAAGTGAGACAGTAGGATTTCTTATTTAAGTCTGTCTGCTTGTTTCATTCACAATAGAACACCCAGAAGAACGAGAAAGATTTAAGGTTTGAAGCAATGTTGGTCATAGCTCTTTGAAAATGTTTTATTCATAAATGCTTTCCCAACAAGCCTGACCAAATTTATTCCTCTATGGCTTTTATTTATCCTTTATAATCAGATCAATTGTTACTGGTTTTATTCAACAAAAGGAAAATATAAATTTTTAAAGAGTTGATCTTTACTCAGAAATCCATCCAGATTGCTTTAGAAAAATAATCCACTTAACTGAAAACAAATCAGCTGCTATGACAATTAGATTTATCTATTGTGCTTATTATCTGATATTTCGCAGCCTGAATCTAACCCCAGAGAATAAATAAAAAAAATATTCTTACTATTTTCTTTTGTACAAAATTTGAAGACACCATTCATTTCCTATCTCACAAAAAAGTACATGTTTATTGTAGATATTGGAAAATTGTAGACAAGTCAGAAAACATAATTAGCATTCACTCAAATTTCCATTAAACATCATAACTGTTAACATTTCAATGTAAATCTTTCCAGAGTAATATAAATGCATGCATTTAACCAAAACATAAAATTTTACCAAAACAAACTCAATGTGTAAAACTGTTTTGTAATCTGAACTACTTTTTCCTGCACTTTTCATTAACATTTTCCACTCTTCTGTAACATAATGATAATGTCTTTACAGTCCTTTTTTTTAAGATGTACTTGATTTGTTTGTGCATACAAGAACTGGGGTGTAGGCCAAAGATGAGGGGTGGGAGTGGTGGTGAAAGGATTCACCAGAGACAGAATGGGGAGCAGAACAGGAGAATCTACTGAAATACACTGCTGAGGGGAGCAGCGGGCAAGACAGGAGAGGTCTGCTGCGCCATGTGGTTTATCTCCCTGGCCAGGGATCCAACTCATAGTGCTGAGACTTTAACCTCTTACCACCAGGAAGGCCCTCTTTACAATAGTCTTATTGCAAGGTTATAACTTTATTCTTAGACATGGCATTTGAGAGAATTTTCTTATTATAAACAGAACTATGGTAAACATCTTTATAGATACATCTTCTGACAGGTTATTTCCAGACTAAATTTCTAAAAAACAATGTTTGCATCCAGGCATTTTTTAAAATTTTATACCAAATTGCTCTCAGTAAAGATGTGTAAATTGACACCCACCAAAGTGTGTGAGGTGACATTGCCTTGGACTTTGTTTATTCTAAATGTTGCACACATATATTTACCAAGTCAATAGTTAGAAAGACACTTAATTATTATTTTACTTTGTCATTAGAATTTTTTTTTCTAAAAAAAAAGATTTTTTTTTCTGAATTGCTTCCTCATATTATCAGCATCTATCTTGTGGTTGACATTGACAAAAGTTTTTGAATATGCAAATAAGCAACACCATGATATAGTATGTAACACAGATGGTTACTTGCTAAACTAACTAAAAGACATTAACTGCAAGAAGAGAGGATTGTAATATTAGGAATGACAAAAATCAGCTATAGTATCAGTGCCTATAACAGTACCGGCAATGAAGGAGAATTGGAATAATGGAATAATGGAAACTTTTGAATTTGCATTAGCTAGTCTATTCATCAACCACTGAGTTCTAAATCAAGCAATCCAAACTATCTATTCTTTGGAACTCAGTGAAACAGGAGTTAGATGGAGAGAACAGCAGTGCCAAAGAAAAATTAACATTTAAAATGTGCACCCCTATGTTTATAGCAGCACTGTTTACAATAGCTAAGCTTTGGAAACAGCCCAAATGCCCAAAAATAGATGACTGGATCAAGAAGATGTGGTACATATATACCATGGAATATTACTCAGTATTCAAAAAAGATAAACACATGCAATTTGCAGCAACATGGATGACGCTGGAAGGGATCATGCTCAGTGAAATAAGCCAAAAAGAAAAAGAAAAATACCGGATGGTCTCACTCATAGCAGGGATCTAGAAAACTTAAATAAGGGACCAGGAAAATGAATAACTATAAGAAAGTGAAAATCAAAATCAACAAAAACTATGAACCAGAGACACTTTTTGGGGGGTGGGGGGCGGGAGGGGAGGGATTGGGGTCAGAATGGGGGGATTGCAATTGTATGAGGAATATAAAAATAAAATTTATTAATTAAAAAAAAATAAAATAAAATAAAAAATAAAATGTAGCATTCTAGGGCCTCCCCTGGTGGCGCAGCAGTTGAGCACTGGGCTGCAAAGCTGCCTGCAGCCTCTGCAGCACCAGTTCGATCCCCAGCCACCGGTGAGAGTCCCACATGGTGCGCAGACCTCTCCTGCTGCCTGCTGCTCCCCTCAGCAGTGTATTTCGTCAGTCTGCCTGTTCTGTTCCCTGCTCTAGCTCTGGTGAATTATCTCACCCTCCTGCGCTCTGACTGTACCCAGTGCTTGTATAAATAAATAAATAAATCTTTAAAAAAAAATGTAGCATTCTAAAATTTTGTTTTAAGTCCATTACCCCAGAAATGTTCAGAAAATACATCTTGGAATCAGGAAAAAGAGTGACTTTTCCTTCTACAATATTTGAGTTTCTACTTTTCTGCTGAAGCTGCTGGTGAATAACTATGATGGGACAAGCACAATCTTTGCACATGTAAATATCCTTACAGAATCCTTTTCTTCTGAATTTTATGTTCTAGATAAATAAGCTCATATAAAAAGATACATACACATATATTCAGAAATAGAACGAGAGATATAAGCATGTATTAAAAACTAAGAAAGCAGGCAAAATACCTGATTTCTTAAAATCAAAAAGAAAACACTACTTAGCATTCTGAGAACCACACAGTTGTACTCTGCAAATCAGAGTATTCTTTATTGTAAAATATGAACATTACATAAATCTCGGTAGTTGTTTTTGTTTAAGTGATTTTATACACTAGAGATAACCATTTATGTGTAAATTAAATTAATGAACACGATCATGTGTTAACTATATATCTGCTACCATATATCATTACAAGAACATCATCACAATAATCATGAGAAAAGTGATCTTACTATATTATTCCCATTTCTACACTTTAAAAACAAACAAACATAACAGAGAGTTAAAAGGGGAAATTAAGAGGATCCAGAACTTGAACCTCCATTTTGCTGATCCATATTCTTCAGTTCTCAGGTTAGTGGAATCAACAGAGAGAAAACACAATGTCAGAAGCCCTAACACCTTTATAAGCACATCACTGAAATGTAAAACAGCTGAGCAATAAAGAGCTTGAGATCTAAAAAAATAATCCCACTCCACAAAATGTAGTATGTATAACTATCTAAGAATCATTCTTCTTCTTCATCTCTTGAGTTTGACTCTAAAATATTGCCAAAAAGACATACAAATCCTGTAAACACTGCACTCTTAAATCTCTATAGTCAGCCAGACAAGAAAAATGTTAGAAGTTGATCAGGATTATCCATCTTCTTCTTCTCTGCTAAATCAGTCACTGGGCTATTAAAAGTGGATGGAAAAAACCTTGTAATCCTCAGGTGTGCCATTAAACTCATAAATTGCAAGATTTCTAGGACATTTTATATTACAGTTGACACTGCTCCATGGTATGTTCAAGGATATGTTCCAAGAGAAGCTACTCTAAGAAAACATTAAAAGGGCTTTTTCACACTCTTTGTACTTACAAAGAAAGAAACAATTTCAACTACTGAGTTATATAGCAAAGTTCTACAAAAACTTTAGTCACCTAAGTGTCCCCTCCTGCTTTCCACAAAACCACCATCATCTCATAGAACCAGAGCCCAGTAATTGATAATGGCCAGTTATTTTTATTTGGCTTTCTGAGCTTCATGTATTATAGACCAGGATGGTCAGACTTCAATTTTCAATTATATCAAACTGAATTGAGAACAGAAAGATGAAAGTAGGGCCTCCCTGGTGGTGCAGGCGGTTGAGCGCCGCACTGTGAAGCTGTCCGCAGTCTCTGCAGCATGGGTTCGATACCGGCCAGTGAAAATCCCACGTAGCCAGCAGACTTCTCCTGTCTTGCCCGCGGTTCTCCTCAGTATTGTATTTCGTCAGTCTGCCTGATCTGTTCCCCACCCTGTCTCCGGTGAATCCTGTCACCCTCCCACACATCTGACCTGTACCCCGGTTCTTGTATAAATAAATAAATCTTAAAAAAAAAAAAGAAAGGGCCTCCCCCGTGGCGCAGCGGTTGAGCGCTGGGTTGCGAGACTGCGCGCGGCCTCTGCGGCGCCGGTTCGATCCCCGGCTGCCCCCCGGCCACCAGAGGAGGGTCCCACATGGCGTGCAGACCTCTCCTGCCGCCCGCTGCTCCCCTCAGCAGTGTACTTCGGTCCTTCTGCCTGCTCTGCTCCCCGCTCTGGCTCTGGTGAATTCTCTCACCCTCCCGCGCTTCTGACTGTACCCAGTGCATGTATAAACAAAACAAACAAACAAACCAGCAAACAAATAAATAAAAGCATGCCTCTATAAAAAAAAAAAAAAAAAAAAAAAAAAAAAAAAAAAAAAAAAGAAAGATGAAAGTACAGTTTGAGTTTGCAATGGTTGTTTATCAGGTCTAAAAATCAGAGTATTTTTTAATTGAACAAAAATAGTTGAAATGTATTTTGCCAATGAAATAAGTAATAACACTTCTTAGTCCTGCTACACAGTACCAAACATGATCCTTTAACTCATTTTGAGGAGAAAATGAAGGCTATCATTTTTCAGTGTACAAATAACAATCCTCCAAAATTGTCAGACTTTCATGTACCTCTTCCTTCTAGAATTCTCAGAGCATTTTAGATAACACTATATCTAATATCTCCTGTTTAAATGCTACTAAGTATTGCTACAAAATAATAGGAATTATTACTAAATAATACAAATGTTCTTTCTCCAACTAAATTGCATGTAGTCCTAAGGTGAAGGACTATGTTTCCTTGTGTTATAATACATCCATAGCATTTCTACCTTCTTGGCAAAAATATTCATTACGATATATGTGGTCTTTATTGAACTTTAAATTCGGTAAATCTACTAATTAAAAGCTTCCTAGGGTGAACACAGGGGGATTTGGGGAAGATGGAGTACCTAAAAGGGGCAAAGATGCTCCTCTACCTTTCTCCATACTTGCCCTTCTTCAATCTGGCTATTCCTGAGTTAAATCCTTTTATAATAATCCAGTCATCTATGAGCAGACAGTAAGATCGTGACAGAGGAGGTCCCTTGCTTCACTCCTGAGATTATTATTTAACAATTAATCAGAATGACAGTACACCCAGAGTCCCATGACTTGGAGTGAGGCTAAAACACCCCTTAGACATTGGAAATCAACACATACTAACCAAAAAAAAAAAAAAAAAAAAAGTTATGCCATTGAACAGGATAGTTGGAGAGAAACACAAGGAGGCTGTGGTCCAGAGCAGAAGATACAAAGAACAAGGCTGCCAGCTCAACTAGAGGTTCTAGAGAGGGGAGAGATGAACAATGTGGAGAAACACACACTTGACTTAGGAAACATTCATGTGGAAGAGTAAGGGTATTCTCCACAGGCCAGGCCAGGTCATGAGTAAAAGAACAGAGACTGTGCTGGATTGCCCTACTCATCAGCCACCACTCATAGCTAGTAAGGACTTTATGAAGCATGATGATAATGCATAGACAGCAGAGTCTCAGATTTGGAATCCCAGAGAGGAGGGATATCACTAAAGGTGCAAAACACTGATGAAATAAATTAACCAAGGCATAGGTAAGTGGAAAGAGATCCATTTTTATGGGTTGTAAGACAATAGCATAAAGGTAAAATCACTACCCAAAATAATTTATGCATTGAATGCAATCCTTATCAAAATTCCAATGGTGGGGGTATTTTTGTTCTTCTCTTATTTTTTTTTTTTTGGTAGAAACATAATAACCCATCCTAAAATTCATATGGAATCTCAATAGACTACAGATAATCAAAAACAATCTTGAAAAAGAAAAGCAAGTTTGGAGAGTTCACACTTCTTGATTTTCAAAACTTACTACAAAGTCACAGCAATAAAACTGTAATAGTGGCATAATCATAGACATGTGAGTGAATGGAAAAGAATTTAAATTTCAGAAATAAACTCATACAACTTTAGTCAACTGATTTTTTTAAGAATGCTGTCAAGATAATTCAAAGGAGGAAAAATTATCTTTTTAATACATAGTTGTGGGAAAACTGGATAGCCACATGGAAAAAAAATAATTTGAATTCTTAGGTTATACACTACATGCAAAAATTAATTCCAAATAGATCAAACATTTAAATTTATGGGATAAATTTTCTCAGAGAGAAACTAAATGTGTAAATCTTCATGATCTTTAATTAGAGAAGTTTTTTCTTTGATATAACACCTAAGGTCTAAGCAACCAAAGAAAAAAATAGATAAATTGGGCTTCATCAAGATTAATAATTCTGTGTCAAGACAATATCACAAATATAGAAAGAGAAATACAGGGTGGGAAGAAATATTTACAATCATATCTCTAATAAGGGTCCAGAACTTTACAACTCAGAAATAAAAAGAAAAATAACCCAGTAAAATGTTAAGCAAAGGATTTCAAAAGACAAATTTCCAAAGAATATATACAAATGACCAATAGCACATGAAAAGGTGTTCAATATCAGTACTGAATATGGAAATTCAAATCAAAACCAAAATGGGACATCACTTTACACTCAACAGGATGGTTATAAAATTTTCTAATTAAAAAGAAGAAAATAACAAGTGTTAGGGAAAGTGTGGAGAAATTAGAATACTTGCAAAATTGCTAGTGGAAATGTGAAATGGTTCAGCCCCTTTGGAAAACAGCCTGGCGTTTTTCAAATGATCAAATGGGAGTCAACATATGATCCAGAAATCACACTCCTAAATATGCACCCAAGAGAAATGAAAACATTCATACAAAAAGTGTACAAAAATGTCTATAACAGCCAAATTATTAGCAGTCAAAATGTGGGAACAACTCATAAGTCCATTAATTAGTAAATGGGTAAACAAAAATTGGTATATCTATACAATGGGATATTATTCAGTGATTTTGTAAGAGGGTGGTCCCCAAGAAAAGGGGAGGTTCCAGGTTCCCTAGCCCATCCAAGGGAGGTGGAGCTGAGTGAGAAGAAAAGAAGAAGCTGTAGAGGAGACTGAAGAAAGAAGGGAGCAGGATGGAGAGCCAGAAGGAGACCTGGAAGAGATACATGGAGCAGAGAGACATGTGAAGAAATTGCTCTTGCTTCTTGGTCAGGTTGAAGGGGATGTGGGTGACAGACCCGTGGGGAGGCTAACAATGGCAGCTTTTTATTTTGATTTTGCTCCTTCCCTCCCAGATATGCTGGCCCCTTCTTCACCTTTCCTGTGGATTCTCACCAGGAGGTGTCTTAGACTGTGTCATGTTTTCAGGCTCAGGTGTTTGATTTGGAAACTTTTCCTTCTCTTTGTTGCACACTAATTATATTAAAGTTACCTTCCATTAAAGGTCTTATACGCTAGAATATGTTTTGTCTTGATGCAGTGGATGGCAGAACCTAATTAGAACAGGCAGGTCTGGGGACTCTGGTGTGCCCCTCTCCCTGGGATATTATTCAGTGATTTTGAATATTATTCAATAATATTCAATAATATTCAATATCTCTCTTGGGATATTATTCAGTGATTTTTGAATATTATTCAGAACAAAGAATACTGATAGGTGGTACAACATTATAAACCTTGAAAGTATTACTAGATGAAAGAAATGATTCTTTTACACAAAATGTCCTGGATAAAAAATACCATGAAGATAGAAAATAGATTAGTGGTTACCAAAGGCGAGGGGTAGAGGTATGGGATTTATCTTAAAGTGATAGAAATATTCACATATTGGACAGTGGTGATGATTTCACAATCTTGTTAATATAATAGTCAAACATTTTTACATTGTACTTTGCATTTTTTATAAATTGAAGATTTGAAAAATCTTGCACTAAACAAGTCTATCTTGGTCATTTTTCCAATAACACATTCTCATTTCCACTCTATGTCACATTTTGGTGATTCTTGCAATGTTTCAAACTTTTACTTTATTATTACATGTGTTGCTGTGATCTGAGCTCAGCATGATCAACAATCTTTGATGTTGCTAATGTAATTTTAGGGGACAACATGAACTGCATCCATATAAAATGGCAAACTAAACAATAAATGTTGTATACATTTTGACTGCTCCACCAACTGCGTCGCTCTTCCTTTCCTTATATTTTCCTATTCCTTAGAATCAATAACATTGAGGGCCTCTCCTGGTGGCGCAACGGTTGAGCGCTGGGCTGCGAAGCTGCCTGTCAGCCTCTGCAGCGCCGGTTTGATCCCTGGCCGCCAAGCGAGGGCCCCACATGGCATGCAGACCTCTCCTGCCGCACCCGCTGCTCCCCTCAGCAGTGTATTTCGACAGTCTGCCTGTCCTGTTCCCCGCTCTGGCTCTGGTGAATTCTCTCACCCTCCCGCGCTTCTGACTGTACCCGGTGCTTGTATAAATAAATTAATTAATTTAAAAAAAAGAAATCCTTTAAAAAAATCAATATTGAAATCAGGCTAGTTAATAACCCTACAGTGACCTGTATGTGTTCCAGTAGAAAGAAGAGGTTCAGGTATCCACATTAAATGAAAGCTAAAAATAATTACGTTTAGTGAGGAAGGCCTGTTGAAAGCCAAAGTAAGTTGTAGGTTAAGCTTCTTGCACCAATCAAGTTGTAAATAACAATGATTTTGAAGGAAGTTAAAGTTCTACTCCAGTGAATATACAAATGATAAGAAAGTAAAACAACCTTATTACTGATACAAAGCATTCCTTTAAGTCAAAGCCTCAGACAGAGAAACACCTAACTCTCTTCAAAACTATGAACACATGGGCCTCCCTGGTGGCACAGGGGGTTGTCTCAGCACTATGAAGCTAGTGGCAGCCACTGCAGCATGACTTCCATCCCCAACCAGGTAGCTAACCCACATATGGTGCAGCAGACCTCTCCTGTCTCGCCCACTGCTCTCCTCAGCAGTGTATTTCAGTAGATCCACATGTTCTGCTCCCCACTTTCTCTCTGGTGAATCCTCTCATCCCAACACACACATCTCTGGCCTGTACTCCAGTTCTTGTATGCATAAATAAATAAAATAAATCTTTAAAAAGTATACAAAACTGGGCCTCCCCTGGTGGTGCAGCAGTTGAGCGCTGGGCTGCGAATCTCCTCGCAGCCTCTGCAGCGCCGGTTCGATCACCGGCCACCAGCGAGGGTCCCACATGGCGCGACAGACCTCTCCTGCCGCCCGCTGCTCCCCTCAGCAGTGTATTTCGTCAGTCTGCCTGTTTTGTTCCCCGCTCTGGCTCTGGTGAATTCTCTCACCCTCCCACACTTCTGACTGTACCCAGTGCTTGAATAAATCTATCAATCAATCAACCAATCAATCTTTTTTTAAATAAATAAATAAATAAACAAAACCATGAACACTTAGAGAGATGATGAAGATGCAGAAGAAAAGTTTGAAGATAGCAGAGGTTGGCTTGTGAGGTTTGAAAACATCATCTCTATAACATAACAGTACAAAGTGAAGCCGCAATTGCTAACGTAGAATTTGCAGCAAATTATCCAAAAGATCTAGCTAAGATCATTCATGAAGGTGGATACACTAAACAATAGTTTTGTTGTTTTTGTTTTGTTTTTTGGGTTTTTTTTTATGATAGGTGAAATAGCCTTCTATTGGAAAAAGATGCCATCTAGGATTCTCATAGCTAGAGAGTAGAAGTTGATGCCAGTATTCAAAGTATAGGCTGGCTCTTTCATTAGGGAGTATTGCAGCTCAATTACCATTCCAGAAATCCTAGCATCCTTAAGAATTGTGCTAAACTATTCTGCCTATGCTCTACAAATGGGAAAACAAAAAATGGGTGTCAGCACATGTGATACAGCATTATTCAGTGGATATTTTAAGTCCACTGTTAAAACTAACTGCTCAGGGGAAAAAAAGTCCTTTCAAAATATTACTCCCCAGTGAAATGCACCTACTCACCCAAAAATGCTTATGGAGATATGCAAGGAGATGAAAATTTTGTTGTGTTCTTTTTTTTTTTTTGTATCAGCTAATATAACATACATTCTGCAGGTTATGTGTTAAGGATTATTTTTGACTTTCAAGTTTTTTTATTTAACAAACATTATTCATAAGGCTACAGCTACCACAGATAATGATTCCTCAGATGGACTGGGCAAAGCAAGGTGAAAACCTTCTAATAAGAATTTACTATTCTAGATGCCACAAAGAGCATTTGTGATTCAAGAGAGGTTAAAATATTGACATTAATAGGAGTTTGGAAGAGTTGACTCCAACCTTCATGCATGGCTTTGAGGGACTCAAGACTTCAGTGGAGCAAGTAACAGTAAATGTGGTACAAGTAGTGACAACCCAGAATTAGAATTTGAGTTTGCTGTAATCTCATGATAAAACTTGAGTGGATGAGTTGTTTCTTTTTGTAATTAATTAATTTAACTAAGGTAATATTGGGATACTCCCATTAGGTATTACCACCATAGTGCACCCACCACTAAATCACCCATATTCTACCACCATAGACCATTGTGCTACCTTTCCTCTCCTCCCCTCCCCCTATCCCTATCCCCTTTGGTGTTTCAGTTCGTTAGTCATATATCAAGGGGTAGTTTTTCAGTTTGTCTTTATCAGACTATTAACTTTATTCAAAGAATTGCAATGAGGGCCTCCCCGGTTGAGTAGCGGTTGAGCACTGGGTTGCGGAGCTGCCTGCAGCCTCTGCAGCACCGGTTCGATCCCCGGCCGCCGGGTGAGGATCCCACATGGCGCGCAGACCTCTCCTGCTGCCCGCTGCTCCCCTCAACAGTGTACTTCATCACTCTGCCTATTCTACTCTCCGCTCTGGCTCTGGTGAATTCTCTCACCCTCCCGCTCCTCTGACTGTACCCAGTGCTTATATAAATAAATAAATAAATCTTTAAAAAAATGCAATGAAACTATAAGGGAAGAATAAACAAATGTAAAATTGTAAAGCATAAATTCAATAAGCCTAAAAAACATTAACACCAGTGGATAGTAACTTGCAAGTCAATGAAGATTCAAGGAGACAAGACGCAAACAGACACTTGGGAAATTAAAGGGGTAAAGTACAAATATGGCAATATTAGAATTACTTGCAAATACTATGTGTGGGTCTGCTACTCCTAGGCAGCCTATATGGCTGCCATTTTGTCACCTAAACAAGGTCAAAGTGGTCTGGCCAGTTAGGAACAGGAGCCCAACCCTTAAGCCCTTCAAATCAAACAAGAGCACAAAGCTGGATCACACTGGGAAGGTTATGCATCACAAGGTATATCCAGAATGCCCAGGGAGCTGAGGACTGATGCATAACATGTGCATCAGGAGGTATGTCTGGAATGCCCAGGGGGCTGAAGAATGATGCACAACACATACTCCCGACTTACACATCACGAGGTATGACCAGAAATGCCCAGGAGGCCAAGGACCAATGTATGACAAAGGACCCAGAAGCTGATCAGTGGAAGGCCTTGTTGATAAGATTAGAACCATGGCTGGGGATTAGGGTGTGTCATCAAGTAGATTAGAAGTGCCTGGAGGGCAGACTCACAATCCCTAATCTTCTACACACTTCCCCTTTCTTTAATCTCCTTAATCTCCTTACAATCAATTATGTGTGTCAATAAAAAGGCCAGGATCTTGCTCTTCATCAGCATCCTGCATTATGTAGCCTGCTCCAGGACTCCCATTTGTCAGTGTGGTGTTGTCCAACACAACACTATGCAGAGTTATATATGAATGCATTTTAAAATGTAGAGGAATAGATTAGTTCTCAGGAAAATGCTGATAATGGGACCAAGGAACTAGCTGTTGGGATACCCATAAGGGTAAGCAATAATTTCAAATAATTCCACAGAGAAGCAACAGACAGAAGTATCCAGGTGCCCCATACCATAATGTATGGTAAAATGTATGATAGCTGTATGGCAAGTTATCTTCACAGCCCACTGAATTTTGTGGCCTGAAGAATCAGGGAAGCCCCGACTCATGACCAGAACCATCAACAACTGGACAGTGGTATTTTCCATTAGGGAAGAGCAATTCATTAGAAAAAAAAAAAAAAACAAACATCAAAGCCACAACACATCAAGGAACAAGATAGTTTGACATGAACACTAACTTGTAAATTAAAATTAAAATTTTAAGAACAATTAAAACGTGAAAGATGCTAAAATGCCTTTCTCCATTAGACAACAAAGTAGCAGGAAGGGAAGCTAATCTGAAATCTCAAAAATAAAATGCATTTGAACACTTTCATCTCCTTCCATCTAGAACTATTTTCTGGAGTTCTGCTAATAAATTTTCATGCTCCAAAATGTTCATTTGAAGCTTGGAAATAAAAATAGCTTTCAGTATCAAAAGAAATCTAATTCTTCTATGTGGTGAATTTTCTTTGATTTGGAGACAAGAAGCTTAGGAATAATTATTTACCAAGGTTTTAAAACAGCTTTTCCCCAGAAACCTTAACCTCTCACAAATTCAATAACAACATTTCTGTTTCTACTTTACAGGTGAATAGATTTAGTCAGAAATCAAAAATAAGCAGGCAGAGTTATCACACAATCCTCTTTCCTCTTGCCGTGATGGGAAAGTTGGAAGGGAAGAGCGTACACTTAACAAGTTCAGACTCTGTGTGGGCAAAAACTTGATACACAGAGACTCCCTGGTGGTGCAAGGGGTTAAGACACAACCTATGAAGCTTCTGCAGCCTCTGCAGCATGAGTTTGATCCCCGGGCAGGGAGCTACCCACTGGCGCAGAAGACCTCTCCTGACTCTCCCGCTATTCCCCTCAGCAGTGTATTTCAGTAATCTGCCTGTTCTGCTCCCCACTCTGTCTCTGGTGAATCCTCTTACCCCCCACACCTCTGGCCTGTACCCCAGTTCTTGTATGCATACATAAATATTTATTAAAAAAAAAAAAAAAGAAACTTGGTACACAATCCTCTATCTGCTACCACCTCAAAGTCCTTGCAATGATCTAGCAGCATTATGCAAACTACCCCTGCCATCCTTACCTCTTACCCCATGACCTCCTTACCTCTTCCTCAGGGCTCAGCCTTATAACAAGCAAGCCCCTGCTGTAACATTTTTGAACTGTCTTCCAATATCTGGGGAACTCTATCTCCACACATCTTTTAGATCAACTCACTCACCTCTTTTCATTCTTTGCTCAAATGCCATTTTACTGGCAGATGTCTCCTGATCATTATGAAAAATTACCTCTTCCGCTCCACCCTCTGCATCCACATCTTCCACTCCACCCTCTGCACCCCCAGTTTCCTTACCCTGCTCAACAATTTCACAAAGCCTATGTTCCTTTTTGTATGTGATACAATGATTATTGTTTTTATTTTTGTTGTTGTTTGTCTTAGTTAATATTTCTCTGAAAGCAAAACCTAAGACAAGACTTGGGTGGAGCCACTGACATAGGACACAATTCCAGGAATCAAAAATGAAAAAAAAGAGTAAGATGAGGAAGAAAGAAAAGGGCACAATCATTACTAAAGACAATAGGTGTCTGGTGAAGCAGGAATGTCAGAATGCCCCCAAGAATACAGAATGCCCCCGAGAGCATGGAATGCCCCTTAGAGTACAGAATGCCCCCAAAAGTACAGAAGGCCTCTCAGAAGTGTTTCCTTGGGAGGAGAGTCTGTACTACACATCTCCAGGCTCCCTACCCCATCGGACTCATTGAAGTCCTCTTCCTTTTCATCTACCTCCCAGAGACCAGCCATTCCCCCAGAAAGAAAGTGGGGAGGCCTCCTGCAAACTCTTGTAGAGAAACACCTGCTGTGGAGGAGATTCTGATTGTTGGACTGCCATCCCCAGCTGCAGCCACACTCAGAGATGGGACAAGGGAAGTAATAGGGGAACCACAGATGTTTGTTCAATTGCTTATGATCTCAAGAACCCCATTGGAAGCTCAGATACACCTGGACAGACATTTTATCTTCTCTAGATGTTACAAAGCAGGGTGAGAGGTACCCCGGGACCCCAAAATCTGCCCACTCTAAACAGGTTCTGACATCCACCTTATAAAGATAAACATACTCTTAGTGCCTAAGACCTTCAATGGAAAGGAACTTTTATACAATTGAACACTTTCAATGAACAGACAAGAAAGGAAAGAACAGGTAAAATAGTTTTGACATGAAATACCCAAAGTTACCCATCCCCTCATGGGTAAATGCCCAAAGAGGGCTGGCCCAAAGCAGGGCCACTAACACCTAAAATTTTGCCACAAGTCTAAGGCACTTGCTGATGTGGACCCAGAGGAAAGGGGAAGAAGGGGCCAGACAAGTCTGGAAGGAAAAGAGAAAAATCAAAATCAAGATAAAGGCTGCCATTGTTAGCGTCCCCACAGGTCTCTCACCCACAACTCTGTCTCTTTTAAATGTTTCCTTGCCAGGTACAAGTCCCAGATACAAGTCCAAGACTTCTTCACCTGTCTCTCTGCTCCATGTGCTCCCTCCAGGTCTCCTTGATCTCTTCCCTTCTTTCTCCCCATTTCCTTGAGCTTCCCCTCCCTGTCTAGCTCCACTATTCCTAAAGGTGGGGCAGGAAACCTGGAATCTCCCCTTCCCCTATGGATTACCCTGTTGTAAAGAGTGGTCACACAAGCACTTAGTCTGGCTCATAGTAGCTGCTTAATAAATACTGAATGCTGACTGGAGTCCCAGGGCTACTGTAATGCATGTAACTAGAGTACCAATATTAATATCAAAATGTTGAGGCTAAGTCAAGGTACCAGAGAATCAGGTTCCCTTGAGGAGTGGAAATACAGCGCCTGAAAGAGTCCATTTATCAGAGAGCCAATTGCATGGAAATTGAAACCTCTAAAGCCGAAGTTGGTCTGAATCCTGCCTTCATCCAAGCAATGGAACATCAGAGATTTTATCCTTGCGGGCATTGGAGGGAGGGGAGTCTGTTAGCTACAGACTGAAAAAAATTATGCTGTTGGTAGTTATTAGTTCATCTATAGATCAGTTACCTTTTAAACTATACTGACTTTAGCCTTTAACTAAGCATTTTAAAAACTGCCTTTGAACCTTTTTTTCAGACAATAAGGCTTCCATAAAGACACAATAAGTTGCAAGAAAGAAATGTCACACATCGAACCACCCCTTTCTTTGATCATTGCTATTTTAATCTTCCACTCAATGATATTAACATATGTGTTTATTATTTTGCTATTTAGTTGTCTCCCTGTACCATTTTAAATCTTGCTTTCACTCACACTCAAGAATATTCTTTTCAATGTTTCCACCATTAAAAAAATAAAAGAAAGGAAAAAAATACCCTTAAGTCTACTTAAAGCCAATACATTGAAAGAGGGATTTGATTCATTTTCAAATGAGAGGTTTTTGTAATAGGGAAATGTGACCATCTCAGTTGGCAAATGTTTTCACTGAATTATAGACATCTTCAAAGAAAGAGAAATTCCCCCCAAACTAAAATCTTCATAACGGACCTCCCACAAATGATAACTTCTTTAAAGTAGAAATTCCCCTAAAGATGTACAAGTCTTCAAAAAAGAATACCCTTCAAATGATTAGAAACTTACCAAACTCCATCTGGATTTGAGTTCCAATAATAAGGGTCAGAACCTTGTCCATACCTAGTAAAAAAAAAAAATACTGTAAGAAAGCACATTTTTTAGTATTTCCAGATGTAGATGGAACATTTTTCGTTTTGAAATACAATGAAAAAACTTCTTCATCTTATTTTGGAAATGATATTTCGGCCAAAGCAGGCAGAGAAAGTTATTTGAAAGTGGCCAGGCCAAAGACTTTAAAGCAGGTGAATTTGAATTCAGAGTTAGAAATCAGTGGTAAGCCCTTGATGCTCTGCACACATCATTTTGCAAAAGCTCATTTTCACTGGTCAGAGTATCAAAATCAGGTAAATGCTGTCTTTGAAGTTGAGTTAATTATAATGGGAAGGGTTAAAAAGTGGGGGAGAGACAATGAAGATAAAAATATTGAACAAAAGCAAAAAAAAGGTATGAAAAAGTCACTACTACTTTAGACACCATGAAAACCACAAACACACACTCACACCTCTATTCTTTGGTAATTTAGTCATCTGTGTTCATTCAGTGATGTACACGTGTTTCAAAGACATTAATAGATGCAAGCTCTGTCTTGCTGACTCTCAGCACTCAGGATTTTAAGTCTCCACTGATCTCTGGTCATCTTTAAGAGTGTGTTCTCAACCCCACACTGAACCTTCTCTTTCTGAGAGATGCTTTCTTTTTTTTTTTAAGATATATTTTATTTATACAAGAGCTGGGGTATAGGCCAGAGGCATGAGAGGGTGAGAGGATTCGCCAGAGACAGAGCAGGGAGCAGAACAGGCAGATAGACCGAAAGCACTGCTGAGGGGAGCAGTGGGCGAGCCAGGAGAGGTCTGCCGTGCCATGTGGGTATCTCCCTGGCCAGCCAGGAATAGAACCCACGTTGCAGAGGCTGTGGACAGCTTCACAGCGCTGAACTCAACCCACTGTGCCATCGGGGAGTTCCCTGACAGATGTTTTCTTTGCCACCACACACCCCACAGACTTGTCCTACATAGCCAGCTTACACTTTTCTTTTCAAAGCACTACTCAAACAAAATTAGAAATAAGCAGGAGGAAAATGTGCCTGTGCACCAAACCATTTGTAACAATTTGCATAGGCATGCCTATAAAATTAATAATTGAGCATTTGTATCGCTATCATGTTTTTTGTCTGAGTTTAGTGTGTTTTGTTCTTGGACTATGGAATTGTCTTTATTTTCTTATTGCTGTTAAGCTGCTTTTGATTTTGCTAGGGTGACATTCCCTTACACCTATTTTCCTCCAATAATGCTATACGTCAGTTATAACTCAATAATTTAAAAAAAATAATAATCATTTGCCAAGCTATAACGGCTGAGAATTTACTTGCAAAATTTCTGGCCAAATACAACTTGCCAGAGTTTAAAACTCACTGTTCAATTTATGTCCTTATTCTGACACATTAAGATATCCCAAGGCAGGACAAATTCCTAGAATAGGAGCAAAGTCTCTCAGTCTTTCTCCCTGAACAAAGTCATTTACATGAACTAGAATTCACATCTCAACAGGGGCAATTTCTGAGACCCTTATGATTGTTTTGGTATGAAATGTATTAATAAAGGCATAGTGTTTAAGGTTATACGGGATGTAATCATTTTTATGATTGCAACTGTCTTTGATCTAGCATTCTGCCTTCTAGTACTTCCTTGGACCTTTGTCCTATTAATCTAGCTCTTCTTTGTCCATGCTACACAGTTTCCCCATCACCCCTGAAAGGGGACACTCTTCTATCTTTTCAGTGGTATATAGGAATAAGTTTGAATTGCTTTTACATTTCATTCATTTACATTTGACATCCTTCCAATTCCAAAATTTTTGATGCTGCGCTTTCTGTAAATGAATCTATGAGTACTTGAGTGCTGTGTCAGTGAGGATGGCTCCAACTAATCCAGGAAAGGCAATTAAGTATCCAGGAATTTTGTGAGCTGATAATAAACCATGAATAAATGGGCCAGTATTTACACCACAGAAATTGGCATGAGCTACAAGCCATGACTTTGTGTTGTTGTTGTTGCTGCTGCTGCTACTGCAACTGCTGTCTGAGGGGTTCCACAGATCCTGACCTTTCCTAGGCATCCATTCTTCATCTAGTGACATTCTCCTTTTGCCATATGTATCACCACCATCCCAGTTCATGAGCCTTAGAACATCTTTGATGTTAAACTTTCAGGTTCTAGAACATCCAGGACAGGGCCTCTTCAAATCTTGAGGTGAAAGAATTCATTTCCTGGCCAGACGAACCACTAAAGGAAGGAAATGGGAATTAAGAGGTGAAAGTTGGTGGAAGTGTTGGGTAATCAACAATGGAAGAAAAAGATCTCTAGAGGCAAGCTTAGGAAAGAGAGTTTTGCAACCATCCCAGGTCATGCAAGTTCATTGTTGATTTGGGCAGATAAACAGAGAATTTTGGAGCCATCAGTATCTCTAACATGCTTTTAATGCTGAATCAGGGGGCCAGACTCACAGCCAAACCAGCAGTCAGGGAGACAGCTATGAGGAAAGCAGGGGTCCAAGAGGCTGGCAGCAGTCATACTTCTCAACCCCCCATGATCTCCCAGCTGTTTTTCTGGCTTCTCTTTGGCATTCTTTCTTGGTCTCCTTCTCATGTAATGATTTGTCCCCAGCTCTGCACTTGTAGGTACATAGGCTCCAGGATCTCTGGCTCCTTAGCTCGGGCCTCTGCAATTACAGGTACACTGGCCATGCTCACAACTCTTGGCCCCAGTGCCCCATGATCATTCTTCCAAGAGCTTTTTGCCCCAACACAATATCACATGTGGGCAATGAAACCTGGGAGGAAAGCAAGGCCACAAATTGTGACCACATAGGCTAAGGGTGAGAAGGAGAATAAAAGCCAGATTTTTTCCATTTTCCCTACAGATACTCAAAATAAACCTTTGAGCAACACTGGCAAATGGACTGGGGTCCAGCTCTGTATTTAGTGCTTTAGGCAAGGACATCATAAGACACAAACATGGGAGCAATTTTCCCTTGTGGTATGCTCTGCTTTTTGGATCCCCATCCCTGGAAAGAGACCCCCAATTTTCAAGGAACCTATTGAAAGATGCCAAAATAAGGCTGAGCAATATGATGGAACATACCTTTGTTGCCCTCTCTTTTTAATGGACCCTTGGATAGTTTACTCAAACCGTTCATCCCTGAGTCTCACTCTCTCCATCCCCATCCTCAAGTAAACTAACACCTGGAAAAGTCAATGCTTCCAGTCATTTCTTTTTTTTTTTTTATTTCCTATAATAAACTAAGGGTTGTTGGCAAAGACATCCATTTATGTGGTGTTGTGCTGTCCTGGGTTGTCTGCCACCAAAGCAAAGTGTTATCAACGAACTTCCATTGTCCTCGGTTTGTCTGCCATCCATTCTGGTTCATCTCCAGCTTTGAAGACATTTGCACAGAGCATGTGATGTTTTCCCTGAGGAAGATTTCTAAAGCAAAAATTTGAAATGAAATTAAGCCAATTTATCAATTAAAATTATACAAAATTTTCATGTGGGAGATAACAGTGGAAAGTGGGTTTTTGAAAACGAATAATCAAATGTTGCATTTCACTGTGTCTTATTTTTATGTGGACATTTTAACTCTTTAACTGAATAAGCCAGACCATCAAGTTTCTTTCTCTAAATCCCCTATAAATTATAAAGACACATGCTTTTTCCCACAGCTTTGTAACAGTTGATGCAGCATTGTAGGTTTGTTCTCTGTATCAGCATTGGATCGAACAGTCCAGAGCGATGCTGCCAACTGGGCCCAGAATCCACCAAGTGGGCTGGTCCTGTCCTGTTTGTTCTGAGCCACAGTAATAGTAATTTCCTGGCAAAACCTCCAGGACTGCAGCCTTTCTGGTTCTCATTCAGATGTGGGATTTTCAGAAACTACATGATCAGGTAATTTTTGGTTCCAGAGGTCTGTGCAGTTTTTGTAGTTCTCTCTGAATTTCCACCAAGAAACCCAAAGGAGAAATAGAGTCTCTGGCCACAACCATCCTCACTGAGATAACTACCCTGTTCCAAAAACCCAGGTAAACTTGAATAACCTAGGACTCCCTTCCACTCATGGAGTGACCTCCAGTTTGTTATGTTAGAGAGGTGCACCCACATGTCATTCTGTCTCAGTCCTAACATGAGCCACATGTCTCTCCAGCTGTCCCTTTCTCTATAATTGTTGTCCCAATCATCTATGAACCTTTACAGCTCAAGCATAGCCTCCTCCTATTCTCCCATTCATTCAACCAGGAAATTAAGTGAAATGCTTGCTTCTAGTCCCGAACTCCAAAAGAGCACATCAAAAAATTATTATTGATGTGTCTGTAAAGATGTCTTTGATGTGCATATCATGTAGTGTTTCGCCTATATTTCCTTCTATGTATTTTATGGTTCAGGTCTTCTGTCTAGTTCTTTAATCCATTTTGAGTTGGTTTTTGTGTATGGTGTGAGGTAGTAGTCAAGCTTCATTCTTTTTCATGTAGCGACCCAGTTTTCCCAGCACCATTTATTGAACAAACTTTCTTGGCTCCAATGCATATTTTTTGCTCCTTTGTCAAAGATTAGTTGACCACAAATATGTGGGTTTATTTCTGGATTTTCTATTTGATTCCATCGGTCTGCATGTCTGTTCTTGTTCCAATACCATGCAGTTTTGATGATTATGACTTTGTAGTATAGTTTGAAGTCTGGGAGTGTGATGCCTCCATTCCCTTCTTTTTTTTTTTTTTTTCAGGAGAGCTTCTGCACAGCAAAAGAGACAATAACAAAAACAAAGAGAAATCCCACCGACTGGGAGAAGATTTTTGCACACAACACTAATGATAAAGGACTGATCACAAAAATCTACAAAGAGCAGATGAGACTCAACAAAAACAAAGAAAATAACCCAGTCAAAAAATGGGCAGAAGAGCTAAAAAGAAACTTCTCTGAAGAGGAAATGCAAATGGCTAACAGGCATATGAAAAAATGTTCAACATCACTTGTAATCAGGGAAATGCAAATCAAAACTATAATTAGATACCATCTCACACCAGTGAGAATGGCACATATTAAAAAAACTAGCAACCACAAATGTTGGCAAGGTTGTGGAGAAAAAGGAACTCTCCTGCATTTTTGGTGGGAGTGCAAACTGGTCCAACCACTATGGAGAGCTGTGTGGAGATTTCTTGACCTACTAAGCATAGAGCTTCCACATGATCCAGCAATTCCACTCCTAGGTATTTACCCAAAGAACACAGAAACATCAATTCCAAAGAGCACCTGCACCCCCATGTTTATAGTAGCACAATTGACAATAGCTAAGCTTTGGAAACAACCCAATTGCCCAAAAATAGATGACTGGATCAAGAAGATGTGGTACATATACACCATGGGATATTACTCAGCATTCAAAAAAGATAAACCCATTCAATTTGCAGCAACATGAATGGCGCTGGAAGGGATCACGCTCAGTGAAATAAGCCAGAAAGAAAAAGAAATATACCCGATGGTCTCACTCATAGCAGGAATCTAGAAAACTTAAATAAGGGACCAGGAAAAAGAATAACTATAAGAAAGAAAATATCAAAATCAATGAACAACTATGAACCAGACACTCTTTGGGGGGGGTGGGGGGCGGGGAAAGGAGGGATTGGGGTCAAAATAAGGGGGTTGCAATTGTATGGGGAATATAAAAATAAAATTTAAATTAAAAAAATTATTCTTGAAATTAACTATTAAAAATTGAATTGTTCCCATAAAGTAATCAGGTCCTCAAACGCTGTGTAGAATCTTCAGAGAAGTTTAAATAAAATTAACCTTTATCACATTTACACTTTTGCTAAGAAACACTGTGCTGTGTGAAACTCCTTTTGAAAGGGAAAAGCTAAAACTGTGGCTGATTTTCAGATATCTAAGTTACTTAGCAAATCAATAATAGAGATCTTTAGTTGTAGGTATTAAGGATCTTTAATTGTAAGTAAAAGAAAGCAATCTTGTCTAACTTATGTCTAAGAGGAGAACAGGAATTAGTTGGTGGGATAGCATGTAGCTCAGGGGTTGAATAGAAGAGCAGAGAATTAAATGGCCAAAGTGGATTGGGATAGCAGGAATTCATTGATAGCTTCATCTACATGACTTTGGAATGAGTAAACTCCTGCTTTTTTTTTTTTTTTTTCCCTTGGGGGCATCTGTTAGAGTCAGCATGCCAATATTAGAGGCTGGCTCAAGGTAGGTTCTTGATGACTTTTTGATTTTTTTCTGAGGCAGGGAGAAGAAAAAGCTGGCCGAAACAGACTTCAGGGACCCCACCTGCTTCCATGGAGGACAAAGAAGTAAGCTGGACTTTCTCAATACACCATTGAAGAAGGTTAATTCCCCAAAAGGATGTTAGAAAGGGGAAAATCATAGGCAATCATAACCAAAAATGACAGATGTTCACCATAACTGGATTCTAGTGTCTCCAGATATATGAGCTCACAGGTTATATGGAGGACTAACTCTATTTTATAAAGCATTAGGATCCAATTGTTGGGGTTTTGGGAGAAAAGAAGTCCTGCTAACATGTCAATAAAAACTTATTTTGCTGCTCGTGGGTAATGAGCGCTGCACTGGCCACTTGAGCAGCACATTGGGAGACAAGATCTGTCTTATACTTAGTACTTATATATCCAATGGAATAGTAGACAAAATAAACAAAGAAACAAGTTGAGAGCATTAAGAGGAAAGTATAAGGTAGGGATTAGACTGCCTATGTGGCAATCCAAAGGGATTTCTTAGAGGATACAGATAATTTTGTATTATAGTGTTATAATATTTCAGGCAAGAAAGAGGTTCAAGTTTGTCACAGGCCATAGTGAAGGGACAGTGTACCATGGTAAGAGGCTACACATTGAGGGTAGGTATATGATATTGGTAATAAGTCACAGCTGCAAGAAGAATGGCAGAAATGTAGAGTTTAGGTAGACCCAAAATTTTGCTATCAACAAGCTGATGGGAAAACCAATCATGGGACAAGAAGTTATCAGAAATTCAAGCCCTGTGAATCAGACAGGAGGCTGAAGATCATTATATTTCATCAACTCAAGCAAATTAGTGGAGACTTTTTGTTTTGCAACTTCATAAGATTCTCAACCATAGGAATGTAACACCCTTTTGCTGCCCTGAAACCAGCCATTTGGGACAGTTACAATAAAATCATAGTGTTCATCATTCTCCTACTCCCCAATCTCCACCAAAAAAAAACACAAAACCATAATTGCTGATATTACCATTTTGTGTGCTGGGTGAAAGTTTCCAAAAACAATAACAATTAATTTTCCTTGGTGATGTTAGCCAAAAAAGCAGTGAGGTGCCAGGTTTCCATGATCTTCTTAGATCATCTGGCATCTGTGAACAATGGCTGTGAGCAACAAGCCCTCAGAGGCTAGTAAAGTTGTGTTATAACCCCGATGTTAGAAGTCTCATATCTTGGCCATTCCACATCACAGCAGGTAGAAAACCCAGGATGGAAAAATAGACTGGATACAAGTTTCCTCCACAGAAATATTGCTTCAACATAGCTGAAATCCTTAGAGATCTTTTCTGTGTAAAGCTTCAAAAACACACTAGCCTTGGCTTCAGATGTCTTTTTGACACTGCTCCAGACATATTTAAGAAATGGGTCTAATTTTGAAGGATATATTTGGGCAGCCAACCAAGGCCTAAAAGTAGAATAAGCTACCCTGATTTTATGTAAAAAGAATTTTTAAAAAATAAGTGCAGCCAAAACTGAAATTTCTGAAGCCATTTACACTGATCTGGGAGTTCTTAAAGAGGCAGTGTTAAGGTAGTATGAGCAAGATGAACATGCTAAGTAATTTGGGGCATGAGCTACACTCCCAGTTATTTCTCTATTGTTGTTGTCTAAATGTGATAGACACAACTTAAGTTTATGGTCAAGATTTTCAAAACCCCATGAAAATGTCCCTTTAAAAAGTAGCATTAGGGCCTCCCCGGTGGCTCAGCGGTTGAGCGCTGGGTTGCGAAGCTGCCCGCAGCCTCTGCAGCGCTGGTTCAATCCCCGGCTGCTCCCCGGCCACCGGAGGAGGGTCCCACGTGGCGCGCAGACCTCTCCTGCCGCCCGCTGCTCCCCTCAGCAGTGTACTTCGGTCCTTCTGCCTGCTCTGCTCCCTGCTCTGGCTCTGGTGAATTCTCTCACCCTCCCGCGCTTCTGACTATACCCAATGCTTGTATAAAATAAATAAATAAATCTAAAAAAAAAAAAGTAGCATTAACATTCAAGTTAGCCAGCAAATAAGATAGTTTTGACTTGCATCCTGAAATGTGAAGCAAATGTCACTTTTTTTCTAAGCTTATTTTTTTTCCTAGTTATCTTTTCTAAACAGGATACTCTCAAGATAAAATAGTTAGCTTGGATGGTAATCTAGTATATAAAAGGGGAAAACATCTCAGTAAAGTTGACTTTAAAATAATTGAAACAGGGCCTCCCCAGTGGCACAGCGGTTGAGCGCTGGGTTGCGAAGCTGCCTGCAGCCTCTGCAGCGCCGGTTTGATTCCCTGGCTGCTCCCCGGCCACTGGAGGAGGGTCCACATGGCGCACAGACCTCTCCTGCCGCCGGCTACTCCCCTCAGCAGTGTACTTCGGTCCTTCTGCCTGCTCTGCTCCCTGCTCTGGCTCTGGTGAATTCTTTCACCCTCCCGCGCTTCTGACTATACCCAGTGCTTGTATAAATAAATAAAAAATAAATTTTTAAAAAATAATAATAAAATAATTGAAACAAAGTAAGGAAAAATGACTAAGTCACCCCATGGAGCACCCACTATGAAACATAAATAATGTGGGCATTAAAAAGAATTGTGAAAAACATGTACTTGAGCAGAGCTTACATATAGATTGTGAAATAAGGGGTGTGTGTCTGTGTGTGTGTATAAACATGGCTGAGAAGTAACAAATAAATGCAAGGTAATGATGGCTACCATTGATTGCGACCTTAATGAAGGACATGCCTCACTTTACACTCGTTAGCTACATATTTGTAGCATTTGCTGGTTATCAGTGTCCATCTACCTCCCATTGCTCTGGGTCCCCAGGCATGCTAATCCACCTTGCTGAGAACACCTGTGATTCTCCACTATCAGGTTCCTTGCCTGCAGGTACCTGGTCAGTCCTTCACTATGTATTTTGTAAAGGCAGGGATTTAACACCCCTGGGAGCAGGCTTCTACCAACAATAAACAAGAGTTGATAGATACAAATTAAAAGATTTATTCTGCTTCTGTATCTCTCAGAGGGATATGATTCCAATATGGAGAGATTCAAGAGGCAAAAGTTACCAAAGTAGCTCCCTCCTGGTTACCTTCTGTCACAATCATTATGTACTGCAGTTAGATTTTATATGAGTTGCTTGTTTAGTTATTTATCACTTATTTCCCTGATTGGACCAGAAATTATGAAGACAGATATTCTACACTATCTGGTAGACAGCAGACCAATAAATATTGGCTAAATTAATCAATAAATGACTAAATTTCACAATCACATTTTCCCATATGTGAAGTTCTTGATAACATTAAGATGACTAAGAACAGAAAATACCAGACAAAGATGTTCTTTACCATCTTTATGATTCATCTCAATAAGAAACTGAACCAGCAACTTCTATGACAAGAATTTCAAATATTAAGACTCAAATTCAGGCTTGTAGTAACACAGAAATGCTGCCAATTCTGAGTAAAGGTAAGATTTGCAAGCAGAATTTGAGATGCAGATATCCACAAACACTGGTAAGGCACAATAAGGGGCCCAATTTTAGGTGCACAAAAGGATCCTGGGAGAACTGAGTTTCAATTAATTTGCTGGCATGACACACAGAACTCAGGAAAACTGCTTCTTCATAGGTCATTGATTCATTACAAAGGATACAACAGGAACAGTCATGAGGATGAAGACATGCGTAGAGCAGGTATGGAGGAAATGTACAGAATGTCCAAGTCCTCTCCAGGAGGGCCATTTTCCCCAAATTCTCAATTATTCACTGACCTGGAAGTTCCTTGAAGCTCTCCCTTCTTGGGTTGTTATGGAAACTTCATTCCATAGGCATGACTGATTAAATCATTGGCCTTAGCCAATCTCTCTCCCCTTCCCAAAGGTCTAGGGGATAAGAATTGGGAGTTTCAGCTCTGGGTTCACATTGGTTTCCCTGGCAACCAGCCCCCCCCCCTCAGGTGATTTTCAAAAGTTACCTCATTAACAAAACAAGAGATGCCTTTATCATTCACAATACTTAGGAAATTCCAAGGGAACCTATGAGCCAAGAACTGTGGATGAAGGCCAAATAGGTGTAAGAAATATATTTTTGGTCATCTGAATGAAATATAGTAATTGAGCATCTGAATGGCCAACTTCATATTTCTTATATCATAACATTGCAATACCTCAGAATTCCAGTGGATACTTGATGAATAACTCAGCAACACTCAAAGCAAATTAAAATTAAACACAGCACATCTGCAGTTGAATAAGTGAAGGTGGGGACAGTATTGAAAGGCCACATGTTCCACTAAAACCAGAGCTTGTTTCAAATGCAGAAGGAAGGAAATGGTTTTGTAAGAAACACGAACATTGGGTTGCTGAGAAATATGAATCCTATCTGTTTTTAGTCACACTGCTTTCCTCTATTAGTCAACCATGTTCAGATACTTACTTTGTTTTCAATTCTCCTACTCATCAGTAAGCCAATGATAGCATATTAGCAGCATATGTACATATCAGGAAGTGAAATAAAATCAGTTGAGTTAGCTTAGTGCAGTAATTCTGTAACAGGGTGGTCCCCAGGAAAAGGGGAGGTTCCAGACTCCTTGACCCACCCAAGGGAGGGTGGAGCTGAGCAGGAAGGAGAAAAAGCTAAAGGGGCTGGAGAAGAAAGGAAGCAGGATGGAGAGCCAGAAGGAGACCTGGAGGAGGCCCATGGAGCAGAGAGACGTGAAGAAACTACACTTGCTTCTTGGCCTTGGACTGGTTGAAACAGACGTGGGTGAGAGACCCATAGGGAGGTTAACAATGGCAGCTTTTATCTTGGTTTTGATCCTTTTGTTCTTTTTACCCTTTTCCTATGGTTGGCTACCAGAAGGTGCCTTAGACTTGTGGCAGGCTTCCGTGCCTCAGTGACCCCTGCTTTGGGCCAACGCTGTTTGGCTGTGCATTTACCCATAAGGGAATAGGTAACTTCGGGTGCTTGAGTGGAAAACTTTATTTTTTTTTCCTTTTCTGTATTGCATACTAATTGTATTAAAGTTCCTTTCCATTAAAGGTCTTATGCACTAGAGTATGTTCTGTCTTGATGCTGAGGATGGCAGAACCTGTTTAAGAGGACAGGTTTGGGGGTTTTGTGGTACCTGTATCCCTGCCCTGTACCAATTCCACTATTCTGACAAGTATAGAATATACATATGTGTGCATGAACTACAAAATGTAATGAGTATTTTGGTGATTTTTTGTAAAAATTAAATATTCTAGTTTTAAATTTGCATTTAATACTAACAGTACCCAATTTACAAAGAAATTTATGCTGTCTTCAAGTTTTATTTTTTCATAAATAGAAAATAAAAATCACCATGACAATTCATGAGACTGATGGAGGAAAGGAGATACAAGGTCAAGAACCTAACTCCCACTAGGAGGTAGGCGTAGAAGGGATGAGTGTAATCCATTAGCCCAGTTATAGTAACCAAGACCCTTAGGCAACACCACACTGATCAGGAGGCGCAACACCCAGAAACTATCTGACTGCTCTAGGGAGTGTCAGGGGCACAAACCATCCACCCACAGAGATGAGCCCCTCCCTGAAGATGATAAAACCTAACACAGCCCTCACAATGGGGCAGCACTTCTATTGCCCACCTTCTACTGCCCACTGTGCAGGTGCCTCTTTTCACCAACTGCCTCCCTCTGCAGGGCAGCAGCCTCCTGCCTGCCTGTGACCTGACAATGCCAGGGCTTCTCTTCACTGACCACCCTGAGTGGAGGCCACTCTCCTCAAGGCTGCCCACCTGCAAACAGGCAGGCCTCTCTCAGCAAACCTGTCTCTTTCGGGGCAGCTCTTCCTGCCCGCTTGTGTCCGTGCAAGTGTCCTTCATTCTTCTGTCCCTTTCCCTAACAAACCTGCTCTTAAATATCACTACCATCTCTGTCTCTTGGAGAAACTCACCTGGAAAACTCTCTGTATGCTGCCGAAACAGGAGCTCTGGTGAATTCTTTCCCAGAGTGAACCCAAGGACCCTGCACACCTCACTCCAAAAACTGCATCAAGACCACAGGAAAAAAAGGAGTAAGTTATATATTTCAGTACTTCAATAGAACTTTTTCCTGCTTGAACAAGAGATCCTGATTTTTTATTTTGCATTTGGTCCCACAAATTATATAGCAAGAGTAATTGTGTGACTGAAGGGTGCCCAGGGACTCCAAACTGTTAAGTGGTACATGCTGTAAAAGGGCTTGGCAGCCATATCTATAAAGGCAAAGAAAGCAGACTTTTAGTGCACTCCAAGATACCTTTTATTAGTGAAAGGTCTTCAGGAGAGATGAAGAAAGAGTTTCAAATAACTGACTCCTGATCAAAGACCAACAGTTCCCATCCCCTCCTGGGCAAATCCCCAGTCAAACAAGCTAGGTCTCTGAGGCCCAAAAGCTTGCCATAAGTCTAAGGCACCTTCTGGGGGAAGAACTACAAGGGGTAATGTGGGGCCCAGAAAGCTGGTGATGACATTTTCAAGAGATATGGGGTTCAGTGAGCAGGGTTCTTGGTTTACCTCTGAGAAAACTTTCACCAGAGTTCCTCTTTCTGTAGAACATGGTGAGTTTCCCCACAAGGTTAAGACCTTTGGTTATTTCCAAAAGGGCAGGTTTATTATATAAAAGTGTCAATGGGCAGCATGAGCAATATCCCAGGACCTCCAAATCTGTGTGCTCTGCGTGGGTTCTACCTATTGGTCACATAAAGAAAAATCATACTGTTGGTGCATAAGAATTTCAGCAGAAAAAGAACTTTAATATAATTATAAAAGGGTGGTCCCCAGGAAAAGGGGAAGTTCCAGGTTCCCTGGCCCACCCAAGGGAGGGTGGAGCTGAGCAGGGAGGAGAAAAAGCTAAAGGGACTGGAGAAGAAAGGAAGCAGGATGGAGAGCCAGAGGGAGACCTGGAGGAGGCCCCTGGAGCAGGGAGACATGTGAAGAAACTGCGTTGCCCTTTTGGTCCTGGACTGGTTGAGACAGATGTAGGTGAGAGACCTGTGGGACGTTAACAATGGCAACTTTTATCTTAGTTTTGCTCTTTTCCTCCCAGACTTGTCTGGTTGTTTCTGATCCTTTTCTGTGGATCCCCGCTGGAAGGTGCTTTAGACTTGAGGCAGGCTTTCGGGCCTTGTTCTGGGCCAGTCCCATTTGGTTGGATTTTTCCCACGAGGGCACAGGTAATTTTGGGTGTTTGATTTGAAAACTATATTTGTTGTATTTTCTGTACTGTTCACTAATTGTGTTAAAGTTCCTTCCCATTAAGGTCTTGCATGTTTTATGTTGATACGGCGGATTGCAGAAGCTATTTAGAGCAGGCAGGTTTGGGGGTTTTGGTGTGCCCATCTCCCTGCCCCCTAACATAATCAGTGTGCAATTGAGAGACGAGAGAGAATATAGTTAAAATAGTTTCCCATCAAACACCGGAAGTCATCCATCCACTCATGGATAAATGCCCAGCCAAACAGAGTTGGTCCAAAGTGGGGTGACTGAGGCTGGGAAGCTTGCCACAGTCTAAAACACCTTTTGTTGGGGCCTCAAGGGACAGAAGGGTCTAGGCAACTTCTAGAGAAAAGATCAAAATAAAAATATAAGTCAAGATAAAGGGTGCCATTGTCAGCCTCCCTATGGGTCTCTCACCTACATATTTATCTCTTTCAAGTGTCTACTTCCACGACCCCCAAAGAGAACAGAAAAGGGCGTTTATTGAAGTATACTGCTAAGAGAAGCAGTGGGTGAGATAGGAGAGTCTGTGAGAAAAGAAGGTTTGGGGTTCCCTTTTAAAACATGTTTTCACAGGTTTTTCATGACTGGGGAATTGGTTTGGGCTGGTTAGTGCTGGGACATCTGGTCTTGGTCTTTGACCTTGGACACAGGATGTGTCCTGGGCCTGCTTCCCCATAGAGGGTCAAAGTGATCAGTCTTCTGGCCTGGGTCCCATAGCAACCTTATCAATTCTCTTTATCTTGTCAAGCCTCTCAAACCTTCCTGCTGGGCAAGGGGTGAGGGTTTAATTTTAACCTTATTAAATGATACCTTAACATCTTATTCTTCTATCCCAGCCTTCTTTCCCAAGTCCATCTGATGTTGTTTTTGGAGTTAGTGGGCTTGGAGTGTTGGGTCATTGGGTTCACTCTGGGAAAGGTTTCACCAGAGCTCCTGTTTGGGCAGCATGCAGTGAGTTCCCCAGGCGAGTTTTCTCCACGAGACAGAGGCATCAGTTATATTTAAAGACCAGGTTTATTAGGGAACGGGGACAGAAGAATGAAGGACACTTGCATAGACACAAGCGAGCAAGAAGAGCTGCCCCGAAAGGGACAGGTTTGCTGAGAGAGGCCTGCATGGTTGCAGGCGGGCGGCCTTGAGGAGAGCGGCCTCCGCTGAGGGAAGTCAGTAAAGAGAATTCCCGGCAAGGTACAGGTCACAGGCAGGCAGGAGGCTGCTGCCCTGCAGAGGGAGACAGTTGGTGAAAAGAAGCACTTGCATAGTCACGTGGGTGGGCAGACGGAGTGCTGCCCTGAGCCTGTGCAGAGATTGCACTGATATAGTCGTCTTCTCTTTGGGAGGGGTCACTCCTTGTGAGCCTTTGGGTTAGTTGCTGATTTTGGATAACTATGCAGAATCTGAAAGTGACTGAGATTCCACAATGGGCTCAATATCCATATCTTTACCCTTGGGCCTGTGCTCTAGTCACGCCCTACAGCGATCTGATACCTGCTTGGATCTTTTGCTTTGTGATCTAGGTGTTGGCACCTAAGGATCTTGGTTTCCATAGCTGTGTCAATGATATGCCAATTTCTTCTACTCCCACCTCTTTGAGTGAGCCAGGTTTCTGGTCTTGTGGACCCTACTTTTCAGTTTTTTTCTATTCCTGTCCTTCATCACATCTACCAGTCTTTTTTAGCTTCTCCTCAATGCTCAGCTCCACCCTTCCTTGGGTGGGGCAAGGAACCTGGAATCTCCCTTTTCTATGGGGATTGCACTGTTAGATCTCTACCTTCATGCCACCTCAACTTATATAATCACATCACTCCTACCCAGTTGACCCCTGCTCCCATCAGCATGGCATGCTGCAAAGTTCCAAGGTGACTGCCTATATAAGTGGAGAGAAATGGCACCCATTCACTGACCCACAATGCTCCTCACCTTTTCACAGAAATGTATTCTCTAACACCATTTGCACCACTTTGTAGGTCACTTTTTCCCTCTGGCCAGCCCCATTTTTCTTATTTTCTTACAACAGTATCTCCCAAACACATTCCTCCAAAACCCTTCTACGTGTGATCCACCATCTCAGTGTCTGCTTCTCAGATACCCAAAGGAAAACACTTCATGATTCAGATCTGAGAGGATTCTGGTCCAGAGAGAAATTGTAAGAGGATGTGTTACTGGGCAGCCCCGATATAAAACGGGTTGCCTGACTGTGGGTCCTCACCCACGCGCTTAAAATGGACTTAATACTCTGCTGCAGGCACACACAAAAGGTTAATAAAAGATTTATTCACAAGGGAAGGGGAAACGAGAAATGTACAACTCAGGGAGAAAGCGGGAGATACAGTCTTAAATGCGTCCTACCGGATTGGCCAACCTAGAATCCCAAATGGCACTCTGAGAGCTGGCCGCGAGCCACGAGACATGTAAGCCAGGAGGCGAGAGCGAGACCCCAAGGCCCACATGTCTGGTTTTTATACTAAACCTAGCTGCTTAACTCCACCCTCAGGTCCCAGCAACCCTCCCTTTGGTGGTGATGGGATTTGTCTTTCCCAATGTCCTGATGGCTTTGGTCTGGAGTGGGGGTGGCGTCCACAAAGCCTGTATGGGATTAGCTCAGGACATCCTTTCCCCCTAACAGATGGTGCCCAGGAAAAGGGGAAATTCCAGGATCCCTGCCCCCACCCCCACTCCCAAGGGAGGGTGGAGCTGAGCAGGGAGGAGAAAAAGCTAAAGGGACTGGAGAAGAAAGGAAGCAGGATGGAGAGCCAGAGGGAGACCTGGAGGAGTCACGAGTTGCAGAGAGACACATGAAGAAACTGTGCTTCCCTTTTGGTCGTGGACTGGTTGAAACAGACATGGATGAGACTCGTGGGGAGGTGCCAATGGTAGTTTTTGTCATGATTTTGACTTTTCTGGTTATTTCTGATCCCTTTCTGTAGGTCCCCACTGAAAGGTGCTTTTGACTCGTGGCAGGCTTTCGGGCTTTGCTCTGTGCTGATCCTGCTTGGGTGGACTTTTGCCCATGAGGGAACGGGTAACTTTGGGTGTTTGATTTAGAAACTATATTCTTTGTCTTTTCCGTGTTGTTTACTACTTGTATTAGAGCAGGCAGGTTTGGGGGTTCTGGTGTGCCCCTCTCCTTGCCCTGTAACAAAATCAGTGGATGAGCTAGGGTGGGCTGCTGCCAGCCACAGCAGAAATTAGTTCCAAGCACAGAGGGTAGCATCCCATGAGAGTCCTAGTGTTGTAGAGCAACCCCGATACAAAACGGGGTGCCTGACTGTGGGTCCTCACCCGCGCGCTTAAAAGGACTTATCAATGCTCTACTGCAGGCACACGTGAAAGGTTAATAAAAGGTTTATTTACAAGGGAAGGGGAAATGAGGAAATGTACAGCTCTGGGAGAAAAGCGGAAGACAAAGTTTTAAATGAGTCCTACCCGATCCGCCGATCAGGAATCCCAAAATGGCGCTCTGAGAGCTGGCTGCAAGCCAGGAGCGGTGAAGCCAGGAGGCGCGATCGCTAGCCAGAGAGAGAGAGAGAGCGAGCCCAAGGCCCACGTGTTTGGTTTTTTATATCCAACCTGGCTGCCCAACTCCACCCTCAGGTCCCAGCCACCCTCCCTTGGTGGTGATGGGATTTGTCTTTCCCAGAGTCTTGATGGCTTTAGTCTGGAGTGGGGGTGGAGTCCACAAAGCCTGTATGGGATTAACTCAGGACATCACTTCCCCCTAACACTAGTATTGAGGTATATGTCTTTATGCAAGGAGTCCCTGGACTTGGGAATACTTAAATGTTTTAAGCATTTTTAATCATTCTTTGCAAATGCTAAAAATGGCATCTCCTTTTGTTTCTTAAATTAAGCTATTGTTTTACAAATGACATAGGCTCCAACCTTTTTCCCTCTAGGATTCTGCTGGCTCCACTGTGGCCTTAAGGGCTGAGGCTTCTTCTAAATCTCACCCTCAGTGGTCCCTCAGAGTGATTTGTTAGATAGGTCCGTGGTGGAAAAGAGGAGGAAAATGGGGCACAGGGGTGGGGGGGAAACTGTTTTCTGACCCATATACTAGCAGAGCTAAGGCACAGCTTCAGGTTAAGCCAGGAGCTGTTCACAGGAGTCATTGCCTAAAACAAAGAACATAGGAAAACAATGGAAAATTCAAATGACCTCTGACCACTCTGGGAAGCAGTAGTGAAAAAAAATTGAGTGAATATTAGAAAGAAATTTAACTTTTTTTTTTTATATTGAAAACCTAGACTGAGAATTTTATGGAAACGTATGTTGCTTATCTCTGATAAACTTTTATCTCCTCACCCACAGCACTTTGGAAATTTTTCTCAAATTGTTATAGGACAGGGAGAGGGGCAGCCCAAGCCCGGCAAACCTGCCTATTTTAAATGGGTTCTGCCATCTGCCGCATCAGCACAAAACATATAAGACTTTAATGGGAAGGAACTTTAATAAAACTAGGAAACAATACAGGTAAGGCAAAGAGTCTAGTTTCTAAATGAAGCACCCAAAGTTACCCGTCCCCTCGTGGGTAAAAGTCCATCCATATGGGATCGGCCCAGAACAAGGCCCCAAAGCCTGCTACAAGTCTAAAGCATCTTCCAGTGGGGACCCACAGAAAAGGGCCAGAAACAACCAGACAAGCCCGGAAGGAAAAGAGCAAAATCAACATCAAGATAAAAGCTGCCATTGTCCCCTCCCCATGGGTCTCACCCACATCTGTGTCACCCAGTCCACGACCAAAAGACAAGCGCAGTTTCTTCACGTGTCTCTAGGTTCCATGTGCCTCCTCCAGGTCTCCTGGCTCCATCCTGCTTCCTTCCTCAGTCTCTTCTTCTGCTTCTCCTCTTCCTGCTCTGCTCCACCCTCCCTCGGGTGGGGCAGGGAACCTCCCCCTTTCCTGGGGACCACCCTGTTACAAAATGACTGTCTATAAACATGATTTTTATTTTTCTTGTTTTTTACTTATTTTCTCTAATATTTTGAAGAAAGTTAAAATTCTCCCCAAATCCTTTCTTTTATCAGGTAATTCACCCACTCTTTGGTGTTCCCACTGCCAGGTTAGTCACTGTGAAGTGCCTTCGTAGACCAGGGCCTGTGCTACTCAGGTACTGGGAATATAGTGATGAACAAAGCATGCAGAGTTACTGCTGTTTTTTTGAAAAAGAAAAATATAAATGGGGAGAATATGTCCCTATAACTTCTTTTACAGTGTTGGTTGGTTCTGATGTTTCTAATAAAACATAAACTACAATAAGAAAACAACCGTAGGGGGAAGAAAAGCTTAATCATAAAGCATCTTTGGAAGAAAAAGCAATACCCACTTGTTCAGAATTATATTAACCAACTAAAATATTTGTATAATCCTTAAAATTGTTCTGGATCTAAAGGATATTTACAGAGTTTCATAATAAATATAATGTTCACTTTCATTATGAACAAACTGGGATGTGATTTTATGCACTCCTAGTGTTACAAGGCAGGGTGAGGGGCACCCCAGGACCCCCAAACTTGTCCAAATCTAAATGCATTCTACTATCTCATGCATCAAGACAAAGTGTACTCCAGCACATAAGACCTTCATTAGAGAAGAACTTCAATACAATTAGTGTGCAATAGAGAGAAGAGAAAGAATACAGTTTCCAAATCAAGCACCCAAAGTTACCTAACCCCTCATAGGTAAATGCTCAAATAGGTTTAGCCAAAAGCAGGACCGTTGAGGCCCAAAATCTTGCCATAGCATAAGGCACCTTCTGATGGGGACCTAGAGTAAAGAGAAGTAGGGGTGAGGTAAGTCTGGAAAGAAAAGAGCTAAATAAAAATCAAGAAAAAGGCTGCCATTGTCAGCCTCCCCATGGGTCTCTCACCTACTTCTCGTCTCTTCCAAGTGTCGCCATCCCCAAGGCCAAAAAGCAAACATGTCTTCTTCACATGTCCCTCTGCTCCATGTGTCTCCCTCAGGTCTCCTCCTTGATCTCCTCCCTCCCTTCTCTGGGTCTTCTGTAACTTCTCTGCCCTGCTCAGCTCTACCCTCACTGAGTGAGGCAGGGAAGCTGGAACTTCCCCTTTCCCTGGAGATTACCCTGTTACTTTGTTTTTTTTAAGATTTATTTATTTACACATACAAGAACCAGGACACAGGTCAGAGGTGGGAGGGGGAGGGGTTGCAGGGAGGATGGTGAGAGAATTCGCCAGAGACAGTGGGGAATAGAACAGGAGGATTGACAGAAATACACTGCTGAGGGGCGCTGCGGTCAAGACAGAAGTGCTCCACCTCTCCTTGTGGGCTAGCTACAGGATTGAATCCATGCCACAGTGGCTGCTGATAGCTTGACAGTGCTGAGATTTAACCCCTTGTGCCACCAGGGAGGGCCTGCTACTGCTACTACTAACCCACATTGTGGTAGTATCATCTCTCTAAGATAGGTAGAGATCTCTAGGCTAATAACTCTAAAAAGTTAGTGTTTCCACTGTGTGAAAAATTATAAAGCAATCTTTACATTGAGACTGATTCTTTCCCATGGTGAGTAACAGGGAGATTTAATTTCTCCCTTGCACTTTTTTTTATTTTGCTTAATTTTTTTTTTTCAGTGAACACAATGTTTATGTTGGGAGAAAAAGCAAATTTAAAAATAACAAATATCGGGCCTCCCCCTGGTGGGGCAGATTGTTGAGCGCTGTGCTGTGAAGCTGTCCGCAGCTCTGCAGTGCTGGTTCGATCCTGGCCTGCCGGCGAGGGTCTCACGTGGCGCAGCAGACCTCTCTTGTCGGGCCTGATGCTCCCCTCAGCAGTGTGTTTCGTCAATCTGCCTGTTCTGTTCCCCACTCTGTCTCTGGTGAATCCTCTCATCCTCCCGCACATCTGGCCTGTACCCCGGTTCTTGTATAAATAAATAAATAAATATTTAACAAAAACAAACAAACAAAAAATAACAAATATGATTGTGCATACAACCAAGTGATCATGGCCATGCAGAAACATGTGCATAGATAAGAAACCTCATCCTTTGGGCTAAGAGAGAGGGGCAGAAGAACCATGAATAACATTTTTCTCTCTTGGTTTTCTTTCTCCAGACTTAATTTCAACTGGGAATTGTTAAGCTACATGTAAGAGAAGACTTAAAAAAACACAACCCAATCAAAAAATGGACAAAGATATAAATAAACAATTCTCAAAAAAAAAAAATTCATATGGCCCACAGGTACATGAAAAAAAAAAAATTCAACATTCCCTACTATAAGGGAAATGCAAATCAAACCACAATGAGATGTCACCTCCCCCCAATGAGAATGGCCCATATCAAAAAGAATGGAAATGGCAAATGGCAGTGATTCAGAGAGAAAGGCGCTCTCATCCATCCACTGTTGGTGGGAAGGTAGTACCTCTATGGAAAATGGTATAACGATACCTTAAAAAAAAAAAAAAATGAAAGTACCATATGGCCTAGCAATACCACTGCTAGATATTTACCAAAAGAATATGAAAATTCAGGGCCTCCCTGGTGGCGCAGGGCGTTGAGCGCAGCGCTGTGAAGTTGTCCACAGCCTCTGCAGTGTGGGTTTAATACCGGCCGGCAGGCAAGAATCCCACATGGCGAAGCAGACCTCTCCTGTCTCACCCACTGCTCCTCTCAGCAGTGTGTTTCTTCAGTCTGCCTGTTCTGTTTCCTGCTCTGTCTCTGGTGAATCCTCTCACCCTCCCACGCATCTGGTCTCTACCTTGGTTCTTGTATAAAAATAAATTTAAAAATCTTTTAAAAAAAAAAGAATATGAAAATTCTAGAGGCCTCCCTGGTGGCGCAGGGGGTTGAGCACAGCACTTTGAGGCTGTCTGCAACCTTTGAGGTACGAGTTCGATCCCCGGGTGGCCGGGAGCAACCCACATGGCACAGCAGACCTCTCCTGTCTCGCCCGCTACTCCCCTCAGCAGTGTGTTTCCATACATCTGCCTGTTCTACTCCCCACTTTCTCTGGTGAATCTTTTCACACCCTCATGACTCTAGCCTGTACCCCATTTCAAAAAAAAAAAGAAAATTCTAATATGAAAAGATGTATGTGCTCCTATGTTAATAGTAACACTATTCATGATTGCCAAGTCATGGAACCAACCTAAGTGTCCACTAGCAGATGACTAGATAAAGAAATTGTAGTATATATACTTAATGGAATACTACTCAGTTATTAGAATATATGAAATAGTGCCTTTTTGAACAATATGGATCAGGAGGTGATTATGCTAAGTGAAATAATCAGAAAGTGAAAGGCAGATAGCCAGATGGTTTGACTTATTTGTAGAATATAAATAACCAAAGAACACCTACTGGAAAAGCACAGCAAAAATAACGTTTAGACTCTGAAAAATATACTGGTTACCAAAGAGAATAAATGGGAGGAAGGAGGCAATATGGTGTAGGGTGAGTGAGGCACATCCACATATGAAGAAGTAAAAATGTACCTCTAGAGTTACACAGATACTTAAAAATTAAATTTTTAAAAAACATACTGATTAGACAAAAGAACTAGGGGGAAAAATCCCTGAAGAATCGGGGTTTAAATCCTGTGACTATTAAGTCTTTAGTTAGCAAGAAGGTTGGAGGTAGGCAGGTTCTTCAGACTGGTGAGACCATCAAGGGTGAGGATTGATTCCTTCCACTCTGACACCTTCTTGTAGAACAGAGCTATGCCTGCCACTCTAAATGGGTTCTGCTGTCTGTCACATAAAGACAAAACCTATTCTAGTCCTTAAGACCTTCAATGGAAGGGAACTTTAATACAATTAATGGGCAATAGATAGAAGAAAGGGGAAAGAATACAGTTTCTAAATCGAACACCCAAAATTACCCACCCTCTCATGGGTAAATGCCCAGCCAAACAGGGTTGGTCTGAATCAGGACCGCTAAAGCACAGAAGTTTGCCAAATGTCTGAGGCGTCTTCTGATGGGGACCCACAGGAAAGGGGCAGAAGGGGCCAGGCAAGTCTGGAAGGAAAAGAGCAAAATCAAGTCAAGATAAAGGCTGTCATTGTCAGCTTCCCCTGGGTCTCTCATCCATGTCTGTTTCAAGTGTCTCCCTCCATGACCCCCAAATCCAGGTACAAGGCCAAGAAGCAAGTGCAGCCTGTTTACATGTGTCTCTGCTCCATGTGCCTCCTCCAGTTCTCCTTACTTTCTCACTTTCTTCCTTCTCCCAGTCTCCTCTAGCTTCCTCTTGCTGCTCAGCAACACCCTTCCTTAGGGTGGAGCAGAGAACCTGAAACGTCCCCTTTCCCTGGTGATTACCCTCTTACAGACACCCTGCATGGTCTATCAAGGTAAGTAATAGCTAGAGTTACTCTTCCCATCTGAAAGAATGGCATGTGAGACAGGTTGAATTTCCAAAATCAAATTCTACAATAAGAGTTTGAGATGCAAGACATTTTAGGGATCAAAATCTGTGTAAAGAATGGGAAGAAAGCAGGACTGTGCAGAGGAAAAAGTCAAATTGTGGCACAGACATGATAAAGCTTGACCAGCATGACAGGAACCTCATGCCATCGTGCTCTGGGTAGAAATTGCAGACATTTTTTTCTCCTACTTCCCAGGTCACCAGATGCCATGTACGCTGGGAATTGCATGAGCTCAGGCAAGACTGCTGGCTGAGGCAGAACCTGCAGGAACCACCACTGCAGGCCCCTCAGGCCCACACCCCTGATCGCCTGCTAGTCCTTCTTTGAAGAGGAGACTGAGCAGCTCCTCGACACATCCACAGCACACAGATGGGATAACTCCTTGTAGAGATCTTCATGGAGGTGTAAGCACAAAAACACAAATTTCAGTATCATTAATGAAGTTATCTTTGTGGCTGAAATCCAACGCATGTAACCAAGCAGCCACTCTGCTAAGTGGGTCTGGAATCCATGCTACAGGCAGCCAAGGCTGAGGCTGGCTTGTTGGTTTTCATTTTTGTTGTTTTTTTTTTTAATTTCTGATGTGGTTTTTGGGGTTGAACTCATGTTCCAAGTTGTAAATCTGCATCATTGAATGGATGAAATAGTATATTGAATTAACTACTTTTCTCCATTCTGCTTTCAGAAACTCTTTAAAGAAATTTGACCCAATTTTTGAAGGTCTTTTTTTTATTATTTAATTTCAATTGTTCTTTTCCCTTGGTTGTTTTTATATGCACATACCACATACTCTCAGCTGAGTGTAACTGTCTACTTTGGAAGACATATCAATTATAATAAGTGTGTGATGATTTGCCAAATGTGCTGTAAAATGTTGGGTTTTTTTTTTTTTTCAAAATTTTGTTGTGAGAAAAACTCATCAGTATCTAAGCTTTTATAAAGAAGCATCCACAATAAGAATACCCAGTGTATGTTCATTAATTAGCAAGTAGCCCAAATGCCTCACATTGATTTTTCTGCTGTACAAAGCACTTCAGTATTTTATTGCACCTACTCCTGCAACAGCCTATGAGGAAAGAATAGCCTCCTCTTACAGATCAGATGTTTCCCCCCGAACAGTTGAGGTTCTTATCAAAGACCAACCCAAAAATACAAAGCAGCCCCTCACTCCAAATTCTCCTAATATAGGCTGCAGATGTGCAGTTGTAGGACCATTAATACATATTAGATTCTGTGTCTGTGAGCCCCTTTCAGTGGATTTGCTTGCCAGGAGCTATTGTCATGAAGAAAGAAAAGGAAGTGATAAATGAGGAAAACCAGTGGACGACTATTTGCGGAGAGGTCAGTGCACAATGAGCTGGGTCCTCTGAGTTTCTTCACCAGGATCAAGCAGACAGGGTTTGCTATCCCATTTTACAGATAGAGAAATCACGGCCTAGAAGATTACTCAGAGAAATCAACTTTCAAAAGTTTGAAACTAGCAATTCAATCCCCTGGTGTCTGACCTCAAACTTTTGTCATGCCCCTGTTCTCTCCTCTTTCTCCTCCTGCACTTGGCTTCCTCTCTCTCTGTACGCATTTCCCTTTCCTTTTCTTTCTCCTCTTTCCACTTCATTTCTCCTTAGAAGAATTAGAGCTATTATCGTAAAGAGTCCTTGGTATTCTGCAACTTCCCTCATCTGGTTAATAAAACGTTTTGTGAGAGAATTAGAGAAATTGTCACGGATCCACTTGACTCAAAATTAAGTTTTTCCCAAGTATTGAATTTCAGAAGAAAAGAAAGTCAACTTTCCAAGTGGGTTCCAGTTATAACTAAAAGTCATCTAGAGTTTGTGCTGAACTTTTGAACTGAATCAGACCTTTTGCCCTTTCCAAACACTCAGGTTTCTGATCTGCTCATTGATACCCTGTGAGCAGTAGGATCTTGTAGCAGGGGCAAGGCTGAAAGATGGTGATGGTAAGATCCCATTGTTTGTCTTCATATCTGCTCATGCCACCATCTCTATGCATAGATATATGTTATGTATCTGAAGCTTTTATTACACTTACTCTAAAGAGATAATACATCAAGGTTTTGATGATGGTAGGATCTTCCTGGGGTTTCTTAGTGTTAAAAGTTAGCTTAGCCATTGCTGAAGCTCAATTACACATTGCTCCAAATAAAAAGGACAAAAAATGAAACATCAGCCTTTGGTCTCTTGCAATTTTTATTTTTTAGAAGGAGTATTATTACAACAGAAAGGAAAATATTTATGCAGGTCAATATGTTCTGAGAGCCATGCTGGATTATTTAATAACTCCTATAGTCCTCGAATGACCCTGTGCCATGGATTCAATTGATCTCATTTTGTTGATGCAGAATGAAAGTTCAGTCTTTGGGAAACTCAGGCCAAGGTAGAGACTGGAGTGTGAATTCTGAATCCAGAATGGATTCATCCCCGTCTCCCATGCACTAACTGGACCATGAGCATGTTTTGGCTTCAGTTTTGTCAGCCACAAAAGGAGGATAGCACCTATTTCATAGGGTTTCTATGAGGAGTCAGAATTGTAACCTATGTCAGCTGGACTATGTAAAATTTTTATTGAATTATCATGTATATATATATATATTATATATATATATATATAGAGAGAGAGAGAGAGAGAGAGAGACTACTACCATTATGACCTTGAGATAAGCAAAGATTCTTAATAGAATGCAAAGAACAATAAGTGCAAAGGAAAAATTGGAAAATTGTAATTACAATCAAGAACTCAGTTTATTGGAGAACATCCCTGTGAGAATGAAAAGACAAGTGACAAAATGTTGAGATTATTACTGTACATGTATCTGACAAAGGCCTTGTCAGAATATATAAAGAATGCATACAAATCAGTAAGGAAAAACCAAACAAACCAACAGAAAAATGCCCATGACACCTGAGTTGACACTTCACAGAAGACACCCAGGTGACCAAGAAGCACATGAAAAGATTGTCAGGATCACTAGTCATCAGGAAAATGCAAATTAAACCACCAAAGTGGGAGTGCAAACTGGTCCAACCGCTATAGAGAGCTGTGTGGCGATTTCTCGACCTACGAAACATAGAGTTTCCATATGATTCAGCAATTCCACTCCTAGTTATTTACCCAAAGGACACAGAAACATTAATTCCAAAGAGCACCTGCACCCCTATGTTTATAGCAGCACTGTTTAAAACAGCTAAGCTATGGAAACAACCCAAATGCCCAAAGATAGATGACTGGATCAAGAAGATGTGGTACATATACACCATGGAATATTACTCAGCAATCAAAAAGGAAAAACTCATGCAGTTTGCAGCAACATGGATGGAACTGGAAGGGATCATGCTCAGCAAAATAAGTCAGAAAGAAAAAGAAAAATACCAGATGGTCTCTCTCATAGCAGGAATTTAGAAAACTTAAATAATTGAGACCAGGAAAAAGACTAATCAATACAAAATCAACAAGCAACTATAAACCAGAGACACACTGCAGGGGGGGGAGGGAGGGGGAGGGAGAGGAAGGAATAGAGTCAAAATAAGGGGAGAGTGCAATTGTATGGGGAATATAACCATAATGAAAATGCATACATTGTGCAAAGATGAAAATGATGTGAGAATTCTATAAAATAAAATATTAAAATAAAATAAAATAAAAAATAAAACCATCAAGGAGAGCACTTAAATATCAACCTCCATGACTAAAATGGCTGGAGGAAATGAATGGTTAAAATAAAAAAAACATATCATACTTTGTGTTGGCAAATGTAAAGAACAAGTATAACATCAGCATTCTTTTCAAAGATGTGTACAATTTGAAATATAATGATATATTTTTGACCTAAAAAAGAAAGAGCTAAAATGACTATGGTGTGAATACTCATTGGATAGGAACAAGTTTATATCAGAAATGTGAATACCATTACCAGGGCCCAGAAAATAAACACAGGCTGAATCATACTAAAATCTATAATGCCTATACAATAAGAATAATGACTCTCTCACACCACCTTCCTGTGTTAAAGTTCCAGCTGCTTCCCCCCTGCGTTATCTTCAACCCTCTTCACAATGCATAGAAATGACCACATTAGTATTTCACAAAAGTATAAAAGGGAAAGACTGAATGCAATATGGTACTTGTAGAGTAGAAATTTCTGATTGACTATCAGCAAGTAGGCAGTGATCTAAGAGAAGTAACTGCAGAACCCCAATCAGAGGTGCCTTCTATTTAGAAACCATCATGTAGGCTGTTCCATCTTTGTGTCCCCAGGCCCACACAAAAGTCAGCATCCTGCTTGATAAGATGCTTTTCAAGTTCTGAAAAGCTAAACTGCTTTTGGTGGCATTCAAGAGGGACCACTGTTAAAATGCGTTATGTTTCTGGACAGGCTCATGGTGTTTGTTGTTCTGTGTAGTGAGGGTCCTCTGAGAAAGAGTATGAGACTAGACATACAGGAGATTATGGGAAAATTTATTGTGAAATTAGATTAAGGGTTAGGGGGCAGGGGCAGGAGTAGGTGGAAAGAGACTTCCAACCATTCAGCTGTCTAATACCTGTGAATGACAAGAGGGAAAGAGAAATTTCAGACTGCAGTGCTGAGTAGGTCTCAGGGCAACTGGGGGTCCCTAAAATCTGCCCAATGTAGAGTTCCACATCAGGAAGAAACAAGGTGGTTCCAGTTGTCCTGCTGTGTTCAGTCCTTAGCTGGGAGCAGTGAGGGAAAGACTGGCCTTGGCTTAAATGCAACAGAGGATCTGAAGTTGTGGTAGCTGCATCTATCAAGTCAACTATGCTCCCTTATAGTAGAGTCCGTCCAAGGAAGAGCACAGGGGTGTTCCGCATGGTTGATGCATGCTCTGCTTCTTGATGAAAGCTGAGGAGTATAGTGGAAATACTAGTAATAGTAACTAACATTCCAATTACTGCTTATATGTAAGTACTTTATATATTAAAGACCTAGGAGTGGACGGGATGGAGTTAAAAATTTGATGTACCGTTATACACCATGGAATATTACTCAGCATTCAAAAAAGATAAACACATGCAATTTGCAGCAACATGGATGGAGCTGGAAGGGATCATGCTCAGCAAAATAAGCCAGAAAGAAAAAGAAAAATACCGGATGGTCTCACTCATAGCAGGAATCTAGAAAACTTAAATAAGGGACCAGGAAAAAGAATAACTATATGAAAGAAAATATCAAAATCGACAAACTACTATGAACCAGAGACACTCTATGGTGGGTGGGGGGCAGGGAAAGGAGGGCTTGGGGTCAAAATAGGGGGGTTGTAATTGTATGGGGAATACAAAAAATAAAATTTAAATAAAAAAAAATATTTGATGTACCATATTTGTGCCAGGCACTATACTAGGTACTTTATCTGTACTGTCTTGTTGTCAGAGCCAGGAAATACTGGTGGATGCACCAGTCACCACAAATTGACCACTTCATTTTTTCTGAGGGGTGCTCTAAATCTTTATATATGAAAAAGAAGTACGAATCTCATTGCACCCTTTTCAGTTTAGTTGTAATTTTGCATTTTCTTTGCAAAGTATCTTTGCTAATTTGTCTGTGATGCCTGTCAGCCTCACTTTAAACCTAATTAAGATGAAGATTCTGTTTTGTCATTATATCTCCATGGCTTGCATAGTGCCCATTCCTAAGTCATAAATTAACATGATTTAAATTAATGAATAAACCTTTCATGGCCTACACCTTGCCAGTTACTCAGAGAATCCGATTCCCATCACTTAGTAATAAAATATCTAGAGGTTTTATGTGTTATAAACATTTATACACATATAAACACTTAATCATCTCACTTATGGTAATCTTCAAGGCAATAAAGTTGTATATTGTTGTCATAAATAAGCTTTGTTAACAGTCTCAATAATATTAGATATTCTTATTTCCACTTTTGATCCTCCTCCTTACCCCATGATAACATATTCAGTCTGTTGAGAAACGCTAAATCAGATGATCCCTGAGGACGGTGACCACAAATCTCAGAATTTCTGGAGCAGGCTCAATTCCCAATATTCTCTCTCATGTCTTTTTCTGTGCCGATATATCCACAAACCATAAACAAAACATTATTTAGCAGACTGGTTCCCAATTTTTGATTTAGAAAATATGGTCACCAGATCCTCAAAACCTCTGGAAGCTTTTCTTAGGAATTTTTTAGAGGAACTTGGGGCTTGTGGTGAACAGTTTGCCTGAAAATAAATCTAAGTGTCACAGTACCTATTTCCATGTGTCAACAGCCCATTCCCCTAAACCTTTGAGGGTCTCTGTGCCTCGTAATTGACCTTTGCTACCTTCCCCCCATTTGCCCTCTGGACCGGTCCTGCTACCATCCTTTCCCTCACTTCAAGGAGTTTGTCTTCCCTCCCTCTCCTCTGTCCCACTGGGAATCAAGAGCGTTGTGTGACTTCACATGCTTTTGACTTTTCCCACATAGCTTGTGAGAGAAATGCTAGGTTTTTGAAGGAGGTCTTGGGCTGCATTCTCCCAGAAGCCAACATCAAGATAAGAGCCTTTCTTTGGGAGATAAGCCCAAGCAGTACTAGAGAGCATGGGGACTTGGGCAAGTAAGACAAGAGACAGAAGCCAAAGAAGAGGATAGCAAGTAAATGGGCTACCGGTGTAGGCAGCTGGGGTTCAGTCCCACTGGGGGTGGAGGACATGCTTCTGTGCAGTCCCATGAATGGGGGAGTGCCAGCCAGCACCCCTCTCCCATCCCGTGCAAGCAAAAACATTTCTTTGACTCAAGAAAGCAATGGAACACAGAGCTACTGGTGCTTTTAGTAAAAAGCTCAATTACTATGAGACCAGGGAACCAATGGCACCCACCACAAAGACCAGAGTTCTCTAAGAACTAGGTATGATTAGTTTGTGCCTGGGTTAATTTCCTGCCTAAAAAGTTATGAATCATAAGTTCATGCAGGTCCATACCAGCCCACTGAACAAAGGTTGTTCTTCATGGGTCCTTTTCTCTGCTCTAGAAAACAACTCCCTGTCCTTGACTCACTAGCAGAGCCTTACGGTAATTAACAAGTGCTGGGGGACTTTATCACATGGGCAAGGAATGGAAGTTCATTGTGACCAGACCATAGTTTGCTTCCATGAGAGAGGTGGTCTGGGATGTCACCACAGTTGTGGTGCACCACAGTTGTGCATCATGTGCTGAACAATGGCTTTTCAACATTAATTGGATTTGACAATGTTGAAGGTGTGGTCCTGGCCCAGGGGGCTTAAAATCTAAATAAACCTCTAACTGTCTTTGATGTATGGTATTTTCCTTTCCTTTCATTCAATGATTCTTGGAGGCAGGTGCTGACATTTTTATTATTCACACATATGTCTCCAGGATAGCATCTCACCATAACACTTCAAATTTATGCAGGAACTTTCTTCCAAGGAGGTCAATGCTCTTCTAAATAAACCACCTCTATCATCACAGGATTTTAAAGGCAAGGAAATCCCTTGTGAAGGAAAAGGGGGAAATATGTTTCCCTCATGACATACCTCGAAGAAACAAGGAACATGGTGGGACACAGCTTTCATAAGGTGCATTGTGGCACAGGCTGAGAGGTCTCAGCCATAAAATCAATAAAGGAGGGAAAATGCTAATAAGACCAACCAAACATATATCTATGAGAGGAGTAAGTGAGATTACGTATGTGCTGAGTCATAATCATAATGCTGTAGAAAGACATGAAACTTTGCATGCAGCTTCTCCATATTGGCCATACCATCTGGGCAATTAGGAAAACTTGTATTCAAAGACCAACACCTGAATCTATCATGTTGGGAGCCACAGATTTCTCTGAGTCTCCTGTTTCTAGGATGGATAATTTCCATTGGGAATAATTTCCCCAAAGAGGGATGATAAAGTCTCAACAGAATCACCTTTCTCAAGGTGCATTCGGGAGTCCCAAAGGAGTCAATACCTTGAGTGGTAGGTGGAGTTGTAATTTTATGTCCTTCCCTCCCCTCCCCAACTCTCTGCCATGTGACACGGGAGCAGGGGTGTGTTGCTTTTCCTGTCAATTGTGGGATTGGCCTTATAACTAGATTTGGTCACTGGAACACTGTCAGAAATGACACAAGACACGAAGGTCATAATATGCTGCGTGGTTTGGTTTGGCCCTTGTGTACCCCTGGGATCCACCCAAGTAGACAGAAATCCCAGCTGTTACCACCACCCACCATCCCATCTATAGCACATTAGGGTTAATTTGACTATAGGGTCATAAAAAACTGTGATAATGTAGTTCACATTTAGTAAGCTCTTACTATATGCCTGAGCACTGCTCTTAGGCTTTTATGTGATTTAACTCACATCATTAACTCCCAACAACACTATGGGAAGGGACTATTATAATCTAAATTTTCATATGCAGCAACAACGGCTTGTGGAGGGCAAGCAATTTGCCCAAGATCTTTTAAAAGTGACGAACTTGAGATAAAACCTTGCTATCTGGCTCAGAGGCCCAAGCTATTCACCACTGCACGGTACAGAGAACATGCTCACTGTCTAGAGAACAAACTTCTTTAAGTGCTGCACCTTTAAATGCTGCATGCCATTGTGATCAAGACTCCCAACTACAAGGCCTGACCAGGTCCCAGCTCCAAACTCAACTTTTCATGGGACTTGGGCAAATCTACCTCTAAACTTTCTGGACCTTGATTTTCTTACCTGTAAAATGGGCTAATATCAATCCATCACTGCTAAAACTAATATAAAGTTTAAATGAGATACAGCCTCTGCAGGGCGAACACTTAACACTGAAGACCTGTAGTCACTGTCTTTTTCAGCAGCCAGTCTTGAAGCAGGCACCAAGTGGGGAATCACTCTTCTGAAGAGAGAAGAGGTAGGACAAGAGGAGGGAGCCCTCCTGATCTGTCCCCTCTCTGCTTACTCCCACAGCAGCCAAGACAGACAGTCTTTTGTTCATCACTGTAAAAACTGAGTCTGCCTCTCATGGGAACTTGCAAAGCTCAGTGTTGGTGTTTGGTTTGTCCTTTTAGATCAGTATCCAAAGGTTTGGGCCTGTGACGTCATGCGTTTAAAAAAGTCAAGTGTGCCAGGTGGGTGTGAGCAGCCAGGGCCAAGGGCACAGCAATGCAACTGCCAGCACAGGCTGGGTGGCCTGATTCCTGTGATCCACTACTGCCTGGCAACACTGGGGCCTCTCTGGCTTTCCAAAAAATGAAAATACCATTCACATCAGTGCCAACTTCCAAATGGACCAAATGGGCACATCCATCCTTTCTTCATCTTTTACCTATCACCTTATCTTTCCTGGAGAGAAGAGCTCTTGATACATCCATTTAATACACTGTTTATTATAAGATGAATCTGTTCGAGCACTCAGGACACTTAACAATTTTAAATGAGGACTTGGGAGTCTCTCTTCTGAGGGAGGCCACATTTTCTCTGAATGTTGTATATCTGAAAGTCTCCAGCTGACTTAGATGGCAAAAGAGCCACTTTATAATGCACAAAATGAATACGTGATGCTCTGTTCAGATTTTAAGCAGCTTGTAAATTAGGCCATAACTACAGGACCAACCTTGAAATATTATACCTCACCTCAGTGCCCTTCCTGAGGTCGCTAACTAGGGCTGACGTAGAAAAGCAGAACAGAGTCTATAAATTATTATTAACTCTTTGATTTTACTAGGAGTTTCTAAAACGACAAAGTAGAAACTCAAAATCTAGAAATAGAGACCTGGCCTGCTTGCCAGCATTCTAACCCTCAGCCCAGTTCATCAGGAAGCCTATAAAAACCTACATGAACATGTTTTAACCACTGCCTTTCACTCTCCTAATGAATGCAGAAATGACCACGCAAAGTATGATTTACGGGAAAGGAATTCCAGTAACTGTCATTTCATCTTTTCCTGTAATAAGGCCTCAAGTCTGACAACTTTATAACACACTCTTGGTGCACCAGCGAGGCAGACCACTTCTGAGGGAAAGTTGCCTTAAGATCGTCCAGTCCATCCGCTGGGCTTTTATTTGTAAAAACAACTGGTAGAAGGGGCAGAAGTTATGTATCACATCATGCAGCTCCTGGTTCTTAATATGCCATTTTTTAGAATCAATGAAGCAAATTTTATTGAGTGGGGTCTGATGACCCACACATTTTTTAAATGAGGAGATCTTTTTCTAAAAAATGAAAAAGAAAGGGAAAAAAAACACACAAACTAACTTCAGATGGTGCATTTGACCTCTACTGGTCTGAGGCTGAAAAAAAAAAGCTTAATTTTTTTCCATCTAAAGTTTAATAAAAATCATGTTTCCATTATTTCTGTGACTGTTTCTAAGTCAACTTTCAATGCTCATTTCTCAATTTTGAAAGAAATACCCCAAGGCTATAAACTAACAGTTATCATTACTATAAATAGAGTATTAAACATTCTGCACTTTCTTTATATTATAATGAAAATTACAATATGCTATGAAATTGCAGAATGAAATCATCCTTTTAGCTAACACAATCAATCCACACATTAAGGACCAACAAATCCCTTGTCCTTGAGTCCAAATTTCTACATACACCCTCTCTGGCTTTTATTTTTAACACTGAAAGTGTCAAAGTTAGAGAGAGAAAATCTTTCCTTCTATAGCTGTGATAAAGGGAAATAATGTAAAATCCATACTGATATGCTGTATATGATCATGTAAGAGTCTGATTCACAAATAAAAGTAAACTTCATCTTGATCACTCAAACAACCCCAATATTCCTTGGATTAATTAATTTAGGAAGTTTTTACTTTCTCCCCAGTGACCCTGACCTTGTCTACTTGCAGTTCCCCCAAAGTGCCGTGACTTCCTTTCTCAGTCTTCCTGGTTCTCCATTCATTTACACCTGCAACAGCCACATCCTTGCCCTCAGCCACCTACAGAATGGCGGTTCAATCCAGGTGGGGCAAGAGGCAAGCAATCATGGAACAGGAAGAAACCATGAGAACTTCTCTTTATATTTGTTTTCTCTACATGAATAAGAAATTAGATTTTGTCCTATTTGACATACATTTGGAAGGCGCACCCTTAGCGACATGGCTGGCGGTCACATGTCACCTGCCTTCCAGGCAGGACCCCAGGGCAGAGCAGAAGTTGATGCCCTCACCCATGGATTGGTTTCCTATGTCTTGCAAAATTGCAGTTCACATGTGCCCAATTTAGTGGATTTATGGATTCTATTATCTGGTTTTAACTACACTAACCCTTGAAAAATGACTAGGTGGCTTTGAAAATAACTCCTGAGAAGTATACATGGATCAAAGTTCAAACTAGTTATGCACACACCAGCTAAGAGCAAGATGCAGACAGGGCTTACAACTCCTCTTGCTCCCAGTATGCGTTCTCTGGACAAAAGCAAGGTAAAATCTACAATCCATGACCAGTGACATGCCAACAGTGTTTAACTAGTAAGAGACTACTCCCACTCGAGAGAATGTCCCTGGACTCTCGGGCTGACAAGGAATCATCACAATCTGCAAGAGTTTCTTTTTAAAGATGTATTTTCTTATGCATACAAGAACTGGGGTACAGGCTAGAGGTGTTGGGGGCGAGAGGATTCACCAGAGACAGAGTGGGGAACAAAACAGGCAGACTGACTGAAATAAACTGCTGAGGGGAGCAGCGGGCGAGACAGGAGAGATCTGCTACGCCATGTGGGTTGCTCTCTGGCCGGCCTGGGGATCAAACTCATGCTGCAGAGGCTGCGGAGAGCTTCATAGTACTGTGCTTAACCCCTTGCGCCACCAAGGAGGCTCACGATCTACAAGAATGTTTTTGAAGTTATTTTCATTGCTCATCATTTTTTTTTTAAAGATTTTTTTTTAATTCATTTATTTATACAAGCACTGGGTACAGTCAGAAGCGCGGGAGGGTGAGAGAATTCACCAGAGCCAGAGCGGGGAGCAGAGCAGGCAGAAGGACCGAAGTACACTGCTGAGGGGAGCAGCGGGCGGCAGGAGAGGTCTGCGCACCATGTGGGACCCTCCTCCGGTGGCCGGGAAGCAGCCAGGGATCGAACCGGCGCTGCAGAGGCTGCGGGCAGCTTCGCAACCTCATCCGCTGCGCCACTGGGGAGGCCTGCTCATCATTTTTTAATTCCAATTTTCCTGATTACTTAATGTCTGCAGAATCTTCAAGTAGCAGCACTTAAGTCATTGATAAATAAACCATGCTAAAGTGCATGCTCAAAATTGGTTCACAAATAGGGATATATGATTAAAATAAGACAAAATAAGAACAAAACCAAATAAAGCTTCTCACAGGTCTTTGTTTGGGTTCTCCCAGATGGACAAGATGAAACAAGTTATTTATTTGCAAGTTCCAAGACAAACTGGCAGTGAGAGAGTCAGAGAAACAGGGAAGGAGCTGTCTCAGCAGGGTGCATTACCTGAGGGTAACAAGAACTTGATCTCACTGGGGAATTCAAGAGCCTCTATAGAACAGGAGTTCAATGTCATCCATTTGGATAAGGAAGACAGATGGCTATTTATCCACCAACTCCCATCAGGTTTGGACAGAGGGCTGCTCCCAAGGGGTTGTTAACTTTCTGATCCTTCCAGCCTGTGTGGAGGAGCAGAGTAGTCTCTGACGGCCAGAGAATTTTTCAGGTAAAGAAATTCAGGTTATAGTTGATGGAATTCAGGTCATGTGCACTGAAAGTGAAGGAGATCTGAGTGGGGTTAGACCAATCCTCTGAAAGGAACTTTAACAATGCTTAATGCATTTGTCTTAGGGACCTACTTCCAATATGCCACTATTCTCAGTCTGCCTGCAGGCCAAACATGCTCACGTGGACTCTCCAAACACAAGGCAAACTCCGTTATGGTAGACTTTTCATATATCTTTTTCTCCTCCGTAACTGTCATGGGGACCAGGACCTTCTAGTGAAGCAAGGCATTTGGGGTTTGTTTATTGAGGACCCACAATATGCAAGACAGCCCCGTATATAATGGGAATAAAGCAGTAAACAGTATAAATTCAGTCCTGTGGAGGTTATAGTTCATTCACCGATGCATAGATACTTTATTCATCTCTGCTGGCCCTTTGCATCAGTTAGCTTTTGTTATATAATAAACAACCTCAAACTGTTAGTGGCATGAAACCACAAGAATTTATCTTGTTCATGAGTTCATGGGTTTTCTGGGGCAACTCTGCTTCAGGCTACAGCAAATGGGTCAGCTTCACTCCAGAGGTCTCTCATCTTTCTCCCCTCCATCCCCAGCAAGACCAGGAGGCCAGAAGGGCACATTCTTCTCAGGAGATGGCAGAGGTTCAAGAGCAACAATGGAAACTGTGATACTTCTTAAGACATAAGTCACAACTGGAATATTGTCATTGCCATCTTGGTGTCAGTGGCCAAAGCAATCACAAGGTCTTGCCCAAAGTCGAGGAGAGGAGACATATACTCCTCCCATGGAGGTGGGATGGGGGGGGGGGGCTTGACAAAAGATCACTTTGTCAGTAATCAGCAATCACTTCACAAAAGATACAGATTGGAGGAAGGGCAAAGAATCAAATTAATAGTGTTCTTACTTATGATTTGAAAATTAATGGGCAGAATATAAAAATGTATAAAATGTGTATGTGTAAAATGTTTATAAAAATGTATTTTATAAACAGTTTTATTATTATTGTTGTTGTTATTATTATTATTATTTCTGTGCCCCTCACAGTGTTAGGGCAAGTGCGGAGGCAAGCAGATAGGTATCTCACTTGACCTGACCAATCCAATATACAATAATAAGTTCAAGAATAAACATGTGACCCTAAACAGGACAGGCAGAAGCCTTTCTTCAGGGTGCTGGCTGAGATAAAACATCTCTTCTTCTGAGATCACAGCATAAGAAGACCACATTAAGTTGGAATTACTGGAGCCATCTTTCCAGCCAAAACTGGGAAATGGAGCAGAGGATATTTTCTTAATAATTTTCTGTAAAAGAGTGGCAGAATCTTTCCAAATTCTGGCAATTTTTTGATGATCCAGGAATAAAGGCACTATCAAGGTTAATTCTTTAACTGCCTATGATTTAAAAGAAAATCACAATCACAGTTATAATGCTTTTTTTAAAGATTTATTTATTTATTTATACAAGCACTGGGTACAGTCAGAGGCTGGGGGGCACCAGGAGAGGTCCGCGCGCCATGTGGGACCCTTGTGTGGGACCCTTGCCCCGTGGCCGGGGATCAAACTGGAGCTGCAAAGGCCGCAGGTGCAGCTTTGCAGCCCAGCGCTCAACCGCTGCGCCACCAGGGGAGGCCCCATAGTTACAATGTTAAGTACATTAACTCACTGCTCTCCTAAACTTGCAACACATCTCTTACTTTCTTAAATCACTTTTTCCTGTATCTAAAATATTTACACACAGACACGTTCTTTCCTTTTAGACTAGTAGGTCTTTGACTAACTGGAGTTACGTCTATCCCATCTCAACACCTCTACAATACTTAGAGGACAGCTAGGAATACTAGACATCATATGTGTATTGAGGATGAATAAATAGATTTGAATTAATATATTTGAAAGACTTTCAGGTCTACGTAAATATATCCAACTCCTTTCAACCAGGTTGTTCTTCCTAAAATGAACTTTGTGGTGCCTACTCATTCATAAAACCACTATGTTTTGTATTTTGTATTTTCAGCTTGAAATAAATAATCATGTACATTTGGGAGTAGTCCCTGGCAGAAAATTCTATCTCCAAGCATGCTCTCTGCTTTATTTAATAGGAACTAGGGATACAATACAATTAAAGGAATGTTCACTTTAAGAATCTTTATTTTTTTTTGCATCTCCCTTAAGCCATAAGGCTCTTGAGAGGCAGAGGATATTTTCTGTAACAATTTTCTGTAAAAGGACTTGGGTGGTAGATCATAATGAGCCTTTAATAATTGATGACTTAAAGATTAATTATTTTTTCAAATTTAGAGGATTTGAGGGAAAATATTCCAGAGTTTCAGGCAAAATGTCCAGTTAAAGAAGGCAATGCAAATTATATTCACTAAATGTCCATTATGTGCTAAACCCTTAATAAATTATTTATGAAAATTAATACTTAATTTATAGATTATTGATGTAAGTTATTAATTTACAGTTGTAGAAAGCATATCACATGATTCAAGACTCATTACAAAACTAAAATAAGCAAGTCAGTGTGATATAATTATAAGCAAAGACACATAGATCTTCGGAACAGAATAGAGAATCCAGAAATAGAACTACACATGCAGGAACAACTTAGTTCCAACAAAGATGAAAGTGTAATTCAATGAGGAAATGACACATTTTCTTGTTTATTTTATTTATTTTTTACATCATTTTTCATTTTTGTATAATGTATGCATTTTCATCTTGGTTATAGTCCCCGTAAAATTCCCACCACCCATTCAACTGTGAACTATCATCATGATCCCTTGTGCCCTTCCCACCCTTATTTTGATACTACTCCCTTCTTCCCACCCCCCCCAACATAGTATGTCGCTGATTTATAGTTACCTGTTGATTTTGATCTTTACTTTATTATAATTATTTTTTTTCCTGATCCTTTATTTGGATCCTCTACATTCCTGCTATAAGCGAGACTATCCAGTATTTTTCTTTTTCTTTCTGGCTTGTATCACTGGGCATGATCCCTTCCAGCTCCATTCATGTTGCTGCAAATGGCATGAGTTTATCTTTTTTGGTTGATGAATAATATTCCATTGTGTATATGTACCACGTCTTCTTGATACAGTCATGTATTTTGGTGCATTTGGGTTGTTTCCATAGTTTACTTATTATAAATAGTGCTGTAATAAACATTGGGGACAGGTGTCCCTTTCAATTAATGCTTTTGTGCCCTTTGGGTAGATACCTAAGAGTGGAATTGCCGGATCATATGGAAGCTCCATTTTTAGCAGATTGAGGAAACTCCACACAGATTTCCATAGTGGTGAAACCATAAAACATATAGAAGAAAATACAAGCGAAACACTACATGACATAAACCTTAACAACATCTTAAAAGACACATCACCCAAAGCAGTGGTAGTGAAGGAAAGGATAAACAGCTAGGACTACATCAAATTAAAGAGCTTCTGTGCAGCAAAAGAGACATTAACAAAGAGACAACCCACTGATTGGGAAAAAATTTTTGCACACAATACTAATGATAAGGGACTGATCACAAAAATCTACAAAGAGCTGATGAAACTCAACAAAAACAAAGTAAATGATCCAGTGAAAAAATGGGCAGAAGAGCTAAAAAGAAACTTCTCTGAAGAGGAAATGCAAATGGCCAATAGGCATATGAAAAAATGTTCAGCATCACTTGTAATCAGAGAAATGCAAATCAAAACCACAATGAGATACCATCTTACACCGGTGATAATGGCACATATTTAAAAACCAGCAACAACAAATGTTGGCGAGAATGTGGAAAAAAAGGAAATGACACATTTTCAACAAATGTGCCATACAAATTGAATGCCCAGATGTAAAAGAAAACTAACTTCTTTTCTTCTTTTATTAATTATATTTATATATGTTTTACATCATTGTTCATTCCTGTACAATACTTCTTTTCATATATTCATCATTTAAAAAATGCAAATAGGTCATTGATATAAATATAAAATCTACAACTTTAAAGCTTCAGGAAGAAACCTTAAGAGAAATTTTTTGACATTATGGTAGTCAATGATTTATTAGGTAATACACTTAAAACATGATTCATAAAGGAAAAAATTAATAAATGGTACTTAAAGTTTTCTGCTCTTTTTTATAAGTATATATAAATATACTCATAAGAGAACAAAAAAGACACAGAAAGGGAAAATATTGGCAACTCATATATTTGATAAAAGACTTGTATCATAATATGTATAAAACTTGTAAAACTCAGTAATAAGAAAATAAACTATCTCAGTTAAAAATGTGCAAAAGATTTGAACAGGTATTTCATTAAAGAAAATATTTGGATGGTAATCAAGCACATGAATAGATGGCCAACATCATTAATCATTAAGAAAATGCATTAAGAAAACTGAAACTACAATGCAGCGGTAATAGGACAAGAATAGGTCCTCTTCAGATGATTCGTGAAAAGACCATGGCCAATGGCAGGCCCATCCCCAGAAATGCCTTCCATTGCCATTTGCCAATTTGCTACAGAGATGCCTGTAAGCAGGATGAATCTCAAGAAAAAGGCGTACTGTATCCTTGCATCATAAATTTTGCAAAACTACTTCATGAAAAATAACCTTGGGTCCAGGAACTCCACAAGAAAAATGTCCAACCTGTCTCAAATTCAGGAACTTTGAAAAGTCTACATACCAGCAGGTCGAGATTCAGTTCATACATCTTAGTGCTGCAGTGACTGCATTTGGCTGGAAAATGGAATGCCCGCTTTCTGGCACATCACACAGTATTCATAGGTGCAAGTTCTTAACTGAGCTTTGTCAAGCTGCCATCAAACATATGGGCCTGGTTCCTCTATTTCTCTAGTAAATAGCAAGTAGTTTAACTTATTAGATGAGTGTTAATATTCCACATCCGGAAAGCCAAGAATTTAAAGAGCAGTAAGTACTTTGCAGGAAACTAACCCAAAACCCATCAGTCTGAAACAGGGCCCATTAAGTTAAGGGGGAGGAGGACCTATGGCTTTTAGCCTATTTACATTGTATTGCTTCTATTTTTATTCAAAATGTCAAAGCTTGTGTTTCTTTTAGTGTCTTGAAAATATAGTAAGTCCTTTGTCCTTGTGTGACAAGGGCAGACCCTGGAGAGGTAGGCCCTGCTGGTGGTCTTGGACAGCAGTACTTAATTTAGGAATGTTCCAAGGAGATGAGGTGTGGGTACAAGAGTGAGACAGCAAAGGGAAGGAAGAAATCAAGGGTGCAATAATGAGCAATTTACCATCATGGGCAACTGGGGTTCAATCCTACTGGTGAACCCCTCAGAGACCATAGAGTGCACACCTCAGAACTATCTCCCTGAGTTGGCAAGTTGTATATATACCATTAATGTGCACCCCTCACTGGAAAAGAGTACTCCACATACTTTAATGGCTAACCACCCAGGCCTATCATGTTTGCAAGCCCGGAGAGTGCCCTCATTACGTCTGTGGATAAAGAGACAAGGAAATCCATTCTGCAGGTATGCTTCAGGGTAGGCTAAGATGGTATCAGCAAGACACATCAACCACAGCCTAAAAAGTGTTTATGTTTACTGGTTTGATGTGACATGATCTCTCTCTATATATATATATATGTGTGTGTATACACACATGTGTATACACACACATATATATACATACACATACATATATATACACACACACACATATATATACACACACACATATATATATATATATTTAAGATATATTTATTTATTTATACAAGAACCGGGGTACAGGCCAGATGTGTGGGAGGGTGAGAGGATTCACCAGAGACAGAGCAGGGAACAGAACAGGCAGACTGACAAAATACACTGCTGAGGGGAGCAGCAGTCATGACAGGAGAGGTCTGCAGCACCATGTGGGACCCTCGCCAGCGGCCGGGATCGAACTGACGCTGCAGAGGCTGCGGACAGCTTCACAGCTTGGCGCTCAACCGCCTGCGCCACCAGAGGAGGCCCTATATATATTTTTCCTTGTCAATTTCTGTTAAATTATCTTGCCTTTCTTCTTTTCCCCTTTGTCACATTGCCTCTGTACCACACTGAAATTTGATGCCAACCTCCTCCTAAATGTCACCCATGACTATGTAATCAGAGCCATGTAATCTCACCTCACTGAACCCGAGTGAGACTCTGACAAAGACATGCCACAAATAAATGAAAGAGATTAAAAAAGGAGAATCTCCCTCCCCCAAAAAACATTCTACTTCATTCAAGGAAGGCCTTCGACTGGACTAAAAAGGGGTGCTACAGACCACGCCTCTGTAATCTGGCCCACAATGAAAGTCAGCAACTCACTTCTGGCTTGGAAGACAACATGCTCAACTGTTGCTGCCAGCACATCCCTGTCATCAAATGGACAGTACATTTGGACACATAGAGTCATGATCATGAAACCCTCCAGCTACATTGACCCTAGACTCATGGGGACCCAACCAGACTGCAGGTCTCAAACAAAATAGAAGTGACCCCTTTCAAGGAGGCCAGTCCCCAAACCTTGAAGAACACTAGTTACCTGTATATTGATGTGGAAGCATCAGGACTGGGTGACTCAGTGACCAGCCTGCCCTCCCAGCCCGAGTCAGCAAGGTACCCATTTGGGTATATAGACAGGAATACACAGTGGGCCCTGCTTTTGAAGATTGCAGTCTGGCACTGAACAAGTAGAATCATAAACTGCTACAAGGCAAGGGAAATTTCTGTTGGGGGAAAGTGGAAGGGAGAGGGCAAAGAGAGGTTTCCCCTTAGGGTGAGGATTTACCAGTATTTATGAAGTGTGTCTAGGAGGATTTTACCAGATGGAGGAAATAAGGAGGAGTATTTGGGAATTTGTAAATGTGAGGTAAAGGCACAGGAAGCTAGGAATATAAGGCAGTTTTAGGAAAACAGACCCAGTGCCGGCCTGAAAAAATAGTCATGCTCACAAGAGAAGCTGTACTAGATTAAACACCACTATTTGTGAATGTTCAAAAACTACTTGTTTATTATATATGGAATAAAACATTTCATATTTTTTTTTCATTCAATACATTGTCATTATAGTTTTAAGTTACTGAGTTACAGGTTATTATTTGTAGTTGAATAATGAATTTCTGATCCTTTAGAGACTCTTAGCCATTCCTCCTTTTTATTCTCCCCTTCTTTCACAAGACCCCAGGTTTCAACTGGGCACATGGACACCTGGCATAAAGACTGCATTTCTCAGCCTCACTCACACCTAGATGTGGGCAGAAAAGTAAGCTCTAGTCCAGAATAGGCACATTCTAGGAGCCCTTCCAGAAAATTAGTGGGAGCACACTCATTATACCTTCTTCTTCCTGGATGAGAACTTAGGGGCTAGAGCTACCATTCCAGCCTGAGGGTCCCTCCATTCCTTGATTACTGAATCTCAGCATCTCCAGGGAAGGGTGCTGCGGTGTTTCATGGCCAAGGCCTCGGTGCAGCAGTGACCACAGTGACACAGGAGCAAACTGCCTCTACTTGCAGGACATGTGCTCTAACACTTGTGCTCAGGGTGCCAGGGACAACTCACTCTACAGATGGCAAGAAAGGAAAAATTCACAGAGCAGGGAATTCTGACTTATGGAGAACAGATGAGCAAAAGCTTTGTAAAGGAAGGGGAGGGGAAGTATGTTCCAAGTAATGCCCATTACACAATGGACAAAGGAACAAAGAGTGTCATTAGCTGTCAAGGTGCTCACTGGAGATACTCAGCCAAGTTCATTCCTAACATTCCTGCAGTCCCAGGCAAAAGTGCCAGTGGAGGTCTGCTTCCAGACGTTTAAATATACAACAGTGATGTCAAGCAAGGAAGAGATTACTAAACCGCTAGACCAGCCTACAGCTACACTAGTATACTTCGTAACACTCTGGGAGACCAGACTGAACTTGGAGTTCTTGGCAACTCAGAGTTCTACACTGGCCAGTGCCAGTCCCTGGCCCACAGTTGCCCTCCCTGTCTTCTCATCCTGACTCTGTCACACTGGGGCCTCTCAAAGCCCCAGGCCACACTTACCAATCTCCATCCACACAAACTGCAAATACTACCAGCAATGGGACTCGTGTCGATAGTGTGGACCCCAGTGTCACAGCTTGCTCTCAGGGGAGAGACAGATGGAAGTACTAGAAGGCAGGTTGGGGCCATCAAGAAAGCACTGCAGATCCTTATAACCTGGGCAGATCTAGAAAAGGGGCACAGCTCTGAAAGGATGAGGTCTGATGTGCTTTGGGTCCCGCTGACCCCACATCCTGAAAGAAGGGCCCAGCTGGAGGACCCCAAGATAGGACTTCTATGGCACAGAGCCCAGGCAGTGTCCCTCTTGTGCTGGTGTGGGGCAGTAGCTTTCACCTGCTGTGAGAATCCATTTATTGTTTCTTTCTAATATCTGTCTTCTTATTAAAATGAGAACTGTGAGGGCCTCCCCCATTGTGCAGAGGTTTGAGCACAGCACCATGAGGCTGTCCATAGCCTCTGTAGCACAGGTTTGATTCCTGGCCGGCCAGGGAGATTCCCACATGGCGTGGAAGACCTCTCCTGTCACACCCGCTGCTCCCCTCAGCAGTGTCTTTCAATCCGTCTCCCTGTTCTGCTCCCCACTCTGTCTCTGGTGAATGCTCTCACCCTCCCATGCCTTTGGCCTGTACCCTAGCTCTTGTATAAAAATGGGTAGATCTTTGAAAAAAAAAAAAAAAGAGAACTGTGAGAGCAAGTTTATGCTTACAATTATTTTCCAAGCACCTATGAAAGGGCTTACTTAGCTCTTATTAAATGATAGGTGGCTAAGTAAGTGCCAGGTGATGGACTGTTCTGTGTGTTAGCTCAGCTGGTCCACATGACAAGTCTTGAAGGTGAAAATAATCATATTTAATCATCCTCTTAGTCCATTCAGGCTGTTTTGATGAAATACCAGAGCCTGGGGAGCTTGTAAACAACAGAAATCTCTCTCTCACAGTTCAGTAGGCTGGAAGTCTAAGATCAGGTACCAATATGGTAGATTTCTGGTATCCTCACAAGGCAAAAGGGAAGAGCCAGATCTCTGGGGCCTTTTTTACAAGGGCTTTAATTCCATTCCTGAGGGCACCACTCCTGTGATCTAATCCTTTCCCAAAGACTGCCCCCCGCCCCCACTCCACCTCCTAATAAAACCTAATGACCAAGACTGAAATTCCAATCTTGGGCATTAGGGTTTTTTTTTTCCTAAGATTTATTTATTTATGCATACAAGAGCTGGGGTACAGGCCAGTGGGGTGGGAGGTGAGAGGATTCACCATGGACAGAGTGGGGAGCAGAAAAGGAAGATCTACTGAAATACACTGCTGAGGGGAGCAGCAGGCAAGACAGGAGAGGTCCGCTGTACCATGTGGGTCAGCTCCCTGGCCGGGGATTGAACTCGTGCTATAGGAGCTGGCGATAGCTTGATACCACAATGTCTTTAACTCCTGCACCACCAGGGAGGCCCGGGCATTAGGTTTTCAACATATATATTTGAGGGTGTAGGGGGAGACAGACATTCAGACTCTAGGAATGATGAAGGGACAGATCCAGAGAAGTCCAGCTTGCTGGTGGCACACAGGTATTAAGTCCTGCTAGGCACATGCCAGGCCAGGCTGCTCCTCCTAGGCTTGGCTCCATGCACTGTGTCTCTGATAAAGCCACAATCAAACAATGATTCAATGACTTTCCTTTATATGACTGCCTTGGTTTTGTTTGTTTTACAATAAAAAGGGGCTGAGTTTCAATTTCCTCATATCACTGAAACCATTTGATTTATTTTTTAGGTCTTGAAGCTATCAAAAAATTAGGTTTAATAGGTGCTGACCTCAGTTGCCAGCATCCACTGCACTCCCTTTGCTGCCACCTTAGGAGGACCAGTGCCCAGCCACCAACACCTAGAGTTCCAAAGTCAACACCATGGTTCTAATGTGCAGAGTGATGACTGTACTATTTTTCCTTAGGAATACCACAGAATCTTCTTCAGACAGAAATGTGTGTTGGGCTTGTCTTGGTGTGGTAACCCACTGCTTGGTCACAGTGAGTGAGGATTTGAGGTTGACAATGACCTTAATAAGACAGAATTGATCAGTTACATCATTTTAAAATTTAAATTTTTAATTATATTGCTTTTATTGAGGTGTTTTACAGCACTAAATATAATTTAGGAGCATAGATTCACACCTGTTGAGATATCTGTTACCACGCTAAGCCCACCACCAAAGCACATAATTTTAACAAACTGTTTTTGAAATAACTAAAAATTAGTAGCCACTGGTAAGTGCTTTGTATTAAACATTTATCAGGTCAAATTAAAACCCCCAAAATATTTCCAACTTAGGAGTGGAGGGGAGTATGTTCCATGACTAATGAATATCAGGAAAAGGAAAGTAAGGAGATTAATATTCTTTTGTTTTCTTTTAGAGTTTTTACCATTTGTTTATAAATGCATTTTTTTCATCCCCTTGATGACACTGCCTAGAATTTCTTTAACTGTTGTTGATCCCCTAATCTCATACTCAGAAATAAAATCATTCAGTGAAAACCCTTGTGGTCATCTTCATGTCTTCTGTCCACCTTACTCTGTGCAGCAATACCATTCATGTTTCCACTGAGTCCAGGTACATAATGTTTCTCAACTTTCTTCTCTTAGTTTCCATTGTCTCAGTCTCGCTTTCACTCCAGGTACCAGAACCATCTCATCATCTATCTCTGGTCACTTCAGTGCCACCAATGCCATATATATTTTTTAAGCAAAGACCTCACAGGAAAATTGATCTGCCCATTTTTCCCATCCACTCCACTCACTCATGTTGAAAGTCTTCTCCTTTATAGAAGCTCAACTCAAAGTCACCTTCTCTTCCATTTCCAAACTTTCCTACAATATGCTTCCTTTTGCCTCAAGAGAATTTTGGCTCTACTACCACTCCCACCTTGATAACTATTATCTGTGGCTCTTGGTCCCTTCATAACTGCCTGTATTTAGAGATAGGAGGCTGTGCCATATTTATCTTTGCATATAGCATAAGGTAGGTGCTCAATAAATATTTATCAGGGTAACTAAATGAATGTTGATTGAAATTCTCACTAACTTGTAAATGATTGACAAGCTTCTCTCAGGAGTAGTGCTAGTATCAGATACAAAGAGGCTAAAGTTCAAGAGATTTCAGTGTCCAAATCAAGTTAAAGAGATTATGTGTAGCCAAAAAGTAACACTTTTTCCACTTCAGAATTGGTCTTCCCATGGAAATGGAACTATTTAGTATATCCAACAAAATGACTTTAAATTTTCCAAAATCTGTTAAGTCAGGTGAGAGAATGAAATTAGTTTTTCCTATTGGAGGTGCCTGTCAATGTTGTGATGTTAAGGACCTTCCAAGCCTTTTGTTTGCAATTCAGTTTAACTGCTTTCTAGGCCCTGCAATTTGCCTACTGACTTTTCCAGTCCCCAAAGAGTTTTGAAACATAGAGTTAGTAATAAAAATTAATATTTCACTCTTTAGAGGTAGGGGAGAAGAAGGTCAGCTAGTGTGGAGTTGACTGTGACACTTTAGCTAAGTAATGGGGCTAGTCAGTGATTAATGAGCAGATCTTAGCTGGCAGGACCAGATACAGTGTTGCCTCTTATTCAGTTTTGTTTTTGCAAATGTGGGATTCAGGAAAACAAGACCAGGAGCAAAACTGTGTGCCAGACACCATGTGGGAGAAGCGTCCTTGCACAGCTCTGACTGTACCACCTCATTTCTGGGTTGGAGGCCTCCTTAAGGGTCTCTCCCACGCCAGCGCCTGCCAATGTTTTTGAATTGTATGGTGGTTTCGTGTTGTGGATAAATGTCCAGTATTTACTTGGACGAAGACACCCAATTCATTTTGCTCTGAGTCCTGCCTCTTCAGAGGCAGAAGGCGTGTTAACTCACTTTTTCCCACCACCTTGTCTTCACAGCATCTTTCAGGTTGCGGTTGGAAAACCCAGCACCCTCCCAAGTCTGGACACAGGCACTTGTTATGACTAATGCACAACAGCATGGAGTTATTGAGGTGCAGCTGGAGGGAAAGAACAGGATTTGCCCGGCTGGACAGAGGCTCTAGGAACCAAGCTGAGGTGGTTTATTTAGGAAGGACTGAGACGCCCATATCTGGGATTTGCTGAATCTAGGTGTACACATCAGTTAAGGAGAAAGAAAAATGGATGATTCTCTTCCATGATTCAATATTTCTCTAGAAAAATTTAATACAGTAGTCCCCCTTTATCTGAGGCTTTGCTTTCTGAAATTTCAGTTTCCTGCAGTTGATCCCAGTCTGAAAATAATACAAACAAGATGTGTAGTGTCAGAGAAAGATCACAGTGACATAACTTTTATTATAAGCTTTCTGCTTTAGTAAGTTGTTTTTGTTAATCACTTATCATACCTAATCAATAAATTCGCCATAGGCATGTATGTACAGGAAAAGCATAGTCTGAATAGGGTTTGGCACTATCCACGCATCCACTGAGGGTCTTGGCATCCACTGAGAGTCTTGGAATCTATGCTCCAAGTATGGGCCGGGGCGGGAGGCTACTGTGAAATCTGCTCAAGCTGGGAAATTATGAAAAGAAAGGGGGAAACACCTCAATGATTTGGTTTCTTTTTCCATGTCTTTGATGATGCGGGATAGCCTTGCTATCACACTAAAAAGGATGTAAATTAACACAAGTTATGGCCTTGTATGTAAATCTGTAACCTATTTACAAAATTCATTGAAAAGCCTTAGGTTAGTTACTGAAACTATCTTCAGGTTTTCTGAAGATGGAAAATACCAACCAGACAGGAGGAGTTTATTATGTTTTCAACACTGTTATGAGAGCTGTAACAAACAGAAGAAATCCATGACATCATTCTTTGGGTTTCTTTTTGTTAGACAAAATGTGTTTTTAAATGTTCTTAACATAGTCTTTGTATAATAACTACCTATTATACCTACATATCTACTATAAATAAATATAATTTACTTCATGCTTTGATAAATTTTGTTTTTATTTTTATTTATAAATATCTGTGTCTGAAGGTGCATAACCCTGTACATGATATTTTCTGGAGTTAGTAATCTTGTTATATACCTTACACAGTTTCTAACTTGGGTAAGGCTTTTTATCAGTTGGAATCCAACCATTTGTCTACTTGCTCCCATCAGTTATTGCTTGAGAATGAGCCCCAGGATATAACTCCCAGTATAAGAACATAAGAACAGAACATTCTTCTGCACCCTAATAGAGTCTTCAGTGAGAGGGTGCTCACCATGTGAAAATATGGGCATAGGAAAGTGGCAGAGCCTTGGCAGATTCTGACCTCAGCACATAAAAAATAAGCTCAGAACTGAGCATTTTCATCATGGATGCTTTTAAATTAATTGGCACTGAGAAAAGGTGAATATGATCAAACAACTATTTGATAATATTGATTGTATGGAATTTGGAGACTAATCCCTGGGCAATCTTACCCAGTTTGCCACATTCATCTGCTGGCACAGAGGAGGCTGCCCATGTTCCATCTCCAGAAAGTCAATGGCTATTAGCACCCTGCCTTCTCTGCCAATTCTGTGTTCAAGAAAATAGTAAAATTCTGAATACAAACAAATCATGGCTCTGGTATATAAGACTCTGATTTCTTATAGGTGAAACACTACATGACATACACCTTAAAGATATTTTTACAGACACATCACCCAAAGCAGTGATAGTGAAGGCAAAGGTAAACAGCTGGGACTACATCAAATTAAAGAGCTTCTGCACAGCAAAAGAGACAATAACAAAAACAAAGAGAAACCCCACCGACTGGGAGAACATTTTTGCACCCAACACTAATGATAAAGGACTGATCACAAAAATCTACAAAGAGCTGATGAGACTCACAAAAATAAAGAAAATAATCCAGTCAAAAAACGGGCAGAAGAGCTAAAAAGAAACTTTTTCAAAGAGGAAATGCGAATGGCCAACAGGCACATGAAAAAATGTTCTACATCACTTGTACTCAGGGAAATGCAAATCAAAACTACAATGAGATACCATCTCACACCAGTGAGAATGGCACATATTAAAAAAACTAGCAAAAACAAATGTTGGCGAGGATGTGGAAAAAAAAGGAACTCTCCTGCACTGCTGGTGGGAGTGCAAACTGGTCCAACCACTATGGAAAGCTGTGTGGAGATTCCTCAACCTACTAAAGATAGATCTTCCATATGATCCAGCAATTCCACTCCTAGGTATTTACCCAAAGGACACAGAAACATTAATTCCAAAGAGCACCTGCCCCCCCCCATGTTTATAGCAGCACTATTTACAATAATAGCCAAGTTTTGGAAACAACCCAATTGCCCAAAAATAGATGACTGGATCAAGAAGATGTGGTACATATACACAATGGAATATTACTCAGCAATCAAAAAAGATAAACTCATGCAATTTGTAGCAACATGGATGGAGCTGAAAGGGATCATGCTCAATGAAATAAGCCAGAAAGAAAAATAAATATACCAGATGGTCTCTCTCATAGCAGGAATCTAGAAAGCTTAAATAAGGGACCAGGAAAAAGAATAACTATAAGAAAGAAAATTCAAAATCAACAAACAACTATGAACCAGAGACACACTATGGGGGTGGGGGAAGGAGGGATTGGGGTCAAAATAAGGGGGTTGCAATTGTATGGGGAATATAAAAATAAAATAAATACTTTTGGGAAAAAAAGACTGATTTCTACACTGAAGTGGGCTTTCTGTCAAAGGAAAGAATGTTATGTTACTGTATAAGAAGAATAATATATGTTAAATTTTCTTTATGGTCCTAATAATACTTTTTTCTGTGATTCCAAGTGGCATGGTACAGTGGGGTATCTCAGCTGTCTATTCATTATTATGAATGCCCAAATCTCTCACTTCAGGGCTGAAATGCTGGGAAACTTAATGTGGCAGGTGCTGGGCTTCCTGGACTTTCTTAGAAAATGAGTTTAGTGTAAATAGCTCTATCGTCAGAAATTTGACTTTCTCAATACTTGATTTTCTTTTCCCAACTGAGAAGGAAGTAAGTGATGACTATAGGGGCTTTTTTAAAAACCACATCCCAGTGGTGTAACAAAACATTAAGAAATGTGCATCAATGTTTCTTGCTGTGGCCGGCAGGATATGTGAGGAATGATAACAGGAGATAATTAAAACGTGTGATTGAACTTGCCTTCTTGGGTTTCTTCCCATAAGTAGAACCAGAGGATCAGCCCTTTGTCCCAGGAAAAGGAGGAGGGACATGTGGAGCAGAGTCACCCCCACCTAGAACAATTGACCTTAGCTAACCTGTGGACATGCTAGCAAGAGCAACCAAGATCAGCAGAACCGCTAAGCCAAGTCCAGTAACAGCAGCCAACCCTCAGTCAACCCACAGACAGAACAGCTAAATTAATGTTTGCTGCTAAGTGCCACAGAGATTTTATAGCTGTCATGCATTTTTCTGGCATATTTAGCCAATAGAGTACCTAAGAAAAAAGTATTGGAGAATAGAAAAAGCTAAAAAGCACACTGATTAATTTGTCATGTATATGACAAAAACACTCCCCAATTTCTCCTATAACATGTTATGTAATAAATATGTTCTAGAAATTTCCATTTTTCACTGATGCATTTGTAAGTGGATCATGTGTTGAGCTTCACATCCCAGGGAACAGATTTAGATTTTGATACACAAGAGTCAGCATAGATTTCTTAAGTAAATAAGTTCCAAAAATATGCAAGAATCCGAGAAGCTCACAGGTTCCCTAGACCACAAAACCAGGGATTGTGGCATTCTTAATTTCAAGCACTAGATAGTCCCCATATGGTAGAAGCTGCTTAATAAATATGATGTTCAATGTCAAGTCTTGCCAAAGTGAACAAGGAAATTAGAAATGTATAGCCTAATGGTTAAGATTGGAGGTACATGAATGACTTTCCACGGTTCCAGCTTCATCAACTCTTATCCAGCTCCATCAACTGTTACTGGAGCCAGTTATAACAGTGTTCAGTTTTCTCATCTGCAAAATGTGGGTAATAATAGCTCCTTCCTGGCCTCCCTGTTGGCACAAGGGGTTGTGCTGTGGGGTGTCTGCAGCCTCTGTAGCATGAGTTCGATCCCCAGCCAGGGGACAACCTACATGGCACAGCAGACCTCTCCTGACTCGCTGCTCCCCTCAGCAGTATACTTCAGTCTATCTGTCTGTTCTGTTCCCTGCTCTGTCTCTGGTGAGTCCTCTCACCTCCCACAGCTCTGGCCTGTGCCCCAGCTCTTGTATGCATAAATGAATAAATCTTAAAAAAAAAAAAAACCTAAAAAAAAAATAATATCTCCTTCCTGGCAGACATTTTGGGAGGGTTAAGCAAATGTAGATGTGTCAAACACATAGAATATTTAATTTATACATTATTATAAATATATTACATAAAAATAAATACCCAATGAATACTACCTTCCTTATGACATATCACCACTTGTAAGACACCACTTCAACAATTTCACATCATGACAAAGCTTCGGGAAATACACTAAAATTCCCTCCTACTTGTCCTGGATCCCATAACTAAGCACTCCTTAATACTTTCTACCTTCCAGTAATTGCAACCACTAGTTCAGGCCCACGATGATTCTAACTTGATCTTGATATTTTTAATTTGTCCCTCAAGATCTACTACTCAACCCTCTCTTCTCTGTTTATCAGGATACTTATCTTTATAAACTATATTAATAGGCTCCATTGCCCTATTTTGGGTCGGAAGGTGAATGGTTCAGAGGAAAAGAGGAAGACAAGATCAGGGTATTTTGTTTCTCCACTTTCCTTCCTAAAATCTCACCATTGGTTGTGTCTTTGACAGGAGGTACTAGTGAAGCACCTGTCAAACAGCCCAATCTACCTCTCTTTTGTGCAGGTGTGTTGTGTTATAGTAATCACATCTACTCCTTGTCCACTCAGACCTGAGGTTGATCATGGGTTGTGACTCTTAGAATTCTTCATTATTCACTACTTCTTGTTCTTTCCTTGTATTTGATCCATACATTGTAAGTGGTTCCTATTTTAAACTCTCCTGAAACTACCCACTTTTAGCATGAGGTCTTTCTTGTCACCTTCCTGATTGGTACAACTTCAGGTAAATTCAGCATCCAAAGTTCCTCTAGGACAGAATTTCAAAATAAGATTCTGGGGCCTCCCTGGTGGAGCAGCAGTTAAGTGCCATGCTGCGAAGCTGTCCTCAGCCTCTGCAGCACTGGTTCGATTCCCCGCAGACCAGGGAGAACCCCACATGATGCAGCAGACCTCTCCTGCCTCTCCCGCTGCTCCCCTCAGCAGTGTTTTTGGTCTGCTGCCTGTTCTGCTCCCCACTCTGGCTCTAGTGAATCCTCCCATGCATCTGGCCTGTACCCCAGTTCTTGTATAAAATAAATAAAGCTTTAAAAAAAATAAGATTCTGAACTCATGCTGTTTATATTGTTGACAAATCAGAGACACACTCCTGACCAGATGACATTAGGGCATAAAGACCACCAAGATCATGAATATTACTTGCCTGCAGTGGCCTACAGAGGAAATATACATGGAACTAAAGGCACTGGGAACTAAAGGTATCAAGAGACTGTGGCAGTAAATCCCTAAAGGTACAATATTGTAAAGAGTCAGAGGCTACTTCTGATGATGACAGAGTACACACGGGGAAAAGGAAGAATTAAAAGTTGAAAATACAAACTTTATTTTTTTTTAATATTAAATTTTATTTTTATATTCCCCCATACAATTGCAAACGCCCCATTCTGACCCCAATCCTTCCCCTCCCGCCCCCCACCCCCCAAAAAGTGTCTCTGGTTCATAGTTTTTTGTTGATTTTGATTTTCACTTTCTTATATTCATTTTCCTGGTCCCTTATTTAAGTTTTCTAGATTCCTGCTATGAGTGAGACCATCCGGTATTTTTCTTTTTCTTTTTGGCTTATTTCGCTGAGCATGATCCCTTCCAGCGCCATCCATGTTGCTGCAAATTGCATGTGTTTATCTTTTTTGAATGCTGAGTAATATTCCATGGTATATAGGTACCACATTTTCTTGGTCCAGTCATCTATTTTTGGGCATTTGGGCTGTTTCCAAAGCTTAGCTATTGTAAACAGTGCTGCTATAAACATAGGGGTGCAGGTGCTCTTTGGAATTGATGTTTCTGTGTCCTTTGGGTAAATACCTAGGAGTGGAATTGCTGGATCATATGGAAGCTCTATGTTTAGTAGGTCCAGAAATCTCCACACAGCTCTCCATAGTGGTTGGACCAGTTTGCACTCCCACCAACAGTGCAGAAGAGTTCCTTTTTCTCCACACCCTCGCCAACATTTGTTGTTGCTAGTTTTTTTAATATGTGCCATTCTCACTGGTGTGAGATGGTATCTCATGGTAGTTTTGATTTGCATTTCCCTGATGACAAGTGATGTTGAACATTTTTTCATATGTCTGTTGGCCATTTGCATTTCCTCTTCAGAGAAGTTTCTTTTTAGCTCTTCTGCCCATTTTTTGACTGGATTATTTTCTTTGTTGTTGCTGAGTCTCATCAGCTCTTTGCAGATTTTTGTGATCAGTCCTTTATCATTAGTGTTGGGTGCAAAAATGTTCTCCCAGTTGGTGGGGTTTCTCTTTGTTTTTGTTATTGTCTCTTTTGCTGTGCAGAAGCTCTTTAATTTGATGTAGTCCCAGCTGTTTATCTTTGTCTTCACTATCACTGCTTTGGGTGATGTGTCTGTAAAGATGTCTTTGATGTGCAAATCCCGTACTGTTTCGCCTATATTTCCTTCTATGTATTTTATGGTTTCAGGTCTTATGTCTAGTTCTTTAATCCATTTTGAGTTGATTTTTGTGTATGGTGTGAGGTAGTGGTCAAGCTTCATTCTTTTGCATGTAGCGACCCAGTTTTCCCAGCACCATTTATTGAACAAACTTTCTTTGCTCCAATGCATAGTCTTTGCTCCTTTGTCAAAAATTAGTTGACCATAAATCTGTGGGTTTATTTCTGGATTTTCTATTCGATTCCATTGGTCTGTATGTCTGTTCTTGTTCCAATACCATGCAGTTTTGATGATTATGGCTTTGTAGTAGAGTTTGAAGTCTGGGAGTGTGATGCCTCCATTTCCTTCTTTTTTTTTCAGTAGAGCTTTGGCTATTCGGGGTTTTTGGTGATTCCATATGAATTTCATGAATAATTGTTCTATTTCTTTGAAGAATGCCATTGAGATTTTGATTGGAATAGCATTGAATCTGTATATTGCTTTTGGTAGGATGGCCATTTTAATAATGTTTATTCTTCCAATCCATGAGCAGGGGATGTCTTTCCATTTCTTTGTGTCTTCTTCTATTTCTTTTAACAGTGTTTTATAGTTTTCTTTGTATAGGTCCTTTACCTCTTTTGTTAGATTTATTCCCAAATATTTGATTTTTTTTGTTTCGATAATAAAAGGGGTGGTTTTTTTTATTTCTTCTTCTTCAGATTTATTGTTTGTGTATAGGAAGGCTACTGACTTTTGCGTGTTGATTTTGTATCCTGCCACTTTACTGAACTGATTGATGAGTTGAATTAGTTTGAAAATACAAACTTTAAAGAATTCTTAGTGCTATGTACTAAATGATAACACCCTCCCCCCATTAACTGTTGAAGCTTTAACCCCTAATGCGACCATCTTTGGAGACAGGGCTTTTAGCAGATAATTAGGGCTAAATGACATTATGTAGCCCTGTAGGGTAAAGAAAATGTCAGGCTTTTCTGCCCTTCCTCCATCAGGATAGATGATGGATCCTTGTCCTGAATGCATGCCTGATGGCGGGCACCTGGAATAGGGTGTCGGCATAGGTAGATGGGATTCAGCTGAGCTAAGACTGTGCTTTTAAGGGCGGCGTCACGGGGACACCAGCAGCAGCAGCAGAAGCCGAAGCCGAAGCCGAAGCCGAGAAGCAGCAGAACGAACGCTAGAGAGTCCAGATAGAGTGAAGACTTGCTGGGGGCTGGGAGGCCTGGCAGCCTCCCAGCCCCCCAGCCAGCACCCCTGCCTGCCATATGCCTGGTGAACCCCAATAAAAAACCTGCAAAACTACTGAGGACTCTGACTCCTCCTTACCCGGTCTGCATGGGATCAGAAAACCTGCACCGCGTCCAGTCCTGCCCTTACAAGCCCTCATTTGATAGAACTGGTGTCCTTAAAATCAGAGACACTTGAACTTCTTTTCTCCCCCAATGACACTCGCACTTCCTTTTTCACACATGTGAGAAGGTTACATCTGGCAAGCTAGGAAGAGAGCCCTTATCCAAAACCAAATTGGTTGGGACCTTGACCTTAGAATTCCCAGCCTCCAGATTTTTAAGAAAATTCATTTCTGTTGTCTAAGTCATCCAAAAATATGGTATTTTATCATGGCAACCTGACGAGATTAATACCCAGAGAAAACTATAAAATCTTCATAGCAACTTTGAAGGAGTCATTTATCCTCTGAAGTTGTAGGGCAGAGGAACCTGACTACATCACAAGGCTGTGGTGGCAAAAAATCAGGGAGCATCTGGGCGCCAAAGATATTAGACCAAGGAAGACAAACCATAAGATGATCAGGTCAATTTTATTGACACTTCTAGAGATACATGTTGTATTTCCAGATTCTAATTCTAAATTGGATAATAAATTGCTACCCCTACAAACCTAAATTGCAATCTAAATGGGTACCTGTAGGGGCAGGAATGGACACAGTGCAGGTTTTCTATGATCCCATGCAGACCGGGTAAAGGAGGAATCAGAGTCCTCAGTGGCTTTTTGTAGGCTTTTATTGGGATTTAGCAGGTACATGGCAGCAGGGGTGCTGGGGGTCAGTAGGCTGGCTGGCCTCCCAGCCCCCAGCAGGTCTTCACTCTGGGCTCTCCGGCCTTCTCTCGGCTTCTTCTTTCGGCTTCTCCTCGGCTTCTATTCGTTCTCGGCTTCTTGGCTTCTGCTGGGGTCCCCAGACGCCGCCCTTAAAAGCCCAGTCTTAGCCCAGGTGAATCCCATCTACCTATGCCCACACCCTATTCCAGGTGCCCGCCATCAGGCATGCACTCAGGACCGCAAAGATCCATCATCTGTCCTGATGGCGGAGGGCAGAAAAGCCTGACATTTTTCCTTACCCTACAGTACCTTTTACTTTCAAACACAGTGATGTGAGAAATATAGCAGGGCACAATACTTTTAGTTCTCCAGGCTTAGATAATTATGACATGCAAAGAGGAAGAAAGTTCCAAACACTGATGACATCAATCTGTCACATTTCCCTCATGAAGGACTTAATTGTGTGTTCAGGCCAATGGAATCTATCAGCATTTGTTAGTATTTAATAGCCTGCAGGTAAAAATCCTTTTAGGAAGATGGGGCACTCTTTGGTGACCACTTTCCCAGGGAACTTTTTCAAATCCACAGGATGTTCTGAGTCTCCTGGACCTCAATGAAAGTAGCCAGTTCTACTTTATTTTTTATGATATGGTTCTGAGGTGTAACCACAGTACAGAGTCATTTTCAGTCTCATGACCATCAATTTGGAATCATAAAAGAAACACTTGAAATGCAAACAATAGTGACAAGACACAGAAACTGACCATGCCAAAGGGAAGACTGCTTAACACTCATATGTAAAATGCCCATTTCTCCTGACAATTCCTCTTAACTGCTTGTGGGGAAAGCAGAACCAAAGAACAGCCAGAGTTAAAGCCTACCTGGTCACAGTTAATTACATTCACAAAGACCTGGCCATGCCATAACTTGCCCTGGAAAAAATTTGGCCTCTGACCCTACCCAAGAAACAAATTCCCAGTAAGTCAACAGAGCCCTGAGTATGAAATCTTGACTCCAATTTGAAGAAGCAAAACGAACGAGATCATCATTTCTTCAACATAAACCACATTTTCCAGACCTGCACTGTCTAGTACAGTAGTGTAGGGGCAGAAATGACCACTGAGCAGGTTTTCTGATATCCAGCAGACCAGGTGTAAGGGCTGGAACAGGACACAGTGCAAGGTTTTCTGATCCAGCAGACCGGGTAAAGGAGGAGTCAGAGTCCTCAGTGGCTTTTGCAGGTTTTTTATTGGGATTACCAGGTACACGGCAGGCAGGGATGCTGGGGGGCCGAGAGGCTGGCAGGCCTCCCAGCCCCCAGCAAGTCTTTACTCATACTGGGCTCTCCGGCACTCTCTGCTTCTCTGCTTTTGGCTTCTCTTTGAGCTTCTCCTTGGCTTCTGCTGCTCTTCTTCTCTTTCGGTTTCTTCTGCTTCAGCTTCTACTCGTGTCCCTGTGACGCTGCCCTTAAAAAGCACAGACTCAGCCCAGGTGAACCCTATCAACATCTGCCCACACCCTATTCCAGATGCCCGCCATCAGGCATGCATTCAGGATCGCAAGGATCCATCATCTAATCTGATGGCAGGAGGGCAGAAAAGCCTGACATTTTTCCTTACCTACACCAGGTAAAGGAGGAGTCAGCGTCCTCAGTGGTTTTTGCAGGTCTTTTATTGGGATTACCAGGTACACGGCAGGCAGGGGTGCTGGGAGGCCTGCCAGCCTCCCAGCCCCCAGCAAGTCTTCACTCTATCTGGGCCCTCCGGCCTTCTCTGCTTCTCTCCTCTTCTGTTCGTTCTCAGCTTCTTGGCTTCTGCTGGTGTCCCCGTGACGCCGACCTTAAAAGCCCAGTCTTAGCCCAGGTGAATCCCATCTACCTATGCCCACACCCTACTCCAGGTGCCCACCATCAGGCATGCATTCAGGACCGCAAGGATCCATCATCTGTCCTGATGGCGGGAGGGCAGAAAGGCTTGACATTTTGCCTTACCCTACAAGTAGCCACTTGCCTCACTTGAGTCTTTAAATTTAGTCTTTAATTTAGTCTTTGCCTAAAGTTAAACATTTTAAATTAATTTCTTTGGTTGTATGTAGGGTAAAGAAAATATCAGGCTTTTCTGCCCTTCCGCCATCAGGATAGATGATGGATCCTTGTCTTGAATGCATGCCTGATGGCGGGCACCTGGAATAGGGTGTGGGCATAGGTAGAGGGTTTCAGCTGAGCTAAGACTATGCTTTTAAGGGCGGCGTCACGGGGGGGCGCCAGCAGCAGCAGCAGCAGCAGCAGAAGTCGAAGCAGAAGCCGAGAAGCAGCCGAGAAGCAGCAGAACGAACGCCAGAGAGTCCAGATAGAGTGAGGACTTGCTGGGGGCTGGGAGGCCTGGCAGCCTCCCAGCCCCCCAGCCAGCACCCCTGCCTGCCATATGCCTGGTGAACCCCAAATAAAAAACCTGCAAAACTACTGAGGACTCTGGCTCCTCCTTTACCCGGTCTGCATGGGATCAGAAAACCTGCACCGTGTCCTGGTCCTGACTTTACATTGTACTAGTCTCATTTTAAGTGCTCAGTAGCCACAGTGGCTCATTCTGTTGGACCACACCGAACTTAGAAGGGCCAGCATACAGCCGATACCCATCTTTTGGGCAGAATTGGTCTGGATAGCTACTGTATGCTGGCACTGTCACAAGAAACTTGTGAGGGAGGATATAATGGTTCCATTTTATATGTACAGAAACTCAAGTTCACGGGCATTCAGTAGCTCCTCAAAGCCTCCCATCCACTTTTTCCTAAATGTGTATCTGTTCACCTTTACTGAGTCTGCATGAATAATGTATCTTCATGCCAAGGCGACTGTCATCCCTCGTGGTGGGTTGGGAAGGAAATTAAGGTCTGAAATGTTCCCCTGCTAGGACTACCAAAGGTAATGGTGAAGATCAAATTCATTTTCAACCTCAATATCGTCAAAGAAAAAGAAAAAGCGGGGTAGTATCATTTTTTTCTAAAGTCATCCTTTTTCACATTCTCACCAGCACACTTCTGTTTTTGTTTTTTCTTAATGCGTAGGGTTGATATGCTGAAATCCAAACATGTTTTCCCATATGCTTCTCTTTTCCCTTTCATGAGTTTCCTTTAGTACTAAATCTGTGCCATGTTTTCATTAGTTTTGTAGCAATATTGTTGACATTTTTGAGAGCTACATGATGACTGAGAAACTGATGAACCTTTAATTTGCCCTCTTAAAAGTTCAAATGAGGGAAGGACGCTTATATGCAAGTATGAAAGTAAGTTACCTTGTATCCAAATACATTTTAACAAAGTCTGAGGATTGATCCCTATATCTTATTAGGTATTTATTACATTGGTATTTGCCCCTGTAGGAAAATATTTTCTGTTCTCTTCTCCCTGACAGCATTCCCACTACTCGAAGTTTGTTGAAAAGACAAATTCAAATTTGAGACAGTGAGATGATCATCCCTCAGTCAAACCCATGACTCTTTTCTCTGCTTCTAAACCAGCTCTATTTCCATCACAAATTCTCTCAACATCTGATGCAGAGTGGCAGAGGGGGTCGTGAGTTACAGCTGAGCTCACAGGAATGATTTGTGAGCCTTGGTATTTGCACACGTGTGGCCATGGGGGACCTCTCTGGCCAGACCACTCGTTTTTCCCCCACATCTGTTGGTTAATCGGAAATCCAAATGTACAAGACAGCACTGGGGACCAGAGGGAGTGTGTGACCCACTCTGGAAAAATTCTCATTCTTGAAACAAACTGTGGAGTCATGTGATACTGATTCAGAGATTTCCAGATAAATTTGCACAAATGCCAACCATGTATCTTTTGAATAAAAACCATGACACCCACTCAACATGGTCCAGGGGGTGGCAAGAGACCTCAGCAGAGCTGCTTTGCCACTGACAATCTGTCACTCTCATCAGCTTCACATCCCTCTCCTTGTCTTTCTGTATATTCCTTGCTTTCCTCTACCTCTGCTTTTCCCATTCTTCCTTCTCAGCTTCTGTTTTTCCATATTTCCACTTCCCAGGAGAAGATTCAGGGTCAAATTCTAGGTGCACAGACAACTGAGAGCTCTACCAAGGTTGTTCCACAACACTTACCTATATTCTTTGGGCACAGTGATGTTCTTCCTTTAAACCCTCTTAAAATGCAAAATACTGTCCTCTAAAGGAGAGTAAACTAAAGTTAAAGTTCCCAGAGCTTTCACATGGACGACTTTTCTGGGGAGACAGACTGCCTGAGAGTAGTAAAAGGAGCAATCCAGATGTACATGAGCTGTTGCTATTCTAGGGAGGAGAAAAGAATGAAAAATAAAAATTCTTGGCAATGATTTCAAATGGCACCCTGTTTGAGGCAGGACTGGTGACCAGCCAGTAACCACCTGTCTAACCATCCCAGGAGTTGGCAGCCTGAAGTCTCTGGCCTGGTTATACTCTTTGCTAAGGATTTTTAACATCACCCTTGGCTCAGGCATATTAAAAATATTATTCTTTTTGGCCTAATGACAGCCCTATGTACTGGTGTAACCTTCGGAATGCTTCAAGAGGCAGAGAACACAAAATACTACAGAAGTTAACTTAAACTAAAAGGAAGCAGGCTGGTTCGTGTGACTGGAGGTTTTGGGGGCTACTTAACAATAATTTCAAGAAGCCGCTGGTTTTCTCTTTTCCACTGGCTAGCCGGCATCTATTCTACTTTAAGCCTGTTTTCCTCCTGATCCAGCCATGTGAACTTCATGGCTCCTGATTAGGTCTAGTAAAAGAGAGACTTGGGTTGCTTCTGGAAGCTCTCTCAAGGAGCAAAGAAAAACAAACTAAATATCCATCAACAGATGATTGGATAAAGAAGATGCAATACAGAGATACATATATATAGATAGGCAAGTAGGTAGGTAGGTAGGTAGGAAGGTAGAAAGATAGATAGATAGATAGATAGATAGATAGATAGATAGATAGATAGATAGATAAACAGATAGATGATCCACACAATGTAACACTATTCAATTGAGAAAAAAATAAAATCCATTTGAAACAACATGGATGAAACAAGAGGATACTCTCCTAAGTGAAATAACTCAAACAGAGAAACAAACACAGTATGATTTCACTCATAGGTGGGATGTAAGGAAACAAAATAAAGTGAAATAAATACATTCAGAGAACAGATCAATGGTGACATGAGGTGCTGGGGATGGGTGAAATGAGTAAAGGGGTCAAATGTATGACAACGAATGAAACGAGACTTCTGGTGTACTCTACACAGAGGTCAAAATATAAAGCTGGATATTTGAAATGTATATAATGTTATAAACCAATGTTACCTCAATAAAACTTTATTCAAAAAAATAAAGGAGCAAAGGGAACTTGGCCAGAAAGTCATAGCAAAGCTTGCTTTGCAGATCATCATCCAGGACCATTCTGGGGAGAAGGGATTACTATTAAGTTTGCCACAGACTGGGTGGTGGAACCAGCTCCTGAGACCACGAGTGTGGTAGGTACATAGCTGAATGGATGGGGGGTCAGCTAGGAAGGAGAAAGGAAGCAACGCATACCAAATAAGCACCCAGCAGGGTGCACTACCTGCTTAGCTCTTTTATATCCACTTCACACACCCCCTGCCCCCCGCCACTAGGCCAGTGATACTCAGTGTAACCCTGAAACCAAAGATGCTCACAGACTGACCTCTGTCTGTAGAAAGGAGTACAGGAATGGAGAGGAAGCATTTAGTCACTTCCACATAGAAATGTTATGGTGTACAATCTAGTAATAATAAAACATGGGTTTGTATTGCACATGCTTTGTATTTTTTCTAGCAATTCCATTTTATTGTACTTTACAAAGCTACTGGTCCATCATGGATTATTTCAAACTCAAAAACCAGTCCTTCACGACAGATTCTTTGGAAAATGCTGCATTAGACTCAAAATCTGTGTGTGGAGGCACACATGAGTCCCCACGAGTCTCTGCAACTAGGACAGCATTTGCACACAGCTGACTCCCACTCAGTGTTTGTTGACTGAATCAATGGACAAGGGATAAAACTGTAATTGAAGCCCGGATTTTCACATTCCAAACCCAAAACTGCCTTAATTGTGCCTAATGTTTTCTAAGGAGGTAAAAATGTCACCTGACCTCAGGATTCTTTCACACTTAGAAAGTGGCAAATGACCTCATCTGGAGACAAAGTCAAAAATGGCTATGAAAGTGGTGTGAGTCTCACTAAATTGGAGTTGAGAACGCAAGGGCTGGCAACTTTGAATACACTGGGGTCCTGCCAACCTGGCCACCTGATCTTTTCAGGAGCTCCTTGGGGATCACAAAGCACCTGCTGGGCTAAGGAAGGGGGGTGACCAGAAGGGGGCATGTCCCAGAACTCAGAGTGAGCCAGGCAGACCATGAAAATTAACTTTTGCATTTGTGAAATTTTGTGATGGAGGAAGGAGAGATGGCATCTCAGCTCCACAAAGAATTATGCAAAAGCCTTTATTACATTTGAGACGGGACTATCCTCTATCCTCTTGGCTCCCAAGTAGAACCTGGGAACCAGCTCCCAAACACTTCCTGTCTGCTATGCATGTCAGTCATCCTGCTATTTTAATTAAATGCCAACATAGTGTTAGAAATCCCCAGGATACACTATTTTTATTTATGAAGTACTATTTCTAAAAATAGATCTCTCTGCATTAAAGTATCCCTGCAGGTCTTGAAGTGTGCTCTAGACCTCCCTGTCCACACCAATTACCAGCCAAGCTAGGGTTTAATGCCAATGGACAGGTCACCTTTTGTTTTTGTTTTTTTCCTTTAACATAGAAGAATTAATGGCACTATCTGCTTGTGAAACCTCACTGATTAAAAAACTTAGTTTTTCTTCTTCCTTTCGAAAGCCATAAATGAGGTGGGGGTGGGGTGCAGTAGGATAAAAGTAGGAATTTCAGCACACTCTCCTTCCCAAAACTGCTTTAGGATTCCCCAGGTCCTTTAATCTATCTGTCTTTAAACAGTGGAGGAAAAACAATGCATTTACATGAGTAAACAACCACTTTCATTTCAAATAGGGATTTAATCTGTTGACTTAAAGGATTTAAAGCAAATAATTCAAAAAGCCTACCAAGATGCCACTTATCATTTTTTGCCTTTAAAGAAAAGGCTGGCCAATTTTTGGAGCACTCGTTAAATTTAGTTAAGGAGCAAACAAATCAGGATATGATAATTTAATCATAGCATCGGGCTGGGGCCTTTTCCACTGAGTGTAAAGGAGCTCATTATTTAAACTTTATCCCCTGAGTTCGTGCACACACACATACACACATGTATACACACACATACACACACATATACACCCACACATACATATACCCATACACACACATACACAGATGAAACACTTTTGTGTCATATCTTAGGTACACAATGAGCAATAATAACTATGGTGCTGAGAACTGTTTTTTTGCTTGATATAAATTAGGTGTCTCCAGAGAAGGATATGGGAAGTACTTTGGGTGACAATAGTGTCTCCTGTGATTACATTCATGCTCACAATCCTGGTGTGGGTGGAGTAGAGGAGAATTGCCATCACTTTGAGTTACTTGCTAATCAAGTATTCAAGAGAAACCCATACATATTATTATCTTTCTGTTGTTATATTAATTACCATTTTTTACCTTTTTAAAGTTTTTAAAACTTTAAAAGTTTAGAACTTTAAAACTTTAAAAGTCTAGTTATTTTTCATAACTAGAGTTGGCATTCTCTGAATTTGTATAAATCTTTAGTATATAGCAAATTCATAATGAAGGGAAGACTAGACTTCTCTCCAACTATAAATGGGGCTGCTCTCTCTGGGAGTCATGTGCATTGTCTTCAGCCCAGGGCCTGGCACAGAGTTGATGCTCAGTGAACATTTGCCACGTTGATGGAAACATGTGGCCCAGCTGCGTCTTTGGAGAGAGCCCAGACCACACGCAGAGGTCACATGCCGGGCTCTGACCATGCCCTCACTGAGCTTCTAGCCAGCAGCCCGCCAATGCATTGAGCTTTTAGAGGGTAGCAGTCCAGCTTTAAATCACCTCAGGTGATGCTACATTGAGAAGGAATGATCATCGTGCACATTCCCGATTAAAATAAATGTTGTTGACGTACAACTCTAAGTATTGCATGATCCATTACTCAGTAATAGAAAACTGGAACAGATTTGTAACTCTTGAACTTCTTGGCTATACATCTGTTTCTCTACTTAGAATATAACCTTAGGCAGCTATATCGTTGCAGAGTTTTCTTTCCCCTCCCAACAAAGGAAAAAAAGTGTCACAGGCAGATTTACCCTAAGCATGTCATAGAAATTCTTACATCAAGCATTATAAAATTCAAAAGAATTCTTAGATAAAGGACCTTCCTGTTGGCAGTTCTTGTTAACAGAGTAGTTGGTCTTTTCAGTGAACCAAATATATTTCCTCTATCCAAATTATTCTCTCCTCAAACAGTGCAAACCAGAATAAGTAGGATAAAAGTAAATTCCTATGGCAGTAGCCCTGCTAAAGCAAAGATCAACCCTTGGTAACTCTGCTATAAAGGTTTTCATCCCTGATCATTTTTCACAGTAGCTTGAAGCTGGGTGTCACTCAGATTGGGTGTCACTCACCATGAAGCTGGGTGTCACTCAGCTCCACTATCATCATGCTTCTGACCCCTAAATCTACACCCAAACCTTTATCCTTACAACTTCTCAGTGAGGAGTCTAGTATCTGCTCTCTCCAGAGTGCCTATGACCTGTTGCCTTGAGTTTGGGGAACATAAAAAAAGCGGTCAGGGTTCCACAAAGAAATGAAAAGAGATCCCATACCCATGGATTGGAAGAAATAGCATCATCAAAATGGTCATCCTACTGAAAGCTATTTACAGACTCAATACAATTCCAATAAAAATCTCAACTATATTCTTCAAAGAAATATAACAAATATTGATGAAATTCATATGGAACCACAAAAAAACCTTGAATAGCCAAAGCTCTCCTGACTAAAAAGGAGAATGGAGATATCACACTCCCAGACTTCAAACTATAATACAAAGTCATAATAATTAAAGCAGTATGGTACTAGAACAAAAGCAGACATACAGACCAAAGTAATCAAATAAAAACCCAGAATAAACCCACATATTTGTGGACAACTAATTTTTGACAAAGGAGCAAAGAATATGCAAGGGAGCAAGGATAGTTTGTTCAATAAATGGTGCTGGGAAATCCTGACTGTTACAAGCAAAAGAATGAAGATAGACTACTACCTGCACAAAAACCAACTCAAAATGGATAAATGAACTGAACATAAGACCTGAAACCATAAAATATATAAAAGAAAATATAGTCAAAACACATGACATATATCTCAGTAACACCTTTAAAGGCACATTCTCCCAAAGCAAAGAAAGTGAATGAAATGATAAACAGCTGGGATTACATCAATCAAAAAGCTTCTGTATAGGAAAAAGAGAGGCTAATCAAAACAAAGAGACACCCTACTGATTGGGAGAAAAATTTTGCATACAATATAACTGATAAGGGACTGATCACAAAGATATACAGAGAGCTGACATGACTCAACAAAAATGAAGTAAACAATCCAGTCAAAAAATGGGCAGAAGAACTAAAAAGACACTTCTCCAAAGAGGAAATGCAAATGCCCAACAAGTATATGAAAAAATGTTCAACATCACTTATAATCAGAGAAATGCAAATCAAAACCACAATGAGATACCACCTTACACAAATGAGAATGGCACATATTAAAAAAAAATAGGCATCAATAAATGTTGGTGAGGATGTGGTGAAAAAGGGACTCTCCTACACTACTGGTGGGAATGCAAACTTGTCCAACCACTACGGAAAGCTGTGTGGAGATCCCTCAAACTACTAAAAATGGAGATACCATATAATCTAGCAATTCCACTTCTAGGAATCTACCCAAAGGACACAAAAGCATTCATTCCAAAGGATACTTGCACTCCTATGTTTATTGCAGCACTATTTATAATAGGTAAGATATGGAAACAACCCAAATACCCAAAAACAGATGACTGGATCAAGAAGATGTGTTATCATTACACAATGGAATATTATTCAGCAATTAACAAAGATAAACTCATGCCATTTGCAGCACCATGGATGGAGCTGTAAGGGATCATGCTCCATGAAATAAGCTAAAAGGAAAAAGAAAAATATCGATTGTTTCACCTATAGGAGGAATGTAGGGGAACCAAATAAGGGATCAGGAAAAAAACAATAATAATAAATTTTTAAAAATCAGCAGGCAACTATAAATCAGAGATATTCTTCAAGGGAGGGACAAGGTGAGGGATCAAATTAAGGGAGAGAAGAGCACAAGGGCCTATGGTGATGGTTCACGGGTGAACTGGTGGTGGCAATTTTATGGGGAATACACCTAAAAGGAGAAAGCATACAAACATGCATTGCACAAAAATGAACAATGATGTTAAATACATATATAAAAATAAAAAAGAAATTTTTAAAAAGAAAAATATCAGGCTTCAAGGAGCTGACAATTTCATAATGAAGTCATTTTCTGCAGTAAAATCTAAATAGGGAAGATTGGATCCCAAGCACCAAGTGTGTCAGAACTTAAAACACACTTCCCTATGGAAACAAGCAAATTATTCAGAAGCAAACTTTTAAAGTTCAATGCAGTAACAAACTGGGACTGACCAAGTGACTGATATCAAACTTTTACATTCCATCACATTTATTACATGACATCTTAATCACATATGCCAATGTGAGCTCCTGGAGGAGGAAACTCCAGATGATAACCATTTCTGTGTTCCCAGTAGATGCTAACACTGGTCTTGGAATATAGTATTGGCTCAAATGATATTTGAGAAAGGATGGGGTGTGAGTCTAAATCACATATAGTATTGTAAACCTATGTTGTCAAAAATAATAAGTTTAAAAAAATAAACTGTGAGAGCGACCCGATAAAAGTTATTACATAAAAAAGTCTACTGTAAAAGCTTCCAAACTACAAGCAACTGATGCATTTGTCATCTTTGCAAAGGGGCATCTTTGCAAGATGGTGAGTAGAGAGATTCTGTCAGACAAAATGGCTCCGATTTGCTTTCTTCTGGCTGAGTCAAGCCCAACCACTGCAGCAGCGAGGCCAACACTTAGCTACACAATAATCATTAAAGATTTTGTAGGGTTCCAGCTATTAAATTAATTCACATTATCCAGCAATTGTTTGCTAAATTACATGTAAGCTCAAAATTTCCAAAAGAGAAAAATGATCTTATTTGTAGTGTGTTTGTGTGGTTGATACGAGGGAGGGGAGACCAGGGAGGAGAGGATGAGTTTAGAACCCAAAATTAAACTTACACAATTTCACAATTAGTTGTTTTCCTCTGTGTTTTTTACCCCCAGTACCAGGGGCCTTTGGTGCCAGATCACAGTACTTCTGCTCCACTGGTTCCAGCCACAGCTGAGATGCACAGCTCTGTGGGAGCTCAACTGCAGCTGCCACCAGCAGCAGCCCACCTCAAAGCCCTTGCCTTTTGCTTAGGGGCTGCTCTGCTGCCTGGGTCCACACCCAAGAGCATCTACCCCTTGGTAGATGCATCTACCCCTTGGTAGATTCTTGTCACTGAATAAATGCTCCAACTTCCTGGCTGCAGGCAGAAAACCTGGAGGCACTGAGTCCTTATTAGCAACAGCAGAAATCTCAATAATGTACATTGATTTGCCTGTTCTTCTTGTCTTGTCTCACTCCCCCCAGTCCATCACTCCTATTTCCTAAGATCACTGTATAAATAACTCTGTGTACCAAATCCTTGTGTCAGGCTCTATTTTCAGGCAACCAGATTAATACTAGACTTAAATATGAGCAGGTCAGAAAATGACTCCAAAATGAAAAATCATGAAATAAACAAGGATGTGCAAGAAAAATTATGAATCTATGTCTGGTTCAGGTAGTAAATGTTTTAGAGAAATATTCCAAGTATGAGGTATGATAATGATGATCAAAATCATTTTCATCCACATCACTGAGCACTAGCCTATGTGCTAGGGCCTTGATGTAAGGGCTGTGTACATACCTTACTTAAATCCCAAAATATCCCCAAAGGAGAACTTACATTATTATTCTCTTGGTCATTTTTGACTTAGAACTCTTTGTGGATATAATAAAATTCTTTAAAAAATCATCTACTTGGACCTGACACTGTGGTGGGCGCTACTTAAATTAATATTTCTTTGATTAGTCATTGAAAGTATTTGAAGGACTAGGGGCCTCCCCGGTGGCGCAGCGGTTGAGCGCTGGGTTGCGAAGCTGCCCTCGGCCTCTGCAGCGCAGGTTCGATCCCCGGCTACTCCCCGGCCACCAGAGGAGGGTCCCACATGGTGCGCAGACCTCTCCTGCCGCCCGCTGCTCCCCTCAGCAGTGTACCTCGGTCCTTCTGCCTGCTCTGCTCCCTGCTCAGGCTCTGGTGAATTCTCTCACCCTCCCGCGCTCCTGACTGTACCCAGTGCATATATAAACAAACAATCAAACAAACAAACAAATAAATAAATAAATACATGCCTCTTTTAAAAAAAATAAATAAATAAATAAGAAAGTATTTGAAGGACTAGATAGGAAATTGTAAGTACATTTCATTTGTCCTGGCACAACTGTGAATAAAAGGTAAACTCCAAAGCAAGAGGATATATAAAACATGTTTCCTAATGATGTGGTTTCATTCAAAACAGGGGGTATTGAGGACATGGGAAAGGAGCCAGAGGAGATAGATAAATGGACAGGTAGACCTGGGTAGAGGTCAGGGAAGAAGAGCAGGAAGCTATAAGGAAGCAGATTCCTTTGAACATTCTAACACTTCTACATGTTTTGCAGCTATTTCTCTATCAACCAGAATTCCAGCTATTCTGGAAAACTATAGTAAGCAAAATGGTATAGTATTGAATTAAAAATAGACAAATAGACCCATGAAATAGAATTGAAAGCCCAGAAATAAACCCACACATACATGGATAGTTAAATTAAAACAAAGGAGCCAAGAATATGCAAGAAGAAAGCAAAGTTTATCCAACAAATGGGGTTGGGAAAACTGGAGAGTCACATGAAAAAGAATAAAACTAGATCACTACCTCACACCATATACACAACTTGACTTAAAATGTGTTCAGGGTTTGGATATAAGATCTAAAACCATCAAATACATAGAAGAAAACATAAGCAAGATACTTCACAACATTGACTAAATTGATGTCTTTGGGACCCAACTGCAACAGCAGGGAGTCAAAAGTAAAAACAAACAAATGGGACTACATTAAACTAAAAAACTTCTGCAGAGTGAAAGAAGCTATCAGTAAAATGAAGAGACACTCTACCATATGGGAGAAGATACTGGCATTTATATATCTCAAAAGGGGCTAATATTCAAAATCTACAAGGAACTACTACAACTCAACAAAAGAAAACAAATAATCCAATTTAAAAATTGGCAGAAGATCTGAATAGGCAGTTCTCAAAAAGAGACATACAGACAGTCAACTGGCACAAGAAAAAGTGGCCATCATCACTTATCATCAGGGAAATGCAAAGCAAAACCACAATGGGATACTACCTCACATCTGTAAGAATGGCCCATATCAAAAAAAACAGAAACACCAAGTGTTGGTGAGCACATGGAGCAAAAAGAGCCCACCATTGGTGGGAATGTAGACAGTCAAGATGACAGTTCTCAAATCATTAAAAATAGATCTAATATATCACAGCAATTCTACTTTGAAGTATTTACCCAAAAATGCAAAAATGCTAATTCAAAGGGACATAAGCATGCCTATGTTCATTGTAGCACAATTTACAATGGCCATGCTAAGGAATCAACCTAAGTGCCCAATGACAGAGTAAATTAAGAATGGTCTATATACACAATGGAATACTACTCAGCTATAAGATGAAATTGCCATTTGCAACAATACATATGGTACTAGAGGGGATTATGCTGAATGAATTAGAAGGAGAAAGACAAATACTCGATTTTACTCATACATGGACCATAGAGAAAACAAAGGAACAGACAAAAATAAACCAAAACAAACTCTAGAAATCTAACTGCATAATTGAGTTTCCAGAAGAGGGTGGGGAATTAAGGGAAAAACAGTCCCCATAGACTGTGGTAGAAAATTATTGGTACTTTGCTGGTGGGCATGGTGTGACAAAATATATTTGAAGAGGCATGAACCTATACTCTAAATTGTATACAATGTCATAAAACAGCATCACCTCGATAAAAAAATAATATACATATTTTTTTAATACTATTGCAGACAACAGGACAGCACCAGAACCTTTTAAAAGACATTGGGGATTCCTGCCACTATAATTTCTCTCAGAACTGCCTCTTTCAGCCCCTACAGAGAGCACATGTGTAGAGAGTTAATGTTTATATCATGTACCTTGCTCTCCCCTCCCCAAAAGGAACACAGTGAGTTTCAAGAAGTTTGCAATTCATGGATTAATCATTAACCAATTAGTAATTAGTTATTTCCTCTTGAGAACAAAAATTAAAAGACACCAGGACTATAAGAGACTGGGGTGAGCTCTTACATGCAAAAGTCACTCAGGACCCAGGTGCCTGATTCCACCCATGTTCTCTTTGAACTAGGCAAAGATATGGAGAGAAGCAGGGAGCCAGAACAGGCACAGAAAGAAAGAGACACCACGTGGCAGCAAGCAAAAAGGAGCAGAAAACTAAGATGGAGACAGAAAACAAGTAAGAGTAGCTGTTTGGGATACTGATCATTTCCTAGTTCCTAGAACTAGCACCCATCTGTCTCTGAGTTTCCCTTTCGCCCTGAGCTATCACTGTGTCCCTTCAATAAACTCTGTAGATAGATGATCATGCTTACGTAGTTTTCTGTTCTTTAAAACCAAAGGGGGGCCTCCCTGGTGCCGCAGGCGGTTGAGCACAGCGCTGTGAAGCTGTCCGCAGCCTCTGCAGTACCAGTTCGATCCCCGCTGGCCTCGGAGCAACCCACATGGCGAGCAGACCTCTCCTGTCTTGCCCACTGCTCCCCTCAACAATGCATCTGCAGCTCCGGTTCAATTCCCAGCTGCTCCCCGGCCATTGGAGGAGGGTCCCACATGGCACGCAGACCTCTCCTGCTGCCCGCTGCCCCCCTCAGCAGTGTACTTCGGTCCTTCTGCCTGCTCTGCTCCCCGCTCTGGCTCTGGTGAACTCTCTCACCCTCCCGTGCTTTTGACTATCCAGTGCTTGCATAAATAAATAAATAAATCTTTAAAAAACAAAACAAACAAACAAAAAAAACAATGTATTTCGTCAGACTGCCTGTTCTGTTCCCCTCTCTGACTCTGGTGAATCCTTTCACCCTCCTGCACATCTGGCCTATATCCCGGTTCTTGTATAAATAAAAAATAAATCTTTAAAAAATAATAATAAAAAAGTAAATAAAACCAAAGAAGATGCAAGAAGAACGCTGCTTTATAACCATGGCTTATCTCAGGGCCTGACATATACAGGACCTGAACAAATATTCCTCGACTATTGGGTCAAATAAACACACATTCAATGTCCATACTTACTGACCAATCTGTTGGCTTTTTCAAGCTGAGTAGAAATAAAAGCATTGCCCTGGGCTGTTTAATCCTCCCCAGTAGTGTCACAGTCATTTTGGGGTACTGGGATGAAAAAATGTCACGATGCTAATGAAAGCCTTTGATATTAATTCATAAAGATTAATTCATAAAACCAAGCTCACTAGCTGCATCTAGGGCTCACTCATTCTAGTGAAATTTTCCTTTCAACCAACTTGTCAAGTATTTAACTCTTAGGGTTATCTATAAAAGCACATTGGTGATACCTTTAAAGTCAAAGAACAACTTCTCTTCTTCAAGAGAGTTCACTCATGTGTGATCAACATTTTTAGAGAGGTAAATAATTCTGGCCCTTTCAGAAACTGCAGCAGCTTCTAGAAAGAGCTGAAAGGAAGTGGAAATCAACTTCAGAAAAGTTGGGAAATGATTGGGCTATAAAACAATCTAGGGACACTGACAAGTAAACGCCAACATTTTCCTAGATTAATTTATGTTGAACTGTGATTCATAAAACAGACAGAAAATCTCAAGAGACCAGGAAATTATGAATTTTATCTACTTCTGGATTCCAACAAATGCAAAGACTCTATTCTCACAATGGAGCCCAGGATCCTCTTCCTCTCTGGACAACCAGTAGCTATTCTGCATCTTCTGCATTGGCTGTTCAATCCTCCACTGAAAACCTTTTTATTTAAGGTCAAATGATGTTGATAACCACAAACATAACATTAACAGTAATAATGAAATGGCATCCACAGCACTTACTACCTTGCTCTCTATCATTTCAGCCTACAGTGGGAATGCTATTATTAAGGCTGCCTGGAACACTCCCCAGGGGATAACATTTGTAGCAGCCCTCACAGAAATTTCCCTGGTGAACCCACTGTAGTAGTAGGGCCAGTCCTCGTGGTCATTTCTATGACTGTAAAGCACACCTCAGCAACAAGCATCTCAGAACTTTGAAAAAACAAAATTTATTAAGTCAGGTCCTAGAGAATACACAGCATAACTGTGGCCTCATCATAGGGGTATGGGGGTGTTGGAGGGTTGGTCTGGGGTTCTTTTTTTATTAAGATCCAAGCTAGGGTACCTGGGGTTTCAAGGGCTCACTCTATTGGTGAATTTGAAACATAAGAGTGGGCATCAAAGTGTGGGAAGGGAGAAGCAGGGCCACTAAAGAGGTGAGTCACTAGGTCACCTGGGGATTTCTGAAAGGGGGTTTCATGGTGGGGTGGGGCACCTGGCTCTTTATCTAATTGTGTTACCAGCCATGTGTTTATTTGAGATGTCTGTCTTTGAAATGGTCGCCTCAGCCATAAAAAGTCTAATGTCAGGCACACACATACACCCAGAAAAGCAAGTGGTCAGCCACTTAAATGACACACCTGCCACACACTGACCACTCTCATTTTGGCCCAAGTGCTGGTGGGAAGAAGTTTCCACCTAATCTGAAACCAACTGGAAGCCATGAAAGCAGAACAAGACAGCACCTGGCTCCATTTGTGGGGTCGAACCCACATGCTATCCTAAAGATGATTCAACATTTGGGGAGTCAGACCAAATTGTGGGGAGGAGAAACTATCAGTTATATAAAGAGGAAGCAGTGTAAAGGAAGCAGCACTTACTTACTTGTCTAGGCCTTCATATTGTCCATATTGCCTAATCTTAACCTTCTCTTTGAGCCCTATTCACGTCAAACTTGGGATAAATCTCTACACTTAAGGGCCTTCCTGGTGGCGCAGGCAGTTGAGCGCCGCTCTGTGAAGCTTTCTGCAGCCTCTGCAGTGTGGGTTCGATCCCAGCTGGCTGGTAAGAATCCCACATGGTGAAGTAGACCTCTCCTGATTCACCCACTGCTTCCCTCAGCAGTGTATTTCAGTCAGTCTGCCTGTTCTGTTCCCTGCTCTGTTTCCGGTGAATCCTCTCACCCTCCCGCACATCTGGCCTGTACCCTGGTTCTTGTATAAAAATAAATAAATCTTTTTTTAAAAATCTGTATACTTAAGAAAAACCCTGGGGTGGGGGGAAGGGGTGGTGGAAAGGAATGGACATAGGGGAATAGGCAAATGGTCATAAGACAAAACCTGGCTTACTAGGTTCAGAGCAAGGTGCATTAAAATCCCAAGTGGTTAAAGCTGAAAAGGGCCCCGTATCTGGGCATTGTTTTCTAGACTAATAAATTCTGGGTCCTGGAGGATCACCATGGATGCTCTTTCCTCAGTCCCTGATACAGGATCTACTCCAGCTTTCCACCTATGTTCCCTGACATTAAAACATTGGTATTTAAACCCCAGCCAAGGTAGAGTTTCTCACCATTTAATGTCTCCCCCTTGCTACATTCCTCCCTCTTTCCTCTCTTGTGCTGCCTATAAATTCTAAAAGGCAGTCACAGACCAGCCTGCATACAGGACAGAGGGACCTCTGGTTTACAGGAATCCCAACTTCATTATTTGTTAGAGCTGGTTGCTGGGAGTTCTCAACGCTTTGTGACTTCCTGTAGGTGCAGCAACAGGTGTCTTCTAGACTTTCCAGTTTCTTCCTCAACCTCATTTTTTTGAGCTGAATCGTGTGTTCCCCCAAATCCATATGTTGAAGTCTTACCCCCAGTATACAAGAATATGACTATATTTGGAGACCTGGCCATAAGAACTGATTAAGCTAAAATGAGACCACTTGAGCAGCCCTGTTCCCCATAGCTGGTGTCATCATAAGAAGATGAGGACAGACAGGCTCAGAAGGAAGAATGTGTGAGGACACAGGGAACACTCTGGGACACCAGGGAAAGATGACCATTGGCAAGCCAAGGAGAGAGGTGTCAGGAGAAACCAATCATCCGGCCACTTTCTGGATGCACAGTTTTGGAAGTGTGAGAAAATCCACTTCTATTGTTTAAGCTTCACAGTCTGTGGTATTCATTCTGCAACTAGAACAAACTAGTGCACCAGAGTAGGGCATTAGGGGACTGGGGAGGAAGTGGGAGAGAGTTCATGTAACCAGCCTGTCACAGATCAGTAAACTTTCTGCAGTGCCCTTTCCTGGCTTAGAACAAGATGGAAACACAGCACTGAGAAGAGTTAGAGGCCTTGGGGACATTTTGAGATGAGGAACCCCACTGAAATGCTGGCCTCTCACTGATTTGTTGCGCTCAGGATCAGGTGAGAAGCCACTTCAACTCTACCTGGAAATCATTCGCGCCAGAGGGTGTGAATGGATCAGAACTGTCTCTCAGGATCAGGAGTCCACCCTGCCCACTGGTCAGCCCCCAGTACATGAGAAGATGTAGCAAAATAACCTTTCATTGGGAATGTCCCCCAAACTTAAAAAGAAAGCTGAAGACGAGGTAAAATTACTTACATGCTTGTCCTTTCAAAATGCATCTTACTCTATCTTCCTGCGAGCCTCTTCTTCATCCCCCCTCCTTCCCCGAGTCCAGAAATAAATCTCCGAATCTCTTGAATTCATTTGTGCACTTAGCCTCAATCACTTTTCTTGGTAACTCATTCCATATGTACACTACCCTCTGGAGGAGGAGTTCTGTCTCAGTCCTCTGTTTACTCTGAGTTTCCTAATTTTATGAACAATTTCCTAAAAATAAGTTCAATTAGACCATGGGATCCTGTTCCAAGGAGAGTGGCAGAGTCCCTGCCAGGGGTTCAACCCAGCTTCACCCAGAAAAAGTCCTAGAGGAGCCCAGAGTGAAGACAAGGGTGCAACCGGGTGCAACCAGCCCCAACTGGCTGTGTGATCTAATTCAGCAGATATTTTCCATCGTTGAATTCTATGACTCTGAGTAGATTCTCTGACAATAAAGGGACTGCTTTGTCATCTTTATCAAAAGCACGATTAGCTGTTGCTTTTTTCCATCAGGAGAACCTTACAAAGGAACGAGTCGCAACTGATTAGTATGATTTGTTTTAACAATTACCCAGGATATTTCTTTCACTATTGGAGCAATACCTGGCAAGTGCTTACTTCATGCTTCAAACTGATGGATTTCAGGAAAATCCAACATGAAGAATAAACCAATACAATTTTAATGGATCAAATGCCTGGTTGTTAAAAACCACAATTCTCAGATCCATATTTTTATTAAAGCAGACTTTCATTTAGTGCTACAGATTTTACTAAATCCAGCATTTTTATAAACCAAAGAAATCTTATGATGAGTAATAAATTTTTCTCCAAGAGATCATTTTCCAATCAGTTCCATTACAGCAAACCTATGCCATTATATGTACCTCCAAAATATACAATTACATATATTAGCGTAGACCAATGAATTTTTAATTTTTTGCCTGTTACTTCAAACCACATGAAATATTTCTGCAACCGGATATTTTTATTGAGACCAAAGCATATACATTCCAAACAATACATTTCTATTCAGATTCTTCTGAAGCCTAATCAAAAAAGTTTGTATTATCTGTTATCAATATGCTATTATTTAAACCATCTTTTTACTTGATTCTGTTCACTCTCTAATCCATGGGTGCACATTTTTGGCCAACTTCTATAATACCACGTGTATCTTCCCCACTGAAATTTCAGAGCACAGCAAACATAGTATTGATACTGTCATTATTTTATAGATTACAAAATGTGTGAATCTCTGAATTCTGAAACAAGGAGATATTTACGAAGAATTTCCCTTTCCAAGACCACAGACATAGGGTTTTCTTTGATGTACTTCTTATATGGTCCATGGTCACAGCAACACGGAATAAACATTTTCGGGTAAAAGGCAATTTATAGTGAGAGGAAACACTAACATGTGTTAGAGAGGGAAATTAGAGAAGGAAATTAGAGATAACCCGATTTATTTATTTATTTTTTTTTGGGACAGCTTGACTTGACCAAGCTTTTAGAATTCTCTCTCAGTTTTTCTCCAAACTGCAACTCTTTAAAACGAGTCCTTGGAAGTAACCTTGCCTAGTCGCAAAATTCTTCTCCCTCCTGGCCAAGATAGAATGCTTGTTCCCAAATTCCCTGCACACAGATAAAGTCAAATCTTTCCAGGCTGGGTTCCCAGTACAGTCTTCACTACACAAACACACATGCATGTGTGTATACATGCACACACGGGCACACGTGTTCCCAGCTGACACCCCAATCAGGTTGTTTCTCACCCCTACACTTCCTAATCCAGCACATGCCTTAAACTTGCTACTTTAACTGTCCCATGACTGAGGGCAAGATCTAGAAGACTCTGTTCTGAGCTCTAATTCAATCCCTTCCCCCTTCCCCCTTGGCTTGAGGCTGAGAAGTAGTTCCTACATTCCTTATAGCAGCCATCCCGTAATCCCAGCTCTCCTGCTTTGGTTCCAACTGGGAAGGGAGCCCAGCTGCTTGCCTCTAATTTTCCAACCAGATGCAGCCCCTTTCCAGAATACACCTGCAGCCTGGAGCTCCCCTTTCCTAGCCCCAGTCACCAGATCCAACCCCAAACTAGAAGTAGAAAAGAATTACCCCCATCATTTTTTGTTTGTTTTCTTGTATCTAGGGCTTCTTTCTGCATTGTCCTTTCACAAAAGTTCAGACGTACTGCCTGATCTTCTGACCTCTAGTCTGTGTCACCTGGAAACTCAGAATTCTGCAGTTTTGATTTGCCTGGGCTACCACAGCTGCTTGTCCAGGCCCAGACTCTGCCTGACATTCCTTGCCTGTTTTGAGCCTCAACGTGTCTACCCCTTTAGCCTTCAAACTACAAGTACCTCATGTCTGACTTAGAAACCTTCTGCTCAATGAACTACTATGAGAATTTCCCATCTTCAAAGCGCACAATTTCATTTAAAGATCTCTCCCTTGGGGCCCAAAAGCATATGACTACTGGAAAGCAATCACTTCAAATTACCCTGATGAGGGTTTTGGAGGGAGGACTGCAGTCACAGATGTCAGGTATAAATCTCAACCACACCTGCTAGATATCTCCCTTTATTTCTTTTCAAGGAAACTAATTTCTGACTCTGGGCCCCCCATCCCACCTGACTAACTGTACTTTTAATCTCAAATGTTCTTGGGGTTTCCTCCATCAACCCCAGCCCCAAGTCAATACCAAGGTTCTGGGAAGAGGGAGGACCAGGAGGAAATTTTATCTGGTCATCTTCCCCCACAGATATGGCACCATTCATCCCCAAGCTCAGTTTGTGAACATGCATGGCCTCTTAGTCCCACTCTTGGAACAACAGAATCTAGTGTCTGGGTCTCTATTCTGTTGGCAAATTACTCTGCCAAAGACCTCTTAAGCAGAGACTAGAACCACCTCCTTAAAAACCCACAGATCTACTCCTTCTCCCCAGGCCTTGACACAAAATTTTGTTTGGGTCAGACAGAAAACCCTTTTCCCAACCAACTCGACCTTCCTCCTTAGCTGAGGCTTTCTGAAAACAAAGGCCAGGAAGATCCCAATTGCAGTCTGCTGCCTGCCCTACCCCATCACCCACCTGAGTTCCTGAAACAGAAGCTCTGCAACTTGAAAGGTGGAGAGTAAACAAGAGACAGAATCATAAATGTATATCTCAAGTTATTATCCTACTTCTTTAGCAATGCTAAATTTAACAATATTTTAATGTCATATACTTATAACTTTTATAATAAATCTAGATAATCATTGTAGGACCTCAAAGGAAACATAACTAAGTATATTGTGAATTTGGGCTTCTTTAAGAAATGCAACCCAGAACTAAATAAATGACATATCTGCTACTTATCTAGCTGGAAATAAGGGAAAGACATGTGGGCTAAATAAATTAAACCGTGCAGATAAATAGTGATGAAATACATTTCATTCTACCTTTCAACTGACATTTTTCTGAAAAGATGACATGATGAAAAGCTTTGTAGAAGAACCCTGTAGAGTGTACCGAAAGAATTCAGTCTTTTTTTTATTTTTTTTTATTTTTATTTTTTATTAAATTTTATTTTTATATTCCCCCATACAATTGCAAAAGCCCCATTCTGACCCCAATCCTTCCCCTCCCGTCCCCCACCCCCCAAAAAGTGTCTCTGGTTCATAGTTTTTTGTTGATTTTGATTTTCACTTTCTTATATTCATTTTCCTGGTCCCTTATTTAAGTTTTCTAGATTCCTGCTATGAGTGAGACCATCCGGTATTTTTCTTTTTCTTTTTGGCTTATTTCGCTGAGCATGATCCCTTCCAGCGCCATCCATGTTGCTGCAAATTGCATGTGTTTATCTTTTTTGAATGCTGAGTAATATTCCATGGTATATATGTACCACATTTTCTTGATCCAGTCATCTATTTTTGGGCATTTGGGCTGTTTCCAAAGCTTAGCTATTGTAAACAGTGCTGCTATAAACATAGGGGTGCAGGTGCTCTTTGGAATTGATGTTTCTGTGTCCTTTGGGTAAATACCTAGGAGTGGAATTGCTGGATCATATGGAAGCTCTATGTTTAGTAGGTCCAGAAATCTCCACACAGCTCTCCATAGTGGTTGGACCAGTTTGCACTCCCACCAACAGTGCAGAAGAGTTCCTTTTTCTCCACACCCTCGCCAACATTTGTTGTTGCTAGTTTTTTTAATATGTGCCATTCTCACTGGTGTGAGATGGTATCTCATGGTAGTTTTGATTTGCATTTCCCTGATGACAAGTGATGTTGAACATTTTTTCATATGTCTGTTGGCCATTTGCATTTCCTCTTCAGAGAAGTTTCTTTTTAGCTCTTCTGCCCATTTTTTGACTGGATTATTTTCTTTGTTGTTGCTGAGTCTCATCAGCTCTTTGCAGATTTTTGTGATCAGTCCTTTATCATTAGTGTTGGGTGCAAAAATGTTCTCCCAGTTGGTGGGGTTTCTCTTTGTTTTTGTTATTGTCTCTTTTGCTGTGCAGAAGCTCTTTAATTTGATGTAGTCCCAGCTGTTTATCTTTGTCTTCACTATCACTGCTTTGGGTGATGTGTCTGTAAAGATGTCTTTGATGTGCAAATCCCGTACTGTTTCGCCTATATTTCCTTCTATGTATTTTATGGTTTCAGGTCTTATGTCTAGTTCTTTAATCCATTTTGAGTTGATTTTTGTGTATGGTGTGAGGTAGTAGTCAAGCTTCATTCTTTTGCATGTAGCGACCCAGTTTTCCCAGCACCATTTATTGAACAAACTTTCTTTGCTCCAATGCATAGTCTTTGCTCCTTTGTCAAAAATTAGTTGACCATAAATCTGTGGGTTTATTTCTGGATTTTCTATTCGATTCCATTGGTCTGTATGTCTGTTCTTGTTCCAATACCATGCAGTTTTGATGATTATGGCTTTGTAGTAGAGTTTGAAGTCTGGGAGTGTGATGCCTCCATTTCCTTCTTTTTTTTTCAGTAGAGCTTTGGCTATTCGGGGTTTTTGGTGATTCCATATGAATTTCATGAATAATTGTTCTATTTCTTTGAAGAATGCCATTGAGATTTTGATTGGAATAGCATTGAATCTGTATATTGCTTTTGGTAGGATGGCCATTTTAATAATGTTTATTCTTCCAATCTATGAGCAGGGGATGTCTTTCCATTTCTTTGTGTCTTCTTCTATTTCTTTTAACAGTGTTTTATAGTTTTCTTTGTATAGGTCCTTTACCTCTTTTGTTAGATTTATTCCCAAATATTTGATTTTTTTTGTTTCGATAATAAAAGGGGTGGTTTTTTTGATTTCTTCTTCTTCAGATTTATTGTTTGTGTATAGGAAGGCTACTGACTTTTGCGTGTTGATTTTGTATCCTGCCACTTTACTGAACTGATTGATGAGTTGAATTAGTTTTTCTGTGGAGATTTTGGGGTTCTCTATGTATATTATCATATCAGCTGCAAATAGTGATAGTTTGACTTCTTCTTTTCTATTTGGATTCCTTGGATATCTTTCTCTTGTCTTATTGCTCTGGCTAGGACTTCCAGTATTATATTGAAAAGCAGTGGTGAGAGTGGACATCCTTGTCTTGTTCCAGATCTTAATGGAATTGCTTTCAGCTTTTCACCATTGAGAATGATACTGGCTGTTGGCTTGTCATAGATGGCCTTTATGATGTTGAGGTATGTTCCTTGTATCCCAAGAATTTCAAGGGCTTTTATCATGAATGGGTGTTGCACTTTGTCGAAAGCTTTCTCAGCATCTATTGATATTATCATATGGTTTTTATATTTCTTTTTGTTGATGTGTTGGATAACGTTGATTGATTTTCGGATGTTAAACCATCCTTGTGCCCCTGGAATGAATCCAACTTGGTCGTGGTGAATTATCTTATGGATACATTGTTGGATTCTGATAGCTAAAATTTTATTGAGGATTTTTGCATCAGTGTTCATTAGGGAGATTGGCCTATAGTTTTCCTTTTTTGTGTTGTCCTTATTCGGTTTTGGTATTAGTGTAATATTGGCTTCATAGAACGTGTTTAGTATTGTCCCTTCCTTCTCAATTTTTTGGAAGAGTTTGTGAAGGATAGGCAGTAATTTGTCTCTGAATGTTTGGTAGAATTCATTTGTAAATCCATCAGGTCCTGGGCTTTTGTTTTTGGGGAGGTTTTTGATTACCATTTCAATTTCGCTGCTTGTAATTGGTCTGTTTAGGTGTTCTATTTCTTCTTTATCTAGCTTTGGGTGATTGTAGAGTTGTAGGAATTTGTCCATCTCCTCTGATGTTGAACTTGTTTCCATATAACTGTTCATAGTAGTTACTGATTATTCTTTTGATTTCTGCTGTGTCCGTTGTGATTTCTCCTCTTTCATTTATGATCCTGTGTATTTGTGCTTTCTCCCTTTTTTCCTTTGTGAGCCTGGCTTGGGGTTTGTCTATTTTATTGAATTTTTCAAAGAACCAGCTCTTGGTTTCATTGATCTTTTGGATTGTTTTTTTAGTTTCAATTTCATTTATTTCTGCTTTGGTTTTTATTATTTCTTTTCTTCTACTGGTTTTGGGGTTTTTTTGTGGTTCTTTTTCTAGATCTTTGAGCTTCGAGATTAGGTTGTTTCTTTGAGTTCTTTCTTGTTTTTTGATGTGAGCTTCTATTGCTATATATTTTCCTCTTATTACTGCTTTTGCTGCATCCCATACATTTAGGATATTGGTGTCCTCCTTGTCATTCAATTCAAAGAATTTTTTAATTTCTTCTTTGATCTCCTCGTTAGCCCAGTGGTCTTCCAGTAGTGTGGCTTTTAATCTCCATGAGGTAGGATAGTTCCTTGCCTTCTTTTTATGATTTATTTCTAGTTTGATGCCTTCGTGGTCAGAAAAGATGGTTGGTATGATTTCAATCTTGGTGTATCTGTTGATGTTTGTCTTGTGCCCCAGTATTTGATCGATCCTGGAGAATGATCCGTGTGCGCTTGAGAAAAATGTGTACTCCGTTTTTTTTGGGTTTAGTGTTCTATAGATGTCTGTTAAGCCCAAATGCTCTAGGTCCTTATTTAGAGCTTTAGTTTCTTTACTTATTTTTTGTCTTGTTGATCTATCCATTGTTGATAGTGGTGTGTTGAAGTCTCCCACTACGTATGTGTTTTCTCTGATGTCTGTTTTCAGAGAGGACAACAGTTGTCTGATATATTTTGGTGCTCTTTCGTTTGGTGAGTATATGTTAATGAGTGTTATTTCTTCTTGAAGTATTGTCCCCTTAATCATAATGTAGTGACCATTGGGGTCTCTTTTTATTTTTTTGAGTTTGAAGTCTGTTTTATCTGATATAAGTATAGCTGTTCCTGCTTTCTTTTTTGGCCCATTTGCTTGTAGGATTGTTTTCCATCCTTTGACTTTGAGCCTATTTTTATCTTTTGTAGCTAAATGTGTTTCCTGGAGACAGCAAAAGGTTGGGTTTTGTTTCTTAATCCAGGCTGCAACTCTGTGTCTTTTTATTGAAGAGTTTAGTCCATTTACATTTAGAGTTAATATTGATATGTTAGCATCTGTATTTGCCATTATGTTTGTCTTTCCTTTGATTTTATTTATTCTTTTAATAACTCTTTTTTTTTTTTTTTTTTGGTCTTCTTTCGTTGTTATTCGTCCCTCTGAGGTTCTGGTTTTAGGATTCCTTGTAGTATTTTTTGGAGTGGGGGTTTAGTCGTAATGAAATTCCGGAGTTTCTCTTTGTCTGGGAAGGCCCATATTCTTTCTTCATGGAGGAAAGAGAGCTTTGCGGGATAGAGTATTCTTGGTTGGCATCTGTTTTCTTGGAGTCTGTTGACTATGTCCCTCCACTCTCTCCTTGCCCGTAGTGTTTCTTCAGAGAAGTCTGATGTCAGCCTGATTGGTTTTCCTTTGAATGTTATCTGTTTCTTCCCTCTTGTCAGCTTCATTATTTTTTCCTTGTCCTGTATTCTTGGGAGCTTTACTATTCTGTGTCTTGCTGTGTTTTTCCTTTCGTCGTGGAAGTTTGGTGTTCTTCTTGCTTCTTGTATATCAATTTTCAGCTCCTTCTTCGCATTTGGGAAGTTCTCTTCAATTATCTCCTGGAATATTTTCTCTGTTCCTACATCCCTCTCCTCTCCTTCTGGAATTCCTATAACTCTTATATTTCCTTTCCTCATGGAGTCAGATAGTTCCCGAAGTCTTTCTTCATTCTTTTTCCTTCGTACTTCTCTTTCCTTTTCTGTTTTGGTTCTTTTTATTTCTGTGTCTTCAAGAGAACTTATTCGTTCTTCCATTTCATCTATTCTGCTTTCCTTGCTTTTCCCGGAGTTCTTTAGTTCCTCCATTAATTCTTTGATCTCCTGCATTTCTTTTACTTCCCTCTTTAGGGACTCAATTTCATTCTTCTGACCATTGTTTTCCCTCTTTAGGGACTCAATTTCCTTCTGATCTATCACTTTTTTAATCATGGCAATTTTAAATTCTCTTTCTAGAAGGCTCAGAATTTCTTCCAAGTTGCTGGCGTTGCAATCTGGGGAGTGGTTTTCTTTTTGTGGTGTGCTTCTTTCCTGAGGAGTTGTTAGGTTGCATGTGGTTCTTCTACTCCCTACTGTCTGTTTTCTAATTTGTCGTATGCGTTGGGACACTGTGTTGCTCGGACTGACTGGCATCTTGGGTGAACTTCTCCGCTCCCCTCTGGCTCTTCCAGGAGCCATCTCTGTCTTCTGGTGGAGCTTTCTGCTGGTTTTAGGCAGTTTTTACTGAAGAAATTTCCCTGTTCTAAAATGGCGAAGCGGGATGCAGTCCCTGCGCCTCCGGTTTCAGGCACACTCTTCTGCGCACCCGGTCTGCCCCGGACGTGGGTGCCTGCTCCCTCTGTGGGCTCAGACTGCTGGTCGGAAGGGGCCTGGCGTGGGCTAACTTCCCGGCTGGCCACTGGGTCCTCCAGAAGCCTTCTGCCCTTTTCAAGCAGTCTTAAGAAATTTCCTGTTCTATGGGGTGTTAGTGACTTTTTTTTTCCTGGTCGCTAGGTGGCGCCAGAGATCTCTCCTATTGTCCTTGGGGGGCTGTTTTTCGCCTCCTCCCACCCCGTGGGACAGGGAACAAAGCGGGAATGGTAGGGTACACCTCAACAGCTTTGGGGTGCTGTGTCTGCCTTGTGCCCCACCGTCGTGGAGAACCCACGCCCCAAATTTTCGTGCCCCAGGTCTCAGTTCAAAGCCCTCAGTTCCAGGACGCGGGCTGTAGCCCAGTTCAGTGGCGCGGGAATGGCGCCTTTTGCACCCCTCCCGTGCCTGGGCGCCTGGTTCCTGCTTACTCAGGGAGGGACCTTCACCTCAGTGAGGACCTCCGCACGTCTCCCCGCAAGCCTAGGTCTTCTCCCCGCAAGCCTAGGTCGCAGGCGCGGGGACCTGGGCAGCCACAATCCCGGTCTGCACTTGCTTTTCAAGCGCGCAAGCTTACTGGCAGCCTGGGCTGTGTGCGCGTCTCCCAGGGTCTTTGTTCTTCTCTAATGGCGCCCGGAGCCGTTCGCTCACCACTGAGGCGAATCCTGCAGGGTTCGCCTCAGCTCCCGTTCACGGGGTGTGGTGGCTGCAATAGTTCCTTTCCACTCACAGTCCCGCTTGCTGCGTCGTTTGTTCTTGTTGGCCGTTTTGGTTTGTTGTTTTCCTCCTCTCTGCCGGTGGGAGAGTGCCGCCTCTGTGGGCGGGGGAGGGGAGCAGGGTTCTGCGCTTCCCTCCCTTCTAGTCCTCTTTTATGGCCACTTTCTTCTTCGGGTAGTTTGCTGGAGTCACCCGTTTATCTTCCGTGTCCCAGTTCTCACTGGGACCTGCCGCTTTTCCTCCCTATTAACTTTTTTTAATGGGAGATCTTACTCGCAGCGTCTCCTCGCCGCCATGTTCAGAATTCAGTCTTGAAGAAAGTCAAAAGCTTGCTGAAAATCAACTGTGGGTCCACGGTAATAGGAAAGATATGTATCTCTAAAACATGCATGCATCTCTGTATGTGAAGTGTTTGTGTATTTATTTTTATCTTCGGAGATATGATACATGCACATGAGTGCCCACTTCTGAAGTGTACAGTTTAATGAAATTTATAAATGTCCCCACCCCTGTAACCGCCACTCATATTAACAACTGGACGCTTCCAGACTCCTAGAAGATGCCAACGTTCCCCCAAATGTAAACACCATTCTGACTTTCATCCAACTAGATGATTTCAACTGTTCTTAAATTTCAAATAAATAGAATGACACAATATATACTCTTCTGTCAGTAATTACTGTTTTTGAATTCTGTACAGTTGTTGACCTTTGACTAACTCAGGGGTTAGGGGTGCCAATCTTCCTCTCAGTTGAAAATCTGAGTATAACTTTTTTTTAAAGATTTATTTATTTTATGCATACAAGAACTGGGGTACAGGCCAGAGATGTGAGGGTGAGAGGACTCACCAGAGACAGAGTGGGGAACAGAACAGGCAGATTGACTGAAATACACTGCTGAGGGGCGCAGCGGGCGAGACAGGAGAGGTCTGCTGCGCCATGTGGGTAGCTTCCTGGCCAGGGATCAGACTCATGGTGCAGAGGCTGCAGGTAGCTTCATAGTGCTGCATCTTAGCCCCTTGCACCACCATGGAGGCCCAATCTGAGTATAACTTTCGAATCTTCCTTAGCTTAACTACTAGTAGCCTGCTGTCAATGAGAAGTCTGATTAACACATACCATTTATGTTATATGTAATATATACTGTAATCTTATAATAACTAAGCTATAGTAAAGGAAGTGTTAAGAAAATCATAAGGAAGAAAAGAGATACTTACAATATAGTACTATATTTATTGCATTAAAATCCAGGTATAAAAGGACCCTCGTTTAAACCCTGGTTGCCTATGGTCAACTGTTCTTAATCCTAATGCTTACTTAATAAAATTTAATAATTCTTTATATTGATTCTCTTAGGCATATCAATTTTCTTACTGGTTTAACATCAGAGTCAAATCTGAATGCATTATTTTAGGATTCACATTATTATTATTTACTATAAATAGATCAATAAAGTATAAATATAAATATATCAATAAAGTATAAATATAAAGTAACAATAAAGTATAAATATAAAACATATATCAATAAATACATAATATATAAATATATAATATAAATATAAAATATATATCAATAAAGTATAAATATAAAAGTATAAATATACATATATATATACTATAAATATATCAATAAGCTGACCCCAGTTGTAGAAATTTTTTCCTGAAGTATAAAACCAAAATTTCACACTTGAAAGATGGCATAGTTCATAACTTTTGTTTATTTTTTTGTCTTTTTCAATATATCTTCTGAATAAATGTCTATTTTTCTATAAAAGGATGACTCTGGTGAAGCCTGAGATCTACCCAAACAGACATAATTTCACTTCAGGTCAACCTAGATATGAAGTAATACATATGAAAAATGCTTGTAGTCCCACTATTCATTTTATTATTTTTTTGAAGATTTATTTATTTTATACAAGAACCGGGGTACAGGCCAGATGTACGGGAGGGTGAGAGGATTCACCGGAGACAGAGTGAGGAACAGAACAGGCAGACCGCCGAAATACACTGCTGAGGGGAGCAGTGGGTGCAACAGGAGAGGTCTTCCTCGCCATGTGGGACCCTCCCTGGCTGGCCAGCATAGAACCGGTGCTGCAGAGGCTGAGCACAGCTTTACAGCGCGGTGCTCAACCGCCTGAGCCACCAGGGAGGCCCCCACTATTCATTTTAAATGGCTATCAAGTTTAAATGTATCATAAATTTAACTTGAAAGTAAATTACTCTCAAGCTTGGGTAGATCTCAGGCTTCACCAGAGTCATCCTCTTATAGAAAAATAGACATTTATTCAGAAGATATATTGAAAAAGACAAAATAATAAACAAAAGTTATGAACTAGGCCATCTTTGATAAAATCAATTAGTGCTGTGGGTTGTTCAGCAAAATGTTTGAAATAAATTTTTTGGAATGATTCACTATTAGTAATAATGTTGATGTTGATAATGACAATGATAAATTAACATTCTCATCCTGTCCATTGATAACCCCAGAGCAGCAATGCCCAGATCCTACCTCAATTTAGGTCTGCTTTTCCAAATCCAGGAACTTTGATAAATTTGTTATTTCAGGTTCTTAAGGAACAGAAATGGAGATACTCTTAAATCTGGGGAAATCTTTTGTTTCAATTACAGCAGGTAACTATAAAAGGGAGGGACAGCAGAAGAGTCAAACTTTGGAACCAGAGGTAGAATCCACATCTTAATGGTGAGACAGATTCAGACAGGGCAAAGGGCATCTGTTCCAATATCAGCACATTCATATCAACCAGTTACAAGAAATTTAAAATCATATCACAATAAAAAGTTACCAAAATTAACTACTTGTAAAAATTGAGTTGTATCACACAATTATGGCGTCATACACTTGAGAAATGTAGAATTTTACATTTTTCATAGATTAGAAATATACACTTCTAATAGATTACATTACAAATGTATTAGAAATGTAGAATGTAAAATTCTACATTTCTCAGGTGTAGGATATATCCATTTCACCCTGTCCTTTACATTAAAAACCCAGTGAGCATTTCCATTAGATCTCAGTAGCACTATTGAAGTTCATGTACCAGGCAGGCTAAATCAGCCAGCACTCTCACTCCTGTCCCAGGCCTACAAGTTGGTGGGACAGTAAATAATAAGACCCCACTCCTTGCCTTGAAGAAGCAAAAGCTAGATGCCATCTGAGCAATGACTCAAAACATTCAACATAAGATAAAAAGGAAGATTTGTAATTTGAAAGGAAACTTGCATTCCATATTTATTACAGTGTTGTTAGTATAGTTATATTATGGAAACAATCTAAGTGCCTCTGAACAGATGAGTGGATCAAGAAGATATGGTGGAATACTACTCAGCAATCAAAAAGACAGACTCTTGCCATTTGTGGCTGTATGAATGGAACTGGAAGGGATAATGCTAAGTGAAATAAATCAGAATGAGAAAGATAAATACTGGATGGTATCACTAAGATATGGAATATAAAGTAACTAAACTAAGAGTCAGATAAAGACAAACTTACAAACTAACACTTGAAAGGTGACAACAGAACTAAAGCACCCAGTAGTGGGGGAATATGAGGTGGGGAGAGAGGTAAGAACAAAGAAATAAGTAATCTCAATGGACTATGGTGGTAGACTATGGGTGAGTTGGCTGTGGGTACATTATGGTGGTAATACCTGATAGGCATATCCAAATATTACCTCAAAAATCAATCAATAAAGAAATTAAAATAAAAAATAAAATTCCCTAACATTAAAAAATAAAACCTGAAATGTAAATACATAGACATGCGGGGTTGCCAAGTACTGTATTTTCTTATCCCTTTTAGTTGTCATTACTGAAAATTGTGATTAGTGGAGTGGCAGTATACCTGTTTATCAAATAAGCAAATAAATAACTATCTGTCTGTCTCTATAGAAAACTTAGGTAGACAAATTCTATATAAGCCTATTAATAATATTACTACTGTTAATGTATGTTAATGTATTTTCCTTCAGATTCATACACACACACACACACAGACACACACACACAGACACACACTTTGTATACATGGCAATGAACTTCATATTGCTAAATATTTTCACACTCCCTAATAATTTCTCAGGGTATTTTTCTTTGTAATTTTTAAATATCTTTATCTTTTGGGACATGAAAATATAAATTTAAAATATTTTTGCAATCATAATATTTTAAATTTATGGCATTTCTGTGTGATGTTTTCAGTGTTTGTGCACTTTAAAATAAAATTACTATTAACCTGTATTATCTTTAATTTATTATAACAATTTATTTTAATTAGCAATCCAACTTTCTTCTAGTGTGAGGTGTGTGGTAGGGAATCAAGCTTTTTCCCCCAAAATATTAACTGGTTTTATCGATTGATTGATCTATTCAATCTTCGCTATTTGAAATGCCCCCATATAAGAAATTCAATTCTTATTCTAATCTCAGTGTTGTATGGATCTCTCTCTACTCCTATGCTAGGTCACATTGTTTTAATTATCAGTTTTATAATGTATTTTTTTCTAAAATTTTTATTTATCTTGATTATTGTCCAGTTTCTTGCTAAAATATTTTAGAAGATCATCTTATTTAATCTATAACCCCAGTGCCTTCAAATAATAGACATTCAATAAATATTAAATAAAAAAGTTTTTAATAATAAAATAATGTCATGAAAGAAAGCTAGACTCCTTTTCAAGAGGACACAAGAAAGTTATATGGCACTAGGGATACAAAATGCAGGAATGTAGTAACTACTTCTATTGCTGTACCATTCAAGGGGCAGCTGGGAAGACAGGTAATTAGCATTAGAGGAGCCTTCCCAAAGCTATATTAGGGACAGATGAGTTATAGAGAGAAATTAACAAAGCTAAAAGTTGGTTCCTGCTCTACTATGAGCAGGTAGACGAAGAAAGGAGAAAGAGAACACAAATTACCAAGATCAGGAATGAAAAAAAGACGATGACTACAGACACTACATTCATTAAAAGAATACTATAAAATATGAACACTTTCATGCTAACAAATTACACAATTTTATTGAAATGGACAAATTTCCTTAAAAGTACAGCTTTCCAAAATTGACAAGGTGAAAGAGAAAATCTGAATAGCCCTAAGTCTATGCTAAAGCTCAAGAACAGATGAATAGTCCTAGAGTGAGGGCAATACAGAGATTATGCTACAGAAACTAGGGGCCAGGAAGATCACCAAACATCAGGCATAGAAGAGAACAGAGTAGTATTACACAGGCACAATGTCTCATTGAGTAGGGATCCAGCCACCACAGTTAAAGCCAAATTCTTGGTTTTAGGCTGTGATTTAGAGTATGAGGAAGGAGTTTCTCAAATTCCAATTTTCAAAATAGGACTGGGGGAGACATTGTAAGCAGGTTTGGTTAAGAGAATACTAGGCTGTGTCCTCCCTGGTGGTACAAGGGGTTAAGGTCAGCACTATGAAGCTATCTGCAGCTACTGCAGCATGAGTTCAATCCCGGGCCAGGGAGTTGACCCACATGGCACCGCAGACCTCTCCTGTCTCACTCGCTGCTCCCTTCAGCAGTGTATTTCAGTAGATCTACCTGTTCTGCTCCCTACTCTGTCTCTGGTGAGTCCTCTCACCCCCTGCATCTCTGGCCTGTACCCGAGTCCTAGTATGCATAAATACATAAATCTTTTTTAAAAAAGAGAGAGAATAGTAGGCTATGGGAATTGGGACAACTGTAAACTTCAACTTAACTTCTAATGAAAATTACATGGAGTGAGAAACTAAAACTGCCTTTCCAACATTTTCATTTATTTGTTTTATTTATTTATTTTTGAATTTACATACTAACCTTTTTGTTGACTTTTTTGGATTCATCCTAGTTTCTCCTACTTAAACCTTGGTGCCTCTGCTTTTTCTCTCTCACACCACATTGTACCTAACAGGAAATCCTGGAGTTGCTTGACTCACAATGGCAAGCATTCTGACAACTTTTTTTTTTTTAAAGATTAATTTATTTATATAAGCACTGGGTGCAGTCAGAAGAGCGGGAGGGTGAGAGAATTCACTAGAGCCAGAGTGGGGAACAGAACAGGCAGACTGACGAAGTATACTGCTGAGGGTAGCAGCGGGCGGCAGGAGAGGTCTGCGCACCATGTGCGACCCTCACCCAGTGGCCCGGGATCAAACCGGCGCTGCAGGGGCTGCGGGCAGCTTTGCAACCCAGCGCTCAACCAGGGAGTCCCCATTCTGACAACTTTTTATACTCCTACTTTCCAACCACCTTAACTTAAGCTCCCCTTATCTCTTTTCTGGATTACTGCTACAGATTCCTAAGCAATCTCCTAGTTTTTGTTGTTTTTTTGTTTTGTTTTTAATTTTTATTTTTTAAACAATATTTAATCTCCTTGTTTTCACCCTAAATCTTCCCAAATCTTCCCTCAACAGAGAAGCCAGAGGAGCCTTTTGAAAATATAAATAAGTTTACATCATTCCTCTAATTAAAATTCACAATGAGGCCTCCCTGGTGGCACAAGGATGCAACCTGTGAAGCAATCCACAGCCACTGAAGCATGAATTCAATCCCTGGCCGCCCAGAGAACAACCAACATGGCACAGTAGACCTCTCTGTCTCATCCGCTGCTCCCCTCAGCAGTGTATTTCAGTCAGTCTGCCTGTTCTGCTCCCCACTCTGTCTCTAGTGTTACTGTGATGGTTAATTGCATGTGTGAACTTGACTAGATCAATGTATTTCCAGATATTTAGCTAGACATTATGTCTGGGCATAACTGTAAGAGTGTTTCAGGATGAGATTGGCATTTGAATTGGTAGACTGAGTAAAGCTGAGCCTTATCCAATCTTTTTTTTTTTTTTAATAGAGGCATGTTTATTTATTTATTTATTTATTTGTTTGTTTTTGTTTATACATGCACTGGGTACAGTCAGAAGCGCGGGAGGGTGAGAGAATTCACCAGATCCAGAGCGGGGAGCAGAGCAGGCAGAAGGACTGAAGTACACTGCTGAGGGGAGCAGCGGGCGGCAGGAGAGGTCTGCGCGCCATGTGGGACCCTCCTCAGGTGGCCGGGGAGCAGCCGGGGATCGAACCAGCGCCACAGAGGCTGCGGGCAGCTTCGCAACCCAGCCTCAACCGCTGCGCCACCGGGGAGGCCCTTATCCAATCTTTTGAGGTCCTGAAAAGCACCAAGGAAGGGAGAATTCACAGATTGCTGATCTGGGACACTGGTCTTCTCTTACACTCAGAGTAGGACTTAAATCATTGTCTCCTCTGGTTCTTGGGCTTTGGGACTGAGACTGGAAACACATCACCAGCTTTCCTGGACCTCTAGTTTATAGATGGTAAATTGTGGAACTGCTTGCAAGAGATATAGACATATTTCTATCCAACTGTCTGTCTATCTATTTGCTTTATCTGGTTCTGCTTTTCTGAAGAGCACTGACTAACACAATTACCTTATAAGGCCTGGCATGATCTGCACCTATAGACCCCTCTGCTGTTACCCTGCTGACACCTTTCTAACCATACAGGCCTCCAGGCCACTCTGAGCATGCTGGTCACCTCAGGGCCTTTGCACTTGCTGATCCTTCTTCCTGGAACAGTTACTATGTAGAGGGATACTTGTTTACACCCTCCATTCCTTCAGGTCTATACTTAAATATGACCTTTTTAGTGAAGCTTCCCAAGTATTCTCAGTGCAAGGAACAAGGTATACAGAGTAGCTGTTTAGTCGCTATTTTTTAATGAATAGAATGAATAAATGTCTTGGGACTATAGGAAAAAGGAAACTGGTTGCACATGGGTTCCTTCAGGAATCAAAAGGCATTTTACTTGGTTCACCTAGCATTTTTTAAAAAGATTTATTTATTTATACAAGAACCGGAGTACTGGCCAGATGTGAGGGAGGGTGAGAGGATTCACCAGAGACAGAGCAGGGAACAGAACAGGCAGACTGATGAAATACACTGCTGAGGGGAGCAGCAGGTGAGACAGGAGAGGTCTGCCATGCCATGTGGGATTCTTGCTGGCGGTCCGGCAGGGATCAAACCGGCACTGCAGAGGCAGTGAACAGCTTCACAGCGCAGTGCTCAACTGCCTGAGCCACCAGAGAGGCCCCACCCAGTATTTTTATTTATTTATTTATTTTGCTGTTGTTTTATTTATTTTTTTATTTAAATTTTATTTTTATATTCTACATACAATTACAATCCCCTTATTTTGACCCCAATCCCTCCTTTCCCCGCCCCCCATCCCCTATAGAGTGTCTCTGGTTAATAGTTGTTTGTTGATTTTGATATTTTCTTTCTTATAGTTATTCTTTTTCCTGGTCCCTTATTTAGGTTTTCTAGATTCCTGCTATGAGTGAGACCATTCAGTATTTTTCTTTTTCTTTCTGGCTTATTTCGCTGAGCATGATCCCTTCCAGCTCCATCCATGTTGATGCAAATTGCATGTGTTTCTCTTTTTTGCATGCTGAGTAATAGTCCATGGTGTATTTGTACCACATCTTCTTGATCCAGTCATCTATTTTTGGGCATTTGGGTTGTCATCTTCTTTATTGCTTACAAACAAGGTCCCATAGGCAATGTAAAGCAATGAAAGGGATTGTTTTTAAGATGATATGGTAGAACAGTGGACCCTGTGGCTCATTGTAACCAGCCACACTCAACTCTGGTTTATGGCTATCATGTGCCAACATATGCTCAGTATCACCAGATCTAATTTTAAAGAGAAGTCAGAATTATCTTGAGCTTTAAAAGTTGTCAATGACTGTAAAGTTTTAAAAATACTGGGTGTTTCCACCCACACAAGATAATTCTGACTTCTCTTTAAAATTAGATCTGGTGATACTGAGCATATGTTGGTTCATGATAGCCATAAACTGGAGTTGAGTGTGACTGGTTACAGTGAGCCACAGGGTCCACTGTTCCACCATATCATCTTAAAAACAATCCCTTTCATTGCTTTACATTGCCTATGGGACCTTGTTTGTAAGCAATAAAGAAGATGACACATCTTTTGTCCTCGTTGTTAATTTTCTGTTAACGAGGTAAATCCTTATTTACCAAATAGTCCTTGACTAGGTTAAGATGGACCTCAAGATTAAATTCCATGATGCACACACAGTTTCTCCCAGTTATTTTATCAATAACCCACAAGCTACTTTGAAAGGATTTAGCAAATGTAATTAAGATCCCTAATGAAGAACCCTGAAACATGATGATTATCCTCAATGTGGCTGACCTAATTTGGAGAGGGTTAAAAGTAATTGGACTCTTAAAGAAAAAATACCCCTGAAGTATGATAGGGCTGTACCGTGGAGAAGACTCTCAGTTGCTGGCTTGAAGATATCACAAGACAAGGATGGAGGTGATGTCTAAGAGCTGAGAGTGACCTGTAACAGTGAGAAAGAAATTGGAGACCACAGTCCTACAACTACAAGAAATTGAACTCAGCCAATGCCTGAATGAGTTTGGAAGCAGATTCTTCCCAGAGCCTCCAGGGATGAGAGTCTGGCCATGACCTTCAGCTTTGCGAGGCCCTAGCAGAGAACACTTCCACAGCCCACCATGTCTCACCTACAGAATTGTGAGTTAATGTGTAAGTGAAAGGATGTTGTTTGAGTCTCTGCTGACAACAATGTAATGCAACTATAATAGAGAACTAACACAAGGCCTTAATTTTTATCAAAGGATAAATGGTTAAAATTTTTTAAGTCATGTTTGTTTCTCTCTCACACATCATTTTCTAAATAAATAAGAGAGCTCCTGCTGCAAGTAAAATAAAATCTTAATTGAGTTTAACTCTCTATACAGATTTCACCATGAACATTCACTTCTTATTTAATAGAATCCTTTGGTCTTTAGGAAGAAGTACATGTGTTTTGACCAAAGTAATATAAAAATAAAAGTAGACATTCTGCCATTTTTGTATGGTTTTCTAGGTTTGTAATGTAAAGTGAAGGGTAGCATTTGTACAAAACTGCCTAATTCCACCCAGGGGAAGGTAAAGGACATTTTAAATAGCCAGCCCATGGCAATGGTTCTCCATCTCCCTAGGATCATCCCGTGTAGGGCATGTCAGTTGGGAACTGCATAGCTTATTGTCTTCTAAATGCATAAATCCCTGTTGAAATGGCACCCACTCTATCTGGGAAGGATGTCCAAACCACAGCCTGCATTTCATCTGATACTCTACTGGATCCTAAATTAGAGAGCTCCGTGACCCGTCCACTTTGGTGAGAAGCATAGGAAATACCCTGGCCTTGAATGTGTGTGTTTTGAAGAATTTTTCACCCAGAAAGGCTGCTGGAATAGGGATGACAGCTCCAACAACAGGAGTCAGTTGCCTGTTTCCAGATGATGGCTCTTGGTGCATATTTCCACCAGCTGCTGATGGGTAGGTGGTTCTGAGCTCCCTGGAAGGCATCCCCCCCTCATGGTCTAAGAAATATGTGCTGGGTTTTCCTAGGAGCTATAAGTCACACAGATGGGAAGCAATATTGAAAATACATTTGAAAAATGGCTTCCATACATCCGGAGCCAATTCCAAAGGCGAATTTTAGTTCTGTGATATAAAATGAGGCAGCAGAATAGACCAACATGGGTGGCAAATTCAATATACTTATTGATATTAATGGGAACATAAGGAAATGACTTAAAAAAAGTGAATGTCTCTTTTCATTTCTGGTTGCATGTAAGAAGGAAGGAAATGCAGAGGGATGGGTGTTTGAAAAGGAAGGGGAAGGAGTTGTGATCCCCCAGCACTGGCCAGGACTACTTCTTAGACTGGATCGGTTCTCTGCAGTCTCTGTGCTCCCCCCCCCCACCAACCCCAGGCAGTAGACCCCACCTCTGCACTTGTCCCACTTCACTATTAATGTTTGTCAAATAATATGTTCACCTTCACATGCTGTATGTTGTTTGAGAAAGTTTGGGTGTTATGGCCATCTTTATAGGCCCAGCCCTCACACTTTTTTGGTTCCCCCAAAAGCAGACCCTAAGACAAGAAAGTTTGTTTAGGAGGTGATCCCAGGAGCGAGGGGGGAGTGTAGGCAGACAGGGAAGGGAAGCAGCCTATACAGGGGATGAATTGCTAACTCATGACTGCAGGAAATGAGAGCTCATTTCTCTAGCACCCTCATGCTTCAGACTCATTCCACGGAAGATTTGGGGAGTTGGGTATTCATCCTCCAACCCCTCATTTTTATTCCTAGGCTGCTCTTACAAGGCACAGCTCCTGGCACTTCCAGCTGGCCCTGCAGCTGGGGCAGAAAGATACACACTCTTGCAATGGATCCTGTCCAGTTGCACAGGAGAGCCACTTAGAGTAGTGGGTTGATATCAACAGCTTCCGTACACATTTATTGGAAGAATATATGGATGAATGAAGCAAATTATTTCTTTTATTCCAATTTCCTTTGAATTGTTATGGTCTATTGTGTTACATGCATTGCTTTATTTTTTTCTTCATGTTCTTAACTGAGATATAATCTTAATAAAGAGCATAAAGTTTTCCAGTCTTAGATATACAGCTCAATGACTTTTGTCCATATAAACTCTGTGCATGCCCACCCAGTTCCAAATATCAAACCATCAACATGGCCCAGTAAGGCTCCCACTCAGTCAACACCAACATGCAACCAGAAACAATCACCATTCTGATGTAATAGATTCCTTCATGGATACTTGAAATTTTGACAAAGGTGTTTACACAACACATTCTTGTTTATGTCTTACTTTTTCCACTCAACACAATCCATGGGCACATCTACAGTGTTGTGAGTACTCATTAATTGTGTGTGTGTGTGTGTGTGTGTGTGAATGCCTTGCAGTGTTCATACAAATCAACGTTGCCATAAAAACTACTGCATCCCTATGTTTATAGCAGCACTATTTATACTAGCTATGGAAACAAGCTATGGAAACAACCCAAATGCCCAAAAATAGATGACTGGATCTAGAAGATGTGGTACATATACACAATGGAATATTACTCAACAATCAAAATAGATAAACTCATGCAATTTGTCGCAACATGGATGGAGCTGGAAGGGATCACTCTCAGCAAAATAAGCCAGAAAGAAAAAGAAAAATAGCGAATGGTCTCACTCATAGCAGGAATTTAGAAAACCTAAATAAGTAACTAATTATAATAAAGTAAAAATCAAAATCAACAAGCAACTATAACCAGAGACACACTATGGAGGGGTATAGTGGGGAGGAGGGATTAGGGTCAAAATAAGGGGGTTGGGAATTGTATGAGGAATATAACCAAGATGAAAATGCATACATTGTGCAAAAATGAAGTTGATGTAAAAATATATATAAAATAAAATTAAAAGGCAAAAAAAAAGTTGACTAAATGAGTGAATTTCTGATTTACAGCCATCCCTGCCTCTGGCAATGTTACTTGGCATATCACTAGATCCTGGAAGTCCAGCCACAGGGAATTCTCCTTTCCCACCACCCCTCAGCTTACTCTCAGGATAATTATACCTGCCTGGTCAAAGGCAGTTTTATCTCCTCACAGCCGTGAATGAGGAAAAATTGTCTATGGCTTATCAAAGTTGGTTTGAGCTCTGGAGAAGATAGACTAGTTTTTAAATAAAACTCCAGCACCAAGCTAATTATAAGCCCCTAATCAAGTCATATTAGCTCTTTCTTTTCATTAAAAGAAAGGTGTCAGACACAAAAGCATTGATTTGAAAGGAAACCTGCACTCCTATATTGCAGCACTATTTACACATGGAAACAACCCAAATGCCCCAAAATAGATGACTAGACCAAGAAGATGTGGTACATATACACAATGGAATACTATTCAGCAATCAAAAAAGATAAACTCATGTCATTTGCAGCAACATGGATGGAGCTGGAAGGGATTATGTTCAGCAAAATATGAGTCAGAAGGAAAAAGAAAAATATCAGATGGTTTCACTTATAGCAGGAATATAGGGGAACCAAATAAGGGATCTGGAAAAAAAAAGACAAAGGTGGCAGGCAACTATATATCAGAGACAGTCCGCAGGGGAGGGAGAGGGAAAGGAATAAAAATGGGAGGGAAGAGCACAGAAGTCCATGGTGATGGCTCATGGGTGACTTGGTGGTGGGAATTTTATAGGGACTACACCTGAGAGGAGAAATCAAATATTGTACAAAAGTGAACAATGATGTAATATATATATATATATATATATATGTATATATTTTTTGAAAAGGAAAGGTGTTGGGCTAATGGTTTCTATCATCCTTTCTGCTCCATGGACTGTGGTTGTGACAGGCATTGACTACACCTGATTGAGCATCATCCCCACATGCACGCCTAAGAAAATGGTGTTTCTCACTTACACAGACAGACACCAGCCTTCACCAGCAAAGCGCATCATTGGGCGACTGATCATGAGGCAAAGCTGGGTTGGGGGTCGGGCAGGAGAGATATAAGTACTTGTTAATAACAGTGTAAGAGCAGGAAGGGACTTTTGTTATTTTTAATTGAGGGGGCAGGAATTTTATTTATTACTGGATGGGAATGAATAGCTGTGCTACTGTCCTTCTTTCCTAAATGCAAAGGAGGAATGCAGAGAGCTTACTTCTGCAGGCAGTGACCCTGTCCCCCATCCTCCACCCTTTCCATTTTTTCGTGATTAGCTCAATTTCAACAGCCCTTATCTGCCTCACTGACTTAAGGATTTGTTTTTAAAGTCACTGCCACACTGGAAGTCCAGAAATTTTCATGAATTAACAGCCCCCACCCCATCAATGATGCTTCAGGTATTGCATAGATAACACAGTTCTATCATTCTTCAATGGATAACTCTATGGCATGTGTTTTACAACCATTCTCCCCCACCCCTAGAAATTAATTCCAATTACCTACAAAGTTGACAACCCAATCACACACCCTGCATGGCCTTCCTTCCCTGCCGGCCTTGTTGCCTCAGTCCTTCCAAATATAGTTTCCACCCAAGCCCTTGCCTTGGGGCTGGTTTCTGAATAACACGGATAAAAGCAATCTTTTTTCCTTTTTAATAAAGTACAAATCAGAGGCTATTTTGTTGCTTTCAGTGACAATAGTCACCTATCAGAATAACAAAAGTGAACAAAAATTTAAAGAATTCACTTTATAACAGAATATTTTGAATGTTCTTCTTCTAAGGAACTCTTACCTAGATAAGTACATGAGAAAATATTCTTTCAAGGGTACCATCCACCAATCATTGTTTTTATTCTTTTTTTTTTTTTTTTTTGAGGAGAGGAATTGACCAAATCATCTCCTCAGATATTCTCCTCCCTTCAAGCCCACAGATGTCCTGTCAGTTGCTGAGCATTGACTCTCAAGGTCCATGAGGCTCATTCTCCTTCAGTGTGACATGGCAGGTGACAGGGGACACCACCACAGAAAGCTCGTGCTTCAATTCCATTCCTTCGAAGAAACTACCCACACACCCTTTCTCCTCTTGATAAACTCCTTGAGGTCAGTAGGAAAAAGTGTTCCTCCATAGGCCTCCCTGTTGGCCTACGGGGTAAGTCTCAACGCTATCACCTCCAAGGCCTGAGTTTGATCCCCGGCCAGGGAGCTACCCACATGGCACAGCAGACCTCTCCTGTTTTGCCCGCTGCTCCCCTCAGCAGTGTATTTCAGTACATCTGCCTGTTCTTCTTCCCACTGTGTCTCTGGTGAATCCTCTCACCTCTGGCTTGCACCCCAGTTCTTCTAGGCAAAAAAAATAAATAAACATTTTAGAAAAGAGAGAAAGTCTGCCTCCATTAGCGAATCTACTGAGGGATAATTGGAATGCAGGGGCAGGGGCTATAATGAGAGAAACCTGGGCTGCTGAGGAGACAAGGGGTAAAAGCAAGGAAGCGTAATGGGCTACTCCATTCGTATGCCTCCCAGCCCCATTGTCTGCCACACTACAGATACTTCAGACCTGAGGTCCTTTGTGTGGGAGGAAACAACACGTCAGAGGCAAGACATGCTAAAATGGTTGACAATCACACTAAAAATTAAATAACTGTGAGCAGGGAGATGACATAATGCATAGTGTTCTGGCTATGGACTTTAGCCCTCTGAGTCAGTAGAACAGACGTCCTTCAGTTCCCTCCCTACTCCCCCTTTACCAATCAGGGTTAAAGCTTGTTTAATTAACTGATGGGGAACTTAACACAGAGGGATTAAGGGGTGACTGTGTTGTGAAAAGTGGAAGCCAGCACTGGGTTGGCTTGATCCTGATCTTCTGCACAGACCACATGTTCCAGCATCTTGGAGACTAACAATGATCATCTGGTCCGAGTCACTTAACGTTTTATTGTTTCCTTATGATGATTATTCAATTCGTCGTACTTGAAAATATTAATGTTTTTTATTTTGTATGTATATTTTAATTCCTGGCTTTCATCTCTATATTTGGGTTTGTTTTAAAAGTGCAGTTTAAAAAATTAAATCAACCAAAAATTTGCCAGAGCTTTTAAATGTGGTCCCCACTGCATTTTTGAAGTTGTAACTTTAAGGCTGAGAAATTTTTTCCAGGGAATGAGAGTTCATCTTGAAAGGGAACAAGGTGAGGCACCATATGGCAGCCCACCAGGCAGGGGGCGGATGGAGCCAAGCCTGTGTTCAGATGGCTGCTCCCCCACCCACTTCAGGAGCAAGCTGCTCCCTGTTAACCCCTTACACATGCAGATGTGAGCTCACTTTTATTTGGATCATCGCTGTAACCCGGGCACTGGTCAGGACTGCTTGTGTTACACCACTTGACCAGGGAAGACACCATGGCTAAAAAGGTTTAGATGACTTGCTTGAGTCACCCTTCCTCACCACCCCCCCCCAAAAAAAAAAGGGAGAAGACACAGAAACAGATCTTGAATCTAAAACTTCTAATTCAAAGTCTGGCGAGTCATCCATAACTTTCAGTCTCCTGGCTCTAAGAATGTTAGATCAGGGCAATATTTGTACTAAGTTTCCAAATCAATAAATATAGATTATATGGACAGAATTGACAAGGCATAAGTCAATAATGAGCCTTTCCCCATAAGTAATTGACTGTGATGACCACTGCTGTTATGTATAAAGACATGTAGCTATTAGACAGACTTGGGCGTTCCTCCATCATTTCATACACTCAATCTGCCTTATTGTCAGTTATTCCTGAAAGTTTATTTAGTGCTAAAGAGCTGTCCTCTTCCAGAAGAGCTCCAGTCTAATCCTTGCCCAGCACAAATGTTACTCAGAGCATGGTCCCCATGCAGCAGCATCAGTTAACAACTGGGAAGTTGTTAGATAAGCAAATTCCTGGGTCACTTCCAAGTTCTATAGAATTAGAGATTCTAGTGGTGATGTCTAGACATCTTTGTTTTACCCAGCTCTCCAGATGACTCTGACCTTTGCTAAAGTTGAAATAGTACTTTGCACTTAGGAAGTAGTTTTTATATGCATATATTTGACTGGGTGGGCTCCTCACATTCTGATATAAACTTCCTAGGCAATAAGTGCTAAGATATAACCATGCTAAAACTCCCCTGTTGGGTTAACATGGATTGAATAGAAATGCAGAAATGGGAATGAGGAATAATGAAAAAAGTACAGCTTAAAATAATCACTGGAATTCTAGGGATTCTCAATAAAAATCACAGGAAGAAAAATCTTTTGAAAAACATATAGGAACTTAACAGAAAGAGAATATAGAATTCTGGCAGCAACATTACAGAGAACTGAAATTTTTAAGTATTATGAGAATTAACCTTAATTCATGCACACAGGGACCACTCAACATTTCACTCCCTCCCCCATCCAATATCCCTTCCATTATAGTCCAGTGGGGTCTCTCCACCTCTACTCCCAAGGATTTTTCACACTTTCTGATAAAAATCTTTGGATAGATGTGGCCTATTAGCCACCACATTGTAATAAAATTCAACTTGTATTTTTTAATATTCTATGCTTCATTTTAATAATTTAATGTCAGCTGCTTAAGGCACAACTTCTAGAACATCCATGATTCTCATTTTCATTGTATTAATCTTAATATTTATTTAGTTACATTCACAATTCTGCCAATTTCTAGATTGAAGACTAGCGTTGAGGCTGATTAAGAAAACAAATCAATAAGAAGGAATTTATCTGGCTGTTCTGGAATGTGGAACATTCATTTTCTCATTTTGCAGTAATTTTCAAAACCATCTAGAAATAAAGATATAGGATTTATCTTACAATTGGCAGTTCTGTTCTTGGTTTGGCTCTATTGCCAAGAATGGGATAAAGAATATTTGAGCTACAAACTGATTTCTCCAGATGCTGACCCCAAAGTGTGTTTGAAAAAATCTAATAATTTGTTAACTCTACAACCAGTCTTAGCTTCAGGAGAACTGGTGGCTCTTTCTGACTCTGGTGCTCATTAGGTAACGTTAGTGTTTTGATGTCTCATTTGAAAAATGGGACTATTATAGGCTCTGAATGCATCATGAAGTCTTGTAAAACTCAAATTATTTTTAAATGACATAATGTATATGAAAGTTATATTACAAATATATTATCACTAGTGTAGTGTTATTACTACCCCAATATTATTAGTATCACTGTTGTTATTGTCATCATTTTATTGCTATTATTACCTAATTCAGGAGAAATCTCTGGCAGATATTTTTATCTATATGAACTTGTTTCTTTTCATGTGATAGCTTAACTGATCTTAACTATGATCTGTTCTTTATCCAGTATTCTCTGATTTTGACTATTAAGGGAAACACATGAAGAAGGTTCTAACAGAATTTTCAGTGACCCACCATGTCCACTCAGCACTCATATGTCCTGAACATAAAACTTGATTTTGATTGCAAACTCCTGCAACCCTCTTCACAAGGTTTTCTCTGACTACTAGAGTAAAAAGGTAGACTGGGTATTCCAGGACTTAGTGCTCCCTTGAGTGTTTCCTCTTGATGGCAGATGGGAATTGGAGGAAAAATAACCCCATCTTCTGTACCAATCGTCTGGAGACAAATCTGAGAAATGTTCTATGTAGGTTCCCAAAAGGTGCCTGCTGATATGGTCCCAGGTGCATGCCATGGTTACTTGCTCATTAACACAGCTGCTCTTCCTGCCTGTCCTGCCTCATGCCCTACCTTCCATTCTAAATAAACCACTTGCGTCCAAATGCTTGTCTCAAGGTCTCTTTGCTTAGTTTGGGGAATCCTTTACAGGGTTTGTAAAGGCAGCTTGACAGAGATGAACAGGAAAGTGGGCTTGGGAGGAACAGATAGTGTTAGCAAACTAATGATGCACTGGAGTGTCCAAACCTTATAGAATTTGGAATTAATGGGACAGAACCATGAACAAGTTGGAAACAGATGCAACAGAGATGATAGGTTTTAAGATCACTCCTGTTGCATACAGGACTGACTGAAATGAGGAAAACTCTAGAGAAACCTAGTAAGGGAGGCATAGTGGAAATTCAGAGTAAGATAGTAAGGTCTGGATGAAGGAGTCTCCCAAAGATTGCAGAATGGAAAGGAGGATAATAACATCACAGCTGGCAAACACCCTCGGGGCTGAGTGATCAAGGCCAAGCACACCAGGGCTAAGTCAGGTTGAGAGCATGGATCCTTGATGAAATGTAATAAAAATAGCATTTCATGGCCTTGTTCTTCCTCAAAACTCAGCTAAACCATGATATAAACACAAAATTGAAGGGCATTCTATAAAATAACTTATATTCTCCTAAAAATTGTCAGGTCATAAAAAATAAGAGAAATCTGGAAACTGTCACAGAGAGGGGAGGAAACATGACAGCCACAGGTAACATATCTCATGACAGCTACAGGAACAGAAAAATGAAAATAGAGAAAAACTTATGAAATTCAAATAAACTATAGAGTTTAGTTGATAATAATGTCCGGATATCCCTCAGAGACAGTGCTCATTAGTTCCAGACCTCTGCAATAAAGTGAACCATGGTATTTTTGGTTTCTGAGGGCATATAAAAGTTATATTTGCACTATACAATCGTGTATTAAGTATGTAACACATAGCATTATTTTTTTTAATGTTCAAAAACTACAGTGTCAACAGAACTACCATGAAGATCTTTTTGCCAACAAATTGGATAATCTATAAAAAAAATGCACAAATTCTTAGAATCATGTAATATTCCGAGACTGACTCAGGAAGACGGAGTAAAAAACCCTTTGTTTTCATTTAATCCACATGGAATATCCTATGTGACTGCAGTTTTACCGATATTTGCAAAACACAGAGCTTTCTTTTTCTTCCTTATGAGGTCAAGCCCTAGATATTTTTTCCAAATTCTAGATTTTTGATGCTAGATTCTTTTCATCACTGCCTGATGGAGTCTGTCTGCTCCTCCCAAGCCCACTTGCCTGCTCATCTCTGTCAAGCTGCCTTTACAAACCCTCTCATAGTCTGGGTTTCCCCAAAAACAGTTTTACTCACATTGAAGTAGTCAGGCTGTTTGTCCACCTGAGCCACTGATGTACCTGCAAAAACAATCTGCAAAGAGACATAAGGGGAAGAACAGCATACATTCATATACAAAGAATGCTCACAAATACCAAAAAGTAAAAGCCAGAATCAAATTCCCAAATCTGGGGGATGATGACAGCAGAGGTCACATGGTTTCAGATGCCATTCTCCATACCTTAGACTTTAGAAAAAGAAAGACTTAGAGCAATTACCAAGATGGACTCATGTCCTAATTCATCATCTCACGGTTTCCAGTGATCATTAGTAAATCAGTCCTGGGGTATCTGTCCCGACCCGCGGGATTCGGAGGCACGAAAAGAGAAGGGCTGAGGATTGAAATGAGGGGCTTGACAACTTGACGCTAGCGTTTGCTTCTTTATTTTCCCTTTTCCTTCACTTTTACATGTTTTTTCCTTTCCCTGTCCTACTACCTTCCCTGGCCTTCTCTATGCTCCTCTCTCAGTACGTTTCTCAGTATCCTCTCTCAAAGTCTCTACACAGTATCCTTTCCACAGTCTCCCTCTCGAGGTCTCCTCGCCTCATCCTCTACGCAGTCTCCCTCCTTCTCCTCCACACAGTCTCTCCCGAGGTTCCCTTCTTCTCCCTCCCTCGCTCCTCTCTCGTACCTCTCTGTCCCACGTGATCTTTCGGAAGCGCAGTGGTTTCTCTGAAGGCGAAACAGAAACCGAAACCTAACTTCGGAGCATGCGCAACACGGCGCATGCTCCATGCGGCTCCAGACATCTCCCCCTTTTTTCTTTTAAATGAGACAACTGGCCTGTCTTAGGTTGGCATATCCCGTAACCAGCCTTACCCGTCTTTGCTAATCCGGCCCACTTGGTCTGGACCGCTGTCTTAGGTTGGTCTGGACGGGCTACGCTCTTACCCGTCTTTGGCTCACAGGTTCTCTAGGGCTAAGTTGACCCATCCGGATGCCACTGGGGAGTCCTGGTCAAGTACCATGGCACCAAGTACTTGCCTGACCACAATAGCCGTTTTTTGTTTCGCTTCCGTAGCCGACGGAGAAACCATATGCCGAATGCACAAACAGCAACTCTGGGAGGAGTCCTCTAAACCAGGCAATGAGACCCTTACTCGAAACAGGGTAACCCGAGTGTTGTTAACAGTTATGAGCTGTCTCGCCAGTTGAGAGGTCAGGTTCAGGAGCTGGTGGTTCTGAGTCCTCTGATTACACTATTTAACCTATTTTCTTCCATAAACATATTTTTCACCATAATAGGAATTACACAAATAAAACTGTACAAAAAGTTACAATGTGAGTGGTTAACAAAAGTGTGTCTATCTCTTCTTACATGAGCTAACTGCTGACTAAGCATAAAAAGTCCATTCTGCAAATGTCCATTCATATATTACTGTGTTGACAACGCAGACGCAACACCGGCAGCTAAATTGTCCATAGTGTCCGTATTTATAGCAGCTTAAGTGACAGCAACGGCGGCAGCAGCCGCAGCCGCGGCCTCTGCTATTGAAATGGCAACAATAGCTGCAGTGATGCTAAAATCACGTCTCCTCCTAGGTAGAACAGGGGAAAGGTGTGCAGAAACATCCACAGGCATGACTAAAATAGAAGGTAGACAACGATCATCGCTCTCTCCGCACTCCGGGCCCAGGAGGCAGAGAGGGGGCAAGTCTCCGCTGAACAGCTCAACCCAGTGGCATCTCCTGCATTATTGGGGAGGACAAAAAAGAAAGGAGGGGACAGACAGACAGCAGCAGACAAACTCTATAATCTATTATTCTGAATACTAACAAATTATTCAATGGTAGAACTAATGTTTACAGAATAAATGCCATTAAATAATTTCACCTCACCCTGGCCCAACGGGGCACTATCCAATGGCTTGGAAGCCAGACCAATAGTAAGATTAGTGGCAAATACTTGCGGAAAAGTGGAATCATGATGATCAATGAGGAGCAAAAACGGCAGCTGATGCACAATCGCCCATCGTACTAACATCTGGGACGCTTGTGTCATCAATGTTAGCAGGGTCAGGTATATTGACAAACCGAACCAATCGAGCAGGAACCCATTGGGGTGCTTCTGCATCCTGTGGGAAAAGACAAATGCTGCCTGGCAGCTGTATTAATACTGGAGCGGGTGGTTGCCACTCATTATTAACTGGGTCCTTCCATCTCGCTTGCAGCAACATGACCTGCCGAGGGTTCTAGAAGGTGACTCCCCAGGTGTTTTCCATCTCCTTTTACTCTTCCCTGCCTTATAACAACCAAGGCCTTTCTCATCCTGTTCCTCGTCTCCTCCCAACTCATCAGTAGAATCATCTGGAGAAGGGGCTGTTGTTATTTTTTGAGTAGAGGAAGGGGGACTTACCTATGTAGAACTCTTAATGGAACTTCTATCTTCTTCCTCCATTTGTCTCGCTGTCCTGACGGCCTCAGTGGCTAACTGAGTGGCAACAGTGCCACTGGCATTAAGAGCATCTCCCACCACTCTCCAGACCGTCAAAGTAGTGCCAGGAAGAGACTCAAGGCCATATAATTGCTGATGCAAGACAATATCCCCTTTCACCTGATTCCAATTGTCACTATCGACCTGATCCTGCTTCAGAAACCATTTACTAGTAATACTAAGGGTCTCTACAAATCCTTTAAGAATTTTTCTACTGAGAGGAACCCCAAACTCTTTTAGAAGAGCTTCCAGGGAAATAACTAACTGCCCCTTGGACATTGAATTGCCCATGATCCCAGATACCTTACCTTACTTTACTTTACTTGCCGGCTCACCACAGCTGGTCCTTCAGCGGTTACTTCGTTCTTTTTGGTGCCCCGCGCTGGGCGCCACCTGTCCCAACCCGCGGGATTCGGAGGCACGAAAAGAGAAGGGCTGAGGATTGAAATGAGGGGCTTGACAACTTGACGCTAGTGTTTGCTTCTTTATTTTCCCTTTTCCTTCACTTTTACATGTTTTTTCCTTTTCCTGTCCTACTACCTTCCCTGGCCTTCTCTATGCTCCTCTCTCAGTACGTTTCTCAGTATCCTCTCTCAAAGTCTCTACACAGTATCCTTTCCACAGTCTCCCTCTCGAGGTCTCCTCACCTCATCCTCTACGCAGTCTCTCTCCCTATCCTCTACGCAGTCTCCCTCCTTCTCCTCCACACAGTCTCTCCCGAGGTTCCCTTCTTCTCCCTCCCTCGCTCCTCTCTCGTACCTCTCTGTCCCACGTGATCTTTCGGAAGCGCAGTGATTTCTCTGAAGGCGAAACAGAAACTGAAACCTAACTTTGGAGCATGCGCAACACGGCGCATGCTCCATGCGGCTCCGGACAGTATCTTGACACAGCAGCTGATAGAGAATAATAGAATATTTAAGTTTTTGTCTTTTTTAAAGCAAATATCTCAGAACATCCACGGAGTCACAAGGCCAATGGGTTTTGGTCTTTGAGTCATCACCTTCTAAGACCATCTTCACTCTGGAGTGATGCACCAAAGGTTTTATGCCCACAGTTTCCAAAGAAATATGAGTAATTAGCAATGCATCGTAAGGACCCGACCATTTTTCAATAGTTGAGCTTGGGCATCTCCACTCTGACAGGTGTCAAGAAAGACCCAAGCACCAGGTCTGGAAGGATGCAGTAGTTCATCTGGAGGCATAGAAACCTGATATCTCATAGAGAGCAAAGTTAAGAGCTATAGTCAAATTTCCTGGATATGACGTATGTGATGTTTGAGTCTATATTCTTGTTCTTTATGCAGTGTTCCAAATTGAAGCTTGGAATTACTTTTCAAAGACAATTCCAAAGACACTGAAATGTAGCCCACTTCTAGTAGCCACTCTTATCTGACAGGTGATGGACAATAACTGACCCCAATGCACACTGGTTTCTCAAAATAGTTTCTCCAAGGGCTTCTCTAGGATGTGATTCATTTTCTCAATTTTTCACATAGATTTTTGCCCCCAGGTAGCATGTAGCTTCAAAGTAATCTGTGAGACATTATTTGCTTTCTGAGTGACTTCTAAAGCAAATACGGGCCCTTAATGGAACTGGAAATCCAAAGTGAGGGATTATTTCCATCAGCAATTGTTCAGCAAATTTTTCAATTTTTCCTCATCCTATTAGGAAATATTTCAACTCATCCCACACAAACGATACTTATAATTGCCAGTGGTTCTGGGTGCTTGCATAAAATACACTTTCCAGTTTTCAAAAAGGCATTTTCCCCAACATTGACAACATTGAACCCCAGTAGTTTTCAAGTGTGATTTAATCTTGGGGTTATGCTTGGTGCATAAATGGCAACCTTGAGTGAACAATTGAGTCAATGTATGCAAATAGATACCCTTTAAATCTGGGAACATGTAGTAGGGTCACTCCCATAGTGGGATCCCTCATGTACTGACGTCTCACCTTCAGGGGCACTCTGGGAGTTGTATCATTCCATGTGAGTTCACTCTTCAAACAGAGCTGGGGTTGAAGTTAGTGAACTCCCATTCATGGGCCTTTTCAGAGGAGGAACCTAGTCTAAAGATTGATTCCATGTCTAAATCAAAATACACACAAAGAGAACTCTAGTGAAGTAAAACCAAATTCCTATAAATTAGAAACAGAAGACTCCCACCACATGCCCTGCAATTGCAATGCCCTTATAGTGATGAAAATAAGGAAGGATTTCTTTGGGAATACTACTTAGCTATTAAAAAAAAAAGAGGTGAAATTTTGCCAGTTGCCACAAAATGGATAGACTGGTGGTGATAGTGCTAAGTAAAATAAGTCAGAAGGAGAAAGACAAATGCTAAATGATTTCATTTCTGTGAAATACATAGAAACAAGGCAAAGGAACAGACAAAACCAGACCAAAACCCTTGAAATCTAAATGCAGAACTGAAGATACCAGGAGGGAAATGTGTACAGTGAAAAGTAAAGCAGGGAGTGGGACCAATGGACCCTGGTGAAGGATTACGGGTGCTTTGGTGGTAGGTATGGTATAATTACATACATTTGAAGAAGTATGAACCTATAGTCCTAAAATATATACAGTGTTGTAAACCAATATTACTGCCATAAAATTAATTTAATCCAAAAGGCAGAAAAAAAAACCCCAAGGTGAATACCTTAATTTAAAAACTTTTTATTGCAAAAAATATTAACCATTATCTGAGCTGCTGGAAAAATAACTTCAATAGAGCAACTCAACCCAGGTTGCCACAAACCTTCAATTTGTAAAGAGCTCAATATCTGTGAAGCATGATAAAGTAAAATTGAATGAAACAAATGAAACAAGGAATGTCTGTTTTAATATTGGTGCTTTAATTCTGACAAATGCACAGTAGCCATGTAAGATATTAATGGGAAGCTGTATTGCAAGGCACACAGGAAATTTGCAGTACATGTAAACTTGCATGTAAATTTGAAACTTCTGAAATTAAAAGTTCAGAAGGAAAAAATGTCTGAAACTAAATTTTTTAAAAATCCTAGAGTGAAGGGAATTTTATCTCAAAGAAATTTCTCTTTCCTAAACTAGAAAATGTATAAAATCTTTCAAAGAAACACTAATTCAAAAGATGGAGGTATGCCAATGTTCATAGCAGCTTTATTCAAATTAGCCAACAGAATACTACTCAAATACTTTTTTAATAAATTTTATTTTTATATTCCCCATACAATTGCAACCCCCTTATTTTGACCCCAATCCCTCCCCTCCCCACCCCCACAGAGTGTCTCTGGTTCATAGTTTTTGTTGATTTTGATTTTCAGTTTCTTATAGTTATTCATTTTCCTGGTCCCTTATTTAAGTTTTCTAGATTCCTGCTATGAGTGAGACCATCCGGTATTTTTCTTTTTCTCTCTGGCTTATTTCACTGAGCATGATCCCTTCCAGCGCCATCCATGTTGCTGCAAATTGCATGTGTTTATCTTTTGTGAATGCTGAGTAATATTCCATGGTGTATATGTACCGCATCTTCTTGATCCGGTCATCTATTTTGGGGCATTTGGGTTGTTTCCAAAGCTTAGCTATTGTAAATAGTGCTGCTATAAACATAGGCGTTCAGGTGTTCTTTGGAATTGATGTTTCTGTGTCCTTTGGGTAAATACCTAGGAGTGGAATTGCTGGATCATATGGAAGCTCTGTGTTTACTCAGATACTATTAAAGAGGTGAAATCTTGCCTTGTGTGACAATGTGAATGGAGCTTGAGGTGATTATGCTAAGTAAAATAAATAAGAAAGTGGTTTCTCACATATGTATGGTATAACAACCACAGAAAATGAATTAACAAAATACAAGAATCTAAATCTTAGGTGGAAAAATATGGTGATTACCAGAGGGGAAACAAGAAGGGGAGTTGGAGGAAAGGGTAGGGTGAGTTAATTTGAGAGTGTACACAGCTGTGCTCCCAAAATTTATACAGCTTTATAAACCGATAGCAAACCAATAGATAGATAGATTTGTGTGTGTGTGTGTGTGATGTGTGTGTTTATATATTATATATATATATATATATAAAATCAAAGACTGATTTCTAGTGAAAATGTAAATTGGTATAATCATTTGAAAAATAGTATTGAGAGTTTCCAAAAAATTAAGAAAAGAACTATCAAATCCACTTTTGGGTATACCCAAAGGAAATGAAATCACTATCCCAAAGAAATATTTCAGTTCCATGTTTTTGCTGCATTATTCAAGTAGCCAAGTAATGGAAACAATCTAAGTGCCCATCAACATGAATGGATGAAGAAAATGTAGTATATACCAGGGCCTCCCCGGTGGTGCAGCGGTTGAGCGCTGGGTTGCGAAGCTGCCCGCAGCCTCCGTGGCGCCGGCTCGATCCCCAGCTGCTCCCTGGCCACCAGAGGAGGGTCCCACATGGCGCGCAGACCTCTCCTGCCGCCCGCTGCTCCCCTCAGAAGTGTACTTCGGTCCTTCTGCCTGCTCTGCTCCCCGCTCTGGCTCTGGTGAATTCTCTCACCCTCCCGCGCTTCTGACTAAACCCAGTGCTTGTATAAATAAATAAATAAATAAATAAATAAATAAATAAATAAATAAATAAATAAATCTTTAAAAAAAAATGTAGTATATACCATACAGAATAGGGTATTGTCATCCGTAAAAAGGAAAGCAATCCTGGCTTGGACATGTATGGGACTTAAGGGTACTATACTAAGTAAAATAAAAGGGGCAGAGAAAGACAGATATGATATCACCTGTTTATGGAATCTAAAAAAAAATGAATTTATAGAAATAAGAGATCAGATTGGTGGTTGCCAGAGGTGGGGTGTGGAACTAGAAATGGATGAATGTAGTCAAAAGGATTATAACATAAATAATCTTGGCATGTGATGTACAGCGTGGTGACTATAGTTAACAATACTGTATTGTAGCAGAAAGTAAATCTTCAAAGTTCTCATTATAAGAAAAAAGTTGTAACTAATAAATGTTAACTAAAGTTACTGTGGTCATCATTTTTCAGTTTATACATATATCAATTCATTATGTTGTACACTTTCAACATCCACAGTGTTATAAGTCAATTGTATCTCAATAAAACTATGGGAGGGAATAGAAAAATGACTGCTTTCTGCCAGTTCTAGTTTTTCTGCCTCTCATCCTTTTACTCAGCATTTCCCAGCTTGAGTTCAATCCCTTCAAGAATCCTTTCTAGACAATTTGAACTATAGCCAGCCTCCCTGTCCTCTGAAATCTCCGATGGTTCTCATCTCTTTCCAACTCCAGTTCAGTGACATCATTCGCTTGTTTTGACCATGGTAGGAGTGTTTACGTATTAGAAATTAGTAAATCCTATAAATCAAGGTTTGGCCAGCATACCACTGTTATAGTCTATGCCACCCACTTTAGCATTCTTTTCATTTTTCCTTTTATGGGACATGGATATTTCATGTCACTGTTTCTAGAATAGTTAATGTGAGATCCTCAGGAGTCAACTTGCATGGTTGAATATATTTCACTGGTCCAAACTAGAGTGGCTATACAATAGCTACCTGTGTACTGGTGGGTGAAAACTTCTACCCCAGGACTCGAATAGGAAATCAATGGGAACAATTCCAACCTTTGACATCTCTGATAATCTATTTACATATCTGAAAAGGAATAGAATTGAAAGAGATGGTCTGAGACTCAGTCAGATTGGACATTCCTGAATTCTCCTGGGTCAGAGTGATAAGGATGAACTCTTCCAATATCTTCATTCTAAGTATGTGGACCCAAGGGCTGATAATGGAAAGTCTCATGATCAAGTGAGTTTGGAAAATGCAGATCCAACTAACACAGATTTATTTCTCTGACTGCAGGACTTCCAGTATTTAACCAGCTTGATACATTGGGACACTCAGAAATGGAAGGAGAAACAGCAGTTCCAAACTCATGTGGGTGCGAAATCTCAGGAACTGGCACACTTACCAGTCTATTTCAGGGCAGCCCAGGGGAAACATAATCAAATTTAGATCTTAATTGGAAGAATGCATCATTCATTCCTCTGTACATCTTTTCCCTTGCCTTGAGTTTGAAGGAAGACTTGGAGGGAAGTAAGTTGGGGTAACCTGGACTTACTGAGTGCATTTGGACAACTGACTCATTTTCAAATAGTTAAGCATTCAAGGCAGAATCCACAGAGGAAGCAATTTGTTCTTATCTCTGCTGATGGCAAATATTTATATTGCTCTTCTCTAAGACATTACCTTGTTTACCTTCACAATACTCCACCCTGTGAAGTTGAGGAGACTGTTGTTCTTAATCTGCATGCAGGTTATCAGTGCCGGTGTTGACAGTAGTGTTAGGAGCAACCCAAGTATAGCTCTTCTTCAATAATCTGGATTTTCCCCTACCTAAATTTTAGAACTTCTTAAATACTTTCTAAAAATGTGGCTTTGTCTGTTACTGGCTGAAGAGAAAAAATAATAATGCTGGCTTATATTTTCATTTATAATGCTGTTGTGTTTGGACGGTGCTTTTACAACTATTATCTCATTTTGCCATCACAAAAAAATTGTGAGATCAATAGAATGTTCTTATGTTACAGAGAAAAAAATGAAAGCAACTGGAGTTTCAAGATGTCTCAGCTTATCAGAGCACGCAGAGGCTTCGGAGCTGTGGCACCAGAGCTGTGGCATTCAGCCTCACGGGACACAGGAAGACTCGGGAAGGTTTTTAAGGTGATGGGTGCTTGGGCTTCTCCCCCAGAAATCCTGTTTTAGATGATTTGAGGTGTAGCCCAAGCACTGGGAGATGTCAGCTTTCTCCAGGTGATTCCAATGTGCAATTCTGACTTCTAAACTCACATTACTTTTCATGTAGCAATGTGTCATATTTACATAAATACTTTCTCCATATTTCTCTCAGCTTCTTTATCTCTCAATCCTAATTTTGATGAGAAAATGTGAAATGTGGCATGATTCGCTGACCTAATCTTTACTCGATATCAAACCACAGACAACACCCCAGAAATTTTATCAGGGTAGTCAAAGAGGCAACCACAACTTTGGGATTTTTTGTGTGAGATGATAATTATAAGTAAACAGGAATAAATACTTTTTTTATACAGGTATCTCACTGTTGTGAGATTTATCCTACAGAAATATCTAATTAAATGTACAAAAATAAATGTCTAAGAATGCTACTGCACAGCTACTTGTAATAGCAGAATATTGAGAAACAACTTAAAATATCTATTAGTAGGAGAATACAAATTATGACAGATGTAAAAATACCTATTAGTAGGAGAATACAAATTATGACAGATGTATATTATAGAATGATACACTAGTGTTTGAAAGAGTAAAGTTTATTTTTGTACACTGACAGCAAATTGATTTATTGGGTGAGGAAAGAAATTACAGAAGAATATTATACAATGACCCAATATTTGTTTAAAACAAATCAACCTATGCATATACATCAGGTTTTTTATGCAGAAAAAAAAATCTGAAAATACTTACATCAAATTCTTTTTTTAAAGATTTATTTATTTTATACAAGAACTGGGGTATAGCTCAGAAGTGCAGGAGGGTGAGAGAATTCACCAGAGACAGACCGGGGAGCAGAACAGGCAGACAAACCAAAGACACTGCTGAGGGGAGCAGCAGGCGAGGCAGGAGAGGTCTGCTTCGACCATACATCAAATTCTCATTGGTGGTTTGCTCCAAGTATTGGATTAGAGATAGAAGAGGGTTGAGGGTATGGAAAACTTCAGTTTTCTCTTTATTGTTTGAAAGTTTGTAATACAAATGTATGACAGTTGTAATTTTTAACAAGAAACTATAAAGCAGAGACACACTATGGGGTGGGGGGCAGGGAGAGGAAGGATTAGTGTCAAAATAAGGAGGGGTGCAACTGTATGGGGAATAGAACCATAATGAAAATGCAAACATTGTGCAAAAATGAAAAATTATGTAAGAATTATATAAAATAAAATATTTAAAATAAAATAAATGAATAAATAATGGTTGTAGTTTCAAAAAATTTTTATTTATTTAAAAAATGTATTTTTACAACAACAAAAAGAGCTTTAGTCATTGCCAATGGTGAGCACCATATGAGGAGAGAGTGTTGCTGCTTGATAGGACTGGCTTCCATGAGGAGGGGCATCTCTTCTGGTTCACAAAGCATCGCTTTGAATTGAAAATGCAGCAGTGAGAAAGGGAGAAAAGCAAAAAGAAACAAGGTAAGAGGAGGTACTTATAGTTAATCCTGGAGGCCTTCTTGGGCTGTGATCTCCCCTGAAGGGAGTGTGGGATACACCTTAGGTCCAAGTCAGATGGGTGAGGCCAAGCCCCAGACCCAGAGCAATATCATTAGAATTTGTAAAGCAACTGAGCCATTTTTGAGTTGAGGAATGAATAATCAGAGCTCTGACCTTGGAAATTTCATCTTGTAGGAGTGTGGAAAGGTTGGATTCTTGGAACAGGCATACAGGGACCTTTCTTCCAGTCCTGACCAGTGATACCAAGCTGGGGGCACCGCTGGGGATCTAGAGAATTCCCAGGGCAGTTTGTCGTGCAATGGACTCAGACCACAAGAGTTTGTACATCAACCAAAAGAGGGTGCCAGAAAGTGGAGGGGGGAATATCACCACCTAGATCAGGGAACACTATACCACCCGCCAGCAACAGTGGCTGAAAGCAGGAGCAAGGGGTACAGGTCTGGGTATTCAAGTCAGTCACCCATGTGGCTCCCAGCACCTCACAGCAGGAAGTTCAATGGTGTTTCAGAGAAGTACAAACACTAAGTAGAGATTTTAATCTCTGAAAAACATTCACAGCTTTAAGGTCAGACCAAGACTACATTTTTTTTTTTCCAAAATTCATCTAGCTCCATTTCCCCTTTCCTGGCAAATTTCTTCTTTTTCTATGTCTTCCTGGAACTCAACAAAAATCTACCCAAAACAACTTCTCCCTTGTTGGAACTGTCATCTCTGAAAGAAAAGAAAATATCCAGACCCTGAGTCTCTGGAGTGTTCCATCACAGAAAAGAGAGTCAGGCCTCTCTTCCCTCTTTGATCCTCTTTCTGTTGTCACTGCTGCTGTGACATCTTTGAGGGGAGAAGAAGAAAGGAGGAAAGGAGAGGAGTGAGGGGAGCAGGAGAGGGGAAGGGGAAAAGGGGAGGGGGGAGGGGGGAGGGAGAGGGGTGTGAGATCCCCAGCCCATGTTCTGGGGGAGGGGAGGAGTATTGTCTTGGTGCCCAGAGTTCCTGTTTGTCAGCTGGTGCAGGGTTATGCAGGGGGCTTCTCACCAAGGACAGAAGTCCCAGTATGAGGCACATATTGGGAAACCAGAATGTGCTGAAAGCAGCAGGCAGATATTAGACTAGAGATCATATGCTTTGACCAGCAGGAACAATGGAGTCACTCAGGCATTAACCCCTGTCACTCCACCGTAGCTTACATCCCTGATAATGCATCCCCATGCATGTACTCTCCCCGGGTCCTTGCCCCACCTCTGTGATTCTAATAAATATGAGACTGCCTTTGGATTGGAGCTACACATTATACCCTGGGTAGCCCCTCTGGGCTTCTCATTATTTACATGGACTTCTTCCAACGCTGCCCCACAAGGCAATTTGAAGGAGGGAAGGGGAGTGGAGGAGGAATGAGGCCCAAATCCTAGCAGCACCTGTCAATGATCAGGCTCTTTAAGGTGTCAGTCCTATCCCAGTGAGGGTCATGTGATTACCTTGGCAGATCTGGGCTTCATGGGCAAAAGCATCACTCAGTAGTATTGCCTTGGAGGTGTTTTTCAAGTTTTTCTGAAAGAATTGTGTGACCCCATCAACAAAAAGAAATATAAAAACCATATGATAATATCAATAGATGCTGAGAAAGCTTTCGACAAAGTGCAACACCCATTCATGATAAAAGCCCTTGAAATTCTTGGGATACAAGGAACATACCTCAACATCATAAAGGCCATCTATGACAAGCCAACAGCCAGTATCATTCTCAATGGTGAAAAGCTGAAAGCAATTCCATTAAGATCTGGAACAAGACAAGGATGTCCACTCTCACCATTGCTTTTCAATATAATACTGGAAGTCCTAGCCAGGGCAATAAGACAAGAGAAAGACATCCAAGGAATCCAAATAGGAAAAGAAGAAGTCAAACTATCACTATTTGCAGACGATATGATATTATACATAGAGAACCCCAAAAACTCCACAGAAAAGCTAATTCAACTCATCAATCAGTTCAGTAAAGTGGCAGGATACAAAATCAACACGCAAAAGTCAGTAGCCTTCCTATACACAAACAATAAATCTGAAGAAGAAGAAATCAAAAAGACCATCCCTTTTGTTATTGAAACAAAAAAAATCAAATATTTGGGAATAAATCTAACAAAAGAGGTAAAGGACCTATACAAAGAAAACTATAAAACACTGTTAAAAGAAATAGAAGAAGACACAAAGAAATGGAGAGACATCCCCTGCTCATGGATTGGAAGAATAAACATTATTAAAATGGCCATCCTTCCAAAAGCAATATACAGATTCAATGCTATTCCAATCAAAATTTCAATGTCATTCTTCAAAGAAATAGAACAATTATTGATGAAATTTATATGGAATCACAAAAAACCCCGAATAGCCAAAGCTCTCCTGAAAAAAAAAGAAGGGAATGGAGGCATCAGACTCCCAGACTTCAAACTATACTACAAAGCCATAATCATCAAAACTGCATGGTATTGGAACAAGAACAGACATACAGACCAATGGAATCGAATAGAAAATCCAGAAATAAACCCACAGATTTATGGTCAACTAATCTTTCACAAAGGAGCAAAGACTATGCATTGGAGCAAAAAAAGTTTGTTCAATAAATGGTGCTGGGAAAACTGGGTCGCTACATGCAAAAGAATGAAGCTTGACCACCACCTCACACCATACACAAAAATCAACTCAAAATGGATTAAAGAACTAGACATAAGACCTGAAACCATAAAATATATAGAAGGAAATATAGGCGAAACACTACGTGATTTGCACATCAAAGACATCTTTACAGACACATCACCCAAAGCAGTGATAGTGAAGGCAAAGATAAACAGCTGGGACTATATCAAATTAAAGAGCTTTTGCACAGCAAAAGAGACAATAACAAAAACAAAGAGAAACCCCACCAACTGGGAGAACATTTTTGCACCCAACACTAATGATAAAGGACTGATCACAAAAATCTGCAAAGAGCTGATGAGACTCAACAACAACAAAGAAAATAATCCAGTCAAAAAATGGGCAGAAGAGCTTAAAAGAAACTTCTCTGAAGAGGAAATGCAAATGGCCAACAGGCATATGAAAAAATGTTCAACATCACTTGTCATCAGGGAAATGCAAATCAAAACTACCATGAGATACCATCTTACACCAGTGAGAATGGCACATATTAAAAAAACTAGCAACAACAAATGTTGGCGAGGGTGTGGAGAAAAAGGAACTCTTCTGCACTGTTGGTGGGAGTGCAAACTGGTCCAACCACTGTGGAAAGCTGTGTGGAGATTTCTGGACCTACTAAACATAGAGCTACCATATGACCCAGCAATTCCACTCCTAGGTATTTACCCAAAGGACACAGAAACATCAATTCCAAAGAACACCTGCACCCCTATGTTTATAGCAGCACTGTTTACAATAGCTAAGCTTTGGAAACAACCCAAATGCCCAAAAATAGATGACTGGATCAAGAAGATGTGGTACATATATACCATGGAATATTACTCAGCATTCAAAAAATATAAACACATGCAATTTGCTGCAACATGGATGGCGCTGGAAGGGATCATGCTCAGCGAAATAAGCCAAAAAGAAAAAGAAAAATACCGGATGGTCTCACTCATAGCAGGAATCTAGAAAACTTAAATAAGGGACCAGGAAAATGAATAACTATAAGAAAGTGAAAATCAAAATCAACAAAAAACTATGAACCAGAGACACTTTTAGGGGGGCGGGGGCGGGAGGGGAGGGATTGGGGTCAGAATGGGGGGCTGCAATTGTATGGGGAATATAACAATAAAATTTATAAAAAAAAAAAAAAAAAAAGAATTGTGTGACCCAAGGACTTTACCTGTAGACTAGTACCCACCCCCCTCCCTACATAGCCCCAGACAAGTGACAACACACAAGACTCAGCATGTGGATGGACCAGGGCCAGTAAAAAGACCTTAGTGTGTGCAACCTGACATCTATAGCCACACAAAAAATGATAAATGCAGAAGTGAAGAGAGGTGGCTTGACCTTGACTTTTTTTTTAAGATTTATTTAATTATGCATACAAGAGCTGGGTATAGGCCAGGGGTGTGTGGAGTGGGAGGATTCACCAGAGAGAGTAGGGAGCAGAACAGGCAGATCTACTGAAATACACTGCTGAGGGGAGCAGCAGGCGAGACAGGAGAGGTCTGCCACGCCATGTGGGTCAGCTATTTGGCCCAGAATCAAACTCATGCTGCAGTGACTGTGGATAACTTCATAGGGCTGACACTAAACCCCTTGTGCCACCAAGGAAGCCCCTTGACCTTAACTTTTTAAAAATTTGTAAATTTTTTTAAAATTGTAAATTTTTTTTAAATTGTAATTTTTTAAAAATCTGTACAGTTTAAACTATCTCTTCCTTCTCATTCTACGGTACCGAGAGGTGGCATCCAGGGTAGACTGAGAGTGCTTGAAAAGGAAATATACCTCTCCGACGCTTATATTTCTTGGGAGATGTGATATTGTAATTATCTATGTAGGATACACATTATCTATGTGGGTCCTAAGAATGACTCTAAAGAGAAATAAACAGCATGTCTCCTTCTAACAGTGATGTAAGCTACTTTGTGTAAAAATGGACCAGACTTGATTCTGTAGTCAACTGGTCCACCACTCAGCTACACCCCAGACATGCTTCTGAACAGTGTTATGTGACATCAGTTACATTCAATAAAATACTATTTCCCCATGGGCTTATTATTTCAATTCTCTTACTCCAACAATCATAGTCATTATTGTAGTAAATCTTGCATTCGATTAAGGCTTTAAAACTTACAAGTACTTTCTGATAATTTAAGTAAAACAACTTGATAATGAAAGAAAATTGTTGATTGCCTTTAAAAGAGAAGAACCTGAATTTTTAATCTATTACCCTCTAATTTGTTTTCTATCTTAATGTCTCACTACAATTAGGTACACGTGAGTAATTTACTCTGCAGAATTTGAGCACATAATCTTTGCTCATTTCCCTGTTTTAGAACAGAATTATCACTACTATTTTAGGGTAGATAAATATCAAGATGTTTGGCATAACCAACCCCATCTTATCATAATTCCAAAAGCATAAAAATATTCAAACTAAAATCTAACACACTAAAAGAAAGTGAATTAGGATCTATAGGAAGAAAACTATATTGTTTTCTCCATAAAAATCAAAAAACACTTATACTGGATATACAGCTCTATAGATAGAGTTAAAATAAGCTACAAAACTAGAAAATGGGGCCTCCTCGGTGGTGCAGGGGTTGAGCGTTGGGTTGCGAAGCTGCCCGCAGCCTCTGCAATGCCGGTTCGATCCCTAGCCACCGGGTGAGGGTCCCACATAGCACGCAGACCTCTCCTGTCGCCCGCTGCTCCCCTCAGCAGTGTACTTCGGTCCTTCTGCCTGTTCTGCTCTCTGCTCTGACTCTGGCGAATTCTCGCACCCTCCTGCGCTTCTGACTGTACCCAGTGCCTGTATAAATAAATAAATAAATCCTTAAAAAAAAAAAAAAAAACTAGAAAATGATTTGCAGTGTGAATTGCATGTAAGTTAATGCCCCTGATGTATAAATACAAAGTGGTCTTCAAGTTATGCAGATAAAGAGGGGGCAACAGAGCCTGGTCAAAGAAAGTGCTAGGACAATTCACAACTAATTACAAGTGTCTGGGGCTGCTTAGGAAGACGATGTCACTATCACAAAGCTACCTAAGAAATACAAAGAAAAATTGATATATCTGAGTCCATCAGTCCATGATCAGGCTTACTCATTTTGGGGAAATAGGCACTGACAAGCATTTTTACTCAAATAGCAAATTGGTAAGCTTTTGACTTGGCATACTTTAATCCAGTAGAACCATTTCTGGTAACTTAAGTAATAAGACACTGGATTCACAGTTAGCATTCACTCAAGGGACTATATGTTCTTTGTCAGAGGAAAAGACAGACAGACAGACAATGAAACTTAAATGCATGGTGATTCTGGCCCCCTGCCCCAATCCCTTCATGTAGTAGGTATGTGCCAGGAGAGAGGCAGGAACAGCTCTGCCCAAAACTGTCTTCAACTCATCTCAAAGGGTCTCAAATGGAAAGAGCACCTCACTGCTGGACTGGCTGACGGGGTTTATAGGGAAATGTACTATTCACCTTTCACACAGCACGTGGCTCCAAGCAAAATGCAAGACAGCTAGTCCAGCTGGTACTTGTTGAGAGCAGCTGTAGGAGCTAAAATAGAACACCCTGGCTGTGCCTTGGAGAAGTCCCATCTTTCTTCAGGATAGCATCCACCTAATTTTCTTTGGAGATGCTGAGTACTTGAAAGGCTACCATGCAAGGCCTCCCAGGTTGTGCAGAGGTTAAAGACACAGCACTACTGAGTTACTGCCAGACACTTTGGCCTGAGTTCGATCCCCAGCCAGGGAGCCACCCTCATGGCACAGCACACCTCTCCTGTCTCTCCCGCTGCTCCCCTCAGCAGTGTGTTACAGTGGAACCATCTGTTCTGCTCCCCACTCTGTCTCTGGTGAATCCTCTCACCCCCCATCCCCCCTCCTCTGGCTTGCACCCCAGCTCTTGTATGCATAAATAAATCTTAAAAAAAAGAAAAGTTACCATGCAGTCATCTATCCTGACACCCCACATGTCATGTGACACCAATGAACAATGGCATCTATCCTGGTGGTAATAATGTAAAGGAGTGAAAAACTGGGAAAGGGCCCTAAATCTATCAGCAGACATTTGGAAAACATATGAGACACTGTTCAGTGGAGCACTCTGTAGAAATAAATGTTGTGGGGCTTTCTGTGTCCATATGAAAGTGTCTAATACACAGAGACAACAGAGATCACATAAGGGCAGATCTAACGAGACTCACTTATATAAAGTTTAATATATTTTGAAAATGAGTATGTGAAACTCAGCCTGTTTTTGTGTTCTCATGCCTGCGCATATTCACAGGGAAATAACTAGAAGGATTTTTCAGAAAAGATAACTACTCTTCTGCGTAGTCGGATTTTGAGCAGATTTTACTCTTCGGGTTTCATTTGATACGTTTTTGTCTTTAGTTTTCTAACTCACATGAATTTTTACAGGAACATGTATATACTTAAAATCAGAAAAAAAAATAATAAAGCTATCTCCATTTTCAAAGCAAAAAGGAAACTGATGCCAGTAAGAGAACCCTCAAAAGCAGCTTTTCAGGGCTCACTTGCTACTGGATGAGGAATCCCTTCTTCCAACAACCATAGGAAACATCTGCAAATGACCCAGATGTCATTCATTTTGCTGTTCCTAAGTGCCCTAGCATTGAGTATCTTATTTTATTCTCTTGTCATGAGAAAAAATACTCACAATACCCTATGTTTGACTTCAGGAAACAAGAACTGCTTGCCATGTACACTGCTAGAAAATAAAAATATGGAAATGATAAAATGTGTTTCCCTGAAATCCTCAAGAAACTGTTGGGGACACTAATCACACAGATGAATGGAATCAACAGTCTACTCTCAAGGGAGGGGCAATTAATGCTTCCTGGAGGACTGAGGTAAGGCTGCCCCGAGAGGATGGCACTGGGCTGGGGTCTTCAGTGACCAGAGACCAGGTGGGTAGAGCAGACACAGAGGCACTGCGGGGGAAGCACAGCTGGGGAAAGGCAGCTGTGTGCTCATCACATCTGATGAGCAAAATGGAAGAGTGAGAGAAGGGGGTCACACAGGCTGGAAGAGAGTGTGAGGACCAGAATCTGCTAGGGGCTTCTATGTAGCAATAAATGTCTATGGCAGGAGATTTTGTTTGGTTTGAGAGAAAGACCGACAGTGGATCCGTGGATCATCTCTGGCCAGCAGACCTGTGTTTGTCTCCCTGTCTATGCTCCAGCACAGCCAGCTTGGAGACTGTCAGCAGTTAGTAAACACATATTGATTAAATGGCAGTCAATGAGCTACAGTTGTAGAAGTTAACACAGCATGAAAATATTGACGAAAGTGAGAAGCTGTGTTTTTTTTTAATTTTATACATACATATATTTTTAAAGATTTATTTATGTTTTTATACAAGCACTGGGTACAGTCAGAAGTGTGGGAGGGTGAGAGAATTCGCCAGAGCCACAGCAGGGAGCAGAAGGGGCAGACGGACAAAATACACTGCTGAGGGGAGCTGTGGGCGTGGCAGGAGAGGTCTGTGCACCATGTGGGACCCTCACTGGTGGCCAGGGATCGAACCGGTGCTGCAGATGCTGTGGGCAGCTTCACAGCCCAGCGCTCAACCACTGCACCAGCGGGTGGCCCTAATTTTATGTTTTTTACATCATTCTTCATTTTTGTACAATGTATGCTTTCTCATCTCTGTTATAGTCCTGGTGAAATTCCCACCCTAATTCACCCATTTTAATGGTATTGTGAGTGTCCCCAGAGACCGTGATGCAGGCAGGTCTTCTTTCAGTCTCTGATTTGACTCAGCAATCCTTGCTCTTAAGACTGAGGACACAGGGCCTCCCCTGGTGGCACAGCGGTTGAATGCTGGGTTGCAAAGCTGCCACAGCCTCTGGAGCACCAGTTCAATCCCCAGCTGCTGGCAAGTGTTCCACATGGCATGCAGACCTCTCCTGCGGTGCCCGCTGCTCCCCTCGGCAGTATATTTTGTCAGTCTGCCTGTTCTGTTCCCCCCCTCTGGCTCTGGTGAATTCTCTCACCCTCCCACGCTTCTGACTGAACCCAGTGCTTGTATAAATAAATAAATAAATCTTTAAAAAAAAAAAAAAAAGACTGAGGACACAATCAAACTTGAACATGTATTTTGTGCTCCCTCCTCATCTGCCTCACCTTTCTCCTGTCAGCTAGGCTGTCATCTAAGTTCCTTTAAAAAAATAAAATAAAATAATTAAGTGTCTGTCACCACAGTTCCTTGCAGTAAGAAATGGAAGGTGTGTCCTTTTTTAAAGAAAAATGACAAGACAGAGTGTTGGGTAACCCCATGGCACTGGCATGTGGGAGATAAATTTATTCACCAAGAGAGATGGAGCACCTTGTCTGTCTTTCCAACTCTATTTATAAGGTTTTAATAGCTGTTTATGCTTTCAGGATGTGACACTTGGCATGAAAACCAGTCCCCTTGCAGCCCATGTTTAGGTGGAGGGTGACCATGAGTAAACATCCCAGCGATGGAATTCCACCAGACGCCCAGCAAGGCTTTCATCTGTGTGCAGGAGTGACAAGTAGGCCTGGCTTCCTTCGGCCTGGGGTGGGAGCACAATTAGGAAGCTAAGGATCTGTGGGCTTGTTTGTGGAACTTACCTAGGAAATTGATACTCCCTGAAAGTGCCCCTTCATTCCAATGTCATTTCAGATAGAGCAGGTAAAAGGATTACCCTGGTGGTGCTGGCCCCCAACCATTGTCTGCACAAGCCAGCACTGAATGGGGTAATTTAACCCCCAAAGAGATAACCAGCTGCTGTGTGTGTACTCACATTTACAACTGGCAATTCCCATGAAGTGGTGAGGTTGTTTTCTGGGGACTTTGACATCATTAAACGCTGGTTGCAGAATCTGAGATGGTTCTGGATTAAAGAAGTGAGGCTGTCGAAGAATAAGCCAGGGTCCTGAACCCAGACTCTTGTAAGGAACCAGATCTCCCAACCCTGGAAGGCCCGTGATAAATAAGACAACACTCACAGTTTTTTTATGTGAACTTAATTTTAAAATATTAATATTTATTTTCTTGAAAAAAATAAATATATTAGAAGCCCCAGAGAAGAAAGAAAATGAGTTGTGAGCCTGTGATATTAGTGGTTTCTGCCTTAGTAACACAGGTGAAAAGACCAATGTCTGATCCATGTCCTTTCTCTGTTTATGACTTGAAAGTTTCAGGCATCACAGCCCCACCCCCAGCCCACCGCATACCTCACCTCTACCCCACCTCTAGCCAGCCCAGATTCCCTCGCATCACTCCCCCACCGCCAGCCCCAAAGCCCAAAAGAAGAACCTCTTCTGCTCTTAGCCTTCACATTCTTCAGCTAATTTTAGACCACATTTCCCTTTATTGATGGAAATCTCCTACACAGTAAACAACATTTAATATTTCTGAAATAGGCACATAAAGAAAGTAAAAGTGATTTATAATCACCTTCCCGATAGTGCTCATTGACAATTAAAAATTATTTAAAGCAACATACAGTATACATGGTGACAAATATTTAAACATGATGAAAGGTAAAAATAATTTTCAATGAAATCAACCTTCACCACAAAGATTACCACTGTTATTTTATCTTGGGTCTCCTTCCAAACTAGAAAAAGAAATGCATACAGCAGCAACCTATACATCGCCCTGTACATAATTTATTCAAACTAAAGGAATAATCTCCACACTATTTTACATTGACCCTTTTCACTTAATTGTATATACTGGCAAGTTTGTCACTTCTGAAGTATTTGGATCTACTTCACTTTTTTTTAATGGCTCACCTATGGTTGGACTAGAGACAGTCTCCCGCGAGACACTTGGAAGAATTGCATGAACTGTAAGCAGGAGACACAACTCTGTGCCTCAGTTTCCTCATCTGAAAAATAAGAAAAAAGCAGTCATTGAGTGGATACATGGAAATAGTTGAAAGGTATCTGACACAGAATAAGTCTTATTATTGCTATTATTATACATATGCATTAATGTGGTTCCCCACAGAAATTTTAAAACAAATATTAGCCATTATTTTCATCTACTTATCCATTAGAAACTTTTAGGTAAGTCTCAAAGTATGTCGCTACTTAAATTAGACTAACATGAGACACCTTTGTTTTCTGGAGCCAAACCTTTCGGAATAACTAGAAAGATTGAAATGAATCTAGCCCATTGTAGTGATGGAAATACTTTTTCTAAAACACAAGAAAATTCCCCAGATGAAACCACAGCTTGAGTTCTGCTTTATAAAACAGCAGACAACAATATCAAGGGACAAGTTGCTGAGGAGAAATAGAGAAGACTACCATAGCCAATTGACAATGCAAGGAAAATTGTGGTGGGCAGAATGTAATTACCTGAACTGGAACTCAGCCAGTGTATCTATTCGCCCAGCAGAAAGAAATCAGACCAGATGTTTGGGGGAAAGGGTTTAGGTTTGGCCAACATTTCCCAAGATAATCTTTCCATCAGCAGTAAGATCATTATATCCAGGCATTAAGGAAAGAAGTAGAAGGTTAGGGCTGAAAAGGATAAACCTTAGGAGATTGGTTTGTACAGCCGTGATTCTACAAATGAGAGATTGACTGACTTCCACAAGTAACAAATCCAGTTAGCAAAAGAATTGAGGTTAACTGAAAAGTGTCTTAACACCCAAATCAGTGTTTATCCCACAATATTACACTGGCTTGTTTGTATAGCATCCTAGAACACCCTTCAACACTTAAAAATAAGGCAAGACATATGTGAGTTGGAGAATAATTGAAAGTTTTGAAGTTAGATCTGAAAAGCAATGCAATAAAAATAGTTAAGGGCCACAGAGATTAGGGAGATTAAGGCATTTTTATTGTTCTTGGAGAGGAATGACTTAACCTGCTTTGCATCTAAGAGGGGGTTCTAGACCTCATGTTTCCCTATTCCCCACTCCAACTTTAACAATACTGTTTCTGAAACATTTTATATATTTCATGGCTTTGTAGAAAGAGAATTGATGCAAGGTTCACTGCAAAAGCAACAAGAAAAAAATCAATGCCATTGTTTTGGCACAAAACCCCATGCAATATAATGTTTAAATTTCATTTGGATAAAACTTTGGAGATTTGAATGAGTCAAAGAAATGCAACAGATGTCTAATTAAGTTGAGTTTGAGACTTTGGCTTTCTCCCCTACACCATTTTTTTCACCATAATGACCTAACATTTCCAAAAACCATTTATTGGATACCGACAGAATTTATTTAGACACAGCCAATAAGGAGAAAGATCAAAAATTGACAAGTTTTTCATTTAACCGTACAGACCTTATCCCTATGGTGTCATCGGCACATGCACTTGTTTAAAGTGTCCCTCAGTAAATTTTTTTTTGCACTAACTTTCTTCACAAAGTTTAACAAAGAGAAGATGAAAAGGTTCTGGAGATCATAGCAGACAATTGGACTATGCTTACACTACTAAACTGTGCAAGTAAAAATGTTAAAGAGAGTAAGTATTTTTACCAAAATACAATTTTTTTTTTAATTTTAGGGGCAGCATGTGCCCTTTTTTGGTCTTTCCTCCTTCCTCTCAACTGGAATGCAGATGTAATGACTGTTGCTCCGACAGCCATCTTGAGCCACGCAGAGGATGCCACACCACATGCTGAGGAAGGTGGAGTAACCAGACATTGTATAAGGAGTATCAAGATTCTGGGCCAAGAAAACTGGACCCTGACATGGAGGGCACCACACCAACCCTGCATAGTCACTTTGGAGTCTCTTTTATATAAGAGAAAAAATAATTTCAAGGATAGCACATTCAAAACTAAAAAGATCCATAGGAAGTGTTTGTATCATGTGTAACAAAATTATCAAGAGAATGAAATTGTAGTATTGAATCATTTTTACCATTTTTATTTTACTCACATGATCTAACTGTGCTAATAGAGCAGTATTTCTCAAACTGTGGTCTGCAGGCCAATAACACCAGTATCATCTAGAACTTGTTAAAAATGAGGGTCTCCCTGGTGGCGCAAGGGGTTAAGCACCACACTATGAGGCAATCCACAGCCTCTGCAACATGAGTTCAATCCCTGGCTGGCCATGAAGCAACCCACATGGCGCAACAGACCTCTCCTGTCTTGCCCGCTGCTCCCCTCAGCAGTGTACTTCAGTCAGTCTGCCTGTTCTGTTCCCCACTCTGTCTCTGGTGAATCCTCTCACACACCCCCCCCCACCCTCTGGCCTGTACCCCAGCTCTTGTATGCACAAATAAATATTTTTTTTAAATGGCTCCAGATCTCCTGACTTAAACATGCTAATGAGTAGGTCTATAGTCTGTAGAGTAGCCATTCATTTGGGAAATTCTGATGCGCAGAAAGCAGGAGAGCTGGGAGTCAGCAGTCAAGAAACCCAAATCCCTCTCTAACACATAATAGTGATAAGGCACTAAAAAAGTGACTTTACTTCTTCAAGCCTTGATTTCCCAATGGCATGATGGAAAAGAATAACATACTCATGTCCTAAGGTTATTCCTATATGATATTTTATGTAAAGCTCTAAATTGTTACATGTTTACTAGTAAATGCAAAATCAGTAATTATATCTTACAGTGTTTCACACTGTATAAAGCTTCGTAACTGGACAAAAAACAAGCATGATAACAAGGTAGGAAAACAATGGAGGAATGTTAAAAAAATTTTCTTTGCAGAAAAGGAATTAATGGAACTGATACAGTGCTGAAATCACTTGTCAAGAAAAAAAAACAGGAGCTTAAGAAAACAACGATAATAAAATAGGTAACATTTGTTAAAAACTTACTCATGTCAGTGTTCTAAGCACTGGCTTGTTGAACTCATCAAATGCTCCTAATGATCCTCTGAGACATATACTACAATTTTACTGTTTTACAGATTACAAAACAGGCACAGAGAGGTTTAACAGTGTACCCACGGCCATATAGCCAGTGAAAGGTAAAGCCATTCTACTGTAGGAATTTGGTTCCAAAATCTATATTCTTAACCTTGGTCCCTGCATTCTTGAGTATATTTCTGCTTCGTTTCAAAAGTATCATAAATGGAACAATGGCTTCTAACCCAGTTAAACTGGAGGGAACATTCAGATCATCATTTTTATTGAGCTCTTACAATATGTGAGTCTTAGCTCAGAAACTCCTAGAAACATCAGTGAGGCAGACTTGAGTTTATTTAGAGGTGCAGGGAACACCTACAATGAAAGAGGGAGTGAGGGCCTCCCTGGCGGTGCAAGGGGTTATGCACAGCACTGTGAAGCTATCCGGAGCTTTTGCAGCACAATTTCGATCCCTGGCTGGCCAGGAAGCAACCAACATGGCGCAGCAGACCTCTCCTGTCTCGCCCACTGCTCCCCTCAGCAGTGGATTTCAGTCAGTCTGCCTGTTCTGTTCCCCACTCTGTCTCTGGTGAATCCTCTCACTCCCATGCACCTCTGGCCTGTACCCAAGTTCTTGCATGCATATATATAGAAAGAAAGAGGGAGTGATACTGGGAAGTAAAACCAATCTACAAAACCTGAGCTATTCGGGCAGCCATTGGGTCTGCAATTGGAGCTCAATCCCACAGGGGAAACTGTAAAACCTACTCCTAGAATTATCCTACCCAAAGGGGAGAGAGAATGAGCTAGAATATTTAAAGGCTAACTCCTAGGAGATACTAAATGAGAGCTGTTGTTAAATCTCTATCACTTGAAGCTTGCTGTGGAGCACAGCAGAGCACCTCCTGTGATTCCGAAGAAATCTCTAAGCTGAATTTGCTTCTTTGTAAGGTAACATTAATAGCAAGGTCAGTAGTTGACACGCTTGAGTTTGCCTCATAATCCTGATAAGTTGTAAAAATGCAATTGCTGCATGCCATTTAAAACATTTGGATGGTTCAGGTGTAGGTGGGGCCTGATTATTTGCATTTTTAACAAATTTCGGTGGATGATGACACTGCTGGTTGGAAATATACTGGGAATTCATCTGATCTCCCAGACTATAAAGACTGACCACAGGGCCTCCCTGGTGGCGCAGGGGTTAAGCACCGCACTATGAAGCAATCCGCAGCCTCTGCAGCATGAGTTCGATCCCCAGCCAGCCAGGGAGCAACCCTCATAGTGCAGAAGACCTCTCCTGACTTGCCCACTGCTCCCTTCAGCAATGTACTTTGGTCAATCTGCCCGTTCTGTTCCCCACTCTCTCTCTGGTGAATCTTCTCACCCGCCCCCGCATCTCTGGCCTGTACCCCAGCTCTTGTATGGATAAATAAATAAATCTTAAAAAAGAAAAAAAGACTCACCACAAACTCCTGAGCAAGGCGCTAAATAAATTGTGTCTGTGTATGTGTGTGTGTGTTAGGAATTTTTGAAAAAGAAATGACAGAGCACTCAAAGGCATGCTTTGATCCTGGTACTTCACACTAAATAATAGCAATTTGCCTCCCCCTCAGCTGCTAGTCCTCGCCTCTCAAGATCTACCTCAACTGGGTGCAGAGACCCATCTTTGTGTCCCCAAGGAAAACTGTTCCCTGGCTCAAATAGCTATCTCTAACCTGAAAGCTTACAATACCTTTGTTTTATATATATATATATATATATATATATATATATATACACACACACACACATATATATATGCACACACACACATATATATATATGTATTTATATATATATATGCTTACATTTCAAAACTGCATCCTTGTTTGTTTTTTCTTTTTAAAAGAGAAATTATAAACTGCTTGTTCACTCACAGAGTCATCAAGAACTCATTCCTCTGCTAGGTGATCCTGAATGCCCCCCATTTCTGAGAAACCAGTCCCTCGAGCCAGGTTTTATGCAGACTCTGTGCTAAATTACAGTGGACTCACCCAGGATAATATCTATATTTTGATGAAACTGGAAATTATCAAAAGAAACATCTTATGGTTGCTGAACTCTATGCAGAAAAAAATCGTCTTAAATTACAAATTTCCAGAATCAACAATGTATCACTTTACTAATCCAAAGAAGCAAGTCAAGTTTTAGTAACTCAATAAGGCACTGAGTGATGCCCCTGGTGAGTTTACTTTCCTGGCACAGGGATGGGGCCTGATTAATTACTAATCAGTTCTCATACGTCTCTACTGTTTGACTTTGGATCTCAGCCAAAGACCTGGAATTAAGCACTGTCATTCCTAACTTAAAAAGTCATGATACAAATCATTTTACTTCAGCATACAAACATTTTGAAACAGTTGCTCAAGATTTGAAACCGATTATAAGAGTTCTAGCACCTCTATATTTTTTCTGCACAACTGCCAGAAATTAAGTTTCACCAGTTACCACTTATTAAAAATATAATACCATCAAGAAATATACAGAAGAAATTAGAGAATTTTTTTCATTTTAGTCCTTAATCTTTCTTGTGGGTTTATTTGAAGGCCATTCAAGACCAGTTTCATAGTTAAGATGGCTGAATATTGTTTCTCCTTTGAATAAACTGCTTAGTTTAGCAATTGTGATAACTTTTATTATTTAATTCACATTATTATAAATATTGTGGCATACTATCCTTATACCCTAAAGATAAATGATTGCTAATTTGAACCAAATTATTATGATCTTTAAGTAATCACCAAGTTGTTTTTAATCATTGACTCCTCTTTTTTAAAAAGCAGAAAAATGGCAGTGGATTGCTAACTGGAATAATTGCATTAGAGTCATTGTTCTTTAAAATCAAATAGAAGTTTATTTCCAAAGGAAAGTTTCTGATCTACATTAGCAGTTAATGCTATAGTTTTATGAAACTTACTCACATAGGTAAGAAATTTTCTTTTGTCAGATAAGCTTCACATTCCTGTATATTATTTGATATCTGATTTTCCTAAGATGCCTACAAAAATTAAAAACACTCCTTTTTGGAGAATGTTGGTTGTCCCAATTTCCTAACTTATTTTAAAGAGAAGTAGATTTTATTTCAAAACAATAAAGCTGTGTAGCTATGTAAATAGAAGAAGCCATTGGCCATTCTATCCATTGATCTGATACAAACTGATCGAACTAATAATGTGATACAATAAAGACTATTTTTGCCCTCAACAACATTGTCTGCACAATGCTACACTATGCCAATGTTTACTTAGCGCCCTTCAGGGCTTTTTCTACCATTGTCAGAAGCCTCATGATAATGGACTGATTCTGTTTAAAACATGTTATTGCTGTGTGTCAAGTTACTCCAGGACTCTCTGTAAGAGAGTGAAAGCTAAGCATGCAAGAACAAGAAAATCCTTCTTAGATGGAAGTTTGCATCCATGGCCTGCTCATATCCATGGTGGTTCTTAAGAGATAAATTTGCTTCTTTATATTATAATTGTCCTACATACATACCACCAAGGAAATTCACAAGACACTTAAAACATGCCTGAATTGAGCAATTTTCTCTTTTAAATACCTTCTATAATTCTGTGATATTCAGGTGTCCCTTCACCTTTCTTCAGGAACCTCCAATTACTATGGGAAACAAAGGTGAATAATTAAATGTGAAAAATTAGAACCTAGAACCCACTTCTGATCCAAAACCATGAGCAACTTAGGAATACAAACTCATTGTGTACCAAATTTGTTTACCTTTAAAAGTTGAAGATACACGTAGCATGGAATCCAGAAATCACACTCCTGGGTAATTGTCATAGTGAAATTAAAGTTTATATTAAAAAAAAAACCTTCTAAGTCAATGTTTATAACATCTTTGTTCATAATTAACAAAAGTTGAAAACAGTCCAAATGTCTTTGAATAGAACAGTGAATGCACAAACTGTGTGATGCAACTGTATCAGAATATCAACTCAGTAGTAAAAGTAAATGAATGAATGATACATGAAACCACACACTTGTGATTTACCAAAAACTAGTACCTTTTACTGAGAGAAAGATGCCAGACCCCAAATATTAGGTATTACATGATTTCACTTATCTTTCCATTTTCCATTTTGGAAAAAGTTAAAGTGAAAAGAACACATCACAGTTACCAGGAGTTGGAGTGAAGAATAGCATTGTTTACAAAAATGGAAGCAAGAGAAATTTGGAAGGTAATAGAGCTCTCCTATGTGTTGATTGTGCTAATGGTTATATGATTGTGCACTTGTGAAAACTTAAAAAACTTTGCACTAAAAGTGTGACTATTACTATATGTAAATTAGAATGGCACTTTTTAAAAAATATTTTCTTTCTTTTTTTTAAGATTTATTTATTTATTTATACAAGCACTGGGTACAGTCAGAAGCACGGGAGGGTGAGAGAATTCACCAGAGCCAGAGTGGGGAGCAGAACAGGCAGATTGAAAAAGTACACTGTGGAGGGGAGCAGTGGTCACAGCAGGAGAGGTCTGCGCACCATGTGGGATCTCGCCAGCAGCCAGGGATCGAACTGGTGCTGCAGAGGCAGCAGGCAGCTTCGCAGCCCAGCGCTCAACCGCTGCGCCACTGGGGAGGCCCATTAGACTGGCACATTTTTTAAGATTTATTTATTTATGCATACAAGAACTGGGGTACAGGCCAGAGGTGCAGGAGGTGAGAGGATTCATCAGAAACAGAGTGGGGAACAGAACAGGCAGATTGAAATACACTGCTGAGGAGAGCAGCGGGCAAGATAGCAGAGGTCTGCTGTGCCATGTGGGTAGCTCCCTGGCCAGGGATCAAACATGCTGCAGAAGCTGCAGATAGCTTCGTAGGTTGCGTCTTAACCCCTTGCACAACCAGGGAGGCCCTAGACTGCCACTTCTTAAGACTTTATTTTTCAGAGCAGTTATAGGTTCACAGGAAAACTGAGAGGAAGGTAAACACATTCTCCACAAGTCCCCTGTCTTTATGCACACACAACAGCTCTCCAGGAAGCACCCATCTGCCTTTCTACTCCTCCTTAACCTTGGAAAACAATGACTATCAAAAAATTTCTAATTTTTTCCCATCATCCATCCCATTCTAGAACCAATCTAAAATCCATTCCAGATGTTCATTAAAATAGGATATATTCTCCCTCTACCTTATGTCCAAAATTATGTCCAACCTTGCTTAAACCTCTACCAAAACTCACAGAGTAAAACAAGACATCTCTTGACTTGGACATCCCATCCTTATGCAAGCTAATTTAGGGATTTGGCCCCACATCCCTGCACTGGGAATCCCTGAGTTATTTCTATGCACATTGCTGCTTAGTTGCAACTGAATTGTCCTGCTGAACATTGGAAGCTACATATAATAAGACTTTGCACAAATCTTCAGTAAATGTCCCTTTATTACCTTCTGCTTTACTTAACATGTTAAATATTTTTAGTCCCACTTCCCAGATTATTATTGGCAAACATGATCACATAGCACCTCTTTCTTCATCTACCTTGGTGATGAAAATATTAATCCATGAAATCAAAGATATGTTGTGATACCATTTCCTGCCCCCAGCTAGGGATTTTTTTTTTTTTTAGCAATCCTTACAGTGTTGGTAGAATTAGAAATAGGTAAAGACATTTGGAAGGTAATTTAGTTGTACCTGCCAAAATTTAAGGCTTTTCCTCTAGCAATCTCACTTCCAGAACTCCATTCTAGAAAGCTATCCACATATGTACAAAAATATATGTACAAAACTGTATATGCAAGAATACTCAGTGTAGCATTATTTAAAGTAAAAAGTAATGGGAAACAATTTAAGGGAGTTGTTATTTAAATTTTCATGCATTTATACTAAGAGTAAATACTGGCAAAGAACTTACATGTGCTAGACATTGGTATAGAACTTGCCTTGAATTGTTTTATTTGAGGTAGGTATCATCATCATCATCATCATCATCATCATCATCATCATCATCTCCACAGATGAAGTACCTAAGGTATAAAGAGGTTGTTCAATTATTTTTCCAATGTCACATAACTAGTCTGAGGGAAAGCTAGAACTCAAAGTCAGTCTCCTGCTTATATACATTTCATCACTGTGTTTTTCTGCCTTTCTGAGGAACTTATCACATGAAAATCCTTAAGAATAATAAGAGACTGGTATGAGCTACTATAGAAGGAGCTCCAAGAGTGAAGAAACAGGGTCCAAGATGCACTGCTATAAGAAACTGTGTATGTGTGTGTGTGTGTATGTGTGTATTCAATTTGCATTGGGAAAAGATATACAGTCCTAACCTGAAAAATTCAGAAATTAGGGATGACCCCTCTCATACACTTATCTATTCTCTGTACCTCAATTTAATCATCACTGAAGTAAGAATAAATAAGTTCCCACTTCATAAGAATGAGGCTTAAGTGAGAAAATATATGTAAAGCATCAGAACCAGGCCTGCTGTGCAGTAATGATTCAGAAAGTATTGTTTGAAGTATTATTTCGGAATCATTACCAGATTCTGATCTTTTACAAAAGGAGAGGCCGGTTTAAAGTAACTTGTGTAGGGCCTCCCTGGTGGCGCAGCAGTTGAGCACTGGGTTGCAAAGCTGCCTGCAGCCTCTGCAGCGCCGGTTCAATCCCCAACCACCGGGTGAGGGTCCCACATGGCGTGCAGACCTCTCCTGCTGCCCGCTGTTCCCCTCAGCAGTGTGTTTCATCAGTCTGTCTGTTCTGCTCCCTGCTCTGGCTCTGGTGAATTATCTCACCCTCCCATGCTTCTGACTGTACCCGGTGCTTGTATAAATAAATAAATAAATCTTTTATAAAAAAAGGCAATGTTTAAAACAAATAAATAAATAAACTTGTATAGCAACCCCACATGGGCTCCTTGAAATTACCAAACTCCCTAAGTGTCCTGTGACCACAGATCAGTCCATTTGCCTTTTTTTATTCTCCCCTCATTCCTGTTGCTCTCCTTGACTCCTCAAAAGTTGCCAGAACCCGTGGTTTTGTTTTTAGGAGTCCTTAGTTCAAGGAAATGGATTGTCTGATTCCAGGGAATGAAACATATTAGGGGGGTAAAAATTTGGATTCCAAATATCTCTGACAACATTTGTTCCATGATATCCTGCCAAAGTCATAAGCAAATGCAAGCAACAGTGGTAAGAAAATATAATGAAAAGAAAATAACTCCTTCTGAATAGAGCAGATGTATGAAAAGACATGGGAGCCCTCTCTGCTATTAGAACTGATGTCCTGAAAAAGTAGGTTAAAGTATAACTAGAATAAATAAATAAATACTGTAAAATTGCAGGATACAAAATCAATGTACAAAATATGAAACATCATTTACATTTCTATACATGATGAACTAACAGAAAAAGAAGTGATGAGAACATTTATGAGCACAGTAAAATACTTAGACATGAACTTAACCAAGAAAGTGAAGGACTTGTAATTGAAATTCTAAAGTACTGTTCAAAGAAATTGAAAAAGACACAAAGAAAGGGACATTCCATCCTGATGGATTGGAAGAATCAATATTTTATAATATTGTGGTCATCCTACCTAAAGCAATACAGATAGTCAATGCAATTCCCAGTGGCATTGTTTACAGAAACAGAACAAAAAAAAATGCTATAATGTGTACAGAACCACAAAAGACCTCCAATAGATAAAATAATCCTGAGAAACAAGAGTGAAAATGGAGAGATCATGTTCCCAGACTTTAAACTATATTGCAAAGCTACAATAATCAAAACAGTATAATACTGGAATTAAAATAGACACACAGGGGCTTCCCCTGGTGGCACAGCAGTTGAGCGCTAGGCTGTGAGGCTGCCCGCAGCCTCTGCAGTGCCAGTTCGTTCCCCGGCCACTGGCGAGGGTCCCACAAAAATAAAAAATAAAAAATAAAAATAAAACAGACACACAGATCAAAGGAATAGAATTAAAAACACAGAAATAAGAGATGACATCACCAACATGGTGGCAAAGGGATGCTACGATTAAATTTTCCTGTAAAAATAACTTATAAGGGAGAAATTGCAGTAAGATCCTAGCAGAACCCAGTCATTTTAGACAAATGAGGAGGCATTAGGTAAGATTAGCCATGAATGTATGCAAAAATACATCTACTCTAGGGAACCATTAAGTAATTTACAAGTATTTTACAAGTAATTTACAAGTAAATTACAAGTATTTATGTGCAAAATGACATGATGATGAGATTTGCCTTAAAATATGCTAACAAACTGAAATACAGAAGGGAAAAGAAAGGAAACAGCTTGGCAAATGGTGACAATTTTTAATGTCAAGTTATAGAAACATGTGGGTGCCTTAAACTGTCTAATTTCCTATATTTTTTAAGACTCCATTCAAACATACTTTAAATGTACTTTCTATTAAACTTTCTAAAGATAAAACTAGAAGGTGCTTTCTCCATACATCACCACAGGGAGATTTTGCTTTCTCTGTATGGTAAAATAGATTATGGGAGGTTGTGCTTTCTTCTCGATATCTTTTGCAATTTCCAAAATATCTATAATAATCATTTATTACTTGAATCAGATGTTTCTAAATATGTTTAATTGCTTAAATTCAAGGAAAAAATCTGTTCAAAGGATGAGATTTTTATGGCATATGTCTTTTTACACTAAAAATGGATTAATGATGCTAATATTATAAACAAACAAAAATCATTTCCAAATTTTTTGGAAAATATTCCATCATTCATTTGACGTGGAAATCCATGTTTTCTTTAGTTTATAATTTTCTAGTTGGGGAAATGCAATAAAATGCAAAAGTCATGATTTATTAATATTTTCCTAGTGTTTCCAAGACAAATATGGCTCCCCCAGTGAAGAGCAGTGGACAAACTCACCATATATGAAAGACAGGGACCTTTCTGTTCATTTTCTTAACACTCTTGTTTCTCCTCCACATCTTGTTTTTCCTTCTCCATCTTCCTTTTTTCACTATGTCTTCTTCCACTCTCAACTTGAGTTTATGGAACCACTGTATGTATTGAATTAGGAGACAGGTCCCCAGCTTGGTCCCTAAAATACCCTGGGCTGTTACAATACAGGGGCATTAGACGTCACTACATTCCCCTCTTGCTAACATTTGCCAGGGTACAGGAATCCTGGTAGTGAGCAATTTGCACTCTGTTAGAAATGGAAACTTCAGGGCCTCCCTGGTGGAGCAAGGGGTTAAGCACAGCACCATGAAGCTATCCACAGCCTCAGCAGCACAGAGTTCAATCCCCAGGCCGGCCAGGGAGCTAGCCACATGACATAGCAGACCTCTCCTGTCTCACCAACTTCTCCCCTCAGCAGTGTATTTCAGTCAGTCTGCCTGTTCTGTTCCCCACTCTGTCTCCGGTGAATCCTATCACCCCTCTGCACCTCTGGTCTATACCCCAGTTCTTGTATGCATAAATAAATAAATCTTTAAAAAAAATGGAGACTAAAGTTTTCCCATTCACAAAGGTACAATTTTTAAATGAGGAGGCATTAGGTAAGATTAGCCATGAATGTATGCAAAAATACATCTACTCTAGGGAACCATTAAGTAATTTACAAATCATGTAAATTATGTCACACATGAATTATAAATTATGAAATGATTTCCTGTTAACTGAAGATTTAGTATTGCTCCCAGAAAAGCTAATCTTCCTCTATAGGAATAATTTCCTCCCTGAGGACGATGGCTAATGACTTATCATTTGCTTCCCACCTGCACATTCAGGTCTTCTATTTGTGCATTACCTAATGACTCTAGAAGCATTGCTTATACCAGCAACAAATATGGAATTAATTAAATAGCAGTAGCTGGTGGTGCTGTGTAGCTAAAAGAAATTAAAACTTTAAAAATATTCCAAGGCAAAATTATTTTCATAAGTGAATGCAGAACATTGTTATCTTTGTAGTGGTGAAATAGCACAGAATAAATTAAATTAATACTCATAAATCCAGTGAGCTGTTTCGAGATTTGATGATGGTGTTAAGTAAGCAGAAATTGCATTTGATTTAACTTATCTACCCATCACAATGATGTATGGGTGGTTAGTATAAATCTTCATGCACAAATAGGTGTGCAAGAAATATGCATTTTGTGCCCAAGGAGCAAGAAAAAGTCTCCTTTCCTTTATAGAACAGGAAAAATAAAACAAAAATGATTATCTCAGTAGATTACCATTCTGCATTTGCTCTCCCAAGTCCAAAGTGATTTCCCATACCTTTTACTGTATTGAATGTTACATGTCAGATTCAACTTGACACAATATGGCTGACAGAGAGAGAGGGAGGGAGCTCTACAGTCATGTATCACCCTGTGCCTGGTTAGAGAAGGGGATTTTATTATTTATGCTGTTTTATTAAAACAGCACTTTGTGTAATAACATTTTATATAAAACTCAATGATCTATCTGTTCAGCAAACACACATGAATATATTGGTGCACATCATGGTTGATAGTAGGTAGCACTAGTGAACAACACTGGCCTTTTTCTGCCTTTATTGGAGCCAATGGTCCCATGGGGAGGCAGATATCAGAGCAGAAGACAAAACTTTAACTACATATTATGCTAAGTGCAATGAAGGACAGGGGAGATGGGGTGGAGAGAGAGAAATACAATAAAACAGAATAAGAAGTTACTTTGGAAGGAATGTTCAGAGTTGGCCGCCCCAAGGTGGAGACATCTAAACGGAGTGGGGAGAGTACGAAGGGGATAGCCAAGCTAAGCATAAAAGGAACAGCTTTGGAGACAAGAAGAACCGCACATGGGCCAGTAAGAGCTAAGCGTGCTTGAGCAGCCGAAAGAATAATGACATGACTAATGAGGCAGGAGAGGGAAATGAGATGGTCACCAGGAACTTTAGGGGTGAGACTTTGGATTTTACTTGAAAGGAATGAGCAGTCATCGATAAGTTTCAAACAGAGGGAAATGATCTAATTTCTGCTTTCAGCAGCTTACTCTGTGTGCTAGGTGGGCAGTAGATTGAAAAGGGGCAGGAAGCCAGCAGGGAGCCAAGTGGACCAGACAAAGGATGGCATGACTTCATCTGGAGAACTGGAGTGGTGATAGAAGCAGGGTGAATCATAGAAAAACAACACAAGAATGACCAAGCTTCTGATTAATTGGCAGGGATAAAGGATAGGGAATGAAATGAACTTAAGTGTTTGTTTTGTTTTTTAATATTTTATTGTAGTAATAATTGATTTATAACATCATATAGATTTCAGCTATATATCAACATCTTTATCTACCATGTTAAGTACACCACTAACACTTGTTTTTATGATGTGAGCCAGTCAGGGCTCTAGGAAGACCTACTTATACCTGACCCATGTTTACTGATTGATAATCAAGTGTTGGAGGGGAGGAAACAGATGTCCAGTGTACATATAGTAAGAGAGTGTGGAATAGAGAAAGGCCGTCAGTCTTCCTGCTCCCTTTGAATCAGGCTCAAGAGAGCCTGCTGCCTTGATTATCCAAAGGTCCTGGAACCTGGCATTTTTTATCTGTCCTTCCTGCCCCACTTGGTAGAGGTTAGTATAAACTGCTTTGAGAATCAAGGCAAAGTAGATGTCAAGTGCTGGGCTTTTAAGAAGTTAGAGCTGTTTAGAGGGGCATTCCAGCAGCAACAGGTTGAGAAAGGTATTAATGGAGCTCCACTTGGCCACCCAGAACCTTTAGTAAAGTTTCAATATCAGCTCTGGTGGCCTCAGTGAGCCCTGAAGCTGTAAGAATATGTGTGCAGTTTCTGGCTTGGAGGGGCATCCAGAGAGCAGCTGACCCAGACTCACAGGTCAGCCGACCTCACTGGGGAAGCAGCATAACCATGTCATTCAATGCCCTGCCCAACTCACTCTAAGGGCTGATGTCCCAGTCTGACCCTCAGGAGTATAACTGAGCTCCTGCTTCCCCAGAAGGACAAGAGCAGCCAAGACTCATCTACATAAATAAGCAAGCACGTCTCCAGATCCAAGAAGCCAGTGCCATGACATTTGCATGCAAAAGTTGTATTGAAGGAATAAACAAAATAGTTCTTGCTTAAACTACTCAAGTCTTCTTCAACTGCATTATGGGCACAGAACTGTGTTGGTGTAGTCAGATAAACAGTGGCCAGAAGGCACTATGTAAACAAATACATAATTGTCTTTGCTCATCCAGAAGACCCTACTGTACTTGCTCCACCCATATCCCCTTGGCCCTCACCTTCCTGTCCACCTGCACCTCCTGTTGCAAGCATACACAACTTCTGGCCTTTAATCACAGGGGTATCCCTATGTGCACCACACAAGGCAGGCCAAAAGAGTTAAGCAATTAACAACTCCAGGAACAGGCCTCCCAACAAATAAAAAAGTTGATATATAAGTATACTGAATTTAATGGGACAACTCTGAGAACCATTCTACCACTGTCCCCAAGGTCCCCAGCAGGATGGCGCACCCCAGCTGCTCCCACAGAGGTCACCTGTTCACCCTGCGCTGCTGGTTCTCATCCCTCCATCCCTTCCCCATTCTCTTGCCAATGCTCCCAGGGGCCACTTCCCAAATTCATGACCGCCTGCAAATCCTTGTCTGGGATTCTGCTTCTTGGAAACCCAAATTTAGCCTTAAATTGCCAAAGTTCAAATTCCAGGAGCCAACTTCTCTCTGTTCTAAACACAATGAAGTATATAATTCAATAAAATTATTATATAAAGAAAGCATAGTCAAGGAAATATGAGGGTAGGATACTACAGTGAAGTCCAGGGTCACCTCAATTCACCAAATTTCTGTACAAATGTTAACAGTGGATGAACCACAAACTTGGAATAAACTTTATAAGCAGACAAATGCTGTTATGAGATTCCTGGTGGTCACAAAATTGAAAAAAAAAAATACTAGCAGCTCAGAAGAAAAACATTTTTTTTTCTGCCAGTAACTTCTACAAGGAGGTTCTCTTGCTGTGCCTTATAAAGAGTGTCTGTGTGAGCAGCACACAGGAGCACAGCTGTGTCCACCTCCAGGCTTCAGCATGTCCAGACCAAATGCTGCACAGCTCACAGGTCTCCCCTGGCCAAAGCAAAGGTGTCTCAGTGCACAACTCTGTAAACCCAAAATAGGCATCGATGTTAGTCTTCCATGAGTGGTGGTTTACAAATTTGGTTCCATTTGGGCACTTGGGAGGCCATGGTTTATCTGATAGGCAACACCTTTTCTCCCAAGAGCCCTGCCTAAATCTGTTCTTCTATAAGGATTGATATAATGTCCCAGCTGAAAAACACGATTGTGTCAGTTTAAAAGGTGTGAAAAATGATAATTGTGAAGTCTCTCCTGCTGCTCAGCTCAGGTTTGGGTTAAGTCAGACAGTTCGGCTTGAAGTAATGCTGTCTGACAGGTACCTGGAGAAACCACCTCAGAGCACAGAGAACCAGTTCCGGTCATTCTGCCTCAACCTGTAGAGCAGTGGTTGAGCAGTGGCCTTAACCCAGAGGCCCATGGTAGAACCCGCCAGAGAACCCAGTTCCCCAGCCACCTGGGCACTGCTGCAAGGCCACGAATCCACCCTTGGAGAAAGAGGCTGTGAAGGTGACTTCCCTAAGAAGTCTCCAATGTTCCCAAGGACTCCAGGGACAAGTGTTGTGAGAAGCCATGGCCCAGCAGAATGCTTCCTGTACCGCGGGCCTGTGCTGCTCCTCAGGTCCAAAGGGAATCCTCTGCCAACATCTGTATTCTGCTGGAGCTCTGAGCTTTTCTCCTCCCTGACAGAATTTGTCACTTTTCCTGTTCCACCCAATCTCCCAGACTATCTGTAATCTCCTTTCAACTGCAAAAATGTCCTCTAAGTCACAGTCCTTCCTTGAGCACAACCCCCTGCTTTGACCAGAGCTTGGCTCCCCTTTTGCAGGTGAACTTCCCCAGGAACCCTCTGAGGAGTCCACTCAGTGCCAAGAGGTGAGAGCAGTCACCACCTTACCCATCCAGTGTCATGCATGGGTCCTGACATTTTCAATTACCCAAAAACTGCTCCTTGCAGACTCACTCCGCCCAGCTTAAGGGCTTGGTGGTAATTCCACCATATAAGCTTAACCTACCGTGACAGTTTCCATATGGGTCAAAGACTTCTGGCCTCTTCCTTGAGGACCTTCTTCTGCCAATGGAGTGCCCTGACCCTACACAGGCTAGACACCCGCAAATTTCCCATAGCAGTCCATAGACATTGGTGAGTGAGAGCTGGGAGCTCCTTAGCCCTCAGTGAGTCCTTTCCAAGGTGCACCTTGAACCCAGTCCCAGCAGCCCATTCATTAGCACTCCCTTCTCAGACTTTTTCCTCTCCCTCCCCTCCTTTCTCCCTGTGGCTCCGAGCATCATCCTCCCAAATCAACCACCTGCATCCACCTCCTTGATTAGCATCTGTTTCTAGGGAATCCCCAAATAAGGTACAGTTCCCCACATTCTCTCAGACCCTGCACTATGCTCTTGCTCCTCACTCAAACCCCCTCCTAAAGAACCTCCAGCTGAACCCTCTGACCTTCCTTCGGCAGATCGCCAGTCTTGCCTTGGCAACACTGAGTCTCTGGGAATGAGTGCTACCTCTCAGGTCCTGGACTGCCCACCTCCAGGGAGCAACCTTTCCATCCCACCTTGGCAACAACACCTTCCTTGGCTCTAGCCTGGATCTTGTCATCCTTAGAACCACTGAAATTTACATTCAAACATATACTCCCAACAGAAACACTTTTTCTCACTTGGTTATATCACTTCACTTCTCTTCATCTTCATTAGGATTTTCAGCTTCCTCAGGTACGCCAGGAGGTCCTTTTTCCCCAATGCCATGCAGATCACACAGTCATTTCTCACACTCCACTGCTAACAATCACACTGGCTTCCTGGCCTTACTGCCATCCTGAGTAGTCAGGGAAACTGACACTGAAAATCAATCCAGTTTCTACCAACTGGACCCAACCACAGGCTGCTGAGCCCTGCTGACAAGGTGATACAATTTGGCAGCTGGAAACACTGTGAAATTACAGAATCCAACCTCAATCTAACCTTCTACACTGCCCAGAGATCCTTTTATCTTTCTTTAATTAATTCAGCTCCTTTAAACAGTTGGCCCATTGAGAAATTCTTCTCTCTGCTCCATCTTATAACACCACCACCCACTTGTCCCCAACACAGCAGATAACAACCTCTTCTACTACACAAAGAAGATTTCACATGCAAACTTATCAAACTATTTCAACCCAACCTACAAGCATGTCTGCAATATGTCGAATGCAGTTCATAAATGTCTGCTGAGCATGTATTAGGAGCTGGCAATGTTGCCCAGAGTTCCCCCTCCAGAGCAGCTGCTCTTTCAATCTACCATAGTATCACCTCCTGGACTGTTGCATCCAGAGGCCCATATGCACCTCCAACTCAACAGATACAAAGTGAAACGATCATCTTCCCAACCAAACCTATCCTCATCTGTCCCATGACCAAAACCAGAAGTAGTCATCATTGGCCTCACCCCCCTAACTGGCACAACCAACTCAACCTACACCAAACACTGCTGATTTTACTTCCTAATGAGCTTTGATTCCATTCTTGTCTCTATCCACGTCTACAAGCATTATGTCCTCAGTCTCCCAGCTGGATCTCTTCCAATCCGTTCCCTTAAGGGCACTTAGAATGAGTTTTCTTAAACTAAAGAATATTGTGAGGGCAGGGGCTATTAAAGGTGCTTGCAGTGTCTTCTCCAAAACCCCTTGGGTGGGGAGAGAGGTCTCCTGAACCAGAAAAGAGGAAGAAAGGAAGAGGAAGTTCTTTCCTATCATCATAGATATTAATGTGTCCCAAGTACTAAGCCAAAAAATTTAATTTGCTTGGAAGACCTTCAAAGCAGTCTCTGAACATTGTCTACCATAACTACAAAATCTTATGAATAACTTGCTGCTGAGTGTTCTTGAAAACACTCATCAAATGTCCATAGATGTGGCTATGGTATAAGAGGTAGAAGCCACAAATATTCAGATTAATGTAAATTTTAGTTCAAATCTGACTCATGTACTTTATTTGAACCTAATTTCCCAGTTTAAGGAAAATTCTCTCACACAACATCAGTTGTGATGATATGTATCTTCTTGAAGGACTGGCATGGGCTGTAAAATGTCAGTCTGAACCATTGTTCTCTCTCCTGCCTGAAATGCTAACTATTAAGACAATGCAGATTATATTTATAACCTATCTGGCCACTTTTACATATGTTTCCTTATGGTTTTACTCACTTGCAGGATCCTTCCATAAAACCAAAGGATCCCAATGATACTCTTCCCATTTTAAAAGAGTTTGTAGTATATGTGTATATACATATATAATTATATGAATATACATCTGGTTCCTTGACATTTTTAAGATTCCAGATGTGACACATATGCCTCCCATGCAAACACACATAAAAAATTTAACACATTCTCATTCTGGTATCAAAAAAGGCATATGTCATCATATGGAATTAAGGAGTCAAATCATTTCCTACACCAGTGTCCCATGTTATGAATACATCATCTACCAGACATTAGAAGTGTATACTGAAGACACACGTCATTATATTTACTTAACAACCAAGTGATAAATACTTCCCAGAGGGGCTAGCAGGAATGCCAATGGTATTCTCAATTAGCACAATAGTCTACCTTTTGTGGGGCTTTAATTTTCCTCCCATTTCCCCACCTGGACGGGCAGAGGTTGAAATACTAGTCCAAATATAAGCATGGGACTGACTTTATTAAAGTTAACTTTATGTCCCAATTTGGTTAGGCCAGAGTACCCAGATGCTTGGTCAAATGCCAGTCTAGATGTTACTGTGAATGTGTTTATAAGACAAGATTAGCAATTCAAGCAGTAACTTGAGTAAAACAGATTGCTCACCATAATGTGAATGGAGCTCATCTAATCAATTGAAGGCCATAAGAGAAAAGAGTTTCCCCCAGAAAAGGAAGGAATTCTGCCTCCATTAATACACAAGTCTTCAAGTCCTGTCTGCAAACCTAAGACCTGCTAGTCTCTACAGTTGTTTGTACCATTCTTTAAAATAAATCTCTCTTCACTCTCCATTTATATATATGACATATACAGAGATATACACATATTATATTATTGATAATGTCATTACTATCTGAAGATTATATGTATTTGGGGGCATTGAATATTGTATTTGTTTGTACTGAATATCTATATAGATATGGATATTCTATTATATATACATATATAGCCCTCAAGCTTCAAATTTTGTAGTGAAAGTACCATGCAGAATAATCAAAGTAGTGGAGGTAATCTAAGACATCAACAGGCAGGTGCTGACAGAAAGAAATGAAAGTAGATCATGTCCAGGGAAAATGAGCTACTTTTTCTCTTTGTGCAAATATTTCCTTTCGATAAGCTAAAATAATAGATGACCAAGCAGAATATTTATTGTCTAATTGAATCAGCTAAATAAGAAGATTCAAAATAAGTCCATAAGTCTTCTCCATCCTTTCTTTCAAATTCTCCCTTCCCTCTTAAAGAAGCACAGTCCTAGACTGAACACCAAACAGTAAAGTGTTTGCATTCAGCAGGGTTTAGCTACTGCTGGCATAAGTAGCTGGAGGGAAGTAAGGAGCAAGAGAAACAAGACTAACAGAAGGACTTTGGGGCTGGAACAAGAGACAAGGATAGTTTTGTCCAGTGTTTGAAGGTTATGGGCAGTCCAGAAGGTAGTGGAGAGTCACTGAAAATTTGGGATTAAGGTTAGGTACCAAAATGTGCATCAATACATAGAATTAACTTGTGTGAGGGAGGGCTGTGAAGCAGAGAGACCCATTAGAAAACTATTGCATTGAGCAATTTGTAGCAACATGGATGGCGCTGGAAGGGATCATGCTCAGCGAAATAAGCCAAAAAGAAAAAGAAAAATACCGGATGGTCTCACTCATAGTAGGAATATAGAAAACTTAAATAAGGGATCAGGAAAAGGAATAACTATAAGAAAGTGAAAATCAAAATCAACAAAAACTATGAACCAGAGACACTTTTTGGGGGGTGGGGGCCGGGAGGGGAGGGATTGGGGTCAGAATGGGGCATGTGCAGTTGTATGGGGGAATATAAAAATAAAATTTATTATTTAATTAAAAAAAAAGAAAGAAAACTATTGCATTGATAACAGGGCAATCAAGACTTGTGGTATTATAAATGAAAATGAAGAGTGTGATAGGAAACCTGGCAGAAGTGGGGTTACAGAGACTGATTGGGTATGAAGGGGTTGAGAGAAAAAAAGCAAAGGAAAAGATGATTGTAGGGCCTCCCCGGTGGCGCAGCGGTTGAGCACTGGGTTGCGAAGCTGCCCGCAGCCTCTGCAGCGTCGGTTCGATCCCTGGCTGCTCCCCGGCCACCGGAGGAGGGTCCCACATGGCGCGCAGCCCTCTCCTGCCGCCCGCTGCTCCCCTCAGCAGTGTACTTTGGTCCTTCTGCCTGCTCTGCTCCCTGCTCTGGCTCTGGTGAATTCTCTCACCCTCCTGTGCTTCTGACTGTACCCAATGCTTGTATAAATAAATAAATAAATAAATAAATAAATAAATAAATAAATAAATAAATCTTAAAAAAAAAAAAAAAAGGTGATTGTAGACACCCATCCTCCAGGGAGGCAACATTCCAACAGAAATAAGAAGACTGAAGCAACCAGTATGAGGAAGATGTAAATGAAGATAAATCCCTACAGCTTCCAAACCTACAAATCCCCCATGATCTAGGAAATAGCTTCTAGGAATATACCCTGGAGAAACATCCATCCACATCCAGGCAAAGAGGTGGGCAAGGATGTGCACACAGGTGTTGTTTGTACGTTTGGAAGCAGTAAGCATCTTTAGGGGCTCTGACTGAAGACATGGACAGTCTCAGTAGTGAAGTTACAGTCAATAATATAACCTGAAAAGAAACAAGGAGAGATTTTATCTCAACAGTGCAGAGTGAAAAAAAGAGTAAAAGGCATGGAGACATCCATAATACACTTTTATGTAAAATCAAAACACATTCAGGTGTAACAATAAGACATAACCAAAGAATAAACACCAACATCTGAGGTATTATAAAGAAGGGTGGAGAGTAAAACAGAAATGGAAAGGAGAGGGAGAGAGAAGTGGTAGGCACCAGGTCCAATAACTGGGATCCTTGCATGTAAATGGATTTCCTGTCCCACACCATCCGCCCCACTCTCCACCATGGTGTTAATTACATTTGCACCCACCAATATTCATTTTTATGGTGGTAATATTATTTTTAAAGGCATTTTTATTGGAAGTTGTATTATTTCTTTCCTTATAGAATGTCTCTCAATAAGCAGTGTCCAAAAATCATCAAGCCTTGTTGCTATGTTCACTTGTAAGATTGGGATGAAGTCAAAAGTCATTCACTATCTGAAGAATATTGTCTTTATGTATTGAACTTAAAAAGCCAGTTGCCAAAATATGCCCAGCACTTTTATTGAAACAATCTGATAGAATTGTGGCTGTGCTTATAGGGGTCTTGCTATCCATTTTGAAAAGACTGCCTCCCCATGCCTCCTTCTAGATTGCCTCCAGCTCTTACCTGGACCATTCCTAAGAACACCATAATTCTCACCATTATTAACATTATTAACCATTATTAACACCATTATTCCTCAAGAACTGAGTCAGACTAAAGGAGACAGGGGGAAACCCACAGATGAAGCTCCAGATTGTTGAGTTTTCATCCTTCTTAATGCTTGACATACTTTAAGCCTCAAGATCCTTTTTGAACTGACCTGATATGATGAAGAACAGACCTGTAATCCCTTGTACCTCCCAAGAACATGCATCCAAGCACACACACACAAAACATCCACCCACCCCAGTTTCTACACATTCTGTCAATGAGTGCCAAAAGACTTGATGCAATGTCTTGAGGACTGCAGAGCAGTTTTCTTATGATAACAGTAATTACTTCTGCATCATTCACAAAGCACTGCTTACCTGGTATAATACCCCACTAATTATCAATTATGTCTTAGAGTGTCTATGTGGGATCATGACCTCAAAGGAAGTATATATCCCTTTGTTCTAGGACATGCCTATTCCCACTATCTCTAACAATTCAAGTTAACTCCTGAACTGATTTTCACTTTTTAATCTCCAGTGTTGTATTAGCCAGAGTTTTGTTTCAATAATAGTAAAAAAACAACCCCCACTTATCATTTGCTTATAAGAATGAACATTTATTCTATACATATAAGCATATAGATCATCTGATCTCATTTGGAGCCCCAACTTTGTTCATGGTGCCAGACTGTTCCATGTGCCTTCATTCCAGTAGGAAGATAGAAGGAACAAAGTCTATATGCTTTTCTCACAGTGGAGATTAAAGTTCAAAAGTCCAAATCAAACCATGCAAAAAAATCTAAATCCTCTGGTTAGACGCAGCTTATGCCAATTCTACCCTCATGTTATTGGTCAAGGGAGTTCCATGAGGGAGTCAATGTCAGAGAGCACTAAACATGAATGGAGACTCCTATTTTGAGGAGGAATTGAGTGTCTAAAACAAAAATCTAATCTACCACACACACAAAAAAAGCACATAATCATTGAACCTTGTTAGTAAATTTCTCCGTGCTTGGTTTTGACAACTTATTTACTACATCCTCCTCTAAGTGAACCCACAGAACAAACTTCTCTCCAATTTCATGTCCCAAGTAGTCATATTTCTGGCAAATGAATATTTTCATTTTATAGTAACTTTGCATTCTTTATACTGTCTGCTAGGAACCTTCAGCTGATTTCTAGAAAATGCATGACGCAGGCTTACCCCTAACTTAACCTTAGAGTTCTACTGTTATTTTCCTTGTCACTTCCTAATTTGTCACTTTCTTGTCATTTTATTTGATCTCTGTATCCATTTATCTCTGTAGTCCATTTATTTTCTTTTTTGATGAATTTATACACATTTGTGTGTCTGATAAATACTTTTTATTTCCTACAGGAACTAATTCATACAAGTATATATTTAATAAACTTAAACAATGTAAAAGTCATGAGGAAAACAAATGAGTTTCTCCCCCCACCCTGCATCCACCCACCTGATTTCCCCACCCCAATTGTACCTCATTCAAATTATGTGCATTGAGTCTTATTGTCAAAAAATTCTAGTGGAATTTCTAGAAAAAGGAAAGTCATGCATTTCATATTTTGAAAGATATTGCCATAATTCCTTTTCTGAAAAGTTTGTACTAATTTAGACTCCAGTTAGCAGTGTCTGAGAGAACCTGTTTTTCTACAACCTCACCATGCTGTGTATAATTGCAGATTATCCTCAATGTCTTCTCAAAGTTTTTGACCTCTCTCAATTGATAAATAGAAAACCTTTTGAAACCATCTTTACTTTTCTTTCATACCCTTTGAAAACATTTTTCTTATTGATTTATAAGAGCTTTTTTTATATTATAAAATCAGTTTAAAAAGATAGTATAGCATTGTTGCAGTTTCAAAGCCTTTTGAAATGAGAAAAAAATAATGACAACATAAAGCACATATTTGGTATATTGATTTTTTTAGCCTGATTTTGAAAGACCTGAAGCCATAAAATACATAGAAGAAAACATTTGCAAAACAAGGTATGACCTTGAACTCAGAGATGTCTTTGGGGACTGCACTCCAATGGCAAGGGAAACAAAAGTATGAACTTTAAAAATGGGAATACATTAAACTAAAAAGGTTTTGCAAAGTGAAATAAACTATCATTAAAACAAAAAGAAACACTAACATGGGAAGAATATTTGTACATCATACATCTGACAAGGAGTTAATATCCCAGATCTACCAAAAGTCATATAACTCAACAAAAAGAAAATAACCCAATCAAAAAATGGGCAGAAGAACTAAAAGGATACATCTCCAAAAATGATATAGGATGGCCAGCATGTACATAAAAAAATACTCATAATTATTAATCATCAGGGAAATGAAAATCAAACTACAATGAGATACCACCCCACACCTGGAAGAAAGACCACACCATATCAAAAGACCAGAAACAACAAGTATTAGTGAGGACATAGAGAAAAGGAGCCCTTATACACTGCTCATGTGTATGTAGACTGGCCCAGCACCTATGAAAGACAGCATTGAGTTTTCTCAAAGTATCAAATATAGATGTTTCTAATCAACATTGTCATAATGGGCATCCTATCTAACACAATATATATATTCAATGCAATCACAATAAAAAAGTGCAAAAATGGAAAAATATTTCAATGGTATCCTTCAAAGAAATGAAACAAACATTTCTAAAATTCATATGAAACCATGAAGGATCCAAATAAAATAATTCTGACAAAAAGAGGAATAATGGAGGTATCACACTTTCAGACCTCAAACTACACTATAAAACCATAATAGTTAAAATAGCATGTTACTGGAAAAACAGATACACAGACCAATGGAACAGAATTGAGGGTCCAGAAATAAACCAACACCTATATGGACAATTAATCTATGACAAAGGAGTCAAGTATATATACCAAAACAAGGAAAACCTCTTCCAAAATGGTGTTGGGAAGACTGGACAGCCTTACGCAAAAGAATGAAACTAGACAACTATCTCATACCATACACAAAAATCAACTCAAAATAGTTAAAAGACTTGGGTGTAAGGTCTGAAACAATAAAATACATAGAAGAAAACATAGGCAAGACACTGCTGACACAATTGTCAATGGTGTCTTTGCAGATTTGTCCCCAGCAGCAAGGAAAACAAAAGAGAATATAAACAATTGGGACTAAATCAAACTGAAAAGCTTCTGCTTGGGCCTCCCCGGTGGCGCAGCGGTTGAGCGCTGGGTTGCAAAGCTGCCCGCGTCCTCTGCAGCGCCGGTTCGATCCCCGGCTGCTCCCCGGCCACCGGAGGAGGGTCCCACATGGCACACAGACCTCTCCTGCCGCCTGCTGCTACCCTCAGCAGTGTACTTCGGTCCTTCTGCCTGCTCTGCTTCCCGCTCTGGCTCTGATGAATTCTCTCACCCTCCCGTGCTTCTGACTGTACCCAGTGCATGTATAAACAAACAAACAAATAAATAAATAAATGAATGAATGAATAAAATACATGCCTCTTTAAATAAATAAATAAATAAATAAATACAAAGTTTCTGCACATAAATAGAAACCATATTTAAAATGAAAGGACACCTTACTGAATGGGAAAAAATATTTGCACGCCACCATCTGACAAGGGACTTATATCAAAGAGTTCACATAATTCAACAAAAAGAAAAATAACAAAGAAAATGAGCAGAAGAATTAAATAGGTGTGGAGAAAAAGGAATCTTATTACACTGTATGTGGGAATACGGACTGATCCAGCCCCTATGGAAAACAGTGTAGAGGTTTCTCAAAGATTAAAAATGCTACCCAGCGATTCCACACCTAGGTATCTACCCGAAGAATACAAAAACACTAATTTGAGAAGAAACTTGCATTCCTATATTCATTGCAGCACTATTAACAATAGCCAAACTATGAGAACAATGTATGTGCTCAAAAACATATGATTGAATCAAGAAGATGTGGTATGGAATAAAAAAACACAGTGGAATACAACTCAGTGATCAAAAAAAGATAAACTCATGCCATTTGCTGCAACATGGATGGAGCTGAAAGGAATTATGCTCAGTGGGGAAAAATGTCAGAAGAAAGACAACTACTAGATGATATCACTTATATATGGAATACAGAGAAACCAAACAAAAGATCAGACAAAGACAAACTAAATCCAACTCTTGAAAGCTGACTATCATATTCAGGCATGCAGAGAGAGAGAAGGCAGAGGAGAATTAAAAATAGGATGAAGAGACAGTAGACTATGCTGAAGAACTGTGGATGCTTTGGTGGTGGATGCACTACCGTGATTACATCTGAAGGAGGAGATCTTATATTTTATCTTTTCTAAGATTTATCTATTTATACGCACAAGAACTGGGGTGCAGGCCAGAAGTACGGGGGGTGAGAGGATTCAGCAGACACAGAGTGGGAAGCAGAGCAGAAGAATCTACAGAATATTGAGTGACAAACCAAAGGTCAGAGAGACCAAATCAATAACAAACCCTAGAAATTTGACTGTAGAATTGAGGCTAGCAGAGGAGGAGAGTGAAGATGGAGAACAAAATATAGATGATGTCCTACACTACAGGTACCCTAGTGGTAGGTGTAGTGTGGTAATATGTTCTGAAGGGGTGTAATCCTTCCTTCTGAATCATACACAGTGTTGTAAGTCAATGTTACCTCAAACTAATGCCATTCACAGTAACATGGATGGAGCTAGAAGGAATTATGTTCAGTGAAATAAGTCAGGAGAAAAAAGAAAAATATCAGATGGTTTCACTTATAGCAGAAATATAGGGGAACCAAATAAGACATCAGCGTAAAAAAATAATAATAACAATGCAAAACACAACAAAACAAATCAAAAACAAACAGACAATTATAAACCAGAGACATCCTGCAGGGGAGGAGGAGGAAGAGGGATCAGAGGGAGGGGGGAAGGTGATGGTGTACGGGTGCTTTGGTGAAGGCAATTCTATGAGGCTACACCTGAGGTGGGGGAAGCAAACATTGTTTAAAAATGAATACTGATATAAAATATATATAAATATTTTTTAATGTTACCTCTATTAAAAAATGCAATGAAAACAATGAAAGAGAAAAATAACCATCAATTTGGAATAACATAGATTAGTCTTTGGGTCTTAGAAAGGAATCTTGATATTCTCATACTCGGACCTGCTCTTTACTTTGAAGCCATATATTTTGGCTTCCTGATTCAGTAAGTGGTAATGGGGTTAATTAACTCTCCTTGAGAGAATCTTACTTCTTTTGTAGCTGTCTGGCATAGCATGCATTTCTAACTATTTGTCAAATCTCCTGGATAGATGCTGTACTTTTATAATCAGAGCCTAAGTATACAGACCCCATATTAAGTCAAATAGCATGTTTCCAGGTAATGTGTGTCTGCAATCAGTTTGTGCTGCTCCAGCAAGTCAAGTCTCAATGTGTTAGTAGGAGGAAATTTTTTGAATATGGGCATGCAAATGTCAAACACACATCTGCCTGCAATCCGGGCTCCTGTCATATCCAAGTGTTGGTGGGTTATGGCCAATTCACTTGAAAGCCAATATGTTTCCAACCTCACATTAGTAAGAAAACGAGTGCTTCCCCAGTTTCAGTTTAGGGGAGTTTTGTTGTTATTATTGTTGCTCAAAAAAGAACAGCTCTTGCCCTGACTTGGCTGATAGACCACAGCTGTCCTGCGGCTGGTCCAGCCAGGGGTGGTTTGCGTTTGTGTGATTTCAGAAATCTTCATGCCTCCTCTGTTCCTCCAAAAATCTAAATCATCCTTGATGCTTGAAAATGAAGCAATATATTCAGAATTTTAAAAAGAGCATAGTTGCCATTTTTGTGGTAGTTATAGCCATTTGCAAATAAGTTATGTTTGTTTAAAATAGAATGAAAGCATCTACAGCTTCAAAAATTTGAACAAATTGTATATGCACTATTAACAGCATTCAATTCCACATCAAAATCAAGTTCACTACACTGAGTTTTGGTGGTGCTTTCTTTTTGTAGTACAAAAATTGAGTTGTTGTTGTTGTTTTTTCAGAAAAACTGTAACAAGGCCAAATACCTTATTTCCAATATTTCTCATTTTCCAGTCATTTATGTGGCTTTACATTATTTATTCACTTATTTTAAACATCTTGCTGAAGAAAAAAATGTAAGATCAGTATTGTAGAATGTCTTTTCTGTTGCATCACTGAATGAGGTATCCTGATCATTTCCTAATTAATGTAATAACCTACTTATTTTATTCCTAGAACAATAAAAAATACTTCAGCAAATTAAAAACATATTGGATATTAAAAACTAATATCCAATGGTATGTCATAGTATCTGAATAGAGTTCATCACCATGTTGGTTTCCAAAGTTGGGAGCTTCCCAGGTGAAATGTGAAACCAGCCCCTATACACACAGGAAAAGGAAAGACTAATGAAAAAAATAGCTTACCTATTGTAAATAGTGCTGCAATAAACATAGGGTGGCAGGTGTCCTTTTGAATTAATTTTTTTGTGTCCTTTGGGTAGATACCTAGGGGTGGAATTGCTGGGTCATATGGAAGCTCCACTTTTAGCAGATTGAGGAAACTCCACACAGCTTTCCATAGTGGTTGGACCAGTTTGCACTCCCACCAGCAGCAATCAAAAAAGATAAACTCATCCCATTTGCAGCAGCATGGTTGGAGCTGGAAGGGATCATGCTCAGTGAAATAAGCCAGAAAGAAAAAAAAAAATACTGGATGGCCTCACTCATAGCAGGAATTTAGAAAACCTAAATAAGTGATCAGAAAAAAGACTAAATATAATAAAGTAAAAATCAAAATCAACAGGCAACTATAAACCAAAGACACACTACAGGGGTAGAGAAGGGAATAGGATCAAAGTAAGGGTGATGGGAATTTTATAGATGCTATAACCAAGATGAAAATGGATACATTGTACAAAAATGAAAAATGATGTAAAACATATATAAAATGTTAAAAAAAAAAGAAGGAAAAAATAGGTCGACTATCCAGATTGGTAGGTAGCACTTTTAAAGAGTAAGGGGACTCGTATAAGATGTGTGCTTCGATCAGCCACAAGATGATTAGGTCTCCACATCTGCCCCTTTAAATATTTAAGGTTTGTCTAGAGGCCTTATCTGGGTGCAGTCATGTGTAACATTCAGTGGGCTCAACTCCACACTACTATCTCAAGACTGTGTCCTTGGAGCAATTTCTAGCACTGGGAAGGCAAGTAGAACATATATTTCTGGAAGGCAAGTGGAGGAGTATGAGAGGCCCCTGATGCCCTGGGTCCATCTGTCAATCAGCTATTATGTGCTGTGGATGTCATCCCCTCCAATTCTGCCAGCTGAGAGAATGCACCACGCCACATAGCAGAAAAGTGAAATTGCAGTTTTCACCTACTTACATTAAAGGAACATGTAGAAAATAGAATAGTCTCTAAATCATTTCAGACAGCTTATACACTTTGAAAGCAAAAATATTTTCTCCTGTTCATGTTTCTGCCATCAATGAAATAATTTTTACAATGTTCTTGGTATTTTAAAAATCAAATATGAAATCATTCATGAACTCATATCTATGTGAAATTCATAAAAAATGTGTGAGATATATATATACACACACATATATTCAAAGGCAAACTTTCCTTTATGTGCCAATTACTGGCAACACAACAGCAATACTGTTCGCTTAACCAAGATTTAAAATGAGTCTTTACCTGCCAGAAATTCAGTGGTGTACTGACTTGGGCGATGGTACATGACATTTATGTTTATCAACTTTTGGTTTCCAGTGTCCCACTTTGAAGGTGTCTCGTGTCCAGGCTCAGATACTACAGCTATCATGTCTGGCGTTTCCTCAGTCTCCTACAAAGGGTGCTACCATATGATCCAGCAATTCCACTCCTAGGGATCTATTCAAAGGACAAAAAACATTGACTCAAAAGAAACCTGCACCCCTAGCTTTATTGCAGCATTATTTATAATAGGTAAAACCTGGAAACAACCCAAATGCCCAAAAATAGATGAGTGGATCAGGAAGATGTGGCATCTATACACAATGGAATATTATTTGGCAATCAAAAAAGATAAACACATGCCATTCACAGCAACATGGATGGAGCTAGAAGGAACTATGCTCAGTGAAATAAATCAGAAGGAAAAGAAAAATATAGGATGGTTTCACTTATAGCAGGAATATAGGGGAACCAAATAAGACATCAGTGTAAAAAAAATAATAACAATACAATACAAAACAAAAAGACAAATATAAGCCAGAGACATCCTGCAGGGTAGGAGGAGGGAGAGGGATCAGAGGGAGGGAGGGAGGAGCACAGGAAACTGAGGTGATGGTGCACGGGTGCACTAGGGAGGGAATTCTATGGGGACTACAGCTGAGGTGGTGGGGGCGGTGGAAGCAAACATTGTTTAAAAATGAACAATGATGTAAAAATAAATTTAAAAAGATGTTAAAAAATAATCTACAGCTATCAAAAGAAACCCAAGCAAGACAGACCCCAACATCCCCACACCTCAAGCCCCGTTTCTGCTACTTCTCTTTTTACTGCTACCTCTTCTACCCCTGGCTCATGGTGTTTCTCCATGCCTAATTTCAGTGTCTGACCCTAGCCATGTCCCTGACCCACCCTACTGCTCCATGCCACCGTTTGCTCAAGCCTGAACCTGAACCTGGGGCTCAAAGGACTGTCTCAACTCATCCACCGACATGCATGCAGCACACACACATTATTATATATAAATATATATATATATTATAGATGCACACACATTAATATGTGTGTATACACATACATGCACACACACATACACTGGCTGACTATAGACAACAGAGATTAATTTCTTCTCAGCCTTGGGGACTGGAAGTCCAAGAGCAATGTGCTAGCACAGTCAGTGCCTGGAGAGAAGTCTTCCTTATTTATGTCTGCCCTTCTGTCTGTGTCCTCACGCAGCACAGATAGCTCTGGTGTCTCTTCCCCTCCTCATAAGGATATTAATTTCATCACAGACATTCCACCCCCACGACTTCATGCAAGCCTAATTATCTCCCAAAGGCTCCACCTCCAAATGTCATTACAGTGGGTGGTTATGGCTTTAACATATGAATGGAGGGAACACAACTCAGTCCACTGGAGCTGGGAAAGATGAGGCTAGAGGATTTTGAGGATGTTTCGCACATGGGAGATGTGGCAAATCTGTACAAAACTGTTGATAGCTTTATTGCCATTTTCCCCAGTTTGGCCTCTGTTGGGTTCCTGAGTGACCCTCTTAAACCAAAGTCAGAGAACATCTGGCCTCTGCTTCTCACATCATTCAAGGTAAGCGCCAATGTTCTCACACTTCCCAAACAATTGACTCATCACCTCCGACACTGTCCTCATCGCCTCCCCACCCTGCCCAGCAGGCCCCACTCCTGGCTCTTAGCCAGACCACAGGTCCCTTGATTTTCCATTTCCTCCAACCGGGACCCTCTTGCCAGTCATCCACATGTCTTTCCTTCCTTCCAGCCTACTGGATCTAGTCTCAAAGCTGTTAACACACCTGGCCTCCATCTGAATAACATGTCTCCACTGTTAAAGTGCCCTGCTCTCTGTCTACCTGCCCCGGCTCATCCCCCTTCCAGATGTCTGTCACCCCTGACACAATGTTTATTTAGTTGCATTTGTTTTTTCATTGTATTTCTCTTCTCACCAATGCAAACCTCCATGAAAGTAGGGTTTTTGTGGATTTTGTGCTCAGCTGTGCCCTCAGAGCACGACAGGCTCTCAAGCAAGATTTATTGATTCAATGAATGAATTCCATTAACAAACTGAAAAACAGATGAAAGGAACTAGAAATTTAGGTCGGTCGTTTTTCCTTTAGAGTAGGCAGGGATTTTCAGTTACTAAGGAGATATCTGAATTGAAGTAAATTCCCTGTGACAAGGAAATTCCCTGAACTGCCCAGAAACTCTGGAATCAACCTGGATTTCCTTTGGTAGCAGCTCTACCTAATCAGTCCTGCTCAACACACAGGACAAGACAGACAGCATTCCCTAGAGCTGCACGCATCCTGCGCACTGCTCCCTCCGCGGACAGCTGAGTGTGCATTCCCAGAGAACCAACTCTCCACCAGCGTCATTCTCCTGGTGGAGAAGGTGCCTCAGGGTCTGAGTGATAATGGCACTGTGACACCAAGACATCATGGGGATGATGTGGATTTAGTCTGCTGATATAATGTGAATAATTTCATTTGAATACATTTTTTTTATCTTTACCAGCAAGGCTGTATTTTCAAAATGCTGGTAAGTGAAACCATAGACCAATCATAAATCTGTTGTCATCGCAAAGACACAGTTTGTGATTCTACAAATTTCACTTTGACTAGATAGAGTCACCATGTGTTTCCACAAGGCAGGCATTGCGTGCAGATCTGGAGGGCAAATGTGAGGTTTCACCCATGTTTGCTCAACCCCAGCCCCTCCGGGAATATCGACCCCCTTCCAATTGGCAGGATGTACATTTCTCAGCCTCAAAAATGGCTTCTAAGAACAGCCTTCAACAGTTTCTTGACCAGGGCTTCCCTGGTGGTGCAAGGGATTAAGTCTCAGCACTATGAAGCTATGGGCAGTTATGAGTTCTATCCCCATCCAGCCAGGGAGCTAACCCACATGGCACATCAGACCTCTCCTGACTCACCTGCTGCTCCCCTTGGCAGTGTATTTCAGTCATTCTGTTGGTTCTGCTCCCCACTCTGTCTCTGGTGAATCCTCTCACCCCCTGCACCCCAGTCCTTGTATGCACAAATAAATAAAATCAATCTTAAAAAAAAAAAACAGCCTTCAACAATGATTGACAGAAAGCAGGAGTTGGTGTGTAAATAACCCAGTCCCTCACTCTGAGACAAGTTCCACGTAGATTCTAGGGTTCTCTGGATGGACATTTCTCCAGTGGTCCAATGAGATCAATGGATTAATGATACAATGTTTGTGGATCTGGCTTCCACTCCCGTTTCAGTTCCTTACTCACCTAACTCTGCTTCCTGGGATCACCCCCAAATGAACTTCTCTCTCTGCTTCTGGGAGAACCCAAATCAAGACAGAATACTAGAATTATTAGCACTTAAATAGACTAAACAATCCCCATTTTAATATACAAATGGGGAAACAAATTCAAGAAGTAACTGAGGTCTTAAGAATGCAAAAAATCTTAGTTCAGAATTCTTTCCAGCATAACTCTTTCTAGATTCAACCAGGAAATCCGGAGATCTAATATCTTCTTGGTATCTCATATCCTAGAATTTGTTACCCTCTGACTAACATGTTATTTATGGAAACATTTTATCTAAAATAATTTCCATTCATGACACATGACAATTCTGAAGGGTGTCAATCTCATTATTAGAATAAACACCAATTTCGAACTTTTTTCTAAACTCAAATGCTAATTTTAAGATTTAGAAGGAAATCGGAAATCTAAAGTGAAGAACACAAAACCAAAGTAGAGTATAAATACAGTCTTAGTTTGTGAGTATTGGAAGAAGAAGAACCCGAAGGGGCCCCATACAAGCCTGGACCCATCGCTTCCCCAGTGAAGAAGAAACAAACTGGAAGGAGCTACAGAAACTCATATTCCAAAATCCCTTCTTCTGAGTCATGTGAACTAAAAGATCAATTCAAAAATCCAAACAATAATATCACTAACCCCAGAAATAAACTGCGTAGAGAAAGCTCTTTCGTGACCTGTCATCAATGAGAAGGCACTGCCAGTAACAGCCCAAGTGGCTTTGCAGGGGTTGAAAATATGTCCCAATCAGTCTAATTTATGGGGAACTATATAGGCTGGGACTCCCTCTACTAATAGCTTCCTTCTGTGCCTGGTATTCTCTGTGACTTCAAAGACTGACCACTGGGTGGAAGGAGAAGGCTACAGACTAAGATTTCTATGTGGACTAGCACTGAGATTAAATGAAAATAGAAAAGTCAAATAGTCTTCAGATAGAGAAAGGAAAGGGGAGGAATGTATTTTCATTTCAGACAGTGAAATGATGGTATACTTGCCTTTTCTAATGTTATTTTGATGCTAATTTTCCTATTTGATCCTTCATTCTTGACGTTCACCTCACACGAGACCATAGTAATGTGGGTAATTCAGAGGCCCTCTGAAAACAAAGATGCAAATAGTCTCAAGCACAATTTTATGTCTCTACAATGCAAGACACACTTTTTGTCTCTATGATAAAATTCCTTTTAAAAAAATAGTAATATATTTTCAGTGTCTGCTATTCAGTACCATGTACAGTACCATATCCAGTACTGTGGCAGTTCAGGAGATAAATTTCTTTTTTTTAAAGATTTATTGATTTATGTAAGCATTGGGTACAGGCCAGAGGCACAGGAGGGTGAGAGAATCCACCAGAGACAGAGTGGGGAGCAGAACAGGCAGAAGGACCAAAATACACTGCTGAGGAGAGCAGCGGGCGAGACAGGAGAGGTCTGCTGCACCATGTGGGTAGCTCCCTGGCTGGCTGGGAATTGAACCGTCACAGCAGAGGCTGTGGACAGCTTCACAGTGCTGCGCACAACCGGCTGCACCACCAGGGAGGCCTAGATTAAAATTCTTATAAGACAAAATTGCTACCAAAAGGGGATAGAAAGGAAATTGCACAAAAATTTTTGAGGTAGGTGAGAGATTATGGAGCTATCTCATTCCTTCAAAAAAGGAATGTTCCACATTCCAAAAGTTAAGTGGTGGGAGGGGCAATATTTTTGGAGTCTAACTATGATCTGAATTGGACTTCTTGTTAGTGGACAGAATGAGGGGCACCCATGGCCCCCAAAGCTGCATGTTTTAAATGGTTTCTGCTACTCTTCATGTAAAGAAAAAACATAGTAAGACCTTCAATGGAAAAGAAATTTAATAGAATTAAATAGAGATAATAGAGTGTGATAGAGAGAAGAAAAGAGAGGATACTAGTGTACAATAAAACACCCAAACACTTCCCCTCATGGATAAATGCCCAGCCAAACAGGGTTGGCCCAAAGTGGGGCCACTGAGGCTCATAAGGTTGTTACAAGTCTCAATCATCTTCTGGAGGGGACCAATAGGAAAGGGGCAGAAGGGGCCAGGCAAGTCTGGAAGGAAAAGAGCAAAATCACAATACAAGTCAAGATAAAGGCTGCCACTGTCAGCCACCCCGTGGGTCTTTCACCCACATCTGTTTCAAGTGCCTTCTTTCATGTATCCCAAGACCCTGGTACAAGTCCAAAGCCCAAAAGCAAGCACAGCTTCTTCACATGTCTCTCTGTTCCATCTGTCTCTTCTAGGTCTCCTCCTTCCAATCTCCTTTATCGGTTTTAGCTTCTCCTTAGTGCTCAACTCCACCTTTCAATAGATGGGGTAGGGAACATGGAACCTCCCCTTTCTGTGGGGATTAAACTGTTACATCCTGACTCAGTTGTCAACTTGCTATGGGTCCTTAGTCAAGTTACTAGAACTCACTAGGTCTCTCTTCTCATAAAATGGGATCCCCACCAAAGTTTTAGAGTCTTTGGAAGAGCCAGTTAAATGACTTATGGGAAAAGGTGTCTACAGAACACTTTAGTGCATTCTTTTGAAATTTTGAAATTCTTATACTTCAGTATTTTCCTCTAGACTGAAGCTTCTGGTAGACAGAAAGCTCCTGTTTCTTTGTGTCCCCAGTGCCTAGCAGAGCAAGTGCTCAGCAATGTGCATGTCTTTACTGGTCTCTCACTTACACGCTAGGTTGCTTCCTAGTTGCTCCTACTTGGAGAAGCTCAAGAAGTGGCTTACCAACAAGCCCAAAGCCAGCCGGATGGTCCGTGGCAGCCACACTAGAATCCAGCTGTGTGACATACAATCAGGTGCCACGTCCACAGCTTCATAGTCAGGTCTGCAGCTGAATTGCTCTGAGTAACAATAAGTTCATCAGTAACTCACTCTGGGAGAAAACCATTACAAAGTATATAATGAAAAAACTTTATAAGGAATAACTTAAGAAAAAATCAAGAAGTTTAGTAGTTTATATTAAAATCTAAGCATCACTTATATCTAAATACAAAATATCATTTTATTTTTTAAAGATTTATTTATTTATTTATTTATTTAGTTATATAAGCACTGGGTACAGGCAGAAGCACGGGATGGTGAGAGAATTCACCAGAGCCAGAGCGGGGAACAGAACAGGCAGACTGACAAATACACTGCTGAGGGGAGCAGCGGACGTGGCAGGAAAGGTCTGCATGCCATGTGGGACCCTCGCTGGTGGCCAGGGAATGAACTGGCACTGCAGAGGCTTTGCAGCCCAGTGCTCAACTGCTGCTCTACCAGGGGAGGCCCCAAAATATCATTTTATTATTGTTACAGAAAAGCATAGGATGATAGAAGAGATGCTACTTTTGTATGTAGTGAGAACATCTGCCTTCTAACTCTGGTCATGCCATGTGGAATTTTCTAGGTGTCTTTCTGCTCTTCTATGTTTATATTTGCTTCAACTGATATAAAAGGGGGTATGAATTTTGGAGATTTAAACTTGTCTTTAAATCCTTAAATGCTGTTCAAATGCAAGCATTGTCATTGCCCTTTAACACTAAGGAATTTGAGATAATTTCCTCTCAGAATAGTCTTTATTTGTTAGGTATATTACAATTCTCAACTTTGACCAGAAAAATTCTTGATGGGTCTTATTATCTTGCAGTTACCAAAATATGGTATATTTTCATGCCATAAGAATGCTTACTTAGTGTATTTTTTTGTATCTGGGATGGAGAAGGGCACACAGTCTAGAATTTCCTGAGGAAGTATTTCAGGATTCATAAGCCTGTCCTGCACCTTGGGCTGCTGGAATTTTTATAAAATCTCATTTGGGGGTCACTTGGTGTGTAATGTCACTGAAATTGCCAAATAAGATTACCTTGATCCTCTTATGCTGATATTGCTTGAGTTACCCTGTGTGGTGATCTGTATTCTCTGCTCATCGCACTTGTCTCCTTCCCACCCTTGACACAAGTCACTATGAATGGACTTTATTTCCTCACCCACCTGACCTTGAGCCTGGGAGGACAATGTGCATTGTCATGAAATGGGACAGAAGTAACAAAGTGTTAGTTCAAAGTCCAAGACTTAAGAGAGACTACATGTTCCTTCTCAGCCTCCTACCACTTCTGAAGAACCTCCAGAAAATGATGTTCTGGTTCATCACTGGTCCCAAGATGAGAGACAAACACAGAAAATCCCAACCCAACAGCAGCTTGAAGTTGTTATTTCCTCATATATGTAATGCCATGATTATAAGAAAATTAATAATTATTATTTCATCTGCTAAGATTTTGATAAAATATATTGTACAGCATAACTGCAGCTGGTATCTGACTACTGCACTCTGTCAGAGCTAATGATTACATAAATCAGCTTGGTGCCCGAATTAGTGAGTTTTGTACCCTCAGTTCCATCATAAGCCTTGTCAATTTATTGACTTCATGCTTACTAAGAACGGAAAGATCTCACAAGAACATTGTCAGCATTTGAAGAGAAATTGTTCAATACCTACGATATTTAAGAACCTACTGGTAAATAGATGATGATTGACCAACTTATAATTAATGTTTAGGGGGATGGAATTGTTCTTTGTTATTATCTGGTCTTGGTTGAGAGTACTGTATATTTCTCTATTATGATCCCTGTAGCTCTAGTATTAGAAACTCAAGTATACTTCATTTCTCCTCAGAAAGACTTCATGAGAAATAAAGACATCAGACTTCCATTGTGTTTTTATTATTCTGTGTGAAACCCAAATCATCCTAACAACTTTTGGATAAACTGTCCCAGTGATTGGATGTAAATCTAGACAATCTGAATGAGAAGAAATCTGGAAATGAGCCTGATGCCTCCTGCCTCTTCTATTCTGCTGTGAACTCATATGATTTCTGAAGATCTCTTCTTTTCTCTCACTTATGCCATGAATTCCTTTTTGGTGAGAGCCAGAAACACAAGTAAAATGTTTGAGATTCAGATGGATATCTTCATGTGTTGTTTCTTTGGGGTCACACTTAGTGACCTGATTCAAGAAATTGCTTCCAGGCAATTTTCTGGCAGAACATGACCAGGGTCAATAAAGAGGAAAACTTTAAAAAAGACCATCTTTGGGGCTTGAGGGAATTTGGCAAGACCTTGGTCCCAGCAGGAGCCCCATTGCTTCTGCCAAATTCTTGGAGAACATACAATGTGGCTGGCTCCCACAGATATTTATATAGTGCTGACTTAAGATATAAATACCTCTCCACTTTGCCATGTCATTTATACTATGCTGATTGCCATTTTCAATCTTCTAGCATTTCAAAGCAAAAAAAAAAAAAATAAGACTTTGCAGACAGGGAAAATGGGAATAAAGAACCTTACGAAGTACTTACTAGGTACCCAATGTTGCCTTGTGATTTTACATCCCATTTTGTCCACACAAAAAACCTATAAGGTAGAGATTATTATTATTTCTTATTAGCCCAATAAGAAAACTTGACTTAGAAAACTTATACAACTTAGACTAGTCTATAAAAGTGATATTATTATATTAAGATTCCTAACAATTTAACTTCAAGGTTAGTTCACTTAACTGCTACTTTTTGTTAGAAGTGTGTCCTTAGGGGAGAGACTTGGATGATAGCATGAGACAAGATTCCATGCTTCATTCCCAGAAGAATAATCTAAAGTAGTCTAGGTTCTTCTCAGAGGGTCCTGTGAATTGAGTTCAAACTAAAACACCTCCTGGACATAAGAAACCAATGATGACCACACATAGAAAGAACCCTAAGGAAATTAAACTCTAAACAACAAAAGGAGAGTGGGTGAGGACAGGAACCCACCAGCGTATAAATGTCAGTTCAAATCCATCCTCCTATGATAATACAGTCACAGGAAAGGGAAAGATGCTTAGTGCAGAAAAGCATTCATATGTGTGGAGAGATACTTATAAAGGTACTGGGGTGAGCCAAATAGAAGGGCGCCCCACTGAAGAAGACAAAGTGCAGAATGGCACAATCCTCATCCTTTCCCTTAGGGATTGAGGAGATACAGGGATGGAGGAGATACAGTGATGCCATAATGGAAAGCACCAGGAAGCTTTATTGAAAGCTTAGGCTACAGACTACAGAGATGTGGCTCTGAAACCCAAGGAGGAAGGCTATGGGTGATACCACAAGCATGAACCATGTACCTGCACAGGCATGTTCACTAGAGATGGACCCCTAAGGTCCCCTTCCCCACCCCAAGAAAAGACAGTTACATATTAGCTCTCCCTGACATACAGCACCATCTACTGGAAAAGTGGAAGCTCTGTACACTTAAAACACTTGAACACAACTGACTTAGAAAGTCGGTAATAGGGAGATGGAAAAATACAATAAATGGCCCCTTGAGTCCTCAGAGGAATACTACAGCACTAAGAGAAAAAAACAAATTTCCAGAAGCCAAACACAAAGACATATAAGATATATTCTTCCTATCAGATGCAGAATTCAAAATTTCCATGATAAAGAAATAGAATAAAGCACCAAGAAGCTCATCAAAGATATGCAAGAAAACTCAGAAAAACAAATGAATGTTCTGAGAAATAAAATTAATGAACAGAAGATAGAAATTGAAGTGGCACATAAGAAAATAATAATGATGCAGGATGTAAAAAGATCAATAGAGGAGATAAAAATTTAAGGAGAAAACCATAGAAGTAGAATAGATCAAATGGAAGATCAAATCAGTGACCTCAAAGATGATAATAAACAAAGAAGTCAGGAGGAAAAAGAAAGAGAAATTTGAGGGAAAAAAAGAAGAAACACTTTAAGAATTATCTGACTCGATGAGAAATGGAAACATAAGAATAATGGTATCCTAGAAAGAGAAGAAAGAGAGAAAGAAGAGAAAATATAATTTATTTAAGTAAATAACAGAGGAACAATTCCCAAACCTAAGAAACGAATTGCATGCAAGTCAATAAGCTAAAAGAACACCTGGTTACCTAAATGTAATGAGACCTAAACCAAGACACATAGTATTGAAACTTCCAAGAGTTTAGTACAAAGAAAGACTATTGAAGCTGTCTATAAAGGAAAAAGAAAAATATTGAATGGTTTCACTTATAGCAAGAATATCAGGGAATCAAATAAAAGATCAGGAAAAAATAATAACAATAAAACAACAAAACAAGCAGGCACCCATAAAGAACAGACATTCTGCAAAGGAAGAGGAGGAAAAGGGATCAAAACAGGGGACAGAAGTGCACAAAGGACTATGGTGATTGTTCACAAGTGAACTGGTGGTGGGAGTTTTATGGGAAATACACAATAATGTAAAAAAATTAATAAAAAAATAAATTGTAAAAAATTCAAAAAAGGAATATTGAAACTGGCTGGTAGAAAGAAGCAATTAACCTATAAGGGAAACTAAATCAGGTTTACATCTGGCTTACCTGAGAAAACATTACAAACAAGGAGAGAATAGAATGATATGATCAAAACATTTAAAGATAAAACTGCCAACCAAAAATACTCTAGGCTGCAAGGATGGCTTTCAGATATTGGGGAGAAATTAAATCTTTCTCAGACAAAGAGAATCTGAAGGAGTTTTCAAACACTAGAGTCTCCTTAAAAGAAATGTTGAAAGGAGTTCTCATATCAAAATCAAAGTGGAAATCATCCACAAAAAATGAACAAGAAAATAGAATCACAAAAAAAATTTTTAAATGGCAGAAGTAGACCCTCATGTATCAAACATCCTTAATATAAATAGACCAAACTCACCAATCAAAAGGTATACAGTGGCTGGTTGGATCAGAAAACAGAATCCAACTTTCTACTATCTCTAAGAAACACACCTGAACTCCAAATATAAACAATCTTATAAACAAATGGCTACAAAAGAAGGTAGCAATAGCTATAATATAACAGATTTACAACAAAAAAAAGAAGAAGGAAGAAGTAACAAAATTCAGGGTGGACCCTGTATAATTACATTAGGAAAACATAACACTCAATTTTACACTCACCAAGAAAAGGAACATCATAATATATAAGGTAATTACTATCAAATATGAAAATAGACAGTAGCAGCAACACAATACAGTTGGAGAATTCAACACCCCAATCTTACCAATGGGCAGATTAACCAGACAGAACATGAACAAGCAAACAATGACCATAAACAGGGCTTAATACACAATTATACAGCACTGCACCTTTCAAAAACTGAATAATCATTCTTATCAAGTGCATGTGGGACATTCTCCAAGATTACCAAATATTTGGATCACAAGTATCAACAAATTAATGAAGATTGAAGTCATAGCGAATAACTTCTCTGATGATAAAGGTATCAAACTAGAAATCAATCTCACAAAGAAATTTGGAAAAACCTCTAACACTTGGTGACTACAACATACAACTGAATGATTATTGGGTTATTGAGGAAATCAAGGAAGAAATTAGTAAATAACTAGACAAATGACAATGATGACAAAACCTACCAGAACTTAGGGGATACAGCAAAAGCAGTACTAAGATGGAAGTATATAGTAACACAGGCCAACATTAAGAAATGAGAAAGAGTGCAAATAAATAATCTTACCTTTATCCCCTTAAAGAACTCAAAGAAAAAAAACAAACAAAACCGAAAGCCTGTAGAAGGGAGGAAATATAAAAGTCAGGTCACAAATAAATGAAATGTATATGAAAAGATACTACAGATGATTAATGAAACCAAAAGATGGTTCTTTGAAAAAAATCAACAAAATAGACAAACCTCTAGTTAAGCTCACAAAGAAAATAAGAAGAAAAATAGTCAGATACAAGAGAAGTTACAACAGGCCTTTGAGAAAATCAGAGGATTATAAGAGATTACTATGAATATCTGTATGCCAATATGTTGAATAAACTAGAAAAGATAGACAAATGTACAAACATGTGAGACTGAATAGGGAAGAAATAGAAAACATGAAGAGACCAATCAGATCAAGGAAATAGAGGTAGTAATCAAAACTCTCCCAAAAAACAAAAGCCCAGACTTCTGCCAGACTTTCAAAGATGAATATCTGTCCTATTAAAACTCTTACCAAAAACTGGGGGGAAATGACTGTTACAAACCAAATTTTATGAGACTGACATCACTCTGATACCAAAACCAGACAAAGACATCAACAAAAAGGAAAACTACAAAATAATTTCCCTAATGAATGTTGATGAAAAAAATCCTCAACAAAATCTTAGCAAACAGAATTCACCAATGCATTAAAAGGATTATCTACCTTATCAAGCAGGATATTTTCCAGAGACACAAGGATGTTTCAACATCAGAAAATCAATCAACACATATAACCACATCAGTAAAAGGAAAGATAAAAGTCACATGATAATATTAGTAGATGTCAAGAAATCATTTGATAAAATTCAACATCCATGTGTGATAAAAACACTAAAAAAACCTTGGGGATTCAATGCAATTCCTAACAAAGTTTCGGGGAAATTCTTCAAAGATATAGAGCAAACATTATTGAAATTCATATGGAAACAAAAAAAACTCAAATATCCAAAACAATCCAGATGCCTCCCTCCAAAAAAATGGTGGTATCACATGACCAGACTTCAAACCATACTACAAAGTTACAAAAATCAAAACAGTATGCTACTGGAACAAAAACAGACACACAGAACAATGGAATAGAATTGAGAGCCCAGAAATAAACCCAGACCTATATAGACAATTAACCTATGACAGAGGAGCAAAAAATATATATTGGAGAAAGGAAAACTATTTCAATAAATGATGTTGGGAAAACTGAACAGTGACATGCAAAGGGATAAAACTAGACCACTATTTCACAACAAACACACACACAAAAAAAACCTCGATATGGATAAATGACTTTGATGTAAGTCCTAAAACCATGAAACACATAGAAGAAAACATAGGCAAAACTTTCTGTGACTTTGGCACCAGGTAATGTTACCTAAGACCTCAAACACTCCTCATATTAGGCTGACATAGTAATTCCAAAAGGAGAAGGAGTATATGAGCCTAAGGAGGGTCCAGAAATAGGTGACTAAGGGCCACCCACGGGATGGCATATATCTCCCAAAGGGACCACTTAAGTGACATCATAAAAAAGGAATAAAGTAAAGAGAGACTTAGAATTGTTCTGATAAATATATAAATGTAAGCTTGTGTTTGAAAATATTGAGGAACTGGACATTTATTATATTCCAATGGAAGCTGGTCCAATGGAAGTTGGACACCCACCTTGACTGTTCCCTCTATTAAAAGATCTGACACTTGCAAGTAGGAACACTAATTTAGAAAAAAAAAAAAAAAAAGGCAGAGCCTCCCTCTTTAGATGCCTCAAGCCAGGAGCCAAAAAGTCATCTAGCTAAGGAAATAAGATTAAAAAATGTAAAAGTCTTCTGATTTAACATAATATGCAATGTGAGATAATGCTTACAAAAGAGTAGAAAATGTTACCCATTTGTTTAGAATTAGGGAGAAAGTAGGAGGGAACATCAATGAACCCCAGCGGATGATTTCAGAGAAGAGAGCTGATGATATCACTCAAAAGAGAATCTTAAAGAGAAGCTTTGTTATCAGTGGAAAAGGAAGAAAAAAGCTGTCCAGGCTCAGAAAACTGCAAATGCAAAGGTTCAGAAACATCAAATAGCAGAGGTCCCTCAGTAAATAAAGAAGAATTCAGTGTGATAGATGTACAGAGAAAACTGATAGGGCAGCCAAAAGTTGGTACTTCATTTGTGGGCAACAAAAAGCCACTACAATAACCTCTATTTGACGAAGAGAAGGCTTGTGGCTGCATAAGATTAAGCGGGAAAGAAGAAATGCTACTGGAAGTAAGTGACCTAAGTGGGTGGGGTTTGAAAAGGGAGGGAAATGAGAGAATTTGGTGGATGCAGATGAGATTCTAGAATGATAGACTGTCTGACCAATAAGATGATCCAACAGGGAAAGACTACTGACTGGCTGTACAGGGAGATAATCATGCAGGCCATCTTCATCACTATCTTCCTGTGAGCTTCTCCCCAGTGGGAGGCATCTTTCTAATTCAGGGGATTCTACAGAACCTCCTGGTTCCAACTCTACTCACTCACCTACCAAGGCTTGTCATGACCAGGATGTGCACACGAGAGCTGCACATACTTGACGACCTTCAAAATAGACTCCCCTATCCATCAGGAGTTGACTATGTCTTTTGACCCTTTTGACTTTAGAATGTTCTTGATCCCTCTATTTTTCCTCCCTGAAGGAAGTCTGTCCTACAACTTGCATAGGATGAGAGGGGTTTGGGGTGATTCTTGATATTCCCTCAAAAATCCAACCCAATGCAGCCATGTGAAAGATGGGTTAATGATTTTGAAGGCTTTGTCTCCTCCTCAGAGCATGAAACTGTGTTTATGTTTGTGAACATTTGCATCCAAAAGCATCAGAGAAGACCAATGAGAACTTGGACTGACCTGACAGTGCAAAAACACCAAATCCCACTCCTAAGAAGTTGGGAAGGATCAGCAATCAAGATAAATATTGAACCTAAATTCCATTACATTCAGAGTGGGCAACTGCCCCCTGACTACTGTATATATCGCAGGTAGCCGGTAGGTATCCAGTAGGAGTTCAAGGTGGGATCTTAGGATAAATTTTTGCCCTCATTGATCTATTTGGAGGATTTCTTGTGGCCAGATATATGAACCAGCAGCGAGGAAAAAAGCAAGGGTGAAGCAGGTATAATAGTCAAGTGTGCTTAAAGGGACACTGAATTCCTAGATGATGGGAATTAGAGGATAGAACAAGGTGGTAGCTTACCATGATCTTTCCAACTGGTGGTAACAAAGCTGAAGTTAGAAACTTGGTATTTCAAAGTGACTTCAAATTCTTATTTTTCAAAAATCATTGGCATTTTTTTAATCAATGGAAAATGACCACTTACATAAAATAGACATATAATATTGGTTTCAAATGTGTGCTTCCCCTACTAGTACTTTTTGTCTAATTTTTCCTTAACTGTCTCCCTACCTGATCTGGGGGTATTGGTAATGGTTAGTTTAGGTGATAAAAGTGATAAAGTGGTATTTTTAAAAATCCCTTCAGTCTTCACACGAAAAACAGAAAAAATGGGCATGATTTCTTCACTTTTCGGTTACATTCCCTTGGAAGTTTTTATGGACATAAGGTGTGTTTCAGCCTTTCTCTGATTCACTAAAACAGACTGTGATAGAAAATAGACTAGGAAGATAGCCCATGTGATACAGAAAGGCTAAACTTACTTTATAGTTAAATGTGCTTGTGCTGAGGTTTTAGCACTTAACAGAAACATAAAATCAGTTTAGAATGAAAAACACAATATTTTTAAATCACACTAATTAACTGCATTCTGTATATTAGCTCAAAATTTTTTTATTCTGACTTGTAAAGAGAAGTAAACTAGACATAAGGATATTTTATTTGACCATATCTACTTCTCATCAGTTGGCATGTCCCTAGTACTCTCATCACTGATGAGTGAATATTTTATTTGAATTCATTATTCTACAGCACAAAGACTATCATTATTGAATTCTAAAAATTTGTTTATAATATAATCCACTAAAGTTACATTAAGATGAGACCTGAAATTTCCTTAGTAACCATTGTCAACAAATTGATTCTTGTACTGATAGCTAATATACCAAGAAGAATGCCAATAGTACAGGAGAAAAGTGTCCAAAATCATCATCATTTGGGCTTTCATTGTGAAAAGGGAGTTATTTTTGAACTACCTGAGTCTGGTCTTTTATACCCACTATTGTGCTCAACCTATAACCTCTTATCCAAGTAAATTCAATTTTTCCTAAAAGATTTTTTTTTCTTCTGGAGAAAAGCTCACAATTTAGATCTATCCCTTATCATTTTCATACATACTCACAAACACACATATCCAAATATGAGTATGAACAAGCACAGATACACTTGTACATATACACAGTCACACCCTTAGGCAAGCATAAACACACACAAACACACACACACACATACAAAAACACACACACACTGGCAAGTCTGTAAATTGTACCCCAATTGGAAATGCATATTTATGCCTCAGACACTCTGTAGTTTGTTTCCTAGCTGTTATTTTGTCCTGTGTTGCCTCCTTTCTTTTCCTCTTTCTTCTCCTTAATATATTTTGAAAACCCCAAAATATCACTATTACTTGTACTCTAGTCAGAGGTATCTATGAATTATTGCACCCTGCATTGTCCTCTAGCCACCCACTTGTATCCCTCAAACATGTGAGCTTGAATTCAGACACTGTCATCTTCCATATATATGGTTAAATTCATTGGAGATTCATTAAAATAACAAATAAAATAGATACCATAAAAAAGAAATGGAGTAATATATTATAAATATATTTTAAAATAAATTATATTATAAATATATTATAAAAATATGAAAAAAATTACATAAATAACATAATTACAAAATCACAGGGGGGGAAGTTATAAAAAATTCAAGAAATTTTATTCCATCCCTTTAGTAGAATAAAGGGAGAAAAAAATAAGAATAGAAAAGTGGGTCAAATAAAAAATCTTAAAGTAGGATGAAGTTGGAATAGTTCAAACATGTAACAATCACATACAAAAACGGATATAACTACCAATCAAGCAGAGTTTGTTGTATTGAAAACAAAATGCAGCTCTATATTGTTCATAAGTCATATAACTTAAGCTAAGAACATGGAAAGGCTAAAAGAAAGTATAGAAAATAATAGAGATATATTAGTCAAAAACAAGTAGGACAAGCTATATTAAAATCAGACAAAATATATTCAAAGACAAAAATCATTGTGAGAGTCAGAAAAGGCCAGAATATCCAGGCCAGAATATGACAAAAGACCTACATATTTAAAAAGCTATAGTAATTCTAAATTTAAATACACTGAATAGGTAACCTCAAATCTAATAAAGCAAAATTTCGTAAAAACAAAAATAAGTCATTGACAAAATTATTATTATAGAAGGAAATTTCAAATGTCTAAAATATATCATTAAATATTTAGAACAGCAGCAAATTTGTAGAAGTCATATGGTCAATATAGTGATAATAAAGAGCAAGGAAGACAATGAGAAGATGAAAATAAGAACTATTTGAAAAAATAAAACATTGATTCAAATAGTTACTAAAAATCAAATTGTGAAAGTATATACTTTATAAGTAAACCACAAAACATTTTATATCAAAGTATATGGAGTGAATATTAAACTATGCTCAGAAGGAAACTTAGAGTACTATTGCACTTATCTAAAAATTAGATATACTAAGAATAAATTATATAAACTTTTAACTCAAGAAGCTAACAAAAAGACCAAAATATACCTACAGGAAACAGATGAAAGGAATGATAAAGATAAAAGAAACTATTAAAATAATAAAAAAGCAAAGTACAACTGATCTATTACTACAAACATCTGGATACCAGAAAATAGAAATATCTAGAAGAAACAGAAAATTCTTAGAAATCAATAACCCTTCAAGACTGAATCATGAGGAAATATAAAAACTGAACAGACAAATCACAACCAAGGAAACTGAAGCAGTTACTGAAAAATCTCCCAAAAAACAAAAAGCCTGGGCCCAGACATTTTCACTAATGAATTCAACCAAACCTTCAATAATGAACAAATACCTAGCCTCAATCTCTTCCAAAAAATAAAGAGGGATTGCTTCCAAACACTTTCTGTGAGACCAACATCACTCTGATACTAAAACCTGACAAAGACTACACAAAAAAGAAAATTATGGAGCAATTAACTTGATGAAACTATATACAAAACTCCTCAACAAAATCTTAGCAAACCAAATTCAACAATACATTGAAAGCATCATACATCACGACCAAGTGAGATCTATTCCAGAGATACAAGTGTAGTTCAAGATCCTAAAATCAATGTAATTCACTATATCAATAAAAAGAAAGATAAAAGTCATGTGATCTTTTCAACAGATTTAGAAAAATGAGGTAAAAGATCTATATAATTAAAACTAGAAGATAGTAGTAAAAGAAATTGAAGGAGACGCAATGAATGTAAAGATATACCATACTCATGGATTGGCAGATTTAACTTGACCAAAATGGATATCATGGCCAAAGCAATATAAAGATACAAAGCAATTCCTATCAAGGCTCCAATGGTATTCTTGAAAGAGATAGAACTGTACTAAAATTCACCTGGAACCACAAAACCCCAAATAGCCAAGACAATCTTGACAATAGACAAATCCAGGAAGAGTGGCAATATCACACTCCCAGACTTCAAACTATACTACAAAAACCTGCAATAATCAAACAGTATGGTACTGGAACAAAAGCAGACACACAGACGAATGGAATAAAATTGAAAGCCAAGAAATAAACCCACAGATCTATAGACAGTAAATCTACAACAAAGAAGCAAAGAGTATCCATTGGAGAAAGGATAGTTTTACAAATGGCACTGGGGAAACTGGATAGTTCCAAACAAAAAGAAAAAAATGAAACTAGATCACCATATTACACCTTACACAAAAATAAACACAAAATGGACTAGACATTTTGAAACCATAAAATACATTGAAGAAAACATAGGCAAAACACTCCATGATATTGGCTTCTGTTATGTCTTTGTGGATTTGTTCCCAATGGCAAAAGAAACTAAAGTAAATATAAACAAATGGGATTGCATCAAACTAACAATCTTCTACACAGCAAAAGAGATTATCACTAAAACAAAAAGACAACCTACTGAATAGAAGACAATATTTGCACACCATACATCAACATGGAGCTGAGATCCAAAAATACATCAATATCTCATGCAACAAAACAAAAAGAAAACAAATAACACAATCAAAAAGTGGCCAGAAGAGCTAAATAGGCATTTCCCAAAGAGACATACCGACAGTCAACAGGCAAATGAAACAGTGCTCACCATCACCTCTTATAAGGGAAATATAAATCAAAACCACAATGAGATACCACCTAACATGTGTGAGAATGATCCATATCAAAAAGATCAGAAGCAACAACTGTTGGTAAGGATAAGGAGAAAAATTAATTCTCATATATTGTTGGTGGGAGCATAAAGTGATAGAGTCCCTGTGGAAAACAGTATGGAGTATTCTCAAAATATTAAAAATTGAATTACCATATAATCTAGCAATTCTACTCCTAGAGATCTACCTGAAAAATACAAAAACATTAATTTGAAGAGAAATATGGACTCCAATCTTCATAGTAGCACTATTCACAATAGCTGAGATGTGGAAACAGCATAAGTGCCCAAGAACAGAGGAGTTGATTAGCAAAGTGTATAGACTCACAATGGAATACTATTCAACTATTAAAAAAAAAATGTGAATTCTTGCCATTTGCAACAAAATGGATGGCACTAGAGAGGATTATGCTAAGCAAAATAAATCAGAAGGAGAAAGACAAATACCAGATGTTTTCACTTAGATGTAGGATACAGGGAAACAAAACAAAGAGACAGACAAAACCAATAACAAATTCTAGAAATCTGATTGGGGACTTGAGGCTACAAGATGGGAGGGAGAGAGGGGAAGCAACAGGGGAGGGTGCCAAATGGTGTACGGTGGAGAGCTGAAGTTTCCTTGGGGTAGGTGTGATATGTTGACATGCATCTGAGGAGTTGTGACTTTATGCTTTTGAGTCATATACAGTGTTGTAAGCCAATGTTACCTCAATTTACAAGAACAATACCTGATTTATTTTAAAAAATGTTTTTTGAATTAATCATCAAAGAGAACATGTAGAATTACTTTTTTTTTAAGATTTATTTACTTATGCATACAAGAACTGGGGTACAGGCTAGAGGTGTAGGGGGTGAGATGATTCACCAGAGACAGAGTGGGGAACAGAACAGGCAGACTGACGAAATACACTGCTGAGGGGAGCAGCAGGCAAGACAGGAGAGGTCTGCAGCACCTTGTGGGTCACCTCCCTGGTCGGGAATAAAACTCATGCTGCAGTGGCTGCGCACGGCTTCATAGTGCTGTGTCTTAACCCCTTGCGCCACCAGGGAGGCCCTGAACTTCTATTTACTATCAGTCCCCAGCAAGCAGGATGCTTAATGATGAGATATTTAAAGGACAAAGCTAACTATTCCCACCCTAGCCACTCAATATCAAATTAAAAGTATTTGTCAACACCAAAAAAAAAAAAATGTGAAGAAATAGACACTTGTATAGGAAAGAAAAACTTATTTCCTATACGTGATTTGACTATGTAGAAAATACAGTATTCACTCACTGGCAAATTTTTGCATCTAAGTGAGAATTAATTGAGCCAAGTGGCTGAATATAAAGATCAACATACACAAATCAGTTAAGTTCCTAACTACTATCATGGACGGATGATAGGAAGGGAGGGCGGGAGGGATGAAGAACTGGGGGAGGGAGGGATAGAAGGGGAGAAGAGAAAACAAAATAAAAAATCCAATCTACAATGGCAACACCAACTATTAGTTATCTAGTAACAGAAATAAAAAAGAAAATTTGACACCTACCAGAAGAAAATAATAAAATTTTGCTTAAAACCATAAAAGAAAGAAACACCCAAATAAGTAGAGATGTGCATTGGGGTCTGACAGTGTGAGATTTCCCATGAAGCTAGTGAAGCATTGTCCCAGAGCTCCTCCTAACAGATAAGGCCCCAAATCTCAGTAGGAAGCTCCCATTCAGAGGGTCATTCAGCCATCGAGCTCCTTCCATCTTGTGATCCCTGTATCAGTTACATATTGCTGTATAACAAATTACCCCAAAATTAGTGGCTTAATGCAATAAATACTATCATTTTGCATGGGTAAGAAATTTGGGAGCAGGGCCTCCCTGGTGGCCCAGGGGGTTAAGACACAAGCTGTGAAGCTGTCCACAGCCTCTGCAGCATGAGTTTGATCCCTGGCTGGCCAGGGAGTTACCCACATGGCACAGCAGACCTCTCCTGACTTGCCTGCTGCTCCCCTCAGCAGTGTATTTCAGTCAGTCTGCCTGTTCTGTTCCCCACTCTGTCTCTGGTGAATCCTCTCACCCCCCACACCTCTAGCCTGTTCCCCAGTTCTTGTATGCATAAATAAATAAATATTTAAAAAAAAGAAAAAGAAAAGAAATTTGGGAGTAGCTTAACTGGGTGACTCTACTCAGAGTCTCTTGTAAAAGCTACAGTTAAAATGTCAGTCAGGGCTGAAGTCATCAGAAGACTGGATTGGGATTGGAGGGCCACTTACAAAATGACACATTCAGGGCCTCCCTGGTGGCACAGGTGGTTGAGCACTGCACTGTGAAGCTCTCCTCAGCCTCCGCAATGCAGCTTCGATCCCGGCCATCTGGCGAGAATCCCACATGGTGCGGCAGATCTCTCCTGTCTCGCCCTCTGCTCCCCTCAGCAGTGTATTTCTTCAGTCTGCCTGTTCTGTTCCCTACTCTGTCTCTGGTGAATCCTCTCACCCTCGCGTGCATCTGGCCTACACCCCCATTCTTGTATAAATAAATAAATCTTTAAAAAAAAATGACACACTCACATGACTGAGGGTTCATGCAGGTGTTGACAGGAGGCCTCAGTTATCCACCAGGTTGACCTCTCCACAGGACTGTGGAGTGTCTTTATAAGGCAGCTGGCTCCCACCCGTCAGAGTGATCCAAGAACTAGCGAAAAATGCCACCAGGCTTTTATGACTTCAGCTTGGAAGTCATACACTCCCATTTCTGTACTATCCTATGTGACACACATCCACTGTAGTTAGCATGGTACAGGATTACACAAGGGCATGCATAGAAGGAAGTGAGGATCACTGGAGGCCATGGTGGAACTTGGGTATTACACGTCCATCTTTAAAACATGACAACCAAGCTTGCTGTAGAAACGTAAAAGTGCATGGAGAATTGCACAGGAGATTTTTGTTGGCCAGGCCCACAATGGAAGACATCTCTCCTTCTCACTCTTCTTTGGTTAGAACTCTGCCACAGGACCACAACTCTCCTTAAGAGATACTGAGAAATGACGTCTATCTCTAGGACCTGAAAGACAAGAAAATGGATTTGCAGATCAGCTGATAGTTTGGCTGCAGTGGTGTAATTCAATAATAGCTACTATGATTAAAACAATGAAAAATAAAATAATAACTTAGGCTCCTTGTCCAACATCAAATTGATAGCCACAGTAACAATATTTAAAGCCAGATCTGCTTGGATACTGCTAAGGATAGATATGGATACTTAATATTATGAAGATTTGACAAGAGAGTTGTTATACAAATATGTCAACATCCAATCATTATATAGAGTAAACATACTAACACTCTAGCAGAAGCATAAGGAAACTCCTGTGGGGCCAAGGGATGATAGAAAGTGGCCCCTGGGTATTATATACCTCAAGTCTTGGTTTATCAGGTCAGCCTTCATGGAAGGAAAGTCACTTGATGTATATTGGAATGGAATAGATTTAAAAGGAAAATGAGATCAAAGATATTCTTTAATAGGATAAGGAAACAAGTTGAGCAAGGACCTGGCAATATTTAATCACCGCTGTTAAGAGATCCAAGTTGATTGGCATAGAGGAGAGTAGGTGGGTAAGGGAGAGTGAGCACAGGTGGGTGAGCTGAAGTCATATAGACGATGGGCCTTGTACAGCTTGCTAGCACGTTTAAATTTTCCTCTTTTTTTGGAGTTTACAAAGGGAGATTTCTGTGCTCTGTCCTCTTGACTCTCAGATTGTTCAGGCAGTGCAGGGAGGATGGACATGATGAGATCAATGGCAGGGGGATGGGACACCATGAGGGATCTAATGGTCTGTCCAGAGACAGTTAAGGGGGACAGCAGCTGAACAATGGCATAGGCCAGAGAGGAGAGGTCTAATGCAGGAACTTAACAGCAGTTGGCAATGACTCACCAGCTTCGGCTCCACGCCCAGCAGATAAAGATAGTTCCACCTGCTCCTGTTCTGTTGAATTCAATTTTTCTAGTACCTTTTTTCATAAGTTTTAAAGAAGCAGTCTTCTTGATTTTTGTTTTTCAAAGGAAACTGGAATGAAATATCATGGTTGAATTAATCCCTTCCTTTCCACTAGTGAAAGGATTACTGACAATTTATTTATAGTGCCTGTAAATTGCATAACCACAAGGTAGCAGTTTTTCATGTGAAGTATTCATCATCTTGCATAATGAGACTATTGATATAGTAGTAGTAGTAGTAATAACAATGACAATAGCTATCATTCATCAAAAACTTATTCTGAGCCAGACACTGGGCTACATGTGTTTACATTTTGTATGTTGTCTAATTTAATTCTCCCAACCCTGTGAGATAAAAATATCACCATTATCCCCACTTTACAGATAGGGAAACTGAGGTTGAAAATATTACTGGGCTTCCCTATTGGCATAAGGAGTTAAGTACAGCACTGTGACGCGATCCATAGCCACTGCAGGACCAGTTAGATCCCCAGCCGGCCAGGGAGCTACCCACATGGCACAGCAGACCTCTCCTACCTCACCTGCAGCTCCCCACAACAGTGCATTTCAGTCAGTCTACCTATTCTGTTCCCCACACTGTCTCTGGTGAATCCTTTCACCCCCCACTCCTCTGGCCTGTACCCCAGTTCTTGTGTGCATAAACAAATAAATCTTAAAAAAAAAAAAGAAAATATTACTTTGCCCCAGACTTCACAATGGGTAAGGGGTGGTGACAAATGTAGAATTCAACACTGAAGTTTCCTCCAATCCAGAAGATTCTGGGAGCCCTTTTTTTAATCTTGAATTCCATATCTCTTGCCATGTCTGTGAATTAAAATAAAAATAACCACTGGCAAATATTTTTATGACCTCAGTTTACAGTACCAAGTGGTGATTTAGTAGACCAGGGGCTCTGGAGAGAGACTAAAGAATTTAATTCCCAGGCTCAGTTTTGTCATCTGTGGAATGAGGATAACACAGCTCATAAAGTTGTTGTGCAGATTGATTTAAATGTACTTAATCCTGGGTTTGGTACCTGTAGATTAATCAGTACATGTCTTACATCACTGTGACTTGGAGATTGAGTGGGCTCCAGGTACTGAGCTAAGCCGCTACCATACATGTGCTTATTTAATTTTCATAACAGCCCTGTAAGAGAACTGGAACTCAGAAAAGCTCTGTTGATTGCCAAGTTCACCAGCATGTAAGCAGCTCTGTTGGGATTTAAACCAGATCTGACTGAGAACAAATCATGCTACCCTGTTGTTTAGAAAGACGTCACAGGGAATAATGAAATGAATGTGAAATCAACTCAGAAAAAAAAAACTTGCTCACCAACTTTTGGGGTCAATGTTCTTGCACAGCTCCACAGGGAACATTTTTTAAACCTTGAGGTTGAGTAGGAATGTAAGTTCAATGTAGTACAAGGTAGAGTGGGATGCTGGTAGGCATGAGAGGTGGTGCAGGGTGACTATGACAGCTGACCTGGCCCATGAAGGATGAGGTAGCAGTTTGAGAGAGACATTGGGGTAAAATCATTTCAGACTAAGAGAACAGCTGGAGGGTGTGAAACAAACAAACAAACCCTAGTCCTGGGGTTGGTTGTGCATTTTGGATGTGAAGTCTGGTGTGGTCAGGAAAAGTGGCACAGATCCCAGCAACACCAGTTTTCACAATATTAATAATAGCTGCTATTCCATAAAGGGAAAAAGAGATTCCATGCCAAAAAAAAGTGGGTTAAGCAAAACCTAACAGATTTCTTGATTTGGGGACATCTCAGAGTCTAGAATGTGCTACTACATTTCTTGAATAGAGAAGATGAACAATGTTCAGTTTCTTACCCTAGAACCCATTAACTGAGGAGAACCTCAAAGTAGCCACATCCTCAGGATGCACTTTGGGAAATGAAGGTCTGGAGCGTATGGAACACAGGTACACATGCAGGGCAGGAAAGGAGCCTGTAAATTAGTGGAGCAGGACATGAAGGGCCTCAAATGTCAGAGTGAACTCATGAAATTTATTTGTGACAATAGAAGATGCTTGAATGTTCTAGGGTGGCTATGGCATCAGTTTCATCATTTAGAAAAACTTCCAATTTCAAAATGAAGGAACAACTAACAAGGTAGGGGTAGAGTTGGAAGGAGCAGGAGTCATGAAATAGTTGAAAAGTTGAAATGAGAGACAGGGTGACTATGAGGCAGGCAGCAGAGAGAACACTTGTCCAGGAAGAATGTAGAGGACAGTTAAGCAATTTGGGTGAGGAGTTAGATAAGAAAGATGGAGAAAGGAAAACAATGCTGAAGAAAGAAAAGATCTGGGGCATTTAAGGTGGGAGAAAGGGAGGACTACAGAAAAGAAGTAATGCATTTAGCTACAGATATGCTGAGTCTGAGGCACCCGGGCATTGCGTGAAGTTATTATCAAATATTTTTATGAGTACTGCCAAAATCCATTGGTGGTTTTATAGAGGTGGGGCTAGCCTTTTGAGTGCTGGCAGTTCACAATGGATGAAGAGAGAAGAGGATAAAGCATCTCATCAAGTTTGTGGAGAAAGGAAAAACCCCTAACAATATCCCAGCCAGTGTCTGATGGGTCTCTTTTTATCTCTGCTCCCAGACATTGGGTGTTCTGTTCCTCTTTTTCCATCTACTTGCCAATCAGCACACAATTCTCTGCTCCCACTTTACCTGGCTGCTGCAGAAGCTAGCCATGGGACACAGTTCTGCCAACTATTACTGACCGGCTCCCTGGGCAGATGGGCCCACCATCAGTCATCTCCTCCACTCCAAGCCAAAGAAATTACTCCCCTAAGGCAAAAAAAGGTTGACCTTCAGTGGCAAGGCCGCTATCTTGATTTGGGTTCCCCCCAAGCAGAACCTGAGACAAGGATTCATGTGCATATATCATTTGGAAAGTAATCAGGGAAAATCCACAGAAGTGAATCCAGGAAAAGAAGGGTTATGTAAACTTAAAAGTTCATTTTGTGGTAAGTGGGGCCTCAATCCCACAGGGGAATTATGGGGGGGGGCATATAGAACATGTCTCATGGTTGACCATCATGAAGAGCAACTCTGTATTACCTACCAGTTCTCATCCATCATTGTCCATGGGCTACTCCTGATGCATTCTCCCCAGAGTTTACAGCTTTCCTGTATCAAGGCCAAAATGCTCCTAACTCCAGGGAAAGCTCAGGAAGAATCACAAAGTTTCCAGCAAGAATGCATCAATATATAAGGTTATCAGAGATAAGCATGGAAATGATAATGGTAGGGTACCCATTGCATCTACTGTGGCTGCTAATAACCCCACCCCCCCAAAAAAAACAGTCTATTTAACTTGAGATAGAATCTTTGGGAAGGAGACATTTCTCTCCTGGGAAACTGGCCAATACCATCCCAAAGGAGAAACCCAAGTCAAATGTGCTTATTTCATACAGTTAGCAGTATATTTTAATGATCCTGAAAGTTCAGCAGTCACTACCAGCACCAAATTTCTCTTGGCCCTCTCCTTCATTTTCTATACACAGGTCAGAGAACTCTCAGCCTCGAATGAAAACATTATTGAACAAAATTGTTTCAAATGTCAAATACACATCCCAAAAATGAAAACCAATCAAACCAAGGCTTAGAGAAAGTATGTGTATGTCGGACTTACCCTATAAATTACTTTTAGCTTTGATTAAATTCCTTTCTCTCTAACAAGTTTCTGGACTATCAATTATTATAATGGATAGGGCTCTGGACTTCTAAAGGAGGCTTGGTAATTACATTCAAATGTATTTTTTTCAAAACATGTTCAGGGCCTGGCATTTGAATGCCAGTCTGGAGCAGCAGAAGACTTGAGCAAGACTGAACACAAAGAAATGGTCGGCCAGCTGGTCAACCCACAAGCCTGCTTCATGACAGGGTATGCTTAATATTCAAATACACAACCTGGATAAACTTAATTTCCATGGAAGTGATGTTTACCAAATTGAGCACCGCACCTTTCTGAATTCTGGCAAATAAATATACAGCTCTAGAATCTTGTAGTTTATGTATCTCAAGTACCTTGGGGCTACCATTCACTTTAGTGAAATAAATGAGCATGCAAAGAATTTGTAGCCACAAGCCTCAGAGAGAACAAGAAGAAAACCATCCCTGTTGATTTTTTTCCAAGTCACAAATTTAAGAGAAAATAAAGTCAACGTTGCCTTTTCCCAATCTCAATGGTGTGCTGAAGTTTTTGGCTGGCCCTGTGTATTTACTGCTCTCAGAAAATTTGTCTCCCAGGTAGTAATTTTACAATGACAGATTCACCACAAAAAATAAATTTTCAACATCAGTGTGCCCTAAGGCAAAAAAAATTACTTGTAGAACAAGGCATAAGAAAAATTGAGCTGCCTCACCTATAAAATGGTAATGATAATAATACCTGTTTTGAAGATTAAATGCATTAACAGCCCAGGGCCTACACCTGAGATAGGAAGTGAATAAATTTTGTTCACTTCCCCAGGTCCCCCAAGGAGCTATATGACCAAGTGTAATAAATATCTCTCTGAGTCTGATAACTTCTGTATCAGCCAGGGTTCACTCAGGAAGTAAGAACCCCATGAGTGACAATAGTATAAGAGATTTATGACAGAGAGTCAATTTTGTGCAATATGGGAGCTAGTAGAAAAGTCTAGAAAGACCACTGCTTCTGTATCTTGTGGTGGGCCTGAAGTTACTGAGCTTAGCAGGGCAGGTTACCTGTCTGGAAGGAAAGCCAGATAAGAAGAAAGAATCCACAGGGACAGACTGGAGCACATGTTCCTTCTCACTGACTCCAATCATGACAACACAGGTGACCTTCAAAAGAAACTGGTGCCAGTACCCCCAGAGCTGCATATACAGCATAGGATTTGAGAACCTGAAGAAGGAGAAGGGTGGGACTCAAAGAAGCTGTGCAAGTGTTGTTACTTCCCTTCTGCTTCCAGTCTCACATAATCAAAAACTAGAACTATCCTTGGAGGGAATTCTGGGAAATATAGTTTTATATAAGCTACACTGATGGGTCAAAATCATAACTTCCCTACAAACATGTGGGTTTGCTTGTCCCCAGAGGATCTTTGGGAAGATTAAAAAAGATGATGCATCTAACCATGCCCCATTTGTCATACACACACACACACACACACACAAACTTAACTCCCCCCATCATTTTCTATACAAATAAGTCTACACAGAGATTTACAACATGCAGCAGTCCCTTATTTAACAACTTTAATTTATTATTGTAAACATGGCCATAAGTGAAAAGCCATTGACTCTTAAACTGTGTCTTTATTACAAACTGGGGGAAATATATATTTCATCCCAATACAAGTTTTTAAAAATTCATAAATGAAAATATATATTATTTGAACAACAAAAATTATGTAACTTGGAAACAACAATTTAAAACCAAATTAAGTATACACATAAATCTAAATTAACAAAGATTTATTACTCTCAGCCTCTTTCCTTTTTTCTGCACATTTTCTTCACCAATTCAACATTTAGAAAGTTAATGGTTATATCACAAACAGCACTTAAAATAAGGCATGGCGCAGAAAAACACAGGGCAAAATCTCACCACAAAGTGAGATTTTCATTTCAAAAAAAATTAAATGACACTAAGTCTGAGAAGGGTGAAGATGAAGAACTGGCCTCCACCAGACAAGTACAACACAATCCCTGAGGGAAAAACTTATCAGCAGATACAATATAGGAGCATCAACCCAACTGAAAAGGGTAGGAAAAACTTTAAGTGAATTTTGTTTGAAGTAACAACCCCCAAGAGGGAGGAGTGACTGCAGGGCAGAGACCACTGTAACTATTGACTTGGGTACACACAGGCTCCTAAGACCTGCACTGCACTAGACAAAGTGATGCATAAGCATAAACCAAAGAGAGAAGGTATATTGCTGGAAAAGCTACAAAGATGAGGGCACAGAGCAGGGATTATTGGTGGCTTGAATCTAAGATTCATAACACAGAGCAGCTGTAGCCTGAATTGGATCAGAGCACCTGGACTTCCTTATAAAAGAGACTAATATTGAAGTCCAGGCTCAAATCTGAAACACCTGCCACCACCACCAGACTGAGACATCCATAACACCTGTCACCCACCAGACTAGGGTGAAGTACCTAAAACACTTGCCACCCCCCACAAAGAAATGTTTTACAACAGAAATTCAAATTCCTGAGTCTATTGGTGGTGATCCTGTCATGCAGATTATCTGGTTCGCTTTTATACCTACTACCGATCCTCTGACCACTCCAACAACTTCAAGAACAATAGTTGAAATTCTATCCTTACTAAAACCCACATAAAACCATATAAAATGAGGTTTTAAAATCTCATTTTAAAAAATGAGGATACAGAAAACAGAACAAGTGCCAGAAGGAAAAATAAACTCTGAAACGAGCACCTACTCAGTGGAGTTGCAGAGCATGACAGAAGAGGTCTTCAGCCTAACCATCTTAGCAATGTTCATGAAACTAAAAAAAATCAATGGAAGATATAAAACAACAACAGAATAAAGATAATGAAAATATGAGGCAGCTGTATTTAGAGATAATGGAGTTAAGAAACACTACAACTAATTTTTAGAAATACAGTTGAATGCCTTTATAACAGACAATAAGACAATGGAGAAAACTAACTTGCAAACACAATACTAGAGAACATGAGAATAGAACAAGGTATATAAAAATTAATGCAAACAGTGTAAGAGCTCTCTAGGACATTTTAAAGAGAGATAATATCCCTATCTTAGGAATCCCAAGAGGAGTAGAAAAATAAAAAGACATAACCTACTTAAATAAATAATCACTGAAAAAACATCTTACTCTGGGAAATGAACCAGAAGTTGTGATCCAAGAGCTCCAAAAAATTCCAAACAAAATAATACCAGAGAGACATACACCAAACACATAATAATAAAGCTGTTGAGAACCAATGACAAGAACAGAATACTAAAAATATCAAGAGAAAAGAAGAATAACAAATAAGGGAATAGTAATCAGACTGTCAGCAGATATTTCAACAGAAATATCATACACATAAACAGACTGGAAAGAGATATTCAAAGTACTTAAAAAGAACTTCCATCCCAGAGTCCTTTACCCAGCAAGATTAACAGTCAAGATAGAAGAGTAAGAAGCTTCACTGAAAGAGCAAAAATGAAAAGAAGTTATCAACACCAAGCTGCATATGAAAGGAATCCTTAAGGTGATATTATAAAACAACAGCACAATGAATATTTTAGCAAAAGATACCTAAATTATTTAGCATGGAGGAGGAGGAGAGTAACAATATGTCCCATTAGGACCAACCAGAGACCAGACCTTTCAATGGGTCAAGCAAATAGATTAGATTATACTAACCTCAATATATCCCTCAAACAAAAAATAATAGAAATAACACATAAATGGATGGAAATGAGACCCAAACAAAACATAGTAGGAAGTCATCAAAAAACTTAAAAAGATAAGACAAACCAAAATAAAGACATAACAAAATAGCAATAAAAATTTATATCTCAATATCATCTTAAACATAAATGGTTTGAAATCACCAGTCAAAAGATGCAGAGTGGCTAAGTGGATTTTTTTAATTTGTTTTTTTTTATTTATTTTTTAAAACAAAGCCCAACCTTCTGCAGTTTATAAGAAACCCACATTACCAATAAAGACAAGCATAGACTAAGAATTAAAGGTTGAAAGACAGCTAAACAAAAAAATGGCAACCAAAAAAAAGCAGGAATTATTACACTTATAACTAATAAAAAGGACACTATATTATGATCAAGGGTCTAATAAAACAAGTAGAAGTAACATTTATAAATACACATACACTAAATGATGGAGCACCATGATACACATAATAATTAATTGAACTTAAGAGAGATCTTGATAAAAACATAGTAACACTAGGAGACATTAATGCCCCAATTACTACAATGGACAGATCAACAAAAGAAATTATAAAAAAGGAAACAACAGATTTAATGAGGAACTAGGTCTAACAGACATTTATAGAAAATGTCACCCCAAAACTGCTATATACACATTTATTCACAAGAACATGGAATGCATTCAAGAATATTGCATATCTTGGGACAGAAGTCAATAATCAATAAAACAATAATCAATAAAACCACAAAGATTGAAATTATACTAAGTACCTTCTCTGGCCACATTGCCATAAAACTAGAAATCAACTATAAGGGAAAATTACGAATACATGGAGATTAAACAAGTTTCTGCTTAATAGCGATTGGATAAAAGAAGAAATAAATGCAGAAATTTAAAAATACCTTCAGATGAAAGAAAATGATAATACAAGGATCTCTAGGATGCAGCAAAAAAAAAAAAAAAAAAAAGCATTCTTAAGTGAGAAGATAATTGCAATACAGGCCCATATTGAAAAAGCAAGAAAAGTCCCAAATAAACAGCCTAATAACACACTTAAAGCAACATGAAAAAGAGCATCAAATAAGACCCAAAGTTAGTGGAAGGAAGGAAATAATAAAAATAAGAGCCCTGGTGGCACAGTGGTTGAGCGCTGGGTTATGAAACTGCCCGCAGCCTCTGCAGCGGCTGTTCTATCCCCGGCCGCTGGCAAGGATCCCACATGGTGCACAGAACTCTCCAGCTGCTTGCTGCTCCCCTCAGCAGTGTATTTCGTCAGTCTGCCTGTTCTGCTCCCTGCTCTGGCTCTGGTGAATTCTCTCATCCTCCCGTACTTCTGACTGTAGCCAGTGCTTGTTTAAATAAATAAATCTTAAAAAAAAAAAAAAGAACCTAAAAAATAAAATAAAATAAGAGCAGAGGTAAATGTAATAAAGATCAAAATGATTACCCAAAAATTAATGAAACCAAGAGCTACTTGTTTGATAAGCAAAATAGATAAACTTTACCATGTTAACAAAAAAAGAGTGAAAATATCAATAAACAGAATCACAAATGAAAGAGGAGAAATCACTAAAGATTGTGCAGAAACAAAATATCCTAAGAGATTACTATGAACAACTATATGCCAATAAAATTGAAAACCTTGAAGAAATTTCTAGATCAGTATAATCTACCTAGAGTAACACAAGAAGAAAGGGTAAACTAAACAAGACAATCAAAAACATGGAAATTGAAACAGACATGGAAAAAACTTCTGAAATAAAAACCCAAGACCAGACAGCTTTATAAATGAATTTTAGCAAACTTTTAAAGAAAAGTTAATGGCAATTGCCCTGGTTCTCTTTTTTTTTCTTTAGTATTTATTTATTATTTATCTATACAAGAACTGGGGTACAGGCCAGATGCACAGGAGGGTGAGAGGATTCACCACAGACAGAGCAGGGAACAGAACAGGCAGACTGATGAAATACACCGGTAAGGACAGCAGCGGGTGAGACAGGAGAGGTCTGCCGCGCCATGTGGGACCCTCGCCTGCCAGCCAGGATTGAACCCGCACTGCAGAAGCTGCAGAGAGCTTCACACGCAGTGCTCAACTGCCTGCACCACCAGGGGAGGCCCTGCCCTGCTTCTCTTTTATACCTACTTCTCACCAGTACCAGTCCTCCACCACCTACAAGAACAACAGTTGAAAATTGATCCTTACTAAAACCCATATAAAATAAAAAATGAGGATATAGAAAACAGTATAAATGCAAGAAGAAAAAAAAACTCTGAATTGTTTTTAAATTGTTTTTAACAATACAAGAAGAAGAAATCCTCCCTAATACATTTTATGATGCCAACATTACCTTAGTAGGGAAATCAGACAAAGACAGCACAGGAAAAGGAAATTACAGGCCAAAAACCTTGATAAATATCAATGCAAAAATTTTCAACAAAATACTAGCAAGTTGAATTAAATAGTGCATTACAATGAGTATACACTATGATAAGGTGGTATACATCCCAACTATGCAAGGATGGTTTAATATGCATCAATCAATTAATGTAATATATCATATCAACAAAAGTAAATATAAAAATCATGTGATAATATCAATAGATGTAGAGAAAGAGTTTGATAAGATTTAGCAGCCATGTACATTAAAAACTCTAAACAACATGAGAATAGAAGAAACGTATCTCAATATAATAAAGGTAAACATAATATATAATATAGGCTGTAATATATATTATAGAGAGATATATAGGTTATGTGTATATATATATCATATATAAAATTGCACAAAATAATAATATAATGTAGCCAATATGATTCTCAATGGTGAAAAACTGAAAGCTTTCCACTGTAAGTTCCAGATTAAGGTAGAGATAAATCAATGTTGCCACTTCCATTTAACTTAGTATTAGAGATTTTGATCAGAACTATCAGACAAACACAAGAAATTAACACAATCCAAGCAGGAAAAGAAGTGAAATTACCACTATATGCAGACAATATATTATATGTAGAAGATCCTAAAGACTCCATTGGAAAATTAATAGAAATAATAAACAAAATTCAGCAAGTGAAAGTCTACAAAATCAACCTATAAAAATCAACAGTTTTTTATATACAATGAACAAGAAGCAAAAAAATTAAGAAAATAATTCCATTTATAATAGCTTCAAAAGAATTAGATTCTTTGCAAATCAACAAAGGAGCTAAAATACCTACAATGAGAAACTACCATTGCTCCTTCCTCCTCTCTCCACCTGGAATGTAATTGCAATACCTGAAGATGCAGGGTCAATCCTGTGACACTAAGCACAAAGGTTGTCAATTTAGGATACAGAACATGAAAAGGGAAGTAACCTGGTATGCTTAAACTAAGGAGATCAGTGTTGGCCCTGAACCATCTATCTCCAACCATCCTGCTTATTGAGTAAGTAACTGCAGTTATTTAAGTTTTCTGTTTCATGCAACTGAATGAAGTCCCTAATTATTAAAGGAAACAGATTATTTAAGTATACAATTTTTATTACTGATATCCCATATATTATAGAGATTACTCTTCTAAAAAGTAAACTAGCTATGTAAAAAAATATTACTTGATTTACCCCAAAATATCATTTTTTTAAATATGCATAAGTTAGAAAGATCATAAATCTGATTAACATATTTTATTGCCAAAAATGCTTTGAAAATATTCCTTATAGAAAAGATAAACAGCTGGGATTACATCAGACTAAAAAGCTTCTGTACAGCAAAAGAGACAATAACAAAGACAAAGAGCCTCCCAACAGATTGGGAGAAAATATTTGCACTTCACAAAATTGATAAGGGACCAATACAAAAGATCTACAAAGAGCTTACACAACTCAACAAAAACAAAGCAAACAACCCAACCAAAAAATGGCAGAGGAGCTAAAAAGACACTTCTTCAAAGAGAAAATGCAGATGATCAACAGGCACATGAAAAAATGCTCAATATCATTTGTAATCAGGGAAATGCAAATCAAAACCACAATGAGCTATCACCTCATGCCGTAAGAATGGCCCACATTAAAAAAAAACTGACAACAAATGCTGGTGAAGATGTGGGAAAAAAGGAACTCTCCCACACTCTTGGTGGGAATGCAAATGGTTCCAACTACTAGAAAAGCTGTGTGGAGGACACTCAAATTACTAAAAATGGATCTACCATATGACCCAGCAATTCCACTCTTAGGGATCTACCCAAAGGACACAAAAACATTAATTCAAAAGGATACTTGCACTCTTATGTTCATTGCAGCACTATTTACAACAGCTAAAATGTGGAAACAACCTAAATGCCCAAAAACAGATGATTGAATCAAGATGTGGTACATATACACAATGGAATACTATTCAGCAATCAAAAAAGATAAATGTATACCATTCACTGCAACACGGATGAGCTGGAAGGGATTATGCTTAGTGAAATATGTCAGAAGGAATAAGAAAAATATCAGATGGCTTCACCTATAGGAGAAGAACAGAGGGAAACCAAACAAAGGATGAGGGAAGCACAGACAAAACTAGCCAGCAAACCACAAATTGGAGACATTCCTTAGGAGAAGGGGAGGGAAAGGGATCAAAATGGGAGGGAAGAGCTCAAGAGTGTATGGTGATGGTTCAAGGGTGTCGTGGTGGTGGGAATTTTATGGGAACAACACCTGAGAGGAGAAATCAAACATTGTACTTAAATGAGTAAATGAATGAATGAAAAATAAATCACTGTAACCTGAGTAAAAATTTAATTTCAGATTAATGATATTAACATATGATAATAAAAGTATGAAAAATAAGAGGATAATGTAGCTACAGATTAAGTGGTTATGAAATTGATTCAATTTTTATTCAAACCTAGAACCTTCCCAAACAAAGTCGGTTTGCAATGAAAGATGAACATACAACAGTTACTTTAAATAAAACATTAAAAATTAACCCAAAAATATGTCTTGAAAGAGAAAGAATTACAGCATATCCATGGGGGACATGTTCAAGACTTCCTCTGGTTGCCCACAATCTTAAAAATACTAAAACCTCTCTATACTTTGGCTTTTTCCTATATTTGCATACCTGTGATAAAGGGTAATTAACAAATTTGTACTGTAAGGGATTGACAACAATATATAATAAGAAGAAGAACAATTACAACAACATACTATATTAAGTTATGTGATTATGCTTGCTCTCACTCTTCTTTCTCTCTCCATATAGTATTGCACACAATGTTTTTGGACTGCAATTGACCTCAGGTAACTGAAACCTCTGGAACAAAAATCAAAACTATGGAAAAGGGGACTACTGTAATTATAATTGAAAACTAATTCAAGAATAGTCAATATACTTCAACATGACATTTTGCTCTGAGCTTCCTCTAAGTCAAAGCAAAGCAACAAACATATTGAGGTACAATGTTCTTTCAAAAGTTGAAAAATTGGTAAAGAACATGTGCAAAAAATGAATAGAGTAGTAAACATTTATTATTTTACATTTTATGTATAAATTTATACATAGAAGCAAATGTCCCCATTTGTCCAAAAAAGATAATCTGTTTACCAGGAAAAAACAAAAAATCCTCTGAGCTGAATATAGATCCTAGATAAGGGACCTACAAGTAGCATGACAGTAACTTACATTTGTATAGTACTCTGTGATTTGCAAAACATTTTTATTTTATTCCATCACAGCATCCGATAAAGTAGAAAAAACAGGGGTTACATTATTCTCCTTTTGTAGATTAAGAAACCTAGGTTGGGAGCCTCCTGGTTGGTGCAAATGGTTAAGCACAGCACTGTTAAGCGTTGGTGCAAATGGTTAAGCACAGCACTGTTAAGCTATCTACAGCCTCTGAATCATGAGTGCTATCCCCAGCTGGCCAGGGAGCTACCCACCTGGCGCAGCAGACCTCTGCTGTCTCACCAGACCTCTACTGTCTCACCCGCTGCTCCTCAGCAGTATATTTCAGTAGATCTGTCTGTTGTACTCCCCACTCCGTCTCTGGTGAATCCTCTCACACACACCCCACCTCTGGCCTACACCCCAGCGAAAGAAAGAAAGAAAGAAAGAAAGAAGAAAGAAAGAAAGAAAGAGAAAGAAAGAAAGAAAGAAAGAAAGAAAGAAAGAAAGAAAGAAAGAAAGAAAGAAAGAAAGAAAGAAAGAAAGAAAGAAAGAAAGAAAGAAAGAAAGAAAGAAAGAAAGAAAGAAAGAAAGAAAGAAAGAAAGAAAGAAAGAAAGAAAGAAAGAAAGAAAGAAAGAAAGAAAGAAAGAAAGAAAGAAAGAAAGAAAGAAAGAAAGAAAGAAAGAAAGAAAGAAAGAAAGAAAGAAAGAAAGAAAGAAAGAAAGAAAGAAAGAAAGAAAGAAAGAAAGAAAGAAAGAAAGAAAGAAAGAAAGAAAGAAAGAAAGAAAGAAAGAAAGAAAGAAAGAAAGAAAGAAAGAAAGAAAGAAAGAAAGAAAGAAAGAAAGAAAGAAAGAAAGAAAGAAAGAAAGAAAGAAAGAAAGAAAGAAAGAAAGAAAGAAAGAAAGAAAGAAAGAAAGAAAGAAAGAAAGAAAGAAAGAAAGAAAGAAAGAAAGAAAGAAAGAAAGAAAGAAAGAAAGAAAGAAAGAAAGAAAGAAAGAAAGAAAGAAAGAAAGAAAGAAAGAAAGAAAGAAAGAAAGAAAGAAAGAAAGAAAGAAAGAAAGAAAGAAAGAAAGAAAGAAAGAAAGAAAGAAAGAAAGAAAGAAAGAAAGAAAGAAAGAAAGAAAGAAAGAAAGAAAGAAAGAAAGAAAGAAAGGTAAGTTATGAGCTACTGGCACTATGAGCATAGTTCTGTGAGACAATTGAGAATCTGAGGTCTGGGTGATTAAAAAGAAATGAACATGAGCAACCAAGGGGACAGAGTCAGCTAATGCAGGGAAGAAATAAGAGATGGGGAGAGAGAAGGTATAAGAAGGAAAAAACTCTGTTTAGTCTTTGTGTACATGAAGCTTCATAGTGCTATTTCTGGATGAGCGATAGGGTTGGAGAAATTACTAAGAGACATTAAAAAGATTGCTGACATCATCCAGGGAGAATGCACAGATGAAGACCACGTGTCCACATGTTGCCACCAGGGTAAGGGAATGAGGAGGCTGGGCAAATGCATGATGGTGGTACGCTGTGATGATGGTGCTTGAAGATAATGCCCTCAATATAGTCACACACTGCCTCAAGGTCAGATAAAATATGGATATTGACTTTGCCTGGATCAAGCCACCTGTGGCCTTGACAAGACACAGCAAGTTGTAGGGATGGTAGAACAGCTAGAGGAACATATAGGAGAGAAGGAAGTTGAAGAGAAACAGTGCTCCCTTCTTGATATTTTGTTTCAAAGGGGGGCAGAAAAGTAGGACAGTGGCCTACTGTTACGTAGTCAGGGAATAAGCACAGAAAACACAGCTGTATGTGAGATATCAAGCCTGGAGGCAAAATTTTCAAGGGCATAAGGGAGAATGAAACTTACCAGCTTCTGTTTCTAATGGAGAGAAAAGGGTCCCACCTCAGTTTTATAAATCTGTCACAAAAGGGGATTTATTTTATAAACCAAGGCAACAAGAAAACACAAAACGATTTTCTCCTATCCATCCAAAGACAAAATCAATGATAGTCTAGCAACTCAATTAGTCGATTCCTGCTATACCCAGCTTTTATACCTCCAAATATTGTCTCCTGGTCCCCACTTCCCTCATCATACAAACCAAACCTTTCCAGTTCTCAGAATCACTGATAAAAAAAAAAAAATAGCATATCACTGTGATTCCAGGTCCAGCAGACTGGAAAGGACACTCAAAATTTTATTGTTTCCATAGTCCTAAACCAGGTCTCTCAGCTATCGTGCTCCCATCTCATTATAGAACTTCCTAGGACAGTTTACAGGATAAAGGTCAATTTACCTCTAAAAGAACTCGAATTATTGATGCCAGCAAGGTGAAACCCAGACAGATGGAAATCTTAAGCCCCCAACCCTATATGGACTTTTACATAAACCCTGAAAGACCCTCATATAGACAATAGAGGCTCAGAGAAAGCTGTGTCTTGTTGGAAACCCCTAAGGCATACAGTGCTGAGACAAGGCAAACATCAAGGTCATGGCTGCAAGATTGGTCATGGCTAAAAGACTGATCAGTTTGGGTTGGAAGACTGATCCATGTACAGATCAGAATATTCTTTCTTGTGTCTGCTCAACAATGTCTGGGGAACAAACTAGGGGGAAAAAAAAAAACAGAATAAACTGATTGCACAGAACCTTAGCACTGAATGTGTGCCCCGACCAGGTCAAATGCTTCATTGTCTAGTAACTAACCAGGGGGGAAGGGAGCTGTTTACATCAATAAAAATGAGTTGCACTGGGCACTCGGGACACTTGAGCATGGAATGAGAGGTCTTGTGTTCCCTGGGTCCTGCTTCTCTTAAACTCTATTTTGTGTCTGTCATTTCTTTATTTCTTCGGTTCAATTGGATTCTTCTCTCAATCCTGTTCACTGGAGCTGGACTCCATCAGTCTCGCATCCAAGAGTATGGCAAGCTACTAGGGCCAGTTGGATAAGGTAGGAAACTAAGGAATTGGACATCTTGCTCCCAAAACATAAAATCACTATACAATTTCAATTTTATTGTTTATTTTAAGCTATGTACTGAAATATTTATATATTATATATATAAAATACAAATGTGGAATTACATATTAAATGATTTACATATAATTAATTCATAATTTCAAACATATATTTGTATATATTAAATGTACAGCTTAACAAATTTTCACAAATTAAACACATTCATGAACCAACACCCAGATCAAGAGTGAATCTTTCAGGGCCTCCCCAGTGGCACAGGGGGTTGAGTGTGGTGCTGTGAAGCTGTCCACAGCCTCTGCAGTGCAGGTTTGATTCCTGGCAGGCTAGGGAGACACCCACATGGCACAGCAGACCTCTCCTGTCTCACCCACTGCTCCCCTCAGCTGTGTTTTCAGTCCATCTGCCTGTTCTGCTCCCCGCTCTGTCTCTGGTGAATTCTTTTACACTCCTGCATCTTTGGCCTATGCCCCCATTCTTGCATAAATAAATAAATCTTCAAAAAAAAGAGTGAATCTTTCAGAATCATTTTCAAGAAATTAATTATAGTATTTAAGATGAAAAATTGTAACGCGGGCTTCCCCTGGTGGCACAGGCAGTTGAGCGCCACGTTGTGAAGCTGTCTTCAGCATCTGTAGCGCAGTTTCGATCCCAGCCGGCCGGCGAGGGTCCCACATGGTGCAACAGACCTCTCCTGTCTCGCCCGCTGCTTCCCTCAGCAGTATATTTCGTCTGTCTGCCTATTCTGTTCCCTACTCTGTCTCTGGTGAATCCTCTCACCCTCCCACGCATTTGGCCTGTATCCCAGCTCTTGTATAAATAAATAAATCTTTAAAAAAATTATAATGAGATGGAAATTGTACCGTAGCTAAATTTTATTCTTCAGAAATATTTATGCTATTCTTATTTTTAATCATTGACTGTAAATTTAGTAAGAGGGTTTTTTTTTAATTATTGTGGGTGGTTTAATTTGGTGCAAAAGAACTCTTGAAGGTCAAGATCAAATCATAAGGGTTGCAAATCATAATAAAATCCCTACATTCTTTGGATATATGGGTAGATACATGATGAGCTAGGACTAGAATAAGTTAATGGCACAATCTAAGCAGTGAATTTAACAGAGTTCACTGTAGAAATCTTTTATCTTTACTGCATATTTGACAATTTCCAAAATAAAATTTTTGATTGTTTACTGTAATGTTTGGTTTTTAGACTCTCTCAAAATATGTAATTGGATAAAAGTTGTTCTTTAAAATGATCAGCTGGGGGCCCTCCCAGTGGTGAGGGTCCCACATGGCACGCAGACCTCTTCTGCTGCCTGCTGTTCCCCTCAGCAGTGTAGTTTGTCAGTCTGACTGTTCTGCTCTCTGCTCTGGCTCTGGTGAATTCTCTCACCCTCCCGCGCTTCTGACTGTACCCAGTGCTTGTATAAATAAATAAATAAATAAATAAATAAATAAATAAATAAATAATCTTTTTAAAAATAATAAAAATAAATAAAAATAAAGTGATCAGCTGGGTTTTAAAATGCATATTTCATAATAATATTGCATATGAATATTTTAATGTCATTTATTATTATTATTATTAAGAGAATAGAGTTTATTGTCTATCTTTCCAGGTTATATCCCTTTTGCCAGCCTTTCACTATCCCCTACAGAAAAATTTATAATGAAGTCACCTACCTCCAGCATCAAAGGTTGACCTAGAGTATCACAGTACACCTGTAGTGGAACAATTTCTTCCACTTGAGATCATCAAAACAGCATTTGATGCTGGGTTGCGCTGACCCACTTCAACCACTGGTCAGAAGGTCACATTCCAGTAACCAAGGAGCCCTGATCGAAAGATAATATAATCAGTGGTGACCAGAACACCAGCCCTTCCCAGAGCAAACCTGAACATCATCTGCCCCCATGGTCAGCACTTTTTGTGACAAAGGAAGTCCAAACAAATGTGTCCAAATGCAAAGAATTGCACAACAGGAGGGTGAAACAATTCTCTTTTAGTGTGGTTCCAATCCTGCACTTAAAAAAAAATGCCTAGGACTAAAAAGCCAAGAGCAGACACATGTATTTAAGGTTTGTTTGCTTATGCTCCTGCTCTGAACAGGTAGTGGTCCAGAAGGAGGCGCCACTCTGTGGGGTGCTGGATCAAAGCCTCCTGTGCAATCCAGCTCCCTCCAACTCCCTCTTTCTGGGGGTACCCACTTATTATGGCAAATGGTAAGAATAAATTTCTTTAAAAAAGTTTTTATTAAAAGTAAAGTCACAAAGCACTGCTGGTAGGAATGTGAGTTGGTGCGGCCACTATGGAAAACAAGGTTCCTCAAAAAATTAAAAAATGGAACTGATCCAGCAGTTCCACTTCTGGAAATTTAAGAAAATAAAAACATTAACTCATTGCAGCATTATTTACAATAGTCAAGATATGGGAGCAACCTAAGTGCCTGTCAATGGATGAATGGATAAATAAGATGTGGAGGTTTTGTGTGTGTGTGTGTGTGTGTGCACGCACACGCATATGCATGTATGATGCTATTTAAGCATAAGAAAGAAACACTGTTATTTGCAGCAGCATAAATGGACCTTGATGAGATTATACTAAGTGAAAAGAATCAGATGGAGAAAGACAAATACCATATGATTTCACTTACATATGCGATCTAAAATAAAAAAAGAAGAAAGCAAACTCATAGATAAGAAAACAGATGGGGGCCTCCCTGGTGGTGCAAGGGGTTAAGACACAACCTATGAAGCTTGCTGTAGCCACTGCAGCATGAGTTTGGTGCCTGATCAGGGAGCAGCCCACAAGGCACAGCAGACCTCTCCTGACTCACACACTGCTCCCCACAGCAGTGTATTTCAGTTGATCTGCCTGTTCTGTTCCCCACTCTATTTCTGGTGAATCCTTTCACACACACCCCCAACAACTCTGGCCTGTACCCCAGTTCTTGTATGTATAAAAAAAAAGCTTAAAAAAAAGAAAACATATGGTTGCCAGAGTTGGGAGGTACAAGGTGGGCAATATGGGTAAAGGTGGCTAAAAGTCATGGGGAAGTGATGTACAGCATGGTGGCTATTGTTACTAACACTATACTGCATATTTGAAAGCAGCTAAGAGGGTGGATCTTAAATTTCTCATGGCAAGAAAAAAATTTGTGACTACGTGTTGATGGTGCTATTTAGACATATCGTGGCAATCATTTTGCAGTATATAAAATATTGAATCATTATGTTGTACACTTGAAACTAATGTCATGTTGCACATCAATTACATCTCATGTTAGCACAAAATAAAAGCACAAAGTGTGTAATGCACAATTGTCCTGTAGGCTAACCACGGCCTAGACATATGCTTAAAACTTCCATGAGCTTCCTGTGCTGAGATAATTGTGGGCAAAGACAGGAACTACATCTTCTGTTGTAGGACAACCATCCAGATGACTACAACCCTAAGGCCCATCATGAGCACCAAGTGAGGAGGTTATACTTGGCACCACCTATTACACAGTATTTGGCATGTGTTAAGTATTTACAAACATTCCCTCATTTATTTCTCACAGCAAACTTTAATGGAAGTTACTACTTACGCATGCTAGAGATGGAACTGCTGAGGTCTGAATGGCAAGATCTTGTCTATGTAGAAAAACCAGAATTCAAACTCAGCTTTGCTTACTCAAAAACTTGTATTTCTAAAGTGATATGCAGAAGAGTGTGGTGGAGGACTGTGGGCACTTTAGTGGTGGGGAAACTATGGTGAATATACCTGAGAAGAGAAATTCTGTATTGTGAAAAAATAAACAAGGATGTTAAAAGGAAAAAAAAACAAAAATGATTTTCCAACTTAAAAAAATAAATAATAGGTGAAATAAACAGATGATGTTTACTGATGTGAACAGTTAATGATCTGAAATATCAAGTGGAAAAATATTCAAAGTATATAGTAATAATGTAAAAAAATAGAAGTGATCTACTAAAAGACATGGAAGAAACTTACATGCATATTACTAAGTGAAGAATATCAATCTGAAAAGACTACATACATGCTGTGTGAGTCCATCTATATGGTATTGTGGACAACACAAAACTACAGAGACGGTAAAAAGATCATTGGTTGCCAGTTGTTAGGGGAGAAGGAGGAATGAACAGCTAGAGAACAGAGGAAGGATTCTTAGGACAATGAGATACTCTATATAATATTACAATGGTTTGTTCATGTCATTATAAATCTGTCCAAATCCCAAAAATGTAAAACACCAGAATGAACCAGTGTAAAATATGGACTCTATCCTAGTCAGAGCAATAAGACAAGAGAAAGACATACAAGGAATCCAAATAGGAAAAGAATTCAAACTATCACTATTTGCAGACGATATGATAATATACATAGAGAACCCCGAAAACTCCACAGTAAAACTAATTCAACTCATCAATCAGTTCAGTGAAGTGGCAGGATACAAAATCAACACGCAAAAGTCAGTAGCCTTCCTATACACAAACAATAAATCTGAAGAAGAAAAATAAAAAAAAAATCCCTTTTGTTATCGAAACAAAAAAAATCAAATACTTGGGAATAAATCTAACCAAAGAGGTAAAGGACCTATACAAAGAAAACTATAAAACACTGTTAAAAGAAATAGAAGAAGGCACAAAGAAATGGAAAGACATCCCCTGCTCATGGATTGGAAGAATAAACATTATTAAAATGGCCATCCTACCAAAAGTAATATACAGATTCAATGCTATTCCAATAAAAATTTCAATGTCATTCTTCAAAGAAATAGAACAATTATTGATGAAATTCATATAGAATCACCAAAAACCCCGAATAGCCAAAGCTCTCCTGAAAAAAAAAAAGAAGGGATTGGAGGCATCACACTCCCAGATTTCAAACTATACTACAAAGCCATAATCATCAAAACTGCATGGTATTGGAACAAGAACAGACACACAGACCAATGGAATCAAATAGAAAATCCAGAAATAAACACACAGATTTATGGTCAACTAATCTTTGACAAAGGAGCAAAGAATATTTATTGGAGCAAAGAAAGTTTGTTCAATAAATGGTGCAGGGAAAACTGGGTCGCTACATGCAAAAGAATGAAGCTTGACTACTACCTCACACCATACACAAAACCAATTCAAAATGGGTTAAAGAACTAGACATAAGACCTGATACCATAAAATACATAGAAAGAAATATAGGCAAACACTACATGATATGCACATCAAAGACATCTTTACAGACACATCACCCAAAGCAGTGATAGTGAAGGCAAAGATAAACAGCTGGGACTACATCAAATTAAAGAGCTTCTGCACAGCAAAAGAGACAATAACAAAAACAAAGAGAAACCCCACCGACTGGGAGAACATTTTTGCCCACAACACTAATGATAAAGGACTGATCACAAAAATCTGCAAAGAGCTGATGAGACTCAACAACAACAAAGAAAATAATCCTGTCAAAAAATGGGCAGAAGAGCTAAAAAGAAACTTCTCTGAAGAGGAAATGCAAATGGCCAACAGACATATGAGAAAATGCTCAACATCACTTGTAATCAGGGAAATGCAAATCAAAACTACCATGAGATACCATCTTACACCAGTGACAATGGCACATATTAAAAAAACTAGCAACAACAAATGTTGGTGACGTTGTGGAGAAAAAGGAACTCTCCTGCACTGTTGGTAGGAGTGCAAACTGGTCCAACCACTATGGAGAGCTGTGTGGAGATTTCTGGACCTACTAAACATAGAGCTTCCATATGATCCAGCAATTCCACTCCTAGGTATTTTCCCAAAGGACACAGAAACATCAATTCCAAAGGGCAGCTGCACCCCTATGTTTATAGCAGCACTGTTTGCAATAGCTAAGCTTTGGAAACAAACCAAATGCCCAAAAATACATGACTGGATCAAGAAGATGTGGTACATATACACCATGGAATATTACTCAGCATTCAAAAAAGATAAACCCATGCAATTTGCAGCAACATAGATGGCGCTGGAAGGGATCATGCTCAGCGAAATAAGCCAGAAAGAAAAAGAAAAACACTGAATGGTCTCACTCACAGCAGGAATCTAGAAAACTTAAATAAGGGACCAGGATAATGAATAACTATAAGAAAGTGAAAATCAAAATCAACAAACAACTATGAACCAGAGACACACTATGGGAGGTGGGGGGTGGGGGAGGGGAGGGATTGGGGTCAAAATAAAGGGGTTGCAATTGTATGGGGAATATAAAAATAAAATTTATTATAAAAAATTCTACCTTAAAAAATTAAAAAAAAATGGACTCTAGGTGCTAATGATGTGCTCTTTGTAATAACATAGTAATTGTTTATCATTTGTAACAACTATTGCTCTAGTGGAAGCTGGTAATGACTGAGGCTATGCAGGGGTGGAAGCAGAGAATACATGGGACATTTCTGTGTATTCCCTTCCATTCTGCTGTGAACCTTAAAATTCGATTTTAAAAAAAGAGCGATTTTAGCTGAAGCAGGCATAGATATACATATACATCCACCCTTCTCCAACTAAGGTCATTGTATAAATATGCATAAAAATAATGATAGAGAAATAATGCTTCATTGACAGATATAAAGCCCTCCGAATGTGGAGAAAGTAGGGGTATGGCAAGGACATTTCTTAACTGTAGACTATTATTGGGTATTAGGAGAACTGGATTTCAATGACAAAACTGTTCAGCTAAAAGATGGATTGTAGCACACCTGATTTAAAAACAAACAAAACACCAGCCTGGACTCTGATGCAGTCAGGGTTGGCCAGATCCAGGTAAAGTGGGTGGGTTTGGACTCTGTCGTCTTCTTTCAGAGCCTACAAGCCTCTGATTCTCCAGCACTCCCAGCATCCCTTACCCCATTCTTCATTCATACCCCTGAAAATTAACTATCCCTCATCCCTGTCAAGGAGAGGGCGCCAAACCCTACAGATGATATGATGCAACAGTAGACGCACTTAATAGGGAACTGGGGAGACTGCGCACACCCCAGAGCCAGCAGAATTCCATTTTTAATGCTGATGTTCATGCACCTTGATGAGTGAGGAAATGATGAGTATTTTAGGCCTGTTGGACCTCTACAGGTCTCTTTGGCCACACAGACAGCTACTATTTTATGAAGTGACTTTTATACTTTATATACCATTTATTGCCTTTACTTTAAAAGCTTTAAAAGGCAAGACCTACAAGGGACTATGGTGACGGTTCTCGGGTGTTTTGGTAATGGGAATGTTATGGGGATTACACCAGAGGGGAGAAATCAAATATCATACAAAAATGAACAATGAAAAAAATTAAGAAACATTTTTATTAAGTTTTTTTTTTCATTGTGTTGCACAGTATTCTTTGGGGTATCATAAGGAGTTGGCTCAATCACATTTTCAATTTTACTGCACATTTGACAATATTCCTTTCCTACTGAGTATTGTGCAGCTGTGCTTTTAATGTTAGTTGATACATGTAAGTGTGCTATAAGTATTTGATAATATCAAAGTGAAGATGCCTGATAATTTATAATGTATTTGAAACCTCACCTCTTCTTCCATTTGTAAAAGTAGTTCATTTGTTTAAGGGATATTACATGTCTTATCATACAAATTTATAAAGGTTTTCACTCCCTTCATCTGCAATTCCAAAATTCAAAAAGCCGTATACAAGCCTTTTCATGAGTCTGGCAAATAAGCTCATTTGCTTCCAAATGTAATTTGAATTGACATTGAATCTACTTATCCCATCAGTGTGACTATTTATTTATTTTGCTTCAGAAATATTAAAATGTTTGGTAATGGGGGCAGGGTGCTGCTGGAGGGTTATGTAGCACAGTATGTACACTGAATGAATTTTGTAAAATCTGGAAATTTCATAATTCTGAAACATCTGACCCTAAGGTTTCAGATAATGAATTGTGGATCTCTACCATCCGTTAACAAATTTAGAAGGTATTGTTTTTAACAAATGTGAAACACGTTTGTATTCTAGACAGTTTCTCACTTTGTGTATAAAATGATTTTTTTAATTAAAAGTAAATAAATAAATAAAAGCTTACTGGAGCCAGAGGACCTGCTTCCAGGATGGCTCCCTCTCATGGCTGTTGTCTGAAGACCACAGTTCTTACTGTTAGCAGAAAGGCTCAGGTTTATGACACCTGGGCCCCTCCTGTAGGCTGAGTATCCTCATAGGTGGGCACCTGACTCCCAAAGAAGCCATTCAGGAGAGAGAAAGGAGGGATCACAGTGTCTTTCCTCACCTAGTCTTGAAAGCCACACACCATCATCCCAAACTTATTCCGTTCTTTAGAGGGCACTTAATCAAATTCTGTCTAGTCCATAGTCCAGGTGAGAGGAATTCAGCTCCTTTTGAAAGGAACATCACAGAATCTGTTGATATACCTTAAACCACCATAACGGGGACTCCCTGGTGGCATAAGGGGTTAAGCACCGCACTATGGAGCAGCCCACAACTTCTACAGCACAAGTTCGATCCCCGGCCGGCCAGGGAGCAACCCACATGGCAAAGCAGACCTCTCCTGTCTTGCCCTCTGCTCCCCTCAGCAGTCTGTCTGTCTGTTTTCAGTCAGTCTGTTTTCCACTCTGTCTCTGGTGAATCCTCTTACTCCCCGCATCTCTGGCCTGTACCCCAGCACTTGTATGCATAAATAAATAAATCTTTAAAAAAAAAACCCAACCGTATTTTCCTCCCATCTTCTTTAGGGCTGTCATGAGAAAAATCATCCTCTGCCTACATTCAGAAACCCAGCCTTATCATTCAAAAAATACCCTCTAGCCCACTCATTCTTCCCCCTGTACTAACCCAGCTCATGTGTTTCATGATCCTCACATATGCCTGATGCTTCAACATCTTTCTTACTACTGTTCATTTGAACAGGAATATTCTAACATCAGTTTGTCATTGTGAAATGCTACACATTCAGCAAACTCAAACTTTGCTTTCTCCATGACACCCTTCCCCATGCTCCCACTGAAATCCTAAAGCACTCTGTTCTTTCTATGACATCACTTACTTTTTTTAATTCAAATTGTATTAATGTCCATGTTTGATCTTTCCCAAGTAAACCGTAAGTTTTTTGAGTAAGGCCCAGGTTCATCATAATGTGTTCAAGAGTGTTTCTCTCAATGATCAAATTTTTAGGGATAAATTAGACCAGGAGTCAGCAAATATTTTCTGTACAGGGTCAGATAGCAACTAGTCTAGGCTTCACAAGCTATTTGGTCTCTGTCACAACTACTCAACTCTGCTGTGTAGTGCCAAAGTAGTCATAGACAATCTGTAAACAGACGGGCGTGGTTGTGTTCCAATCAAGCCTTATTTACAAAACAGGCAGCTGGACTAAACCCCTAAACTAAAATATTGCCTCAGTGTCATTGCCTTATTCTAGATTTTGAGATCCAGATACAATGATGCTGTTACTATTTTTTCCACACATTTTTAAATTTTCTTCTGTTGTGAGTTGTGTATATTTTCTGCTCTTTCAATAATCTGGATACATATCCTAAATAATAAGAAAAAAGATATTCTAACTTTACAAATCTTTTATAGATTTAGAAATCATTTTAAGGTAATAGAGACTGGATGAGGCATATATCTTCATAGTTATGTACTAACCCTTATCTTCCCCTTTTTCTAACATAAGAGTTTTGGTCACATAAGGTCCTATCTCATGTGGAAAGCAACTCCTTTTATTCCCAGTTGTGGCAAGATTACAGTTCTGTCATGTATAAACAGTAAGTTCTGTTCAAAGCTGATTTTAGATCACTATTTTTAAAAATGGTCTTAATTTCATCTTTGACTCATATTTAAAATGTTAGCTTCTTTTGTAAGAACCATCTGAGAGATTTAGAAATAGTTGAATCAGTGGTTGACAATCACATTCATGAATTCATACACATTAATAATCATTTACAATAACATGTTTATTTAAAGAATAAAGTTGAGCTCAATGAGGGTATAAAGCAAAAATAAATAACCATCCAGTGTTATTGAGACAACAAGAGGATGTGAAGGGATAAAAGTTTGAAAAGCCAAATTACGGTTTTTCATGAGGAAGTAACATTGCTCAACAAAACCGCTCTTAAAGAAACTCAACTCACCTTTATAACAGTGGATATGAAGCTTGAAAAGTGCCCTGGTGATAAATGAAACTTGCCATTTTCAGGGAAATGGCAGGATGCAAACTAGATTCTTGTTTGAATAGAGCTACAAGAGAGGCCACTATGTGTGTTTGACAGTGACAAATGACTTCCAAAGAAAATAGAGCAGTTTCTGCCCATTCCTGCCTTCAGCAAACCTGTTTTTCCGGCTGTCACACCTTTGGCCTCCTTTTTGTCTGTCTCAAGTGATCATGGGAAATAATCGTGAATTACTTTCTTAAAATTGACACAGATCCCTTCATTTAAAAAATTTCACACCACCTTAAATTCTATATACAAGTGGAGAAGAATATTACCTGAAATGTAATCAATGGATAAATGTTCAAGACATTTAAATCAGCTTCTGACCATCTTCTCCTTTTTCCCTGATCTTAACTAATCCCCAACTATCTGTGCAACTCTGAGCAAAGTGTATATCAAAGTCACCAGAAGAAAAAGGATGTTTATCTCACAACTGAATGATGCATATTTAGGTCAAATTCTGTGCCAGTTTACTACAAAGGATGGCCCAAATTTGTTGAGTTTGTTAGATCTACAAAATGATGGAAGAATATAAAAAATATCTTTCATAGACCTCTATTCTAATTATAGGATATTACTTGCAGATAATAAAGTTTATTAAAATGTTATTTAAAAATATGGCCATCCCCTCAAAAATAGCATGGATAAATAAACTGTGGTTTATTTTTGCATTATGACACTACATAGCAATTATTTGTTTTTTAATATTTTATTTTATATAATTCTTACATCATTTTTTGTTTTTGCACAATGTACGCATTTTCATTTTGGTTATATTCTCCAGACGATTGCACCCCCCCTTATTTTGACCCTAATCCTTTCTCTCCCCACTCCTCCCCACAGTATATCTCTGGTTTATAGTTGCTTGTTGATTTTGATTTTTACTTTGTATTAATTAGTCTTTTTCCTGGACCCTTATTTAGGGTTTCTAAATTCCTGCTATGAGTGAGACCATCCAGTATTTTTCTTTTTCTTTCTGACTTATTTCACTGAGCATGATCCCTTCTAGCTCCATCCATGTTCCTGCAAACTGCACTACATAGCAATTAAAACAAACTGCTGGTCCCCATAAAACTTGGATAAATCTCACAGACCAAATGTTGAGCAGAATAATTCAGACACAAGACTAGTAATAGTATGATTCCAGTTATATGAAATGAAGAATGAGCAAATTAATATAGTCTGATAGAAGTCAAGATAGTGATTAATTTAGGGTGAGATGGCAAAGACCTGGAAAGGCACATGAAGAATCTTATAGATTCTTGATCCTAGTGGTAGTTACACTGATGTAAACATTTATTAAAAATCCACCAACTTGTACATTTAAGATTTGTGTACTGTATGCACTTTACTGTTTCTATGTCAACAATTTTTAAAATTCCTAAGACAAAAATATAATTAAGAGGCTATGTATAACTCTCAAATAAAAAAGAGTAAATGTAGAAAAGTTCTGTCAGCACACCAACAAATCATTAAGTAGGAAGTATAACTCAAGAATATAAGTGGAGGGACTCCCTGGTGGTGCAAGGGGTTAAGCACAGCACTATGAAGCTATCTGCAGCCTCTGCAGCAGGAGTTCAATCCCCAGCCAGCTGGGGTGCTACACACATGGTGCAGCAGACCTCTCTTGTCTCACCCACTGCTCCCGTCAGCAGTGTATTTCAGTCAGTCTGCCTGTTCTGTTCCCTACTCTGTCTCTGATGAATCCTCTCACGCCCCACACCTCTGGCCTGTACCCCAATTCTTGTATGCATAAATAAATAAATCTTTTGAAAAAAAAGAATATAAGTGGAAAACAGAAAAATAGAATGAAAACAGAGGAAAGAAGATTAAAGAGTAGAAGCAGAAAAGAAACTAATTTTAAGTGAAGAACAAGAAAGTAATTATTTATGTGCTTAATATATACAGAATCCTACATGATTTACAATTTCTTCACACCTATCTTCATCTCCTATTCTCATCAGGAAGGATAAATTAGCAAGAAAAGCAAGAAAGATATTTTGGAATGCCCCTCCTGCAAAAAAGAAATGGGGTAGACACAAGTAACCCTGACATCATATATCAAAACATTCTAGAAATATACAAGCATCCAATCAGTGTGGCAATGTTGCAAAAATGCACAGGCAATCTGGGTAAAATATACAACCCAGAAATAAGCACTGCTTAATTTAATTTAATGTAACAAAAGAATTATCAAACATGAATGAGTATAGGCAATTGTTCAAATTCTAGGTAGACTTTCCATTGTGGAACCAGATACCTTCCCCCAGGGGTCCAGAAGTCTTAGGAGATCTGATTACTATGAAAGATAAGCATTTGCATAAAAGTTGAAAGAGCTATTGACTGAGAACATGAAGTTAACCTAGAATGTGTTAGAGGTACAGTGTGTGTTATTCTCAGAAGTCCCTGTGGAAATATTCCTATGTCCTCCTCTCCCATTGGGCTACCCCAGAGAGGTATGCATTTTACTGTCACTTTTCTACTTTGCGGTAATGTCATCCTCTTCTTTTAAAAAAAAAAAAAGATTTATTTATTTATGCACATAAGAGCTGGGGTACAGGCCAGAGGTGTGGGGGTGAGAGGATTCACCAGAGACAGAGTGGGGAACAGAGCAGGCGCCATTTGTGTTCCTCCCTGGCCAGCTGGAGGGATGAAACTCGTGCTGTAGAGGCTGTAGATAGTTTCATCTTAATCCCTTGCACCACCAGGGAGGCCCAAGTCATCTTCTTCTTAATCCCTTTTTGTGGAACTGGGGTCCCCTCAGCATTCTACAGTTTCACACACAACAACAGCATGGTCTCTTGTACTCAAACTTCTCAGTTCTTGATGATGGTACTCTGGTATGATAAAGAAAAAGTAGAAGAGTAAAACCACTTGCTCATTTAAAGGACTTCATAAAACTTCATGCAAAAAAAATCTCTCAAGTAATTTAGTGAACAAGGTCCAACTGAATGCACTCTAAAAAAATAATCTAAGAAGTAGATTATTTTCTTGAACATTTATTGCAGATGGATTTATAAGAATAGTAAAATTTGGAAATGTGACACATGTCCACCTAAAGGTAATTGATTAAAAAAATTGCAACATGTCTTTATTTTGGATCTTTACATAACCAGTTAAATTTATAATTTGAGGAATGCATTAAGTATTTTGACATATTATTTTACCTAACCTGCATAAACCCCATGAGATGTGTGCTGTTATCATTCACAGTTGGCAGAGAAGGAAACTGAATTTGGGCATGATTATTGGCAGGGAGCCTCAGAACTTTGACACTATGGACAATATGGACCTTTAAATAGAGCTGTTTGAATGTCCTCATAATTGGGGGTTTTATTTTAAAGATTTATTTATTTATGCGTACAAGAACTGGGGTATAGGCCATAGGTGAGGGCGGTGAGAGGGTTCACCAGAGACAGAGTGGGGACAGAACAGGCAGACTGACTGAAATACAGTGCTGAGGGCAGCAGCGGGCGAGTCATGAGAGGTCTGCTGCACCATATGGGAAGCTCCCTGACCAGGGATTGAACTCGTGCTGCAGTGGCTGCAAATAGTTTCATAGGTTGCATCTTAACCCCTTGCACCACCAGGAAGGAGTAATTTTGGAGCAGCCTCTCCATCCTGGCCCCTGAGGGCAGCCAGTGTTGGCCAAATTCCATCCCTTAAAATGAAGATGGAAATAGTGGTAGAAAAGGAAAAAATGCTTGGAGCAGTGCCACAATCTGAATTCTGTTCCTTCTGTTCAGGACAGAGGGGGTTGCTGGAAAAGGAAAGGAGCAAAGCAACTATTTCGGAGAGACTTTTAAAAGGAACAAACCACATAGGATCACTCTTTTGTTGTCAGAGCTGCCATCACTTTATGCCCCCATCTCCCTGCCCAGGGTACAGAAGGTATTTCAGGCTTCCTTCTTGTATTTTTTTAAAGATTTATTCATTTATTTATACAAGAACTGGGGTACAGGCCAGACGCACGGAAGAGTGAGAGGATTCACAGAGACAGAGCAGGGAACAGGACAGGCAGACTGACGAAATACACTGCTGAGGGGAGCAGTGGGAGAGACAGGAGAGGTCTGCTGCGCCATATGGGGCCCTTGCCAGCTGGCCGGGATACAACCATAGCTGCGGAGGCTGCGGACAGCTTCACAGCACTGTGCTCAACCTCCTGCGCCACCAGGGGAGGCCCTCAGGCCTCCTTCTTTTAAAGAAGCTGCAACTCCACCTAGCACCTTCAGTCCAGTCAGTAACCGGACATCTCCCTCCCCCTCTGCCCTCTTGGTTAGAATAAATTGTATTTTTAGCTTCCATATGATCCAGCAATTCCACTCCTAGGTATTTACCCAAAGGACACAGAAACATTAATTCCAAAGAGCACCTGCACCCCTATGTTTATAGCAGCACTATTTACAATAGCTAAGCTTTGGAAACAGCCCAAATGCCCAAAAATAGATGACTGGATCAAGAAGATGTGGTACATATATACCATGGAATATTACTCAGCTTTCAAAAAAGATAAACACATGCAATTTGCAGCAACATGGATGGCGCTGGAAGGGATCATGCTCAGTGAAATAAGCCAAAAAGAAAAAGAAAAATACCGGATGGCTCACTCATAGCAGGAATCTAGAAAACTTAAATAAGGGACCAGGAAAATGAATAACTATAAGAAAGTGAAAATCAAAATCAACAAAAAACTATGAACCAGAGACACTTTTTGGGGGGTGAGGGGCGGGAGGGGAGGGATTGGGGTCAGAATGGGGGGGTTGCAATTGTATGGGGAATATAAAAATAAAATTTAAAAAAAAAAGAATAAATTGTATTTTTTATTTTCTGCACCAAATGCCCTTTTGTCTGCATTAGTGGTGGCAGGTGGCCCAACCCAGAACAAATGAGAAAGGATCTGAGTTGATGACAGTTTTTAAACCCTTTGTCCTAGTGATAATAGCATAGCAGCTGGCTTCTCCCAGAGCTTGTGATCTAAAAGTAGCAAGGTGAGATCACAACGTTTCTATGACTGAACCTCAAAATCATAAGCTGACATTTCCATAATGTCCCTTTAGTAAGACAAGTCAGCCTTTTCCAGAGTGGGGGGCATCAGAAGAGCATGAACACCAGGAAGAGAGGGCCCGTACATCCCTGCTGGATCTTTAGGAAGGAAAGCTGCCCCCAGCAGCTCTCTGGGGTTTCACTGGGGAACCAAAGATGCAGTCAAAGACTATAGCTGACTATTTTCTGTTTAATTTTGATTGCTGAATCTCTCTGAGCTATAGTGGGAGTCATTTTTCAGAAGCTGAAGAAGACATTCTTTCCTTGCTTGAGGATGTTGGGGACCTGGAAGTGTTAATGACCCAACAAGAACATTATGGAAACATGATGGCAAATTGGTGTTGTTCCCAGATAAATTTACCTCCTATAGAGGAACACCCCTTCAGTAAGTGACTGCTTTACTCCTTCAGACTGTAAATCCCTCACCTTTCTCATATATCCTTTTTCCTCCCAGCATAGTTTGCATTTAATAAGTAATTTGTTCATGCCTTCATTCAGCAAATAGAATTGAGTGCCTGTAACCTGCCAGACATTCCTGCTTTTTGATAGGGACTCATGGCTGAGCCAGACTGATATAGATACTCCAGAGAACAGAGAACAGGTGACTTAAGTGGTCAGAGCTCCAGCACCTCAACATCATCAGTGCAAAATTCATGTAGCCATCTATAATTTAAGTTAAAGGAATACAGCCCAGTTTTCCAACAGTAAATAAGTTCCATCACCATGACTGCAGATAAGGTAGTATTTCTAGTCACTGAATGAGGCCATTTGACAATGATGAAATCTGACAATTAGTCTACAATTCCTCCTCCAAAATCCAGAGATCATTCATATGGAGTTTAATCATCAGAAATGAAAGCGAAAGAAGTCTTAGGAGATATCAATGAAGCAACTCCCCAGGTCCCAAGAGGAACTGTACTGTGGCCTTTCATTGCCTAATTTAAGTTCAGAAGTAACCTGAAGCCCTATACATTTTGTGACCAAACCTGAGAAAGGATATGAGGAAGGGGAAAATATCTATTTTATTTCCATTTCAGGCAGCTCCTTTCTCCAAGGAGCTCAGAGAGCTGCATAAACATTAGTCAGAGTTATATATAGTGTCTCTATTCACATGTGTTAGCATGCATTTTCCAGTTCTGCTTCCTCTGTGATTTCTTTTTTCCCTTTCTTTCTCTTATTGCTACTCACAGTTGTAATGTTCTGGTATATCCATCTACTAAAATTACTTGAGACTTACATTTGAGAAATCTAGAATACTAAGATGACAAGCTTTTAAAAAGATTTTTTTAATGGTTGCAATGTAATGATTCAGTCTTTTATATGTTAAATAAGTGTGCTGGCATAATAAGATATCCTGCTTTTATTGAAGTGCCAGTATATGCACATTTAGTCACTGAATGACTGAAGTGGCTGGGACAGATGTTGTTCCTGTGAGAGATTAGGTTCCAGGTGAGTCTCACTAGAAGATGGTACATGATCCAATGAAAATAAAAATAACAGCATTAGTAGGCAAGTTGGCAATAGCTGAGTGGGACATTGTAGATTGATTTGAGGCTATTATAACCCTACCCTGAAGTGGGTACTCCTACATCTTCTTGACTCTCCATCCAGCTCCAAGCAAACAGTTTATGGTTTTATAGTGAGGTGATCCTAGCACATTTCACTGATTCATGAGATGAGGCAGCACAAGAGAGAAAGAGAAGGTGGGGTCTGGGCTTTGTTGTTGTTGTTGTTGAGCTATACTGTTTTTAAGACCCTTTAACTCCACCCTTGGGTAATACAGATCTAAAAAATCACCAATGACATTAGCTCCTTCCTTGGGGAACTATCCATTCTAATGTTGCTGCCCCTGAAAAGTGGCAATAAAATGTGAAAAGGGAAATTAGCACCAATTTTACATGCATTTGTCAGAAGATGGGCTCCTTGAAGAGGGTATTTTGGGCATAGCTTGTAGTCCTCATTCTTGAGGATATAAAAGTGAAAAATTTGAGCAAGAACTTCACTTAGCCCCCATCTTGACAATCATCATTAATCATTCACCATGACTTTGGGGGAAGACATGAGGAAAGTAACCATTACCATCATTTCCATGTCTTCCCAAATTGTTTGGGGACCACTAAAAAGCCTTATGGCTTGACCTCCTCCACAAAATAGCAGATTGGTTTCTCTCTTCATTTCACTGGTTGTTTCTCTTCCATACCCAGCCCTGAGTCAGCATTCACTATTCAGCCTCCAACTGTGGTCAAATTTCAAGCCCATTTTGGAGGTTTCTTTTGGTCAGTTCCCACTGAAGGAGAAATGGTAACTGAGGAGTGTTTGTGACTTGTTCCTTCCAGTGTAATGAGTAAAGCACTTTGTACAGTGCTCCTTTGATACCAAGTCAATTGTCTCTAAAGGCCAAAAATCAATTTGTCTTACTTCATGCTTGTCCCAAAAGACATTTTTCCAAATCAACTGCTAGAAACCAGTATCATCTGAGAAACTTCTCTACAGGCACTACATGTACCTCTTCAGACCCATATGGGCATGGTCATACATGTAGCCACAGTCTTCAGTCCTGTGTGTAAATGAGTGTGAATGTGACTCTGCATCAGAAGTGAGGCTTCAGTCAAGTTCAGTATAGAGCAGGGCTTACAGTGGGCACACAAGCTACCTTACCCCTGCAGTCATCCCTCAGCTCTTCCTCTCCCCTCTGACATGGCCAAAAACTCCTTTTACTACCTAGGATGAGGTATCAAACCTTAGATGTGATTGCTACAGGGAGCTGAAGAGTCTTGAGAAGAGACCTAGACAAAGACCCGGTAAAGATTCTGCTTCTGTTTTTATCAAAATATGTCCCCTTGGGAAAATCACTCAGTCCTCCAAGTCTCAGGTTCATGATGAGGATAAGTGAGAATCTTTTCTATAAGAGACCTTCCATATAGAGCAACTTTAAGAGTTGAATAGAGGGGCCTCCCTGGTGGCGCAAGGGGTTGAGACACAATCCATGAGGCTGTTCGAGGCCACTGTAGCACGAGTTCGATCCCCTGCCAGGGAGCTGCCCACATGGTGCAGCGGACCTCTACTGTCTCGCCCGCTGTGTTTCAGACAGTCTGCCTATTATGCTCCCCACTCTGTCTCTGGTGAATCCTCTCATCCCCCACACCTCTGCCCTGTACCCCAGCTCTTGTATGCATAAATAAATAAATCTTAAAAAAAAAAAAAGAGTTGAATGGAATATGTAAAATTCCTGTTTGGAGGCTCAAAGAATTGAGATAGCAAGAATTTCAGGGACTGTGATCCCAGCCAGAAGAAAAACAGACATAAGCCTGCATTTTTGATAGATTTTGGGGCTTCTGAGATAGCAGCCTGGTGGCCTGGCAACTAAGTAGCAAAAATTAAAAACAAAAACAAAAAGTGATGGTCAAAAGTCTGAGATATGAGGTATAGAACTTTGAGCAGCCTCCCATGATGGATGGAGGGAACAAATTCAGAGCTCAGAGCCTACCAGAAAAATGCAGCCTTGGACAACACTTTGGAATGGGACCATTGCAGGGATATATCCTAGGAGTAAGTCAAACCAGAAATAAACAAGCCAAGACTGTGGTAAACTTCCAGCTAGGATGTTCTACCCTTCTTTAACAGTCTGCTTAAAGCACAGATGAATTCTATGGGAAGGTAGAAAGGTATCCAGAGCCTCAAACTATCTTAACAATATCAAATGTAATGTCCAACACTTAATGGAAATTATTTAGCATACCAAGAGATAAGATAACATGATTATACATAAATTTTAAAAGAAGTCCCAAAAATAATCCAAGTAGCAAAGCTGCCTGAAAAAGAAGACTTTAAAATAACTGTGGGGCCTCCCCAGTGGTGCAGCGGTTGAGCGCTGGTCTGCAAAGCTGCCCACAACCTCTGCAGAGCCGGCTCGATTCCCGGCTGCGGGGCAAGGGTCCCACATGGCACACAGACCTCTCCTGCCACACCCGCTGCTCCCCTCAGCAGTGTGCTTCATCAGTCTGCCTGTTCTGCTCTCCGCTCTGGCTCTGGTGAATTCTCTCACCCTCCCGTGGTTCTGACTGTACACAGTGCTTGTATAAATAAATAAATAAATATTTAGAAAAATAAAATAAAATAAAATAACTGTGATAAATATATTCAATAATACATTAGAGGGAGAATTTCAGAAAATAATTAAAACCAACTTCTAAAGAATTAAATGCAGATTCTACACTGAAAAATAAAAACACTAAAAATAAGAGCCAAATAGATCAAAAAAGATAAGAATTTGTGGATTAGGAGAAAAATCAGTAGAAATTAACCAAACTGAGGCACAGAAAGGAGAAAAGATTATTTTTTTAGCAAATTAGAAATATAACAAAATATATATGAGTATAATGAAATTTCCCTTATATAATAAAAACTATACCTGAAAATCTAGAACAAACACGATCCATAATGGTGACTTAGTTTTCACTTAGTAGAAGATACTCACTATTAAATATTCTAAAACACAATAAAGCATACCAAAAAAAAATAAAGAGTAAAGACTGAAACAAGAACATAAAAGTCAGTATTCACAAAATTCATGAAGGCACACATATAAAATACACAAAATCTACTTATAACTTTCAAATTTACAAAGTGAATTTTAATTAATTCCCTGGATACAAAGTTAATATACCACAGTAACCATTTAGAAAATGCAGTTTGGGCCTCCCCGGTGGCACAGCGGTTGAGCGTTGGGTTGCGAAGCTGCCTGCAGCCTCTGCAGCGCCGGTTCGATCCCCGGCTGCTCCCCGGCCACCAGAGGAGGGTCCCGCATGGCGCGCAGACCTCTCCTGCCGCCCGCTGCTCCCCTCAGCAGTGTCCTTCGGTCCTTCTGCCTGCTCTGCTCCCCGCTCTGGCTCTGGTGAATTCTCTCACCCTCCCGCGCTTCTGACTGTACCCAGTGCATGTAAAAACAAACAAACAAATAATAAAAATAAATAAATAAAAATTTAAAAAAAAAAAAAAATAGAAAATGCAGTTTAAGCAGAAACTATAGACATTCCTAATAGTGTCAAATTCATAGAAAGTCTTGCAAAATGTGCAAAATCACTACACATGAAGCTACAGAACATTACTGAGAGAAATTTAGAAAGCTTAAATAAGTGGAAGGATATATCATGTTTAGAGATTAGAAGACTCAATATTTTAATTACCCCAGTTGTCACCAATTGGGTGACAAAGCAGTTCTAGTCACCATCCCAGCAGGATTTACATGTGTGGAAAATTTTGAATTTATATGTAAATGTAAAGGGTCAAAATAGTCAACAAAAAGTTGAAAAATTTAAAACTCCACATATCAGTATTATCTGGACCCCCTTTTCCTGAAGACACTTGAAGAATAACTATCCAAAGAACAGGGGAAAAAATTGAATTAAAATTAATAGCATCTCAGACACCTGTAGAAGAATATCAGTCAGTCTACTATATGTGCAACTGGAGCCCAGAAGGAGAAAAGAAGGGAAAGAGGCAGGAAAATCATTGAAAAAAAAATAGGGCAAAAATATTCCTAAATATGATTAAAAAAACCAATTCTTAATTCAAGATATTCATTAAACCCCAAGCAGAACAAAGAAAACACACCTAGATACATCATAATAAAAGAGCTAAAAATGAAAGACAAAGAAAACATCTGAGAAGTAAGAAGGGGAGGAGAAAGACACATTACGTAAAAGGGTAAAAAATAAAACTGACTTCACATCACAAACATTAAGTTGGCCAAAAGACCACAGAACAACATATTTAAATTCCTAGGAGCTGGGATGGGCAGAAGTCAGACCAGGGTTCAATATTCAATAAAAACACACTTCAAAACCAAAAGCAAACTAAAGACATGGTTGGACAAAGTAAAAACTAAAAAAAAAAAAAAAAAAAATTAGCAGACCAGTACTACAAGAAATATTATACAAAAGAATAAAAGAGAATGAAAATAAAATAAAAGAGAAATATTATAGAATATTCTGCAAGCTGAAGGAAATTGATACTGGATAGAAACTTGGATCTTCAGGAAGAATGAAAAATTATAAATGAGTAGATCAATATAAAAACTTCTCATAATTTCCTTAAAATACACCTGACTAAATACCAAGGTATTGTAAAGCGAGGCTTATAATGTATATAGAAGTAAAACCATACCGATAATGACCAAACAGCAGGATAGTAGGTTGCAGGAATATTACTGATACATTGCATTTATATATAATGTATATTAACAAATAGCCAAAATTAACAAATATTTATTACAGTTCTTATTTTTTTTAATGTGGGAAGTGAAACACTGTAGACCCAATGTGCAGTGGAAACTGGCTCAATATTGACTTTAAATAAATTCTGATAATGTGAGGATGCATATTTCTAGTCATAGAACAACTACTAAAAAACTAAATAAAAAGGCTATGTCTGAGAAATACAGCAAATATAAACAGTTCTGATAGCTCAACAAAAACAAAAAACCAAATGATCCAATTGAATTTTTTTTTCCCTTGAGCGTTGTTCTTTATCAGAATTGTTTTGACTATTCAGAGTCCTTTGAGATTCCACATGGATTTTTTTTTTCAGTTACTTTTTTTTAATTTAAATTTTATTTTTATATTCCCCATACAATTACAACCCTCTTATTTTTACCCCAACCCTCCTTTCCCCACCACCACCCCCCCATAGAGTGTCTATTGTTCATAGTTATTTGTTGATTTTGGTATTTTCTTTCTTATAGTTATTCTTTTTCCTGGTCCCTTATTTAAGTTTTCTAGATTCCTGCTATGAGTGAGACCATCCAGTATTTTTCTTTTTCTTTCTGGCTTATTTCGTTGAAAGTGATCCCTTCCAGTGCCATCCATGTTGCTGCAAATTGCATGTGTTTATCTTTTGAATGCTGAGTAATATTCCATGGTGTATATGTACCACATCTTCTTGATCCAGTCATCTATTTTTGGGCATTTGGGCTGTTTCCAAAGCTTAGCTATTGTAAACAGTGCTGCTATAAACATAGGGGTGCAGGTGCTCTTTGGAATTGATGTTTCTGTGTCCTTTGGGTAAATACCTAGAAGTGGAATTGCTGGATCATGTGGAAGCTCTGTGTTTAGTAGGTCAAGAAATCTCCACACAGCTCTCCATAGTGGTTGGACCAGTTTGTACTCCCACCAACAGTGCAGAAGAGTTCCTTTTTCTCCACAACGTCACCAACATTTGTTGTTGCTAGTTTTTTTAATATGTGCCATTCTCACTGGGGTAAGATGGTATCTCATGGTAGTTTTGATTTGCATTTCCCTGATTACAAGTGATGTTGAACATTTTTTCATGTGCCTGTTGGCCATTTGCATTTCCTCTTCAGAGAAGTTTCTTTTTAGCTCTTCTGCCCATTTTTTGACAGGATTATTTTCTTTGTTGTTGCTGAGTCTCATCAGCTCTTTGCAGATTTTTGTGATTAGTCCTTGATCATTAGTGTTGTGTGCAAAAATGTTCTCCCAGTCGGTGGGGTTTCTCTTTGTTTTTGTTATTGTTTCTTTTGCTGTGCAGAGGCTCTTTAATTTGATGTAGTCCCAGCTGTTAATCTTTGCCTTCACTATCACTGCTTTGGGTGATGTGTCTGTAAAGATGTCTTTGATGTGCATATCATGTAGTGTTTGCCTATATCTCCTTCTATGTATTTTATGGTTTCAGGTCTTATGTCTAGTTCTTTAATCCATTTTGAGTTGATTTTTGTGTATGGTGTGAGGAAGTGGTCAAGCTTCATTCTTTTGCATGTAGCGACCCACTTTTCCCAGCACCATTTATTGAATAAACATTCTTTGCTCCAATGCATATTCTTTGCTCCTTTGTCAAAGATTAGTTGTCCATAAATCTGTGGGTTTATTTCTGGATTTTCTATTCGATTCCATTGGTCTATATGTCTGTGCTTGTTCCAATACCGTGTGGTTTTGATGATTATGGCTTTGTAGTATAGTTTGAAGTCTGGGAGTGTGATGCCTCCATTCCCTTCTTTTATTTTCAGGAGAGCTTTGGCTATTTGGGGCTTTGGGTGATTCCATATGGATTTCATCAATAATTGTTCTATTTCTTGAAGAATGACATTGAAATTTTTATTGGAATAGCATTGAATCTATATATTGTTTTTGGTAGGATGGCCATTTTAATAATGTTTATTCTTCCAATCCATGAGCAGGGGATGTCTTTCCATTTCTTTGTGTCTTCTTCTATTTCTTTTAACAGTGTTTTATAGTTTTCTTTGTATAGGTCCTTTACCTCTTTTGTTAGATTTATTCCCAAGTATTTGATTTTTTTTTGTTTCGATAATAAAGGGATTTTTTTTATTTCTTCTTCTTCAGATTTATTATTTGTGTATAGGAAGGCTACTGACTGTTGCGTGTTGATTTTGTATCCTGCCACTTTACTGCACTGATTGATGATTTGAATTAGTTTTTCTGTGGAGTTTTTGGGATTCTCTATGTATATTATCATATCATCTGCAAATAGTGATAGTATGACTTCTTCTTTTCCTATTTGGAGTCCTTGAGTGTCTTTCTCTTGTCTTATTGCTCTGGCTAGGACTTTCAGTATTATATTGAAAAGCAGTGGTGAGAGTGGACATCCTTGTCTTGTTCCAGATCTTAATGGAAATGCTTTCAGCTTTTCACCATTGAGAATGATACTGGCTGTTGGTTTGTCATATATGGCCTTTATGATGTTGAGGTATGTTCCTTGTATCCCAAGAATTTCAAGCGCTTTTATCATGAATGGGTGTTGCACTTTGTCGAAAGTTTTCTCAGCATCTATTGATATTATCATATGGTTTTTATATTTCTTTTTGTTGATGTGTTGGATAACATTGATTAATTTTCGGATGTTGAACCATCCTTGTGTCCCTGGCATGAATCCTACTTGGTCGTGGTGAATTATCTTATGGATACATTGTTGGATTCTGGTTGCTAAAATTTTATTGAGGATTTTTGCATCAGTGTTCATTAGGGAGATTGGCCTGTAGTTTTCCTTTTTTGTGTTGTCCTTGTTCGGTTTTGGTATTAGTGTAATGTTGGCTTCATAGAACGTGTTTGGTATTGTCCCTTCCTTCTCAATTTTTTGGAAGTTTTTGTGAAGGATAGGCACTAATTCGTCTCTGAATGTTTGGTAGAATTCATTTGTAAATCCATCAGGTCCTGGGCTTTTGTTTTTGGGGAGGTTTTTGATTACCATTTCAATTTTGCTGCTTGTAATTGGTCTGTTTAGGTGTTCTATATTCTTTATCTAGCTTTGGGTGATTGTAGAGTTGTAGGAATTTGTCCATCTCCTCTAGATTGTTAAACTTGTTTCCATATAACTGTTCATAGTAGTTACTGATTATTCTTTTGATTTCTGCTGTGTCCATTGTGATTTCTCCTCTTTCATTTATGATCCTGTTTATTTGTGTTTTCTCCGTTTTTTCATTTGTGAGCCTGGCTAGGGGTTTGTCTATTTTATTGATTTTTTTGCAGAACCAGCTCTTGGTTTCATTGATCTTTTGGATTGTTTTTTTAGTTTCTATTTCATTTATTTCTGCTTTGGTTTTTATTATTTCTTTTCTTCTACTGGTTTTGGGGTTTTTTGTTGTTCTTTTTCTAGATCTTTGAGCTTTGAGAGTAGGTTGTTTCTTTGAGTTCTTTCTTGTTTCTTGATGTGAGTCTCTATTGCTATATATTTTCTTCTTATTACTGCTTTTGCTGCATCCCATACATTTAGGAAATTGGTGTCCTCATTGTCATTCAATTCAAAGAATTTTTTAATTTCTTCTTTGATCTCCTCTTTAGTGCAGTGGTCTTCTAGTAGTGTGGTTTTCAATCTCTGTGAGGTAGGAGAGTTCCTTGCCTTCTTTTTATGGTTTATTTCTAGTATGATGCCTTCATGGTCAGAAAAGATGGTTGGTATAATTTCGATCTTGGTGTATCTGTTGATGTTTGTCTTATGTCCCAGTGTGTGATCGATCCTGGAGAATGATCCATGTGCGCTTGAGAAAAATGTGTACTCCGGTATTTTTGGGTTTAGTGTTCTATAGATGTCTGTTAAGCCCAAGCGCTCAAGATCCTTATTTAGAGCTTTAGTGTCTTTATTTATTTTTTGTCTCATTGATCTATCCATTGTTGATAGTGGTGTGTTGAAATCTCCCACTACGTATGTGTTTTCTCTGATGTCTGTTTTCAGAGATGACAATAGTTGTCTGATATATTTTGGTGCTCCTTCGTTTGGTGAATATATGTTAATGAGTGTTATTTCTTCTTGAAATATTGTTCCCTTAATCATAATGTAGTGACCATTGGGGTCTCTTTTTATCTTTTTGAGTTTGAAATCTGTTTTATCTGATAAAACTTTTCCTGCTTTCTTTTTTGGTCCATTTGCTTGTAGGATTGTTTTCCATCCTTTAACTTTGAGTCTATTTTTATCTTTTGTAGCTAAATGTGTTTCCAGGAGACAGCAAAAGGTTGGGTTTTGTTTCTTAATCCAGTCTGCGACTCTGTGTCTTTTTATTGAAGAGTTTAGTCCATTTACATTTAGAGTTAATATTGATATGTTAGCATCTGTATTTGCATTGTGTTTGTCTTTCCTTTGATTTTATTATTTATTCTTTTAATAACTTTTTTTTGGCCCTCTTTCGTTGTTATTCATCCCTCTGAGTTTCTGGCTTTAGGATTCCTTGTAGTATTTTATGGAGTGGGGGTTTAGTCGTAATGAAATTCCAGAGTTTCTGTTTGTCTGGGAAGGTCCTTATTCTTTCTTCATAGAGGAAGGAGAGATTTGCGGGATAGAGTATTCTTGGTTGGCATCTGTTTTCTTGGAGTCTGTTGACTATGTCCCTCCACTCTCTCCTTGCCCATAGTGTTTCTTCGGAGAAGTCTGATGTCAGCCTGATTGGTTTCCCTTTGAATGTTATTTGTTTCTTCCCTCTCGTCAGCTTCATTATTTTTTCCTTGTCCTGGATTCTTGGGAGCTTTACTATTATGTGTCTTGCTGTATTTTTCCTTTCGTCGTGGAAGTTTGGTATTCTTCTTGCTTCTTGTACATCTATTTTCAGCTCCTTCTTCACATTTGGGAAGTTCTCTTCAATTATCTCCTTGAATATTTTCTCTGTTCCTACATCTCTCTCCTCTCCTTCTGGGATTCCTATAACTCTTATATTTCCTTTCCTCATGGAGTCAGATAGTTCCCGAAGTCTTTCTTCGGTCTTTTTCTTTGTACTTCTCTTTCCTTTTCTGTTTTGGTTCTTTTTATTTCTGTGTCTTCAAGAGTACTTATTTGTTCTTCCATTTCATCTATTCTGCTTCCATTGCTTTTCCCAGAGTTCTTTAGTGCCTCCATTAATTCTTTGATCTCCTGCATTTCTTTCACTTCCCTCTTTAGGGACTCAATTTCATTCTTCTGATTGTTGATTATTTTTCCCTTATCATTGTTTTCCTTTATGACTTCTGTCAGTTTTTTAATCATGGCAATTTTATATTCTCTTTCTGGATGGCTCAGAAGTTCTTCCAAGTTACTGTCGTTGCAATCTAGGGGGTGGTTTTCTTTTTGTGGTGTGCTTTTTTCCTGAGGAGTTGCTAGGTTGTGTGTGGTTCTTCTACTCCCTACTGTCTGTTTTCTAATTTGCCATATGCATTGGGACACTGTGTTGCTGGGACTGGCCAGCATCTTGGGTGAACTTCTCCTCTGGCTCATCCAGGAGCCATCTGTCGGTTTCAAGCTGTCTTTACTGAAGAAAGGTCCCTGTTCTAAAATGTCGATGCAGGGACACACTCCCCTGCACACCTGGTCTGCCCCGGCGGTGGGTTCCCACTCCCCCTCTGGGCTCGGACTGCAGGCCAGAAGGGGCCTGGAGTGGGCAAACTTCCCAGCTCACCTCTGGCTCCTCTGGAGCCCTCTGCTGGTTTCAGGCAGTCTTTACTGAAGAAATGTCCCTGTTCTAAAATGGTGATTTGGGACGCACTCCCTGCGCGCCCAGTCTGCCCGGAGAAGGGTTCCCGCTCCCCCTCTGGGCTGGAACTATAGGCCAGGAGGGGCCTGGTGTGGGCGAACTTCCCAGCTGACCTCTGGCTCCTCTGGGAGCCTTCTACTGGTTTCAGGCAATCTTTACTGAAGAAATGTCCCCGTTCTAAAATGGCGATTTGGAGACAGGCACACTCTTCCGCACGCCCGGTCTGCCTTGGCCATGGGTGCCTGCTCCCGCTCTGTGCTCGGACTGCTGGTTTAGAAGGGGCCTGGCATGGGCTAACTTCCCAGCTCACCACTGGCTCCTCCAGGAGCCTTCTGCTGGTTTCAAGCAGTCTTTACTGAAGAAAGGTCCCTATTCTATGGGGTGTTGGTGATTTTTTTTTTCTGGTTGCTAGGTGGCACCAGAGATCTCTCCTAGTGTCCTTGGGGAGCTGTTTTTTATTTTTACCCCGTGGGAGAGGGGAACAGAGTGGGAGTGGTAGGGAAAGCCTCAACGGCTTTGGGGTGCTATGTCTGCCTTGTGCCCCAACATTGTGGAGATCCCACACCCCGAATTTCATGCCCCGGGTCTCAGTTCCAAAGCCCTCAGGTCCAGGTTGCGGGCTGTAGCCCAGTTCAGTGTACGCAGAAATGGCACCTTTTGCACCCCGCTCCTGTGTCCGGGCACCTGGTTTCTGATTACTCAGGGAAGGACATTCACCTCAGTTAGGGTCCCCATGCATCTCCCTGCAAGCCTAGGTCGCAGGCACGGGGACCTGGGCAAGCGCGATCTTCGTATCCTTTTCAAGCACACTGCTTTTCCGCACAAGCTTACCGGCTGGCCTGGGACTGTGTGTAGGTCTCTGGGAGTCTTTGTTTTTCTCTAATGGCACCTGGAGCCGTTCATTCACCTCCGTGGCAAATCCTGCAGGGTTCTCCACAGCTCCAGTTCTCGGGGTGTGGTGGCTGAAATAGTTCCTTTCCATTCTCTGTCCCACTTGATGCGTAGTTTGTTCTTGTTGGTTGTTTTAGTTTTTTTGTTTTTTCCTCCTTCCTGTTGGTCGGAGTGCCGACTTTGTGGGACAGGGAGGGTAGCAGGGTTCTGAGCTTTTCTCCCTTCTAGTACTCTTTTAGGGCAACTTTCTTCTTCGGGTAGTTTGCTGGAGTCGTCCGTTTATCTTCCATGTCCCAGTTCTCACTGGGACCTGCCGCTTTTCCTCCCTATTAACTTTTTTTTAATGGGAGATTTTACTTGCAGCGTTTCCTCGCCACCTTGTTCATCCGCCTCTTTTTTTTCCAATTGAAATATTCATGAACAATTTACACAGGCACTTTACAAAAGAAAATATAAAAATTTCCAATAAGAATATGAAAGATATTTAATATCATTTGTCATCAGAGAAATACAAATTAAACCACAGTGAGATACTACTACATACCCACTACATTACATTAAATAAAAGGATGAAAATTATTTAAGGAGGATGTAAATATGGACTAACTAGAAGGTTCACTTTTAGCTGGTGGAGGGGAGAATTGGAGAAAAAAATGTGTAAATTAATTTGGTAGTTCCTTACAAACATGCACAGATTCTATAATCCAAGATTATATAATCCAGAATCCCACTCTTAGATATCTTTCAAATAGAAATTTTTTAAATAAATTTTAATTTTATATTCCCCATACAATTGTAACCCCCTTATTTTGACCCCAATTCCTCCCCTCCCCGCCCCTCACCCTTCATATAGTGTCTCTTGTTCATAGATTTTTGTTGATTTTGATTTTCACTTTCTTATAGTTATTCATTTTCCTGGTCCCTTATTTAAGTTTTCTACATTCCTGCTATGAGTGAGACCATCCAGTATTTTTCTTTTTCTTTCTGGCTTATTTCACAGAGCATGATCCCTTCCAGCGCCATCCATGTTGCTGCAAATTGCATGTGCTTATCTTTTTTGAATGCTAAGTAATATTCCATGTTGTATATGTACCACATCTTCTTGATCCAGTCATCTGTTTTTGGGCATTTGGTTTGTTTCCAAAGCTTAGCTATTGTAAACAGTGCTGCTATGAACATAGGGGTGCAGGTGCTCTTTGGAATTGATGTTTCTGTGTCCTTTGGGTAAATACCTAGGAGTGGAATTGCTGGATCATATGGAAGCTCTCTGTTTAGTAGGTCAAGAAATCTCCACACAGCTCTCCATTAGTGGTTGGACCAGTTTGCACTCCCACCAACAGTGCAGGAGAGTTCCTTTTTCTCTACAATGTCACCAACATTTGTTGTTGCTAGTTTTTTTAATATGTGCCATTCTCACTGGTGTAGATGGTATCTCATGGTAGTTTTGATTTGCATTTCCCTAATTACAAGTGATGAACATTTTTTCATATGCCTGTTGACCATTTGCATTTCCTCTTCAGAGAAGTTTCTTTTTAGCTCTTCTGTCCATTTTTTGACAGGATTATTTTCTTTGTTGTTGTTGAGTCTCATCAGCTCTTTGCAGATATTTGTGATCAGTCCTTTATCATTAGTGTTGTGTGCAAAAATGTTCTCCCAGTCGGTGGGGTTTCTCTTTGTTTTTGTTATTGTTTCTTTTGCTGTGCAGAGGCTCTTTAATTTGATGTAGTCCCAGCTGTTAATCTTTGCCTTCGCTATCACTGCTTTGGGTGATGTGTCTGTAAAGATGTCTTTGATGTGCATATCATGTAGTGTTTCGCTTATATTTCCTTCTATGTATTTTATGGTTTCAGGTCTTATGTATAGTTCTTTAATCCATTTTGAGTTGATTTTTGTGTATGGTGTGAGGAAGTGGTCAAGCTTCATTCTTTTTCATGTAGAGACCCAGTTTTCCCAGCACCATTTATTGAACAAGCTTTCTTTGCTCCAATGCATATTCTTTGCTCCTTTGTCAAAGATTAGTTGACCATAAATCTGTGGGTTTACTTCTGAATTTTCTTCAAATAGAAATTTTTTAATTGTCAATGAAAAGACTTTTTAAAAAATTACAATAGTTTTATGCATAGCCACCGCAAACTAGAAACTACTCAAATGTTCATCAACATTGGAATAGATAAGACAGATACAAAGATAAAAAGCTACTTTGCCTCAATAAACATTAATTTGGGAAATAAATAAAAGCAGTTAACAAAAAATGATATATTAAGACAATGGATAAGCAATGATAAAAATAAATACTGGCTCAAAGAAGACAGATGCATAGGTATAGTCTATAATGAATTATTCTATCAATATAATCTCTATAACAAACAGAACTAATATTTGGTGTTATATATCATGGTAATGGTTAACATAGAAGAAAGATAAGATCAAGAGACAAAAAGGACTGTGAGGAGGCATCTAGGAGCTGATAATGTTCTGCTGCTTGAGCTTGTGAGAGACCATACAAATTAAGCTATAATCATTTATATATGTCTCTATACATATTTTACTTTGATAAAATAGTTTGTTAAATAATGCATTTGGCAACCACCACAATCATTCATGGTTCCGGGCAATTATCATCAGTGGATGCTAGATTGAGTGGGATTGAGTCATGATCAGTAACAGGAGATCTATATAACTTAAAATACCTCCTCACATTAATTGCAAATGTAAAACAGTAATTCTGCAGTAAGAAACTCAATAGATACCACAGATGGGGTGACTAGAACATCAGAACTTTATTTTCCCACAGTTCTGGAGGCTGGAAGCCCAAGACCAGATGTCAGCAGGGCTGGTTGCTTCTCAGGACCACAAGGAAAGAGTCAGTTCTTCCAGGTCCCTCTCTTTGGCTTGGGAGTGGCCTTCCTCTCCCTGTTGTCTCCGTGCCATCTTCCTTCTGTGCCTGTCTCCAAATTTCCTCTTCTTACAAAGACGCCAGTCATATTTAGCTAGGAACCCCCCCACCCATGATCTAATTTAATATTTTTAAAGATTTATTTATTTATTTATACAAGAACCAGGGTACAGGCCAGATGTGTGGGAGGGTGAAAGGATTCGCCAGAGACAGGGCGGGGAACAGAACAGGCAGACTGACAAAATACACTGCTGAGGGGAGCAGCGGGTGCAGAAGGAAAGATCTGCCAAGCCATGTGGGACCCTCGCTGACAGGCCGGGATGGAACCAGCACTGCAGAGGCTGCAGACAGCTTCACAGTGCTGCGCTCAACTGCCTGCGCCACCAGGGGCCCCATGATCTCATGTTAACCTAATAACCCCTGTAAAGACTGTCTCTACAAATACAGTCATAGGCTGAGATACTAGAAGTTAGGATATTAACATATCAATTTGGGGGGACATGACTGCGCTCTTAACAACATGTACCAATAACAGGAAGATTGGACAGCCTGTGCCTCATGACACAATAAATTTCTTTTGTGAAATTCTTGCCAAAAATCCATTAACCTACTCTCATCATGACGAAACATCAAAAAGCCTAAACAGAAGGACAGTCTACAAAATAACTGATCTATAGCCAAAGTCTCAAGGTGATGATAGAAACCACAGGACTGTCCCAGATTAAAGAACAACAAAGGACACATAACTAAATACAATGTGTGGCACTAGATCAGCTCTTGGGCCAGATATAAAGGGAATAATTGGCAACATTTAAATAAGGTCCATCGATTAGATAATACTATAATGTCAATTTCCTGATTTTACTAATTGCACTATGTTTACAAATATAGGCTCAGATGGAGCTTAGTGTGGACTGTGTTGGGAAAGCATGTTAGTTAGGTGATTCTAGCAGAGAAGGCAACCCATAGAGGCTGCTTGGCATTTTCACTTGCAGTGCTCCTAGGAGTAAGCCATGGGTTTGATACTGCTGCACATTTCTCACCTTCAAGTGCAGAGAGCAGAGGATTTATGAAGTCCAGGATGCTTAGAGATCTATGTTTCACCTTGGTGCCTCTCTGAGCTTCTCCAAGGCAGTTGTGGGACTTGGTGTTTGCATCCACTGCATTCTCTGAGCCAGGCCCATGGAGTCCAGAGCCCAAGGTCAGACCTTCCATCCCTGCATGTTGGAGAGCAGCTGGGCCACCAACTACAAGGTACCCTGGGACCAAATGAAGGTCAAGCACACTGTGCCTACTTGTAGATTTCCCTCTTGGATTTCTTGCAGCTTCTCTAAGCCTACCCACAAATAGGAGTTTACAGTATGCTTAATTTTTAAGAAAATAGCTATGCTGAATGGTAGACTGGAAGTAGATACATTCAAGTATTGATGATGCTGTCCAAAGTGATAGCTTTAGAGAATTTAAAAAAAAACTAAAAAATTCTTCATCTATAATTAATTTTTCCTAATAAAGGTGATATTCATTTAATATGACAGTATATTTTTCATTTCCACTAAAAGTGGTGTAAGAGAAATAAAGAAAATATTAAAATAGGACTGTAAGTATAAAATATTAGAAAGTATAGGGCAATAACATTAGGAATAAAGAAGGGTTAGAACTGAAAAGAAATTTAGAGCTCAAAGAAGCATAAGCTTAATAGAAGAGAATAGGAAAATAATAAATGAGGGAGGATATAAAGATGAAATTAAAAGAAAAAGGCATATAGATAAGTATGGAGAGAAGGATGTAGAAAGATAACTATTATTAAGGTAAATTTTCTTCTGTGAGTAAGACATTTTCAAGGACTAAACATTATTAAGGAAACATTTAGAATGAGGAAAAAAAGTGAATCCAAAACCATTTCATATATTAATAATAACATTGTAATCAATATTGGAGTTTGAATTTTTAAAAGGGAATTGCTAATTATTTTTAAAGTATTTTTGAATTTTTGTTAGAAATATCAAGGAAAAATATTCTAGCCCCCCATTATTCAAGAGTTTTTACCATTAGTAGGGACCTAAGACAATAGTAGTTTATTGGTACAGGAACAGAAAAACAATGGAATGGAAAATATAATTTAAACTGGAGACTAAATTGTCCAGCTTAATTTTATTAAGAAGACAGAAAGAAGAAAAACAACCAGAAGGAATGATATTTAGCTGTGTTTAAACATTTGCCATGTTAGCCATTGGCTTTCAAATGTTTTAAATTGGAGAATTGTTTTACTTGTTTTTCTTCAAGGGGAATCTTTCTGCAGAAGCCCAGTGTATGCAGCAGATTATGAGTGGATGTCATGGACAGAATGGCTGGTGGTGGGGACTTGGCAACAACTGCTCTGGCTGTTATACAGTCTCTTACTCCCTTTCTTTCCTTCTACCATCCTCCTTTCTAGCCTAAAGCATAGATATTGGTACTTATCATAACAGATTTGAGATCCCCTGGGACACTCTACCTGGTGCCACTGTTGATGGCCCCTTTCAATCCACATAACTGAGCAACTATTACATTAAAGTTTCTCCACAGACCCCGGAGGATGACCTTCAAGTCATAGAGAATCTCATTTGTGTCATGAAAAACAAGTCTAAAACACACAGATTGTGTCTTCCCATTAGGAAGTCTTAAGTTCCCAGAGGAGATGATCAAATTTGTTTACTGAGAAGTGCATGTTATGAGTTTTATTGTGTCACCCAAAAAGATAAGTCCTTGGTTCATGTGAATGCAATCTTGTTTGGATATGAGGTTTTTGCAGTCATAGTCAAGTTAAGATGAGGTCATTAGGGTGGGTCCTTATTCAATATGACTGGGTGTCCTTGTAAGAGGGAGCTGCCACATAAAGACAGATGCACAAGGTGATGACAGGGACAGAGATTGGAGTGAAGTAGCGGCAAGCCCAAGAATGCCAAGGAAGCTCAATGGAACTTTGTTCAGAAGTTCAGGAAGCTAGAGAGGGACAAGAGAGGGTTCTACCTAGATTCTCAGAGGGAAGCTGGTTCTGCTGCCACTTTGATTTTGGACTTCTAGATTCCAGAGCTACAAGAGAATAAATTTCTTTTGTTTTAAGCCACAGAGTTCATGGTAATTTGTCAGGACAACTTTAGGAAATGATACAATACTCAGGATTTTAATGCCAAATATTACCTATTTTTAACAATATTATAAAGAAGTGTGTTGTTTTTTTTTTTTAAGAATACTGGGCCAGACCCAGGCAGTTTTCAGTCCTATTTATTTATTTATTTGCTACAAGAACTGGGGTACAGGTCAGAAGTGTGGAAGGGTGAGAGGATTCACCAGAGACACAGTGGGCAGCAGAACAGGCGGAAGACTGAAATACACTACTGAAGGGAGCAGCGGGCGACAGAGGAGAGGTCTGCTGCGCCGTGTGGGAATCTCCCTGGCTGCCCAGGAATCGCACCCGCACTGCAGAGGCTGTAGACAGCTTCACAGGGCTGCACTCAACCCGCTGCGCCACCAGGGAGGCCCAGAAGTCACTTACTTCAAACTTAGTTCTGCCCTATAAATCCTATTGTTTTCAATGTCCCATTTCTAACTCAGTGCTTATCTTCCCCCTCCTGCTTGGGGTTTTCAAACTCTGTTTATAACAGAGTTGACCCTTCAACAAAGGGTGGGGGTAGAAAATGGTGGTGGTAGTGGTAGTGGTGTTAGAGGTCCAGACACAGCCCCGTGGAAAATCCACATACAACATTTGACTCTGTAAAATCAAATACTAACAGTGTGTATTGACTAGAAATCCCGACAATAATATCAACAGTTAATTAACACATATTGTGTATGTTTTGTGTATTATGTACTGTATTCTTTAAAAAGTGAACAAGAGAAAATAAATGCTATTAAGACAAGAAGGAAAATATATTTACAGTACTGTATTGTATTAATCCACATTGTAAGTAAACCTTGTGTATTTGCCAAAAAATTCATGTACAAGCAGACCCTCACAGTTCAAACCCTGTCGTCCAAGGCTCAACTTTTCTTTGAAATAAGCTACATTTGTATGTAGTCAAATTTATGAGTCTTTTCCTTTGTGATTTGTGTTTTTAACATCATATATAGAAAGTGCTTCTTCACCTCAGCATGATATAAATACTCACCAGAGGGAAAAGATATTTATAACTGTCTCAGAGTATAAAATAATTTATATAAGTTGGGAAGATTCTGTGTTAGTCTTCTTTGTTCTGTCAGTGTCACAAAGATTTTATTTTGTCAAGGAAAAAAGTAAAAGTCAACTACCATGTCATCTAGAAGAGTCTCTGCTCTCCCTCCCACAGACCCAGGAATCACAGCCATTTCCAAGGACCAGGCAAATGTCCTGCCTAGTCCATTTTCTCCAGGACTATTTTAGTCTTTACCATCTTTTCATAGACCTTTCCTGGAACCAAAACCAGCTACAGAATTGCAGGGTCCAGAGTAAAACAAAAATGTCAATCATTTTTTTCAAAAATTGACAATTTCAAGAGGGTAATAACAATTCATTAAAACAAGCATGTTCTTGGTCTACACTCAGGAGCCTGTACTTGAAGCTACCCTGCCCAGAACATAGTGACCAGTCCTTCTAGATCAATTCTTTGTGACCAATTAGATAAACCAAATCAGTGCCAAAAAAGTTTCATGAGCATTTTTTTACAAGTTGAGTTCCTAACAGGATGTGATTGAATTTTTTTGACCAACTTAGCTGAATCTATTGGGGCTAGGGAAGGAGAGGAGGAATGAGGATATTGTCAGGCTGAAACTTCTTAATTTGAAGACAATATCTGATATAAAAACATGAAATCTGTTATCTTTGAAGATTCCAAAGATATAAATGCAAAATTAAATAACAATTGCCATTAATTTGTTATAGTTTTCAGGGCAACCCCACATGGAGGGCACTATGCAGACTGCTTTCAGAGATGAGGAACCAGAGGCCTGGGGAGAGATGGGGTAAATTCTCCAATTAACATAGCGCACCAGCAGCAAGCAGGGGTTCAAATCCAGGTCAAATCTAGAGCCTCCCTTTTGGATTCTGTATTGTTCTGGCAAAGTGATTACAGGCCATACCTGCTGTAAACATGAGTGAAAATCTGGCTTTGGGAAGATGGGAAAGAAGCTCACTTCACCTGCCCTTATAATGGGCCTCCTGCTTGTAAAAAACCCAGAGTTCCTGAATATAGCTGAATTTGTATGCCTACAATTCAGGGCTGAAGAAGGTAAAACTGTTCTGTTTTCAGCTAAAGACTTTTTTCCTCCTCTGTATAAACAGCAGGTTGTTTTCCTAGTTCATAACTGAATGCCAAACCTCAGTAAAAAAATAAAAAAAGTAAATTCTTGCATAGAACATTAAGGATTCAGCAAAAGAACGGCAACAACATAAGCATTTCATTTCCATGTACACAACCAGCATTTCAGGTACTTACTTAAACTTGCTTTCACCCAATAGTGCTTAAGAGATGGAATTATGGACTTTTGAGATTGATTAACGCTCTGGTTTTGATTCGAGTGGAAACAAAGCTGAAAATGACCTGTTCACAGCACTGTGTATCATCTGCTTTCACAGCTTCCCAGACCCAAGGCAAAGTCTGAAAGCAAGATCTGAACTGTAATATACACATGTCTATATGCCTAAAGCCAAAATCAGGATATAGACCTGAAAAGGACATGCTATCATCATTTCATATAGTCATATACGTGCTCATATATATAGCCATGCATGTGCTCATATACATAGTCATGCATATGCTCATATATATAGTCATGCATGTACTCATATTTATAGCCATACATGTGCTCATATATATAGCCATATATGACCTCCTCGGTTTTAGTTTATACCTGCACATAGATTTCAAAATCAGATATCAAACATCAATACATTTTCATACCTCCCATGTTCCTTCCAGTATACAGACTGATCCAATGTTTGTCTTAAAGAGTGATCATCAATACTTTTACCGAGGACCCTGAAAAATGGTGCTGAAGTGAGATCTAATCATTAGTGATAACATTGTAAATATAATTTTGTAAACCCTATTTTTGTTATGATTATTAAAAAACTGATAGACTCTTTATCATTTATTTTTGATTGTGTCTAATAGGGCAGATTGCAAACTTAACCATAAATCCCTCCCATCCAGGTTAAAAGGAGAGAGGGAGACTATCTTGTCATCTCTGGAATCTGGATCAGATTTGCTTTGTCCAATAGAAGGCTGTGGAAGTGATATCATTCAACTTACAAGGCTAGAGTTTTAGAGACCATGTAGTTTCCACTTTTACCTTCTTGGGCATCTTCCATGGGGCTGCTCCATGAGGCAACTAATCTAGTTTACTGAATGAAAAGAGACCATGTGGAGCTGATCCAAGGACGCCCAGTCGACTGTCAACACAACCGCCAGTCACATGAGTAAGCCACAGTGGACCTTGCTGTCCAGCGACCTCTGATGGAATGCAACTAAATAAGCAAGGTCAGGGAATGTCAGCTAAGGAACCACCCAACCAACCTACAGCGCCATGAGAAATAATAAGTTGTTGCTTTAAGCCACCAGTTTGGAATGGTTTGTGAGAGCTCCAAATCCTAATCACCAGACCACCAGGGAGGATTTTGGAATGGTTTGTTACATAATTATAGATAATCAATACATCTAAAGTAATATTGCAAATGTAATATAAAAATGAAAAGTCTGCGTGCCATTGGAGTCAATCCCACGTATAAGCACTCTCCAAATGTAACATCATACATCAGTAGCAGGTAACACAACAAGAGTAGAGACTCTCCACTTCAGAGCAGAGGGAAGGGGATGAACCGCTGAACACATTATTAGAATCTCCTGGTTTTGCAAGGATTAAGTAAGCACAGGGCCTGAGGCCAAAATGTATGGACACAAGTTCTAGCCCTGCCATTATTTTGGGGACACCTTCAGGCAAATCACATTCCTACTTTGTTCCTCAATTTCTTTTCCTGGCAATGAGTATAGAAATAATACCTACCCAGAGGTCTGTAAGGATTGAATCAGAAATTGTTCATAAATTTCATGGAAATGGACATCACACCTAGTAAAATAAACATTGGTCTTTAATAATGGGGGTGGATGGAGCCTACACACTTAAAAGAGCAAATTTTAAAATATAACACCCTTTGTGCAATCTGTTTGCCTGCACCCTGGCTTTAAAAACCATGGCCTCCATGGGCCACGCTAGTGGCGTAAGGGTTAAGTCTCAGCACTTTGAAGCTATCACCAGCCACTGGGGCATGAGTTCCATCCCTGGCAGGGAGCTAACCCACATGGCGCAGCAGATCTCTTGCTGTCACCCCTGCTGCTCCCCTCAGCAGTGTATTTCAGTAGATCTGTCTATTCTGCTCCCCGCTCTGTCTCTGGTGAATCCGCTCACCCCCCGCACCTCTGGCCTAGACCCAGTTCTTGTAAGCATAAATAAATAAAAATAAATCTTAAAAAAATAAAATAAAAAGCCATGGCCTCTATATTAGTTGACGTTGATGCCGATTCTTCATATCTCTGTAAGAAAAGGTGAACAAAGGACTTTGTCTTTCCACCTATCCCAGAACGTCTCCTAAAAAAAAAGTCATCTTTTTCAAAGTTAGAATTTTTTATCCTAATTTTTTTATCCTTTTTTATTCTATTTTTTTATCCTTTTTTACCTCGTTTTTTAGTCATATTACTTATTTTGAAGCAAGAATACTTTACATGTATGAAGGCATGGGCATTTTATTTTTAACCAAGGAATCATGACTTTAAAGGTTCTACACTGATAAAAACAGATGGAAGTTAAATAGACCATTTATTGTTTTCATGTGTATCAAATTTTCAGAAGAAATCTCTTACTGGACCAATACTTACCACTGTAATAGTCATTGATAACATCACAACTGAAAATGTAGAGCTTGCAAGAAAAATGTATCTCTGCTAATTAGTTTTCATTTAACTAAATGGAATGAAATTCTTGCCACCAAAATTTCTTCTGATGCTGAGCCTAGTACAACCTGAATAATTCTCCAAGTTTACATATTATCATGACAATTAAAAATAAAACCTTGACTATATTCTTGACTGAACTGGTAGAGCTTTTATTGATTCCAAGCACAACCCAGATACATATATTACTTTACTTACCAAAGTCCTTGCCATGTGGCCACAGGGACCCAAACATGGCCTTCCTTGTACTTTTTTTCCTCTCTTAGACCTCTTACCTCTCAATGTAAATATTATCATGAAGCCTTAATGGTTTGACTTGACTATGGTGTTATCCAAATTTAAAAGGGAGGAACAACTTGCTGAGCATAGCAACCTGAAGTTTGTACAAGGAGAAATTAGTCTGGCCATAAATAAGAATGTGCTTAAAAATAGAAATTCAAATTGCAAGTGCCATTCTAGAGCTTCTTTTTAAAAAACACTCCTTGAGGGGACAATATTCGTCATTATCCAGTGGTTCAACTGGCATCATAAACTGGAGGAGTGCTCAGTTTTGAATCATTAGGCATCTCTGATTATTTTTGAAGTCTAACTGAAAACTAAAAGCACATTGTAGCCAGCACATTTTCTTTTAATTTTTAGACTCATGCATATTATAAAAGAAATGAAATACACATGCTTACAAAAAGTCACTTACACTTTGCATTTCACAATGTGTGACAGTCTTTATAAATCTTTTAATGGCTTTGTTTACTTTTGAAAGCATCACTTTATGATAATAAATTCCAAACAATTTCACGTCAGAATCCAACTGCCATATTCAAATTATGTGCACCTTTTACAGATGACTGAGAAGACTGAAAACTTTTGGAATTAACCCATCGACACTCTCTGGAGCAAAGAAACATTGTTAAGGAAGTATATCTAAACGACGCATGTAAGTGTTACTAAAATACTAAATTCTATAACTACCATTCAAATGTTTTTGTCACAACAACTTGGCATGTGTTTTTTAAAGTTTTGAACACATGTCAATTTCCTCGAACTACATTTCAGCAAGACTTGAAGATCTCAGCTACATTTGGAACTTGTGAAATGGACACCTGAGGGAGATAAGTCATTTCCTCTCCTAACAGTGTGGAAAGCTTGATAGGTTCCTCCAAGGGGAATACTTTCAGTGTAACTCTTCTTGAAGACATAGAGTTGAAGACTGTTGTGTTCTTTGTCCCGAGTGGCAGCCAGCTAGAAATATGGAGTCAGGAATGAAGTGGCTTCATTATAACTAAAGTTGTTTATTCAGTGAGTAGGAAGAGACAAGACAAAGTCCAACATGGCTGCCCGTAATAGGCAAGTTAAATGTCAGCAGCAGGTGCAAGAGGCTTTTCAGACCCCTTGAAGTGAACAGAGTAGGACAAGATGGACAGAGTGGTCTCTGTGCTTCCCATCTGTTGACGTGACTGGAAGCATGATCACATAACATAGATCTAAGTGGACTTCCACAAAAAACATCTACTTCAATGCAGTGAGGATGACTACTGTGTTAATCATTAATCCTTACAGTTCTAGATACAAAATAATCAAGTAGTCCTACGGTCTTACGAATGTTTCAGTGCTCAGGTTTGGTTAGTAGCTGATAGTGGTCGCTCCCTCTGACACTGTTGAAAGTTTCCGTAAATTCAAAGACTAGCATTAGCAGTCTCAATGGTCTCTGTATTTTTCACAAATCTGATATACAGTAAACATAGTCTGCAGAGCTGTGATATGATCAAATTCACCATAAAATGTGAATGTAAGATATACACGGAAAAGAGAAGGAAGAAAATAACAATGATGATCATGGCACTAATAAGGACCAACCATGACCCAAAGCAAGTCTCTATTCTTGACATTTTGGTTAATTTATTCCTCACTACCACTCTGCTAAGGGAGATATTAGTCCCGTTAAACAGACAAGGAAACTGAAGCCTGAAGATTTTGTCTAAACTTGCCCAAGTGGCACAGCTGGTAAGTGGTAAAACCACAATTAAAACTGAGCCAGCAGTGCCAACACAGAGCCCCCACACACCTATCTTGTGCCAGAATACTTTGTGCAAGAAGGTGATATCCGGGTTAAAGATAGCAAAGAAGATAGCAAGAAGGAACCCCCCCCCCCTCACACACACAGACACACATACATTTTTAAATTAGGAAGAAATTCTCTTTACCCACCCTGTAAGTGGTCTTTCTGGATTTTATTATAAAATAAATAGAAAAGAGAAAGACTGTAATTTTCCTTTCTGCTTGCCACCTATTGGCCCTTTCAGAGAAATACTAAACTGTGACTTCGAATATTAAGACCTTCAAAAAAATCACTAAAAAATGGACAGGTTGCTTAAAATCGGGCAGATTCAAACTCAAATTAACCAAATATATCAAAACTACACAAGTCAGATAAAATTCGTTGATTTCCTTAAATGAGAAGTTTTGATTGGATTGCTTTCTAAAACTCATATTTACTTCTTCTATATTAAAATAATTAATATATGTCTATATTAGAGTCAAAATTAGAAGTGAAACTTATTTTTAAGGTGCTCTTGGCTTGTCAGCTATGTGAATGATCACAGAAAAATCTATTTTTTTTTTGCCTTATGCCCAGCCTCTTTGTTCCAGAATCAAAGTACCCAATAAACATTCAAAATAATAATTTTAATAATGACAAAGACCACACCTCTTGCAAACAGATGTTAACAATTGGACAGGTTATCACTTTCAGAGAATGGTGAATTTTTTGTTTTAGTGTTATCTTTGTTTTCATTCTTATCTTCTTGGAACAATATGTGCTCCCCCTGGTGGCCAGAATGATACCTATCATGTCTTAGATCAAATTACTCATACTACAACTTATTTGCCAACCTAGCAGGGTTTTTTTATGTTTCACAAGTTTTAGATTCTAACTCATCTCTTTTAAAAATTAGTTCCTTCAATACATTCAAATATCTTGTTCATTTTTTATCCAAGATATCTCTTGTTAAAATAAAACCTAGTTAAAGACTTTTTGTTTGTTGCTGTAGGTAAAAATAAAAGCTTATAAAGCTAAAACCACACCCACCAGCAACTAAGAGAACTCCCAAAAGTGAAAATTGTGTGGTCAATCTAAGACACTAGACATAATCCATCAAGTCACTGTATTTCACCAGAGAAAAAGGAAATAAAATGTTACAGGATGGAAATGTAATTTAATCACTGAATGAACACTTGATCAGTTTATTTCATCCTTAAAGGGAGAAAAAAAGAGAGAAGGCAACCCAGGTGGTTACACTGTAATGCAGTTGAAATTCCATCACTCATGAAAACTGTAATTGGGATTCCACTTTTGGATTTGGCCAGCCCAGAAACAGATGTGTGTTCCAATGAGGCTCACATACTGTTCCTCCTGAAGAAGAGCTCTTTAGAGTGAAACAGGGGTTTCAACTGGTTTCAACTCCAAAGAAGAGAACAGACTAAATTGAGTGTAATTGTTCCAAGAGTTTAGAATTCCCAAGTTGGACTGAAATGAAATGTGTGGTTCTCATTTTACTGCCTTGAAAAAGAAGACAGTATGATTCTTCCTTACTGTCTTTTAAAAGAAAGTTCCAAAAACAAATCTTTTTAAGTTGAGATCCAACAGTTTAACCAAAAATATCTCAGCCACAGGACATTTCTTCAGTGAGTGAGGCTATAGTTCAGGCAGCAAGGTCAAGGGGAAGACCAAATACCCTTTTGTGTATAATTTCCTCCACCCATTAAAAGAAGAGAATCAAATGTTTCTCATTACAAAGCCTGTCTGGATGCACAATCCTTTCAACTTGAGTTCCTCAGGCACATTTTGGCAAGATTCTAAATTCATGTTATCAGCATAACATGGAGCAGGTAGAGTTTCTTTTAAAAAGAAAGTTGGGCCAAAGTAATTCTAACTAGGTTAACCGATGCCAGGAAATCCACAGTGTGTTTTAACCTGGACTACAGTTCAATTAAATAAATCCCATCCTTTTCAACAGAAGTCAGGAAACAAGCAAACAGGAAAACACAGTTATCAATGGGCAGGATTCACCAATCAGGAGGTTAATTCCACATGGATTTCAAGTGACTGAGAATAGGTTTAAAAGAAGGCTTGTGCCAGTGTTGGACATGTATATTTTACTTCTAGCCAATATCTCTTCAAACGAAGCTCTACCCACACTTTGCCTCAATTTCTCCTGACTTAGAGAGGCTGACTCCCTTCAAAGGAAAAGAAACTGCAGCTGTAAAAGCCCTTCTGTAACCTGTAGGACAAGTCAGGATATCTTCAGGAGGAACAAAGCTCTGTCTCCTTCCCTTTGGTTTGCTTTTCTTTCCCCTTTGCCAAAAAGCAGCCACCTTTCCCAGGAAAGTTATTACAAGCCACTCTAAGCACTTCCTCCAATAATGAATGCAACAAAATTCTGTCTTTATTCATTTGAAGCACAAGCTGGCCCTTTTTACATAGATTCTGTTTTCAATAAACCCTTATTGATGTGCATCCATTCAAGAGAATAAAATGAATACGGTGGACTGAAGCTGGCACAGTACAAAGATCAGATCTCCCAAACTTATCTCTTTGGTGTGCACTTTTAAATAGCTCATACACAGAAACATATATGTTCTGCCATCTGCATTTTTTTCCTGGAAAAATTCATAAAAGACTGTAACAGTGTTCACTCTTAAGGACACATAAAAAGACAATCAGAAACTTTCACTTTCATTTCAATGTTTCTGCACCGCTTCAGTTTTCTAATGATGTGCATATATTACCTTCATTCTTTCAACAAATGAAAGGGTTATTTGAGTGATTATATGTCACTTTTGTTTATTTTCTTTTGGTACTTCTCTATTTTTTTTTACACTTAATCTTAAATTAAAAAAAAATAAAAGGCAGGTGCTAGTGCAAAGACAAATTGCCTTTGGAGAGTGATTCTTTCTCAAATTATTCTACCTGACATGATACTATGAAATTTGATTGAGTCCCTGCACCCCCACAGAGCCATATGCACCTCAGGGGGAAAATGAAATATTTCAATTGGATCTTCTGGAAAATGTTTAAATTCAGGGTCTTCTGTCAACCACAGAAAGGACTCCCCAACCCTTTAACAGAAAGCAAAATCATCTTCAGGAGGTAAAGCAAAACCAGCACCAATCTTCCTCCAGGCTAGGTGACTGTGGCTGTCACCATTTGGAGGGCGAATTTCACAAACCCAGTGCTGAGTCTGGGAGAACTCACCCCATTCTGAGCCCTACAGCAGAGCAGGGATTTAACCTAAGCTTACTGGGACTTCCAGCAACTTCAGAGTCAAGGGATAGTCCTACATATCCTACCTGAAATGTCAAAATCTGTTGGCCGTGGGACAGGATACTGCCCATCCTCTATAAATGTTCACCCCAGAGCTAAGGAACCCCTCTAGCCTGGGATATGGGAACCACAGGGGATCCATCTGGAAAGTGCCTCCTTTGGAGGTAGCACTGACAACACAGATACTTTCTACCATTCCTGGGATGCTTTTCCACCTTTCTCACTCACCCTTAACCCTGGTCTGCCCAAACACGGAAGTAGAAAGTAGCAGGAAATTGGAAATGGTGACAACAAAGAGATAGAGCCCAATTGTTTAGATTATTGTCATTTCTTTAGAGAAAAAGAGGGTAAAATGCCTTCTTTCTAGTCCAAGTAAGCCCGTCCTCCTCCAGGCAGCAAGGAGCGTTGCATGGAAATCCTGTCAATGATAGAGCACTGAAAACTCATCTAAGAACATAAGGACAAATTGGGAGGATGCAAGACTTGAGAGCATGTTGAGGACCCAGGCTCTAGTTCCAAGCCCCTATCCTGGCTCTTTGGTGAGATGGTGTCACCCAATCTCCGTGCCCAAGCCCTGTAACTTGTAGTTTGCTACATGGTACAGAGAAAATAAACCAAATCACTAGCCCTTAATATTCCTGTTTATAAAATGTAACTTTTTTAAAGGCAAAATACTTTGAAAACTTGGGAAGAAGTGTTTCCATATTTAAAAAATAAAGAAGAAGAAAACAGATTTCTTTTGTGATTATACCTTTAGCAGGTGCTATAACAATGAGATGAAATGAAAACAATTTCCCCACTGGTTCCCTCCATATGTCCAAGTAGGCAACTACACTCCCTCAAATCCAAAACCTCATCCATCAGTTTTAGAAAGCCAAACATGGGAAGGAAAAGCAAAACAATTAGTCAGAAATCCCTTTTGTAGTTAGAAATCCCAAAATTAGTGGGAAGCCAAAGATAAATTTCTTTAATTTTCAAATGTTAGAAATGTTCTTTAAAAATTCTCCATTGTCCTCACTGCCTTTTGTCCACTCCACTCCTCTGAGAATTAACTTCCTGTTAGCATGATTTCTGTATATTACCTCCCTATCTCAGTTCCCCAAGACTACACAGGAATTTCCTGGGAGTAATCACTAGATATGCCCCCTCCCCTTCCACTTTCTCTCCCTGCTCTGGCCCAACCTGGGCTGCAAATGCTCATGAGTAAACAAATAAAATGACACCCCCCCTCATGACCCAACATCTCTCATTCCTTTGGGAAACTCAGGAGCAGGAGGAGGTGAGGGGTACCTACAGGAAACACCAGACTGAAAGCAGACTGGCTCACTCTTACAAAGCTTACTTCAGATGCTTTCTTCTATTCAAAAGTAGCTGTGTCTATCAGGAGATATCAGACTCTCACCAGTCCCATTTTTATGACTAAAACATTGCAGTTTGGTGTCCAGGTTCCCACCACTAGTGAACCTGAACTTGGAAGCCTGAACAATTCCATAACCTCTCTAGAAGACACTGGGGGGGGGGGTTCTCATTCCCTCCTCTTGCATACCAGAAGCCAGATTGCACCATTGTACCCCAGAAGCAGTTTGAGGTTTAAATTAACAAAAGTGCTGACCCCTGAATACCAAAAACAGTGCTAATCTCTTTACCATGTGTGAGGTTCCCTGGTGTGGAGGAGTGCGAGAGGAGCATCTCCAAGGCCCTGGGATTTTTAACTACAAACAAATATCAATGGCCCCAATTCCCCTGCTCCTGCCCAGTCTTCTTTGGGGTGACATCATTTCAGAGGAAGCAAAAGAGAAGCCCAGCCACTGGGCACTGAGAAAATACAGATTTTCAGACAATATCCTCAGGGGAAGGAGGGGAAACAGTTCGTCGGGATTTTGCTCAGGTTCATTATTATAAAAATATATGACAAAGATTGTGGCCTCTTTGGCCAGGTCCTGGGTTCATGTTCCTTCTGTGAAGACTGGGGTCTGGGAGGGTGAAAGCTGTAGAATCCTTCCAGCTACAGAGGAGGGGTGCTCTGGGACTCTCTTGGGAGAAGGTGGGGGTGAGTGAAGCAGGTCCAAAGAAAGCCATTAACTGTAAAGGTGAAAATAAGAGGTCATGGATGGGGTTTGACCACAAGAACTGACGCACAGTAAATAGGGCAAAGGAGGGGCGGGGATGCAGAGTAGAGATAAAGGGAAGAAAAATAAAGAGGAGCCAGGGAGGGAAGGGGTGAGAGGCAGGGTAGAAAGAAGGCAGGGAGGGGTAAGAGGGAACGAACGGTAGGAGCAGAGGAGTGAAGGGCAGTGGAATCAGGTGACAAAATCCTGGGAGAAGTAAGACTTTTTAGAATGGACACTTGAGGCTGGTAAGGGGAGGTCACGTGGGAGCAAGGATCGCGACTGTGTGCAACAATCTAAAGCCAAAGTTCATAAAAGCCTAAAATCCCGGCCAATTAAGAGGGGTAACCGGCCCTGCCTGAGGGCAGTTGAGGCCTGTGGGGCTGACCGGGGCGCCCCGCGGGGCGGACTCGGCACCTCCTCTGAGAGTCCTCAGGTCCTGCGCCGCGCGGTGGTGGAGCTGCAGGGCGGAGCAGCGCTGCGCGCCGAGGTCCGCTCGCGGATCTGCTGCAGCCTCCCGGCTGCGACTCGGGCTCCGCCTGGGCAGCGCTGCCCCTAGGAGGTCGACGCCGGGATGGGCAGTCCGTGTAGGCTACTGAGACCGTCAGGGGCCTTCCCGCCGGGGCTGGGCGGCTTCCGGTCGGTCACTGAGGGAGGAAGCACAGGGACGTCGGTCACTGCTTGGAACGGCTCAGGACGAGAGACCCTCGGGCCCAGAACGCCCGCAAAAGGCGGGAAGGGAGGGGACCTCGCGTGGATGGGGTGAACGAACGCTGCGCGCTAAGAACGCTGCCCGCGCGTGCGAGCTCGATGCTTCAGGAATCTGGAAGAAGGGAGCTGAGACTCGGGCTCTAGCAGGGCCCCAATTGCTGCTCGGCGCCCCTCGCCCGAGCCCTGGCAAGCGGCTCTCCTCCGGAGGCCCTTTTGCAAACGCCCCCGAAGCCGCCGGCCTTCTGCAATTCTCTTTGCCCAGGGCCTGTCAATAAAGGAGATGCTGCTGGGTCATGAGCCCCCAGGTCAGATCCCAGACTTCTGGGGAAGGGAGCAGGGGGCTGAGCTCTGCGCTCCCCTCCTTCTGACCCCCCCAACCACCAGCTCATCCCAGACCCCAGCTGCGCAGGTCCGGGGAACTGCAACTCTTCAGGTCCACTGTCCCTCAAAGCGGCTCCGAGAGACCTGCGCTGAACAGGAGAAAATCGAGAGGGTAGAACGTCACCAAAGATGCCCCTAGTGGAGGGCCAAGGGCCGTCTGGATGCCTCCAACACCGGAGGGGAGGTGTCCTTTAAGTGGACGGCAGAGTTCGTTTTGCCCCCGCGGCTAGAGGATCCAGATGTGCTCACCACTGTGAACACAGCACGTCCTGGGGCCTCTGGGCCTCCGGATTAAGTGACAGTGAATTTGCCAGATCGGGCGGCATTCTGCGCCTTGCTCTATTATTTAGGGTTTTGGGAAGAGACCCAAGTTGTGCTACTGGAAGCCAGAAAAGTGACGCCACGATTGCACAATCTCTATTTTCCCTTCCCCAGTGCAGGAACGGCAGCTTCTCCTGCACTAGGAGGTATAAGCTTTTTTATACCTAAAAACGCCACTTTTCTACGTTCTCCTCCTCCTTTCCCCCGCAACAACTCCTCCCTTAAAAGAGGAGCCCTACGCGCTTCACTTTTGTGGGAGGGAGAACTCGCATTTTCGCCCTGCTGCGGCCGCGCGCCGGGTCCCAAGCGCGGCTTGCTGCGGCTGCGAAGTCGGGTGCCACCCCTCTGCAAGAGACACGCACATCTGGTTTCCGAGGAGCTTTAAAGTGGTCTGAAGACCTTTCCTGAGGGAGTGACCCTTCTCTCTACCGAGCCTCTCCACCCTCTTTTCTAAACACAATTGTGGCCCTTCAGCCGGTGCAGAGTTTAGAGCGTTTCTCTCCACCTTGTACACACGCTTCACTGCGAGGACCTGTTTGGAAAACACCTAAGGAGATGATTTCTCAGCCGGTGTTGCCTTAGAAACATTCGGGAAAATGAAGTCTTGAAAAATAGCCTCGAGATGCCCAGAAATAGATTCCACCCCACTTCAGGGGGAACCCCGCTGCAGCAGAGTTGCTTTGTCCTCGCCAGCCTCTCCCCAGAGGACCCCTCCGCCTTCCCGTTTTACCTGCAGGACCCCAGCCATGTGACTGTGTTTTTCCTGGGGTCTTCACAGGCTAGGGCCGCCTTAAGCATTCTGCAGGCGCATTTTATCTCAAGGGACAGCCGTGGGGGCAAGCGTTTTTTTTTTAAATATTGGGACTGCATTTGCAGAGCCACTGGAATCCTGAGAGGTGGACAGACTGGGGCGGGAGTCCAGGAATGGCCAGTCCAATGCGGGGGGATGGCGCTGTGGGGCTCCAGGCCCTAGTGCTCACTGGCAAAATTCGCTTTTAGGTTCAACCCTTCGAGAACTAATCGGAGCAGAGATTACTGGAATGCCGTGGTCAGCGATCTTTAATAAATATAAGCAATACATTTTCTTTGAAAAGATGCACTATCTGATAGTTTGATTTTCAAAGCCCCACTGGGAGGGATTTTAGAACCGTAAGGTTTCTATGGTTTCTGAAAACACACTGTAAATACCAGTAGTCTTGTGGGAGCGGCTGTCTGTGGGCTTGGAGAGTGGTGGGAGATGGTCTTAGCCTGACTATGAAATGACGTTTGGATTGGTGTGGAGATGCCGGAGCATCACAGTCCCTACGCCTGGAGATTAAGTGTAATCTCTTCGTTCCCAAGAATGAAAGTTTCCTTTCATAGATCGGAAATGTTAGTCATATTTTCTTGCTGACATAGTAGGAAATCCAGACTCACTACCAAGATAAAATTAATAAATTGCAATGCAAAGTTTGACATTTGATTGGGCTTCTTTTATGGAAGATGTTTATGTCCAGTTTTTCTACCTGATTTGAAGGATGCATACACACACACCATATATATATCAATGTGTATGTAAATATTATATATAGTATTGTGTGTTATGCATGTACGCCCTAGATGATCAAAGTATTTGGGTTTTACTGAGCATTCATGATACTAAAGTGCTTTCAATAAAGAAAAAAATTTGTACTAAAAAATTAAGTAATGTTATTCCTACTATTCTTATGAATTGAAGAACAATTAATAATAGTGTCTTATGTAAAACATTTCTTTGAAGGTAATTTCTGAAGCAGTAATTAGAAAAATTCATGTTAGTTTGCTTCACAATTTTGCAGCAATCAGTTGGAGGGTAGAGAAGTTCTTTGAGGTTAGCTTTTCTAACAGTAAGAAAAATAAAATTCAAAAATCCAGGTAAGTGTGTAATTCTCCTTGCTTTTATGTGCCCATTTAAATACACTCATATGCCAGCTTGAGGAATCATTTTAGAGATGTGTCTGATTTACTAATGGTGTTTTAAAGAACTATAAGGATCAGGAAATTAAGTTATTAATTTAATAACTAATACAGCTAAACTGTTTCAGGTTTTGAAAATGGATGGGCTGTTTCATAATAGGAAGCTAATGTCATAATTTAAAGGGCATGCATACCCATGATATTCAATAACTGTATTTCTGAAAGCAAAGTGCCTTTACAGACAATCAACCACCAATGAGTCATTCTAAATGTTGACTCTCTCCTCCACTGAATTAGTTACAATTGGTTTAGAACACAGACTTCTAGGTTTTACCTTTGGGTTGTTACCTACAGATCAAACTTCATTTCCAATATCAAGTTTGAAATGCTCCAGAACATAGTGTCTCTTTTAGAAAACAATATCATTGCTCAGGAAAAAAGTCTGACCTTTTTCTAAATCTTGCTTCTCCCCGAGACCAGCCCAGGAGAAATAATTTAAGTTGTGGATACACTTTTCTAGTTCAAATGAGCCTGTTTAGATAAATGGCTTCTCTAATGAGGGAAATTCCATGTCAAGTTCTAATTCAACAGATTAACTCAGTTGCTAAGAAATCTGGTAGATTCATAGCCAAGGACAATGACCCTAAGCAAAGTACTCACCCAGACACCTCCTTATCTGTCCTTAAATATAAAGCTTAAAGCAGTTCTAATTCTCAATTTTTGCAATTTCCTTTAATTGGATTTACTATAAATGAGCACACGGTATTAGCCTATTAAATTAAATTTAAAGCTTAAAGGAGATCTGTTCTAACTCCCAATTTTTGTAAAGTTATATCCATATTTGTGCTCTAGAAAAGGTGAATACAGAAAAATATTCTTGTTCCTCCATTTAATGATCCCCCCCCCCAGAGATTATACTATGTGTCTTGTTGAGGTTACTTGTAATAAAGTCATTTGCCTGGGTGCCACTAAGGAGTCTGTCTCCTCCTGTCCCAATGCTACTTTCCCCCCACTTCCAACTTGGCAGGTATGAGGCAGATCAACTGGCAAAGATACTTTCTTCATCTGGATCTTCCTCTGCCACATGCTGCCCCCCAGTTTGTACCCAGTATCCTTCACTGCTGGGACTGGAAACCCCTGAATTAACTCCTTTCTTTCCTGGGGGAGTTGAAGTTGCCAATTTCTGGTGATCTGAACCTAAATGTAGGCAGGTTTAAAATTAGCAAAGCCAGTCACTCCTCACACCAAGGAGAATAAGGATTCAAAGGTAGGTGATGTTTTCCCAAGTTATAGAAAAAAACAACAACCTGAATGTCAGTGTAAGAAGATGCCCTCACATTTGCTAACATCATTAGCAATTAAATACCTCAAATCTGTTCATTGGTTTATCAAGGAGTAGATTCATAGAGAAGGTTGAGCCCCCAGTCACATTTCCCACAGAAAGGAACCCAAAGGATACAACACTCAAAAGAGTCTATAATAGTGACTCAAGACTGACATGATCTTTCCTTTCTCAAAGAATGTGTTTAAGAAAATGAACCCAAGGGGCCTCCCTAGTGGTGCAAGGGGTTAAGCGTCAGCACTATAAAGCTATCCACAGCCACTGCAGCAGGAGTTCAATCCCCAGCCAGGGCCATGATCCACATGGCACAGCAGACCTCTCCTGTCTTGCCCGCTGCTCCCCTCAGCAGTGTATTTCAGTCAGTCTGCCTGTTCTGCTCCCGCTCTGTCTCTGGTGAATCCTCTCACACACACACTCCCACCTCTGGCCTACACCCTAGCTCCTCTATGCATAAATAAATAAATCTTTAAAAAAAAAAAAAAGGAAGAATGGAAGGAAGGAAGGAAGGAAGGAAGGAAGGAAGGAAGGAAGGAAGGAAGGAAGGAAGGAAGGAAGGAAGGACCCAAGGAGAGACTCAGGAGTTGATTTTAAAGAAGGGGACAACAAATGGGTGGTGCCTGGGGCATCTAGGTGCAGGTTTAGGAGTGAAGGCAGGTTCAATCCCACCTGTAGGGGTTAGTTTCTGCAGTGGGGTGGGGGGGCACCACAGAAAGGGAAGTCACACAAAGGGGAGCCAAAAAGTGCTTCTAGATCTTTCAGAAGAAACAAAATGACCCAGAGAGGAGAAATAACTTGGCCAATGGCACAAAAACAGGCTCCAAAATTAGTAGCCTCTCAACCTCCTCCTGCCTTTCTAGGGACAGGATACACACCCGTTAGAAATTAATCTGCTCCAAGAAGCTACAGACTTCTTGAAGCTTAACCCCGAGTTAGGCAGAGTTAGGATTTATGGATACAGATCTCTCTCTCTCTCTCTCTCTCTCTCTCTCTCTCTCTCTCTCTCCCCCCTCTTCCCTCCCTCCCTCCCTCCCCCTCTCTTTTCCAGACAAACACTCCCTCCCTGCCATCCATCCATCCATCCTAACCCCTCTCGCATTCATCTGACCCCCTGGCAGTTGGCGCCCCTCACCTTCTCGGCTGGGATGCTTGAAGGTCATTGCTGCCGTGAGCTCCCCGCCGTGCACCGTGGGTGCCAACGGAGAGGCCTGAGCATGTGGCCAGGGCGGACCTGGGGCGAGGTAACCGCCGGCGGGAGCGCTGTACACACCGTGCTGGTTGGAGGCCGGGTAGGCACAAGCTGGGAGGAAACCACCCACTGCCGAGAGGCTGGAGGCCGACTGCGAGGAGAGAGAGCCACAGACAGTGAGCGCCAGGCAAACCCGCCCTCAGCTCTAGCACATGCCGGAGCACTTGGGCGAGTAGTTCTCATTTCCCCCTGCCATCCCCACAGGAGGCCTGGCCCCTAGTTCTCCTAGCAAGGATTCTGTAGCGAAGTTATTTCTATTCGAATGGCCATAAATAATAAGAAAAGGTGAATGAGATCATGTTATTCACTACCGGGATTTAGAGAGCAGGTTCCAGTTTTGTTTTTATTTTTTTAACAAAGTATTTTATAAGAGGCAAGTCAAGACCCTGGAAAAGCAGTCTTCCCTCAAAACAGGGTGCTAGATAAAAGGAGAAATACATCCCACCACACAGGCACACACTGATGGGGCCACCAAACACAAGGACACTCCTGCCCAAATCGCTTTGGCTTAGGGGTGTTTCTTTCTTTTTTCTCTCTTCTTTACCCATTATCGCGCGCCCCCCGCAGCCCCTCACCAGCGCTAACCGAGGTAAGGACACCTCCTGCCCTGTGGCTCCTTACCTGAGTGTACTTAATGTCAGCCTCCAAGGCCGGCTTCTCCAGTCCATTCACTGCGGGGGTGGCTGGGAAGGCCGTGCGGTTCACGCTGGCCCAGTCTTCCATCTTCCCGGAGTAGGTGGCACCTTCGCTCCCCGCCAGGGCCCCTAAGATGGGTGCAGAGGGGAGGGTGAAAAGGGGGGGTACAGGAGAGATTATGAGGTTGATCCACATCTGCACTGGGCACCAGCCTAGCCCTCCAGCCCGGACATTTGCACGCATCCTACTAGCACTCCTCTCGCCTCTCACGCTGGGGGCGAGGCTGAGGAAGCTCAGGACACCTGAGGTAGTCTAGGGCTAATACAAGGACTGGAGGCGGTAATAGAAGGACGGGAGGCGAGAGTGGCCGGGCACTGGGTTCTACTTCACTCTTTGTGAGGTTGAGAGAAGGGAGGCAGTAGGGCCTGCTCCAAGCCACCCTCGACCCGCTTCGGGCAAAACACAAGGTTTCAGACCGAGAGCCGCCAGGAGCTGGAGCTGAGCCCATTCAGTCAAGGCAAACTTCCACCGTCTAGGGGTGGAACCCCGAAAGGTCCAAGTTCAAATCTACAGGAGACTCGCAAGAAATATATGGTTTCTTAAAAATCTTAATAAGCTTCTGGAGAATTGGAGATGGTTCTTCCAGAACTGCCTTCCTAGACATCCTGGGTCTCCCAAAAGAGTCTTCAATCAAGTGACCGGAGTGCGAGTCCGGGTTCACATCTGTGCCTGTGAACTTATAAGTATCTGAGACGCAGAGAGCGTCTCCTTCTCTGACCACACAAGTTTGATGAGGCCACCTCCTGGCCATGTGCCCCCTGGTCGTTCGGTTACCCCCTGAATCTCAGGTTGTGTTAGAGCCTCCGGGAGAAACAAATACCATTTGTGCGCTCTGAGATGCGCTCTGAGGCACACCCCACGCAGCCGCTGTCGCTGCTATCCCCAAGCATTCAGTTTCTTTCCCACCGTCCTTCCTCTCTTGTAAAGTGAATTTTGTTTCTTACTCTCCTCCTAACTCTGCTCACCTAATAGCACATCATAGCATGGTTGGCTGTTGAGGTTTGGGTGGGCAGGGACGTGCCAAAGAGACCTGCAGATGCCCTGGCCCACAATCGTTCTTCCAGGGACCCTCACAAGACCGCTCCAAACTTCCATCACTCCCTCCCTTCCCTACAGAGAGAAATAACCAACAATTTGCAGAGTTTTTAATTACAGGGAAGGCAATTCCTGTGAGGTTTCACCTCACTCTAAGGATGACTTAAGAAGTCTGGCCGAGTCCTCGGAATTTCAGCTGCTGCAGACCAATTCTGGGACATGAAAGGTCTCCTGGCCTGCTGGAAGCCTATGCCACTAGACAAAACAAGCAGGACCACGTCTTTGTGCCTTTTACTCAAAAGAACCTTAGGGTCTGGTAGGGAGTGAACACTTTGGGGAAAGGTGAGGGGTCCCAAAAGACCTGGATCTTAAGACACAGCCGAAGAATTGGCTGCGGTTTGTTTAGCTTAGATCCGGTGATAGGGGTTTGCCTACTGTTTAAGAATTGAGAAAGTGCAATTCCGGGCCTCCGAATTTGTGGTCAGAGATAGCTCATCCATTTGGGAAATATTTTCCATATTTGTTATAAATACTTCAAGATGTCCGAGGACTTCGAAAGAAGGCCCAGAACCTCAGCCTCCCTGGCCAGCCCCGACCCTCCACTGAGTCCAAACCGGTCTGAAAAGACAGCGGACGGCCCATCACTTGCATGTCCCATGCGCTCCCCCCACCCCCAACATCAATCCTGCCACCTGCAGAAAGGCTACAGAAGGCCGCAGCAGCAACTGACCTGTTTGCTCCATAAACGTCCGGATGCCCAGGATGTTGCTGACGGAGTGCGCCGAGGGCCAAGAACGGGGGATGCTGACATGGCCTGCTGTGGCCGGTACCCCGTGGTGGCTGCCCATCTTGGCGCCTGTAGGTGACACGGGGCTGGGGTAGGGATACTGGTAGATGTGGTTGTAGGGCAGCGCGGGCTGCGGCGGCGGCTGCTTGCTGGCCTCATAGGGCCCGGGCTGCGCCAGGCTGCCAATCTTATTGCGGAGGATACGGCTGATGGAGCTGACGGAGGGCACGTTGTACTTGTCGCAGACGCCGTCGGCCAGCAGCCGGTCGCGAATCTCCCAGGCAAAGATGCCAGGGTCCCCCTGCTTGTAGTCCCGGATGTGCTTGACCACGTTGGGGGTAGTGACGCGGGGTTTGCTGCCCCCGATGGCCCCGGGCAGAATGGAGCCCGTTTCGTTGTAGCGCGCCAGGATCTTGCTCACGCAGCCGTGGGATACGCGAAGTTGTCGGCTGATGTCACAGGGTCGGATGCCCAGTTGCGCCAGCTCCACGATGCGCAGGCGGATAGCGTTCGGCAGTGGGCGGCCGTTGACAAACACGCCGCCCAGCTGGTTCACCTCGCCGTACGTCTGCTCTGCGGACGCGCCGGACGGGAGGAGCAGGAGGAGGAAAAACACCGGCGGGTTAGCTAAGAGTGACCCGGAGGGATCAGGGGCCCGCGCAAGGAAGCGCCTCCGAAGATTACCCGCGGGTACCCAGAATCAGAGGGCGAACGGCCTGGGTCTGGCTCCAAGAATAAGCGCCTGCGTAGGTACTGCGCAGGGGTCGCCGTGCGCTCCAGTCCTCCTGGCTCTTTTATGGCTCTTGGTGCGTCTACTTGGGATCTCCCCTCCCTGGACTCGCCGAACTGTCTCCCTTCCTCCCCGCCTCTCGCGGCTGTGAACGCCCGGAGAACGAGACACGTCCGAGATCCAGAACTGGGTCTCCCAGGAAAAGCAGGCGAGAAGGAAGGGAGGCGCCGGGACACAACCCACCTCGTCAGCCCGCCCGCGCCCTGCTCGCCGCCCGCCCCTTACCCATGGCGCGCGGGCCAGCCGGCTGCCTGGCGCCGGGGCGGCCGGGGCTGGGCCCGGCGCAGTCCGGGAGAGCTCGGTCGCCGCCGCCGCGGGAGAGGCATAGAGGGAGGGCGCGCGAGAGCCGAGAGCCGCGGAGCGCGGGCCGCGGGCTGGAAAAGCGCTGTGCGCCGCGGCCGAGCGCGCTGCCGCCCGCTCGGGGGCCAATCACTGCCGCCCGCTCCCAAGACGCTCTCCACGCCCGCGACCCCAAACCCAGAGGGAACTTCATCCGATTAGGAGAAATTCGTCTGACCGGGAGGCTGCAGCGTGCGGGGATCAATTTGACGTGTCCACCACGTCAATCTCGGCAGTCACGCCGGAGACGCGCGAGTTGGCAGCTCATTGGTTCTCGTCACTGCACCCCGGCGCCCCCCTCCCCGCCCTGAAACTCTACCCCCTCCTACTATCCTCCCGCTAGGCTTTCCTCCGGAACCCATCCCCCTACACACACACACACACACACACACACACACACACACCCTCACGCACGCGCGCACGCATGCACATTCACCCTGTTCCCACCTGGCCTGAGACCTTCCACTAGCGCTGCTTCCCTCAAAGACCCTTCCCCCTCCGGTTTCGAGAATGGTAGAGAGGGCGTTTAGTATTAGTATGTATTAGTTCCAATAGTAGTTTTGTTTTTAGTTTTATTACCACCTCCACCACCAGTACTAGCAGATATCAGAGAATAAAAGTAAGCCATGCCGTGGTGGCTAGTGTGCCTCCACTGCCCCCCTACTACAAGGCAATTGGAGCCAGTGACACAACTCACTGCCTGTGTCCTGGTGAGCGCTGGGCATCATGTGGTGTGTCCAGCGGGGAGGACCCCGTGTAATTTGTGGTGCAGCCCATTGGAGGAGTCCAAGACACATCTCTCCTGCTTTCAAAAACTCTTACAAAGAGTAATAGCTTCCCAGTTCCTTGGGATAGTGGCACAGGGATTCTGTGTCCTGCAAACATGCTCACCCATCTGAGTTCATTCTGCTGGGAGAGGTGATGCAGAACACAAGTTGGAAAGGGATTACACAAACTCTAGACCCCAGTAGAGGTCTGCAGGAGGTCATATGCAGTTGCTCAGGTGCTTGGACTGAAGGACAGACAGTTAATTCCTTTTCTCAAGTCAGGGAACCCAGAATCCTTCCTCGCCTTTCACCCAGCTCTGGCAATTTTCAGGGGGGGCTTTGTTAAAACACTCAAAGATCCTTTCACTTTCATTTAAAAGGAGGTTTGCACAGCCCTGAATTCTTTGGCTTTAGCAATAACAACTCTTTTCTCTATTTCTGCCTTGCATCAACACCCAGTTCTTGGCTTTCCAACATGTGTCACTGCTAAACTGTGTCAGTCCCAGAGGACCCCGTGATGTGGGGTTCAGGGCAGATATCAGGTAGAGAAAGAAAGCTTCTTGGTTTGCATTGCATTTGCAAGATAAAGCCAGGGCTGATGAGTTCCAAAAGGCAGGCCAGTGAACACCAAACACCAAGGGTTGTAGTGCAGGAACAGGAAGCAAGGCCTAGAAAGGAGCCTAGAAAGAGCCACAGTTTGCTGGACTTTCTTCTGATCCCAGCTCTCCTCAGGAGGCGGGTAGAACCCCCTGGCTCTCCCCCAAGATTCCAGTGCTTGGGAGCCTGAGTAGGACTTGCTTGGTGGGTGCAGGATGTGCAGGACTTTGCAGGATGTGCAGATGGATGTATCAGTGCAGCCTGGGAAGCAGGGGCAAGGGAGTCCCTCACCGATTTCCCTCTTTCCCACCAGAGCATCTCTGAGTCCTAGCCAATCTGTGCAAATATGTTGAGCAGGAGGACCTGAGCCATAAATCCTGAACTCTCTGGGGGCCCCAGGGTTGGGGCTCAGGCCACTGACAAGAATGGGGGGGGGGTCAGATTGAAAAGAACTGAGGTCTCTCCTCTGCTGCATCGTGGAAAACACTGAGCAGCCTCGGCTCCCAGAGCTGCGCGGGGAGCCGTGTGGACCTGGAAAGAGGAAAGTCTGGCTGGCGACTGTGTGTGTTGGAGGGGAACTGTTTGGAAAATGAGGTCTGTCCACGACGGCCCAGGCTCCAGAGCAAGAAGGAGGAACCGGGTGGTTTGGATCAAGGTGGGCAAACTCAAGCCAGGAGCTCTGCGAAGGTGTGGAGCAAAGCCCTGAGCACGCACCGGATGTGGGCATTCCAAGGTCGCTCAGTTCTCCCTAGATTCTGATCTAGCCTTTCGTTGAACAAGTCGGACTCAGGACCAAGGGTGTGCCCTAGGTCCATGCAGCGTTCGTAACTCAGTGCATTCCTGTGATAAGGTAACGCAGCTAGGGGCATTTATTTCCTCTGTGGGAATCGACACACTCAGAGAAGAGTAAATAAAATCGGTGGTGTAGCGATGAGAGCTCGTTAGCCCAAACGGCCGCGTCGCGGGGCATCCTCCTTTGCCAGTTCAGAATTAGGTGTTCACTTCGGAAAAGGCCGTCCGGGTCTGGGTGATGAAGTTGGAAGACTGCGCCAGGGGGCTCTCTGACACGTCAGAGCCAGCAGACCCTCACTTCACATCCCACATCTCTCCCAGCTGCTGGCTGCCGGGACCACACAGCTCTCCCGCTGCAGCCGGCTCACAGCCCAGCTGTTGAAAAAGCTAACTGTTTGTCGCCCCCTGTCGGCTACAGCTGAACTCCGCCTGTTGCCGGGCGGCGGGTAGGGCTGGGGGCGAGGTGGGCCAAAGGTGGGGTTGCTGAAAGCAAACGTCTCTCCCACCTCCGGGAGATGCTGCTTGGTCTCCTCCTTGATCAGGGGGCGGCAACGTGACCGGTGTAGAGCGCACAGAGGTAAAAAGCTCCCGGGTCTCACATGCACGCTTGACTAGGTTTGGCCCAGTTGTTTTGAGCTCCCTGACTCAGCGTTGCACAAAGTAACCAGGGGCTCCCAGGAGCGCGGAAAACGCGCGGCTAAGCGCGCGCTGGGGCCAGGGACTTGACGCGTCTCGCTGGGGCTGGACGCCCGGAGCGCATTTGTGCAGCCCCGCTGCTTGGCTGCTAGGGTCCTCCAGCAGCCTCGGGAACTGACCCAGGTTTTCCAAGACAGAGAAAGGAGAAGCAAGCTCCGGGCCAAAAGTGTGAGACAATGAGGGGGCAGGAAGAGAGCGCCAGTCCTCCAGAGGATTAGGGATAGGAGGCGGTAGAAAGGGTTGCTGATGAGGACTCCCTGGAGGGGCGCCTCCTGAACCCGAGTCTTTGAGAAAGCCAGGGATCCGGTGACAGCGATCGCCAGTCGCCCTCACATCAAATCTCCTGTATCACTTAATGGTAGGACTATTTCAGGGAGTAATTTGGGTACAAACGAAATGTACCAATCTCCTTAGCCCAGGGTGATCCCGGGGCCCATACACCTCAAGGCCTCCCGAGAAAAACTTAAAGGATCAACGAAAGCCCCCTTCAGGTCCCCAAGAGGTTAAGGAGCAACCGCCAGGAGAGCGCTCCAGGACGCGCGTTTCGCTTCTGCCGGGAAGGACTTTACGGCAGAAAAAAGCGGGGCAGCATCCTGGGAGGGCATTGGGCCCAGCCTGGACCGGACCAAGGAAGATCGCCAATGCCCAGCACCCCCCTCCCTTGCCGCGGCCGCGGGACCAGCGCGGGCTCGGAGTCAGCAGGGTCAGTATCCAGGTCCTCCTTGCGAAAGCCGCGCCTCAGGCCTGCCAAACTCGCAGCCCTTCCCATGAGTGTCCCCCGGTTCAGCTCCGTGCCCCGCTTTTGCTGTGATTTTAGGAGCACTGTGCCATGGGTATTGGAAATCAAAGAGAAAAAGGAAAAAAAAAAAAAACCCGAGTCACTTCGTTTTCTTTTTAAATTTCCTTTTTATAAAAGTAGCGCAGGCTGCAGGTTATAGTCTGTCTCCGTTCCTCCCCCGACGCCCCAGTTTTGCAGATGTGGGCCACACTTCAAAACAGCAGTGAGTATGAAATCACCTGGTCCAAGGAGACTTACGGGAGCAAGAACTGACAAAGATAAGGGTACTGCAAATCCCCGGGGAATGCTCCAATGACAAAACTAGCTCGCAGGAAGCGGGAATGTGAGATCAAGCAAGGAAACCCCAGGCACGGAGATTCTGGCCTTGGGATCCGAGGGCCAGGGAGGAGGGCGGGCTCTCGAGTGAACTGGTCGCTGAGCCGGCAGCCGGCCCAGCGCGGGGCGGAGGCGTCTTCTCAATCGCGTGTCCTCACGGGGAAGTTGGGGGTGAGTTTGGGGAGCAGCACCTGCAGCTCCAGATTGGGACCCGCGGACGCCCAGCCTGCGAATAGACGGTGTTGAAGATCAGCCAAATAGCATTAAAACAGACCCCCCGAGCCAGACGTGCTCGTCGCCTGCTTCGCGCTGACCCATTCCGGCAACTTGATTCCACTCCGCCTGCTTGTGCCCAAGAAGGGAACACAGTTCTTTGCCCCGCTCGCATTTTATCTGCCCGATTGAAAGTGTGTATTATAGCGAATTGGCTAAGCCGACAGTGGGGGGAATGGAGCGCCATTTCTCCTACACTGACTGTTGACGGCGGGATGACTTTTGAAATTCAAGGAAATTTATTTTCATTTTATTAAAATGAAAGGGATAAACAAAGATTGATAACTGTCTTCTGCGTGAATAACAAAACAGTGGACGGCCAGGATCCTACAATTTTGATCAAAGATGTGGGGAAAAAAACAAATCAGAAAGCAGATATGCTGGAAAATCCCTACAAGAAATAAACGGGGGGAAATTGAGCATAGAAAACTAACATCTATTCTGCAGTCCAGGGATCCTACTACTACATAGTAACATTCCTTTCAGAATAGAAACATTTTAACTGTGGCATTTGGGCAATAAGACTAAGCGATAGTAAGCTATAGGAATTAATGCCATTGGTTGTGTCTTTGAGGCTTCTGAAGCAGTGTCCTTGTCATTCTTGCCTTTGTATTGTCTTGGGTACAAAATTTATTTGGGGGGTGTCTTTATTGCTATTATGTCCCTTATTGCTATTATGTCCCCCTCCTTTCTCTGCCAATGGATGTGTCTGATAAGCCTCAATTTCCCCTTATACAAAATTACCAAATTTGGTAATAACAAATTTTCCCTGAGGCGGATATTGTCTAATTAGATGTATTTTATTTCGTTCCATCATCATCAAAGCCTGCAAAGAGTTCTAGGCACTGGTCAGAATTCCACCTTTGCAGTGAGCTCTCCAAAATGTTTATGTTACAATACTAAGAGTCTAAACAGCAATATTTAAACAGCAACATGCAAATAGAAATGTTTGGGAAATTTAAAATGTCCAAGGGACCTATCTCCTGTGTAAAGTCTAGATGCTTGAGAAAGGAGAGCTCTAAGAATAATCTTGGGGTGCAAAGGATAGAAGTGGCATTTTTTAAAAGAATAGAGAGGGTGATTGCTTGCCTGCCTATAACATGACTCAAAAAGGAGGCGGTAGGCAAGGGGTCTCCTGCTGGCTAAAGGATGCCCCTGGGGATCAGGCTTGCTCTGCTGCAAATCTTGACACGTGTGAGACTTCCACACCAGCCAGTCTAATTGGAACCAGCTTGAAGTGTGCTGCCCTTGAATGCTTTAGAAATTTCTGATCCTCCATGGACATGGAACACAGAGACCAGAAGATGAGGAAATTGAAGGACACATAAAGTGCCCTTTATCTTGAATTAAAGACAATGCCTTCGTCCTGGTTTACTGGGATTTGTCTGATTTCTTATTAAAGATCATCTTCAGCGTGAAAAACAAATCTAAAGCAGTGGGAACTGAGAAGTTAGGTGGGCACAGTGATTGCTGTAATAATAGGTTGGGCACAGAAGAATCCTGAAAACTGTTGGTGGACATTGTCCAGGTTCCCTTTCAAGAACCTAAGGGGGAAACAGGAGTACTGCCCCCCCTGTGTCTTTGGTGACATGTTTCTTGCATGTTTAAAATTATCATTCATAATTAGATGGCATGACCTTTTTGTATTCCGCATACTATTTAGAAACATGCTATCTCTGAATACTTTGCTCCAGGATGTGGGTGTTGTGTTTAACATAAGCTCAGAAGTCATAAAGGCCTCTGTAATTGCATGTTCTTGTCAGAGTAGGATCTGACAAGACCCTACTTTGTTTCATTTTTGATATGCATATACAGTTATGTCCCCTGCCATGGTGCTTAAATCATTCTCTTCATCAAAATTCAAGTATCTTTTATAGTGAACTTTCTTTCAGGAACAAACCCTTTTATCTTGTAATTTCTGAGGAACTTTTTACTGCTTGTCAAGTCGGTCACTTTGAACTAATTATTATTTAATCCTTTTTGTCTCAAGCTGCTGCACTATCCAATGCCTGCTACATATACGTATACACACAATATGTCTGCAGTCGGTGATGGTTTTAATTTTCTCTCCCCGTCCCCCTCCGCCCCTTCCCCTGCTGTATGGGCTATGGCGTTTTATTGAAGACCCGTAATGCCTCCGGTTTTGATTTAGTGTTTTAGAGTTTGTGATCTCATTGCCCGGTATGGAAAATATTAGACAGGGTCTGCAGATTGTATGCAGGAAAAGACCCGCATCACCGTGAGCTGAGTGTTTGTCCCTGGCGCTGCAGTAAGCTGAATGCACAGTCATCTAGAATCAATGTTTAGTTTTTATGCCTTTGGACAGAGAGCACTTCAGGCAGTCCTGCTTACTCAAAGAGCTTTGAAAGACACTAATTCTCCAGGTGCCTGCACATTGGAATGGGGCTGGGGGGAGACTTATAATGTCCAGCTGCCTGGTTCCCCTCCCCACCCCAGAAACTCTGGTTACATTTATTGGGGCACAGCCTGGAAACTGATGTATTTAAAAATTGCGCAGGTGAAGCTAATATGCATTAAAGTTCAAGAATCTCTTTTTTTAGTGAAGTGACAACATTAACACAATGTTTCTTGCTTTGCAATTTTTGGAGGGGGGAAGTGCAAGACTGGCTGTCAACCAACTGGTCTCACTCAGCTCTATGGACACCTTAGCATGACACACCAAAACATGTTGGAAACCATGTTGAAAACACACTCTCACTACCATGCATTTTTGCACTGTTATTTTGACCCCTCTTGAGAACAGCTGGAAAGGGAGACGCCTGCCTTGTGGGACTCAGTCTGCTGCCCTAAGTTTGCTGTATTTTAAAACAAAACAAGAACCCTCTGTCTCGCTGCTCTCACACAGGTGATCACAGCCTCCTGGGTAAGTGTAACCATCTGCTCAGTGAGGTGGGGGATGCAGTGGCAATCACCGAGATGGTGATTGACTTAGCCACTGGGCAGACTTCAGGGGAAGTTGCAATGAGTCATAAAGTATACCCCAAAGGGGCCATCTGAGAAATTGCATTGTCCCAAGAGGTAGGAGGTGAGCTGCACTTTTAACTTGTTAAGTAACACTGCTCTCTTGCCATGGAAGGCAGCAGAGCAGGCATAACACTCAGGCTTCTGGTAGCATCTAAGAAATACCAAATCTTTTTAAAGGTTAAATAGATTTTAGCATTTTTATGATTAATGCTGTTGTTGCCATTATTTAATTGCCATGAGCCCTGATGGAGGAAACCTTTTCCACTAGCTGAAAGTGTTGATCTCAGAGTTGCTTTCCTCTCCAACAGGGTGATTTGCAATGAAGGAAAAGTCAGTATCACAAGGAGAAGGTAAAAAAGGGAGGGACAAAGGTAGGAGAAGCGAGAAAAGAAAGAAAAATTCTTCACTTACCCTCTTTAAACTTTCAAAATCAATTAAATTTTAATTTTTAATAGCCTCTCCTTGGTAATAAATGTGAAGATTTAGACTGCATTTTTAAATTTGACTTTTATTGCTTTATATGCTTATGAATACTACAAAACACGATCTGCATTTTGTATTTTAACAAGTTCTAAGAAAATCTGAGGGTGTCTTCATTGTTGTTAGGCCCTTATGTTTTTTGATTCATAAAGTACAGGTTTTTAAGATCTCTTTTAGTGACATGTTGTTTCTAAGTCACTGCTAGGACTGAGGAAACAAATACACAAATTCTCATGGAGTTTTTAAGTCTTTTTTTTGTTTGTTTGTTTTTAATTCTACATTGACACTTCCTGAGGACATCTTTAAATGTATGCTTTGGAAACTGCATGAGTCCTATAAAAATTCCTTACATTTACCTAACAAGATTATACTGTCTATACTATAAAATAATGTTAAAATAATTTAAAGGTACCATGAAATTAAAAATAATAAAAATTAAAATGCCCCTAAAACAATTCAGCTTTTCTCTGCAACAACCAGAAGTTTAAGGACTATACATGGTGACAAGGCAATAACAGATGTTGAGTATGGCAATAGGGCTGTATAATTTACAAAAGGATGTGCTGAGAAAATGAGTTTTGACAGGGTTTCTAAGCATTTAGACATTGGCAAAATGGATAACTGAATTCATATCTGTCCAACTGGGAAGTACTGTGCATTGGGAATATTGCCTCCTGACAGATCGACAAGGGAGAGGTTTGCTCCCCTAAAACGGGAAAGTCAGAGGTGCCATCCACTTCATTTTCTGTAATAACCCCTCTGAACCCAAACTCCACTTGATTTAATCTCTCTTCTGTAATTACGTTCCACAAAATATAATCCAGGTCATTTTGGGAAGGGCTGGTCTTTGCATGTGCGGGACATGTGTTGGTGTTTGCAATGTCAGCCAACTGATTTGAGCAGAACGAATCTGCCACTTTCATCTTAGTTTCTCTTTAAACTGGGGCGTAGGTAACTCTGGAAGAGGGGTGGTGCAATGGGCTGGGGCTTTGGCAGACAGCAGAGCTTTAATTGGGATGGACTGCCTTAGGTGAGGTTGGGGAGGGGGTTTAAGTCACTCTAGGTTTAAGGTCTCTGTATCCTTTTAGATAGAACTCACTTCATTACAGAGAAAATGGGGGTTTAACTGAATGGCATTCGTTCTCATGGTGCCTGTTGAGTTTTTCTTTGTGTGTGTGTAATATTTAAGCTGCTGGGAAGGTTAGAAAAATTTATGATGAGACATGACTACAGCTACTAGCCATGGCAAGAACATGTGTGTTTTTCATTGTGGAGTTAGCACACAGAAGAACGACGTCTTCTTTAAGAGTTGGTATCTACAGATCTAAAAATACAAATACACCTCAAACCCAGGAATTGATCTAATTACAGAAAAACTCCATCTGGATGAGTCTTAGTAGCTCTCAAGTCTTAGCTTGGAGTGCAGGCAGGCTCTATTCTTCCCTGACTGTCACCTCAAATCTTTAAGCCTCTCTGTGCTTTCCTACAAGATAGGGTCACAGTAAGAATTAAATAGCCTAACCAGGACAAATCCTTAACAACAGGAGATAGGTAATCAGTAGCCATTATTCTCATTACATTACTTTTCCATATTTAAAAAAAAGAATAAATTTTATTTTTTTCTCATATAGGGTATCTGTGAGGCAATGGATGATTCGTTAATGGAAATATTTATAAATCAAGCTATATTAAATTGTTTCTTGAGAAGGAAACATCTTTAAAGATTTTCCTGAGTTTCTGTTTGTCACATTCTTTTTCATGGTTCTAAAGCACTGCTTGGGGCTGTGTTCAAGACATCACTAGGGAGACACTGTCAACAGCCAGCTGCTGAGTGACAGGGGTATGGACTGGCAGCTGTACGCCCTCCAGTTTGAGAAAGCTGAGGAAGAAGGAAATGGATGGTTGACTTGGAGTTTCCTAAAAATGTGGTAGAACTGTGGTTCTTGGAGCCAATTCTTCTTGAAATGCTGGGCGCTGCACTACCTGGTTTCATTGTGGGCCTGTTCTGGCTTTATCCTCTGTAATGTCAAACTCTTCCTTTGTCACAGATGAGATCTTTTACTTCTATGTTTACTTTTGCTTTTTGTCCTGACTGGAGGCTTTCCCTTCTTTGTGTGCCTTCTGAATCTGTTCTTTCTCCTTGAGGACACACCTGCCAGGGCCCCCCTCAGGGAATGGTCCAGTCCTTCTCAACCAAGTCTTGGCCTTGATATTCAGGGATTGTCTCCCCAGCATGTCCTTGGGGTAACCTGGCTGAGTAAAAAAGAGGTTGGATTCCCCTGCCTACACAAATGACCATTTTTGCCAAAATTCATATCTCTCTGGGTTTGCCCACATTTTTAGCTTCTCCTTTTTCCCTGTAGTACCTCAAATGCAAGATTTTGGTAAAGTGGCATCTATTATTGTTAAAAAGGTCACACCCTTGGGGTGTCCAGGCTCTTTGTTAATTGTACCTCCTTCATTTAGGCAAGGCCTCTTTCATGGCCTCTGTTTATTGTGGGGCAGGCATGCGCTATAGCAACACTGCGTAGTGCCACCCGGATCCCCTACCCAAATCCAAGACTTTCATCTCCCTGTGCTGATGAGCACTATCACACCCAAGATGCCCTTTGCTGGGGACAGCTCTCATGGAATGAATAACTGCTTGTGGGGGCTACAGAAGCCTCAATGGAGGATGAAATGAAGGATCAACCTGACCCTAAAGTGGGGGTGTGGTCAGTATCTCACTGCAGTTCCATCCCCCCTGCTCAGTTCTGGCCCCACATCCCCCCCAGGTGTTGATCCCAGTTAAACCACTTGCCATAAATCCCAGCTCAGTCTGCTTCTTGGGAAACCCAGCTCATAACATCCATTCCCTCGTTTGCCAACCATGTGAATATGTTGGAGCAGTTTCCTTGCTCTACAGATGAAGGGTGGAGGCGTGGAGATAAAAATCATTGCCACCAAGTCACACAGGGATGCAAGCCAGGGTGGCTGGCTCCCAGTCTCTCCACCATTCTCCTGCCCAATTAAGGTTGCTGCTCTCAGCAGGTGGGAATTCTCACCAAAGGAAAAAGATTTAGCTTGTGCTGCCCCAGGGCAGGGAGGGGGCCGGGAGAGCTGCAGCAGGGCCATCTCAGATTAACATCAGGGCTCTTTGAATCTGAGAAGCAAGAAAAAGGCAACAAATATGAAAGGGGGGCAACTATGCAATGATTTTTAAATGTGGTCTGGATTTGTTTCCAACATATGTAAATTTCTGAAAGGGAAATACAAGGGACCCTCCTAGGAACTCCCTCCACAAATTAGAACTAGGAAACATGAACTGTGTTGGTGGGCTTAAACCAGCTTGAAAAAAATAGCTTCACTGAGCAAATTAATCAAGTAGCTTCAATTACAACGGAATCATATCTACTGAGAAATAAATGATTTTCAGACGCTTTAGGAGGGTTGGATCAACATGTAATTCATTTGAGTAAATATAAAGAAATTTCCTTCTACAATCAATGTGTGGGTGGTGATGTGGGGATTGGGAGTGAGGGCAGCTTTTATCCTTCATGGACCTCATGTTCTTTTGGTCAGTTTCTTACAATTTGGCAGTACTTGGCAGTGGGAGACAGGGCACTCCCAGTCATGGAAAAGTACTTCCTCCTGAAATCTCAATTTCCCCTAATAAGTCTGGATAACATTATTTTAATAACCAAGTAGATGTTTCATGGTATAGGATAGAAATCTTTTGCCCATTTACAGGACAAAATAGAAGATGTCAAAAAATGCACCTTGGCTCCTCAAATCCCATGGACAGGCAGGTGGTACCCTCTGGGAGTCAGGAGGGCTGCTGAGGTGAAAATGTTTGAATCCAAGTTGTAGAGTGAATCAGTAGTAAAAGCACATTGTTCCCAGGCAGAAGTCAGGAGGAATGACTGGGGGAAGTCAGGGAGCACTACGCTGGGCATTTCAGGGAGGAGTTGGCATCTACTTAGGACCTTTGAAGAGTGAGTGGAATTTGACAGGTGGAGGCCCAGAGGGTGAAGAAGGGGCAGGTAGGCCTTTCCAGGAAAGAAAAGAAGTTAAGAAAGGTAAGGTCACATAAGCAAGGAGTGAAGAGTGACTAGTTTGGTTTGGGAGGGAAGGGCTCCCGTGCAGAAATTAGTGGCAGAGAAAGCCAAAGCATTAAAGCCATGCAGTAGCCAATCTGAAAAGTCAAGTTAAAGGGCAGCGATGGAATTCAATGGATTCCAGAAAGAGGAGGTTGATGAGTTTGGGCCCCAAGTCCTAGGACATAGGGCACTTCAGAAGGCAGACTACAGACTGAAGGGGACCCCTGGCTCAGCCACGTTCATGCTCTGGGCAAGACCTGAAACCTCTGAGTATAATTTGCCTATTTGGAAAATGAGGTCACAAGAGACCCCATTTCTTGAGGAAGTCAGGAGGATTCAATGAAATAGGGAAGATAAGGCACTAGCATAGTACTAGTTACATAATAAGTGCTCAACAAATGATTGCTATGGTAACTATTATTGTATGATGAGAATAATATATTATTAATATGTGATAATATAGAATTGTTATCATGATTCTCAAAACTATTTGGTGAAAGTCAAAAGGAAGCCAGTCGACCGTGACCTGGGAATGCCAAAGAGGAAAGAAGCTGAGGGAAGCATTTTGCTCTGCTGATTGTAAGATGATCTTAGTTATTCACTAAGACGCAATTTCTGCAAGCCACAGCCTGCTGGCCTTCCCTATATTTATCCCTAAAGAACAACAGAACCTCATTTTACAAACTGCTCTGAGTTGAGGTGTGTATTCACAATGTCCTCCACCCCTACCCTCTCTGACTTCCCTCCTCCACACATGCAGATCTGGAAACAGCCCTCAGAAAGCAAAGTTGTGCTTTGAGGATAATCTTGAGGGTTCAGAGACAAGAGAAGGGAGCAAGGGCAGGAGGACTCCTGTCCAAGACCTCCGGGGGATCAATGGATAAACCCCATGGGTAGAATCACTTCTATTTGCTTCCACCTTGACTTTCACAGACACCTCCTACTCCCCCAGAGCCTGTCAACAGTCACTGCCCATTTGTTAGTAACTGTGGTTCCCCAAAGCCAAGACCATGTCCAGCATTCTGGCTGTCTACATGACCATGGGGTCAACACTGCAGTGTGGGGAGACCTGTCTGCAATACCATTGAGCCACTGACCTTCACCTACCTTTTCCCTACTGCTCATTCTGCTCTCACTTCCTGTTTTCCTAAATGAGGACCCTCTTTTCCTCCTCACTCCCTCTCCTTCATCCTTTCTAGGGTCTCTAATTGCCACTGGCTGAACAGGAGTCTGTTAGAGGCTTCTCCTGACCTTGGTTCCTGATCAAGGACAGCCTGGCCTTTGGTCACTCCTTCCTTCCTTGCCCTCTAAGATATGTTATCCTTTAATTCTCCTGAATCTTGCAAATGTGTCCTTCCTTCACTCTTGCCTCTCTTTGACCCCTGTACCCTAAAATGCCATTGTCCTCAAAGCCTTATTTTTCATTTTTTTTCCTTTGATACCCTCAGCCATAACCACAGCTTTCAAGCCATGCTCAAAATCCCAACTTCTTGACCCCAGCTGCCATTTTTTTGCAGAACCCATTTTATGAACTACCAGCTGCCTGTTTCACCCTCCCTACCTCCTTGCCACGTTCTCCACAGGCCCCAGGACGACAACCTGCTCTCTCATTAGGTTCTGCCCATCTCTTAGTTGTCACGCTAGGACTTCCCTCTCATCCTCACTTCCCTCAATGTATCCTGACCTCACTGCCAGCATCCCCAATCCTGTGTGTTCTCTTTTCACTGAAATTTTCTTTCCTGCTGGAGGTATCATCATTCCAGCTCATAGCAGCCTTTTCTTTTCTTTCTTTCTTTTTTTTTTTTGCTAGTTAACACATTTTTATTATAATTAACAAAACCAAGAGACCTTACCTTTCCCATCTTTGGGAGGCCATACCTGAGCCCTTTATTATTATTATTATTATTATTATTTTAATTTTATATATTTTTACATCATTTTTCATTTTTGCACAATGTATCCATTTTCATCTTGGTTATATTTCCCATACAATTCCCACTGCCGTCTCCTTGTTTTGATCCTACTCCCTCCTCCCCACCTGTAGTGTGTCTCTGATTTATAGTTGCTCGTTGATTTTGATTTTTACTTTGTTATAATTAGTCTTTTTGCTACAAATGGCATGAGTTTGTCCTTTTTGATTGCTGAGTAATATTCCATTGTGTACATGTACCACATCTTCTTGATCCAGTCATTTATTTTTGGGCATTTGGGTTGTTTCCATAGCTTAGCTATTGTAAATAGTGCTGCTATAAACATAGGAGTGCAGGTGTCCTTTTGAATTAATGTTTTTGTGTCCTTTGGGTAAATACCTAGGAGCAGAATTGCTGGATCATATGGAAGCTCTATCTTTAGTAGATCAAGAAATCTACACACAGTTTTCCATAGTGGTTGGACCAGTTTGCACTCCCACTGGGAGTGCAGGAGAGTTCCTTTTTCTCCACATCCTTGCCAACATTTGTTGTTGCTAGTTTTTTTAATATGTACCATCCTCACTAGTATAAGATGGTATCTCATTGTAGTTTTGATTTGCATTTCCCTGATTACAAGTGATGTTGAACATTTTTTCGTATGTCTGTTGGCCATTTGCATTTCCTCTTTGGAGAAGTTTCTTTTTAGCTCTTCTGCCCATTTTTTGATGGGGTTATTTACTTTGTTTTGTTGTCTCATCAGCTCTTTGTAGATTTTTGTGATCAGTCTTTTATCATTAGCATTGTGTGCAAAAATTTTCTCCAAATCGGTGGGTTATCTCTTTGTTTTGGTTACTGTCTCTTTTGCTCACATCAGCCTTTTCTATCTGCTATTGTTTACCTACTATCTGCACATCCCCTATCCAACATCCCTTCCCCTCCCATTCACCCCAAACATCTACCACATTCAGCTTTGCATTTCTAACTTTCATTTACACACCTTGACTCCCTCTGGAGGCTTTCCTACACCTTTGTGTCCCCTATAGTGAATGAATTGTATCTGTTTTCTCTTACACCTGGTTCAGACTTCTAGCACTGCCCTCAGCCATCATCCCTAGTTATTTATCTAGAAGTGTCTTTCCCCAGGTTCCTGGGTGGTGGGTACTGAGGTGTAATGCTCATGACAGCTGTCTTGGTGTGCTTGTCTTAGGCACACAGAAAATGCTTCAACAGAGAAATAGAACTGCAGTTCTGATAAGTACAATTGTTAGGGGGAAAAGGATGTCCTAAAGCTAATTCCATACAGGCTTTGTGGACTCCACACCCACCCCAGGCCAAAGCCAAAGACACTGGGAACTCCAAATCCCATCACCACCAAAGGGAAGGTGGCTGGGACCTGAGGGTGGGGTTAAGCAGCCAGATTGGTATAAAGCCAGACACATGGGCTTTGGAGGGGTCCCCCCATTTTGGCTCTCCACCAGCTCGCAGCATCCGGCCAGCTCTGAGAGTGCCTTTGGGCTTCCAGGTCGGCGGATTGGGTAGGACGCATTAAAGACTTTATTTCCCTATTTTCTCCCTGAGTTGTACATTTTCCTTATTTCCTTTTCCCTTGTAAATAAACCTTTTATTAATCTTTTGTGTATGCCTGTAGTGGAGTATTAATAAGTCCCTTTTAAGCACGCGGGTGAGGACCCACAGCCAGGCAATCCGTTCAAAATTGGGGCTGCCCTATAACACAAGGACCCATTCAAAAGTCTCAGATGTCATCAGACAAATTTCAGAATAAGTCTAGACTGTCATGGGGCCATTTAGGTCTTTCACATGCTAGCGCCAAATAGCCATCTTTGTCCCCTAGGGCCCTTTTATAAAGATAGCCCCAAACTCATTCTGGGACCTCACAGAGGCGGGGTTTTCCTCCTGGCTTCTGCTGCCTGTCACTTCCTCTATTACCTGCTGAAGCCAAGCACAGCTCAAATGCGTCCCCTCCCTTCCCACCATTCTAAATGTTCCCCTCAAAGCTCTCCCTTTGAGGGAAACCTAGGGTGTGGTACAACTTGGTAAGCCATTGTCACACTGGCTTCCTATTACACTTACTGGTACCGAAGTCTTCTCTTCCCTGAATAAGTTACACACCTTGAGACAATTGGCCCCTTATTTTTTAATTAGTTTTTGGTCTTTAGATAACACATTCGTGTGACTCAAGTGCCCAAGAGATGTTAAAAGGTCCACTTTGAGAAGTCTTGTTCTCAGCCACATCTTGCCCTGTTCTCTTTTTGAAAATATACAGTCACCTTTATCAGTAGCTTTTGTATTCTTTTATGCAAATAAGAACACATAATCTTTTTTTTGCCTTTCTTACACAAAAAAGCAACATGCCAGACACATTATTCTGCACTTTGCTGACTTCAATTATTGTGGAGGTCTGTTCATGTCAGCACACAAAGAGCCTCATGTTCTTCAGGTCACCGCCTTCAGGGTTCCACTGCTTAGTGATGAGCAGCTTGATGATGTTTCCATTAGTGACAAAGTGTATGTGTGACAGTGGGCCATATAGATTATGTAGTAAGCTCTACACCACCAAGGTTTGTGCAAGTGCGCTCCATGAAGTTCACACAGGATGCATCTATATCCCTGTCCTCAAGCGATACATGGCTATACCATTGTTCATCAACTTTTGAGTTGTGTCCAATCTTTTGCTATTTTGTGAGCCCACGGGTATGCATCTACGTGACAAATCCCAGAAGCAGGAATTTCTGTACCAAAATATATATCCATTTGTAATTTTTTAATATTTAATATATTTTATTTTATATAATTATTACATTATTTTTCATTTTTGCACAATGTGTGCATTTTCATTTTGGTTATATTCCCCATTCAATTCCACCCTCCTTGTTTTGACCCTAATCCCTCTTCTCTCCCACCCCCCCATAGTGTGTCTCTGGTTTATAGTTGCTTGTTGCTTGTTGATTTTGATTTTTTCTTTATTATAATTAGTTTTTTTCCTGGTCCCTTATTTAGGTTTTCTAAATTCCTGCTATGAGTGAGACCATCCAGTATTTTTCTTTTTCTTTCTGGCTTATTTTGCTGAGCATGATCCCTTCCAGCTCCATCCATGTTGCTGCAAATTGCATGAGAATCCTCAACCTACTAAAGATAGAACTTCCATATGATCCAGCAATTCCATTCCTAGGTATTTACCCAAAGGACACAAAAACATTAATTCAAAAGGATACCTGCACCCCTATGTTTATAGCAGCACTATTTACAATAGCTAAGCTATGGAAACAACCCAAATGCCCAAAAATAGATGACTGGATCAAGAAAATGTGGTACATATACACAATGGAATATTACTCAGCAATCAAAAAAGATAAACTCATGCCATCTGCAGCAACATGGATTGAGTTGGAAGGGTTCATGCACAGCGAAATAAGCCAAAAAGAAAAAGAAAAATACCGGATGGTCTTACTCATAGCAGGAATTTAGAAAACCTAAATAAGGGACCAGGAAAAAGACTAATTGCAATAAAGTAAAAATCAAAATCAACAAGCAACTACAGACCAGAGACACACTACAGTGGGTGGCAGGGGGAGGAAAAGAGGGATTAGGGTCAGAAAAAGGGAGTGGGAATTGTATGGGGAATATAACCAAAATGAAAATGCATACATTGTGCAAAAATGAAAAAAAAAATAAATTAAGAACGAGTGCTTATACTCATAGAGAACAAGAAAAATAAATAAATAAAATGCCTCTTTGATCACACTGTTCTCCAATCTAAAATATTCAGTGCTCCTCCACTCAACTCTGAAGCACCTACAATAAACCCACTTGGACACTTCAACAAATGACTCAGTTCAGTGTCACCAGAGAGATGTTCCCATTTCACAATTCTAACCAGCCAAGTCATTCTGCCCAGAAAGAGCCTCCCTTTTCCTTAATTACTAGGCTCCTTTATGGAAGGAACAACATAAAGCAGCTCAAGCTAACAACAGCAATAATATTGTTTATCATGTGTCATTATTATGTCCTAGACAATACTCTAAGCATTTTGCATGTATACAAGTAATAGATTTAGGTTACATGCATTCAAAAAATTATTATTTGCATATTGAGCTTCATCTTGCTTCACATTCCTGTATAAGGTCCCAATTTTTTTTTAGACCAGTCTATTAGCTTTTAGTTACATTAGATTCAAGACTTCCCTTCAAGCTTCTCATGGCTCTAATTAAAAAATAAAATAAAATCCATTAGTAAAAGTGACAACCTCTGAACCCAATGATCAATTTTAACATCACAAAAGGAGGAGCAATCAGAATATATGTGCTCCCTGTGATGCAGAGGACCCAAAAAGTGAAACTGAATCTAATCAAAACTCTATATATGTCATTAGCTTATTGAATATAAAATATAAAGGTGATTACTAAATGACCTCATGAGGATACAATTAGCCAAATCAAAAATTCAGAAAATTCTATAGAACAGTAACTCAATTTAATCAATATAGAGGCAATAGGAGGGAAAAAGAAGGGATAAAATAGATCAACATAATACAAGAGACCCAAGAGATGTATCAACAAATGGAATAAATGAACTTGGCTGAATCCTGATTTAAAGACATCAAACAAAATCTCATTTCTTGATCAGTCGCAGAAATGTGAAGCCTGATAAACTCTTAGAAGATATTAAGAAATTTGTTAGTTGTCTAGGTCTATAAAAATGTTATGATTTTATGGTGACAGTGCACAGGTAAGGTGGTAATGGGAGATTTATAAGGATCACACCTGAGAGGAGAAATCAAGTATTGAACAAAAATGAACAATGATATAAAAAAAAATTTAAAAAAGAGTATTATGCTTTTGTGTTCTGAAAAATTCTCAACTCTAAAATAGTTACTGATAAAATGATGTCTGGGATTAGTTTTAACATAATCCAGCAAATATCCATGATATATTCCGATATATTTCTTTTTTTTTAAGATTTATTTATTTATACAAAAACACTGGGTACAGTCAGAAGCACAGGAGGGTGAGAGAATTCACCAGAGTCAGAGCAGAGAGCAGAACAGGCAGAAGGATCGAAGTACACTGCTGAGGGGAACACTGGGTGGCAGGAGAGGTCTGCGTGCCATGTGGGACCCTCGCTGGAGGCCGGGGATCAAACTCGTGCTTCAGTGTCTGCTGTAGATAGCTTCATAGGCCACGTCTTAACCCCTTGCACCACCAAGGAGTTCCCATCAAGTTATTCTTGATAACCATAAGCAAATTCTTCCTACTGCTCCATGGTTAAGGTGAAAACTACAGCATGCCATGGAGCTCAGCTGTAGCAATGCTATCTTGCACCATGACCTTAGGTGTCATCAGTTCGAAGACTCCTTCTTGATCAATAACTTCACCTTGCACATGTCCTCAAAGAGGCAGATGGAGCAGCTGGCTCTTGGCAGTGCCAGGAAGTCTGAGTCCTCCCAATATCACTGGGACAAGCTCGCACCTGAGTGTCTTGAGTAATTACCACTCCCAAGCTAGAACTGCCCTAGACAAGAGCATCCATTGAGAAATGGCCAAGCCAGAGTGTTAGCATGCCTGAGGAATAGAGTATGCTCCGGTATGCCCCTCTAAGCTTGCCTTTCTCCATCAGTTGCTGGAGCATTTGGGGGAGGGGAAGACAGTATTTAATATTTCCAGCTAGAAATAACCTGCATCATATTATACTGACAATTCAAGTCATGAAAGTAGAATTGGAACTCTGAATTTCATAAGAGTTGAAAGGCTTCCTGTGTTAAAAATAAATAAATAAATAAATAAAAAATGAAGATGCAGTGCTTCTAAGTTATAAAAACTGCTTAGAAATTCCTTCTATACATAGAAATAGAAGTTGCTTCAGGTGTTGAAGTTTCGAGGTAAATATAGTTTTATAACCAAGGGCCAAATCCCCAAAAGAGAAGGGTACATTGAAATACTGTAAGATTACAGTGTCAGAGACACAAAGCAAATAAACCACTAATGGGGCTAAGAGAGATACAATGCAGTTGCTTCCAAAGAAAACAAGGCTTTTATTGATAAAACATTATTTACCTGACTGGGTTTCTCCAACTAAAGTGGAAGAAAAGTCAACTTGAATGTTTAGCCCCCACAAAGACCACAAACAGAGCTGATGAGCCAACATCAAGGTCAGGACTCGCCTGGTTGCTGAAGTAATCATGGCAGCTGCCCACCAGGCCGAATGCCACACTCTAGCACCACACTGCCTCAGGCTGGCAAGCTCCTTCTTGGTCTTCACAATAAGGACTGAGGCTTCCCATGTACTTCCTTAGCATCAGGCATTGTTTTAAGCATTTATATGTATAATCTTGCATGATATGTCTCACCACAGCCCTTGGAGGTTAAACTAACCAAATTATGCACATTTTACAGATGAGGAAAGTGACACGCAGAGAGGACAACTTCTCCCTGGCCACACAACCTGGCATCTGGCTTCAGAGTGCACATTTTTCCCTCTACACGCAGAAGATGGAAACGTCGGGGCATAGCCACTGTGTTCTCAATTCAGGAGCCTTCAATTCTAAGATTTAATAAAGAGCCCAGTGACAAATTCCCAAAAGGGATTTCTGCCCAATGGGTATCCAGGCCCTAAATTTTTCCTACACAACCTCTCCAGTCCCACGTGGGGATGGCTGACTGCCCCCCAGCGCCCCCAGCAGGAGTTGGGTGCTGGGAAGAGAAGGGATAAAAGCAATTGGCAAATTGACTAAACCTGGTTTCAAAATACTTGGTAGAGGAGACTCTTGAAGATGATTTATAAAGTGAAGACCTGAAATAATTTGAAAATTCCAATTATCTACCCATTATTTTTTAACTGGGAACTCCGGGTTCTATGGGCTATGTATGGGTCCACTAATCCGTAAAATTGATTGCAAAACTGTCTCTGTATATTTTCTTAGCAAAGTACCATTTATTTTCATTATATTTTCAAAATGTTTAACTGAAAAAGATCTAAAATCATTAAGTTTTTGTTATTCAAACTCGTGGATAAATAAGTTTATTGTGAAATAGACTACTTGGTGGCAAATAAAAATCATTTAGGGCAGCACAGTAAGTTTTTCTGCTTACTACCAGCAGCCAACTTAGCATTTTATTTATTTATTTTTTAAACATTTATTTATGTATGTATACAAGACCTGGGGTACAGGCCAGAGGTGCGGGAGTGAGAAGATTCACCAGAGACAGAGTGGGGAACAGAACAGGCAGACTGACGGAAATACACTGCTGAGGGGAGCAGCAGGCGAGACAGGAGAGGTCTGCTGCGCCATGTAGGTATCTCCCTGGCAGGCCCAGATTGAACTCGTGCTACAGAGGCTGTGGATATCTTCATAGTGCTGTGCTTAACCCCTTGTGCCACCAGGGGGGCCCCAACTTAGCATTTTAGAAAAGATATTGAACTTCACATCAGAAGACTGTTTCTCATGCCATCCTGGCCATTGAGGACTGTGAGTCCCAAGGAAAGTTCTGTATTTTTCTGTCTTAACTGGTTTATCTGTAAAAGGAACATAACAAAGTTTCCCCTTTCCTGCTAAATGAAATGGTTCAGTTGTAAGTAAAAATTATAAAATTTTCTGGTGAGGGGTATTATCCTTAGAAAGTGTCCATGGAGCTAATACACAATAAATTCCTAAGTTTTGGGAAGCAATCAAAAGGACCAGCAATCATCCTGACTGGCTGAATCCTCTAAGATCTCTCACTTCCATGAAAGATGGGCATTGGGAATGAAAGGAAAGACATGTACTTGTCCTCTATTGGGTTGGAGTTGACTAATACTGCTCTTTTCTTGTGTCAAAAGGACCCATGAATGGCTATGAGTGTTGTGATTTATGGCTTCAGAGAGAGGAGAACTTCACGTTAATGGAGAGATTGGCAGGGAATGTCAAAGGATTCAGAGACTCCTTCCTATGTAGTTTGTTTGCTTGGCCACAACTCCAGCTCATGTTAATTCACACCCGCTTGGAGGAGGAAGGTTGTGTTGCAGTACCTGGATTGGCTCTAACCTTCCTTGTCCAGAAAATTTTAACCAAATATGGCTACTGCTAACAAATTCAAGCTTCCCTGGTGACAGCCACAAGCCCAAGATTAACTGTCTGTGTGCATTAATTTTGATGGCCCCAAACTCCACTGATCACTTAAGTCCCTGTTGAATAGCCCCTCTTGGACCCCATAATGTTCTTCAAGGGTCCCTATTTGAAATAATTTATATTCTTTGGTCTGGCAGCTTTGTATCGTTGAGCCTAATGACTGTTTCCATTTAATTTTCAGATGCTTAATTATAGTGGAACACTTCAACACCATTAAATTAAAACAAGCTACCAGCTCATTCTTGATTGTGGCCTGGCGCACTTCCAAATGACGTTTACAGCAATATCAGATACTTAATTCATACCACACATTTTGCTAACTTTGGAACAAAATGGGAAAATGCCTTCCACAAATCTGCTTGTGAGCTAGGAACACTTCCACTGGGGAGAGAGCTTGGGCAGCATGTCTCATCTGCTAATGAGTTTTCAGTGTTTGGAGGAGACCAGCATCCCTGTTTCTGGGGTATAATGATTTTCCAATTTGGTTTTCATAAGGACTGCTTATATTACATTTTGTGAAAACTAATGAAATTACATATTTCTTATAATCATGGTCTTATTTACATGGCCATGTGATGGAGCCTATTATTTGGGCAGACATGCCATTAATCCCAGGCCTTTTTGGTGTAGAAAGCAAACATTTGAGATGCCACGAGACCCTGCAATACAGGTACTGTGTTAGAAGAGAGTTACAGGCAGCATAGTCCCCTGTAAGATAATATTCTTTGGGAATGGATGTTAAGAGTTAGTTTGTGTCTTTACAACATCAGTCATATGGGTATTGTTTGCATCTGACAGTTTTTCTTTTAAGATTAATGTGCTTATGAAAACCTTGTGCGTTACTCGAGGAGGCAAACTTGAAATCCATCAGCATTACCATCGGAATGACACAATGCTGGGAGAGCAAACCAAATGACAAACAGAATCTGGTTTTCAGAGGCCAGTGTGTGTTGAAGAGAAATGATCTGAAGCCAAATTTGGCCTCCTTCCAGAAATTCCTCCTGCTACACTGTTGGCATAGCCCTCAAAAGGGAGGGGAGTTTGGGGGGTGGGAGTTTGAGGGGAGTTTGGGTGGGGAGGGCAGATGAACAGGGAAGGGGAGACAGTACCTCAGGGAGAGGGGAGTCAGAAAGGAAGCATGATTGATTGGAAAACTTGGTCTTTATAGCAAACAATAGTCATATGTAAAACCAAGTCTTGGAGGAAAACTTGGTGAAAAATGGGACTTTTTCTGGATCATTAGGGAAAGTCGTTTCGAACATCACCATTTGACATGCAGTTGGTGATGTGCAGTTGAAATACATGATGGAAAGTTTAACATCTGTTTGGATTTGAGAAGTAAGAACAGAGGGGAGGCAGTGGCTTACCAGGAGGGGAAGAGTTGCAAAGGACCTCAATTGTGTAAAGAGCCTTATCATTCTGCAAAGGGACATGCGCTGGTGAGAAGAGGAGTGGAGACATGTGGCTTAGTCTCTAGACTGTGAGGAAATCAAATCAATGTCCATCCAGCTTGAGAAATCAGTGATGTCTGTGGAAGATGTGTCAGGCACTTAAAGGACTCAGGATTAACAATCATATCAAGATGGAAATGGATACCAGACGGGCAGGATGGCAGGAGGGGCTACAGCCCCACCCAGGCATTCCAGTTGACAGCCCACTAAGCTGAATATAAAGAAATTTCTCACCTACCCACCCCCATCATGTTGACTACCATCTTTCTTGACTTCAGACAGTTTCAACTTCGCCTCAACTTGGCCAGATCCCACTTTCTCAGCTCAGAAAGTGGGTGGCCAGAAAAAGAAGAGAACAACGCTTCAGAATTTCCTCAATCTGCAGCCTTTCTGAGTCCCAAATCACTTCCAAATGCTGCAGCCAGTGGAGAGCCAAGAGATTGCACTGCCTGCAGCAACTGCGCATCTGAGACATGATGAATCGAGGGGACCCCAAGGCAGTTTTGCCAGCAGAGCAGGCCAAGATGCTGTCACTGCCTGGGGGAGTGAGGGCACTGTGGGGAGAGGCTGGGTTTTCACACCATCTTTGCCCAAGCTGGCTTTCCCGACACTGACAGTTTCAGATGGGGGTTGTCTGACCTCTGACTTGGGAGAAGTTGTGGAAGACCAAGTGACTGAAGCAGACAGTAGATCCAAGAGTGAGGAAGATGAAAGTGGCACAAGGAGTAACCAGAGCGCAAACTCGTCAGCTGCCTGGCACTCATTCCTAGACATCCCCATCTGGAGAGCCCCTCCTCAGCCCCAGGCCCCAGAAAATTGTGAATGCTGTTCAGACGGGGGATTTCTCAACAGGCCACAGGCACATCTCTGCATTTTCAAGGAAAGGAGCGTCTTGACGGCCAAAACTGCACATGTGAGTGTGCAGGGCCATGTGCAGCGACTCTCTCTGCACCTCCCAGTGGGCTCATCTGCAGGTGAGAGGCCTCCCCTGTGCGTTCAGTGGGTGGGCTACTTAGAATGTCCAGGAAATTATTATAAAGCAAAAATGTCTTCACCTTGTCTTCTTGTGGACCCAGAGGGCAGATTCCTCTGACTCCCTCGATGATTTCCTTCTGTAGAGGTGGCTTTCCTCAAAGCTACCGCTGAGGGAGAAGCAATGGTCTGGAACTGGGTGAAACCTCTGTCAGGCTCATTTTATTTTAATCTATACATTCAGGGAAGAGGAGGTGGGGTGTTGTGGGGAGGGGGAAAGTATTCCCTTCTCACTCCTGTCACCTGCTTCCAAGTTTTCCTCAAGCAAATCATTAACCATTAGGCAACTCCACCTCATCTGAAAAATAGAGTGATCATAAATACAGAGGAGGTGGCAATGTGGAATTTACAGTATTGACTGGGCTTTTTATAAAATATGATTCCTTGTGTTAACATCTAGTGGTCATTCTTCCTTATCTCCTTCTTATTGTGCTCATGTCAATGTAAATTTAAAACATAGTGAATTGTGACAATAAGTTTATGAGTTGACAACTCTTCAAATCCCCTTCCCTACCAACTGTTTAACTGGACAATCCAGGATGAGTTTCAGGCAGAATATTGTGGTTATGTAACAGGGGGCTGAAGCCAAAGGCTACTGCAGGTGGCACCCCCTGGAGGAGGGTGCTAGTGAAGATTGATAGCCCCAGGCAAAATATGAACAAAGTACCAGAGCTGGTGGAGAATCTGAAAAGAAATACAAGGGACTGCAGTAGCAGCAGCCCCAAGGATTCAGCTTTTGGTACTTCAGTATTTTCGGATCTTCAGTGATTCCACGGTCAGCCATTTCTGTCCTCACCATGAGGGCCTTTGAAGGACAAGGAGAGGCAAACAGCAGGCAGAGAGTGGCATGTCCACCCTTCATCAGCTTAACTGTGGGTCTCTTATTTATATTCAGATTTGTTCATCCAACCTCAGAGAAGAAAAGGTCGGAGGCTTTGCAAGTAGCCAAGCGACTGAAATTTCCCAACTTTGTTGCTGTTATGGCCTGGAAGGGAATGCATAGACCCAGAGTAGGTGACTTGCTGAGCTGCGTGACTGGTTGTTCTGCTGCAGTTGCTGTGGTTTTTTGTTTTTGTTTTTTTTTTTGGTGGGACCCTCACCGGCAGCCAGGGAATGAACGGGCACTGCAGAGGCTGCAGGCAGCCTCTCAGCCCAGCGCTCAACCGCTGCGCCACCAGGGGAGGCCCTGCAGTTGCTGCTGTTTTGAGTGTCAATTGTCTGGTGCTGTGCTGGCACATCTCGACAGCTCTGGTGAGCATCACCTGTTGTGTCTTTTGCTATCTTCATGAGTTGCCTTGTGGCCTATAGCCTGGCTGCCATGTGCTCCAGGCCCTCAGCAGTGGGAAGATGCCATCTTGGGAACTTTTGTGTTTAGAACTTTAAAACTGGACGTGACTTCAGGTGAGGTAAACTGCCATCTGTGGCCTCAGTAACTCTTTGTTTTCCCTGATTTGTTAAATAAATCCCATTATTGTTCTCTGAACTGAGTAGTCTTGTGTGTGGGTAAAGAACTCAGACAGTGACTGGTAAACTATTTGGGCACTGTCCTTGACCAGTTTTAGTGCCCCTTGCTGCCTGGTAGCAGTTGTTGTAGCTTGTGCTTACATAGCTCCTGGGCAGAGTCTGTACTAGGAGGTGCCATGGAAGGACTGTCATCCTCTGTGGTATTTGGTTTTGGACTGATCCTTGGGAAATTCAGTGAGGTGGTGATGGAGCTGCTATCCACTGGCCTGAGGCCACCACTCACTCCCTGGAGCCTCTCGTGGCAGAAAGTGGCATGTCCACCCTTCATCAGCTTAATGGTGGGTCTCTTTTTTATATTCAGACTTGTTCAGTCTGTTTGAAATCAACTTTATGTAAAACATGAAAAAACAGCTTGCAAAGGCACTGACTGCATGAATGATAGAAGAGAAATTCTAGCTCATCAACAAGATTTGTGCTGCTATAAAGGACTCTACAGGAATCAAGACCCTCTTAGCCAGTGCCAGAGTAGAGAAAGAGTCAGAACAGAATAAGATTACAAGGACAACTCAATTTTGTGGGAGAAACTCAGTGCCCTCATCTAAGAACTCAAGGAAGATATTGTTACAGTCAAACCAAGATGGTAGAAATGCTAAAAGTGCTCAAGTCCTTAGACGAACTCACAAGAATCATTTCATCACAAGTAGCTGCTCCAAACCTGCCAGGATGTCAAGAGCAAGTTCTGAAGTTCCCATCCTTGGAAGTGAACCTGTGTCTTAAAGCACTGTTCTCCCCCTTCCACTCAGGCCTCCTGACAGACATACTGCACTCACCTCTACCTCCATCTCTACCTGAGGGACAGCTATGGGTCTCCAGGTGCCCCCTTCTTGGGCTCTAGTTCCTCTACTTCACATGCTGGACATGGTAGGCCGCTCTCCAAATCCAAAGTATATTGGAATTTCAAGAAATGTGGGTCTTCAATTATATTCACAGAATGTGTGGATTATCTCATTGACAGAAAAAGAAATATGATACTTAAGAGATTATTCTTGGGCCTCCCCTGGTGGGTTGTGAAGCTGTCCGCAGCCTCTGCAGTGCCGGTTCTATCTCCGGCCGCCGGCGAGGGTCCCACATGGCGCACAGACCTCTCCTCCGCCTGATGCTCCCCTCAGCAGTGTATTTCGTCGGTCTGCCTGTTCTGTTCCCCTCTCTGGCTCTGGTGAATTCTCTCACCTTCCCGTGCTTCTGACTGTACCCAGTGCTTGTATAAATAAATAAATAAATCTTTAAAAGAAAAAAGAGAGATTATTCTTTTCAAAGTAGACTTTGACAACAGAGCTGAGGTTACCAGAGGGGAAGGTGATGGGGATTGGATGGAAACGAAGAGGGAGGTCTAATGAATAGCAGTGGGTTTTTAAAAGTTGTTTAATAAACAAAAATTTTTGAAGATGCCAAAAGAATAATTGACCAAAGTCACATCTAGGATATACTGCTTTGATTTTCTTTCTTAGTCTAGCTATCTGTATATATGCAACTTAAATCCTGATTTTAATAGCAAGTCATATTAAACATTAACTTCCTAGAAAAATCTTCAAAAATAAAAAAATAACTATTATAGACATAGTCTATTGACACAATATGGGCTTTTTTAAGAGTGAAGCTCAAATTCTTGAAAATTAAATAAATGGAATGTCATTAAATGTCATGACAGGCAGTGATTTTCTCATGATTATGATATGGGTGTATCATTTCCATTTGGGTGACATAAAGCTTGATGGTTCCAGTTTCTTTCATTCTCAATAGATACAGCTTGTTTCCTTTCTTGTACTCATATTAGAATCCAGTTCATTCTTCTATGGTGCCATAAGAAGGTCGAGAACATATTATACTTCATGTGCCCTGGGACTGTACCTCATCACCTTCAATGGTATATTTTGGAGACATTTGTGATTCACAGTCATGGACCTTCTACCAATGCTTGAAACATCCTAAGTTCTGGAGAATTGTTTAATGGAAGAGCTTGCTACACAGCTGGGATTGAGCCAAGGCACAAAGGCTGTTTGTGATGGAAGATCAGGGTGTGTTCACACCATGCTGGTATGAGGATAAATTAATAAAACCCTTGGGAAAGCAACAAGACAATGTGTCAGTGGTTTTTGAAAATGAAATCCTCTTTAACCCAGGAAATACTCTTACAATGACTTTATCCTGACCTGCAAAATAAATATGCGTGACCTCTAGATTAGCCACAAGGGTACTCACATGAATAGTGAGCAGGGAAACTAAGTCTCTAACTAAGGGAAATTACTTAAACTTTGGAACATCCATACAATATAATTAAATACAGCTAGTAAAAATGATGTCAGAAAACAAATAGGTAATGAAGAATCAAAAGAGTTAACTTCATAGGTTAACCAGGAAAATCCATGAGAGAGATTGAGGTAATGACAGGGATTTGTATCACAGACATATGTATTTGTCAAAATTCTCTGAATGGCTCACTTAAGATTTGTGTATTTCACTGTATATAATTTTTCTTAAACCAGAGCCATAAACAAATATTGAACTTTCTTTAATTGTATGCATGCTGAAGTGTTTAGAAGTGAAGTGGACTTGTGTCTGCAATATACTTTGAATTTGTAAATCAGAAAAAAAGGATTGATGGGTGGATGAGTGATGGAAAGATGAACAGATATTTAAAATGCAAATGTAAAAGTTCAATTGTAGAATATGGAGATGTTAGATATAAAAGTGTACATGCTTTGCAAATTCAACTTGTCTATATATTTGAAAACTGTATTTAAAAAGAAAAGAAACAAAATGGCAAGTTATTTAATGATACTCATAGTAAGTTGTTAAAGACTTAATTCTACTTTTGTTGAAATGTTGAAGAGGTTATTTCTAATATTGAGAATAATGATTTGCTTATCTTAACACTTTTGACAATGGATATGTCCGTTTGTATTTTGAAGTTGCTTCTTGTAATCCCATGTTCTTACTACTTAGAGTGAAAATCAAGTATAGTGTTGGCAGCAAGGTGTGTGGACAGATTCTGCACCACGTGGGCAGGGGGACCATCGAGGACCCTCTTTACGAAGATCACACTTGTGACAAACAATTTCTGTCACAAATAGCTCACATCAATGAATTTTGTTACAAATAAATGCGTATCTTTCCATAAAGTTTTTAAACCCTCAGAGGCATCTTTCTCAATAGTATTGATATATGCAATTTTCTTAGAGACCAAAACACAGGTGGTTTGAAGGTAATCATCTGAGACTGTATGATAATACTCTTCATACTTGAATTCTAAACAGTGCCATAAAGTTATCACCAAATTACAATTTTATTTCTTCTTAATTTGTTTCCTTATGGGAAGGACAGGGCATATTCAATGTGGAGGCAAGACAGGAATGAGAACTGTTAGATTAAATGAGTTCAGTGAGCCTCAGACACTCAGTAGAAGAAGAATGGAAAATCCTCCGAAGACCTCACAGGATTCAAAAATAATTGCACACATAGTCATATTGTATGAACTACTGAAGAGGACATTCACATTATTTCTAGTCTTTACACTTCTGAGAGGGACACTGAACATTCCTTTTCTCCTTCTGAATTAAGTTTCTGATTTACCAGTCTTAAACCAGGGTACAGTTGTAGGAATTTTGACAAATGCATGGCCATGTACCCACGATCCTCATCAGGATGTGCCTTTTCATTCAAGAATCATACATTTAAGTCCCTGGTGTAGCAATTCTTTGGAATTCTTTCAGTTTATACCTGGAGAAAAAGAGGCTAATTGGAAGTTGTAGGACTTTGCTGAAAAACATCTGAATTGCTGTCTTCTGAAAATTTATCTTAAAAGATTTCACACACAAAGCAGCCACTTTTCACTGACAAAATGGTTTTATTTGGAAACAACAATAAGCAAGCAATTTGCAAAGTGCAGTCTCAAGGTGAGGCACATACACCCTTCTTAGATAAAAGCCCACACCAACCGAAGCAGATTTTAGAGTGGTTGCCATAACCGAAAAGGTCAATGAACGAAATGGGGAGTTTCTCAGTCACTGGCTCAAGGCATTTTCTCATGGACTGAGCCATTGCTGGGAACAAGGAACCTCGTCTTCCTTCCTCTCGGAGTGATGGAAAGCACCACCACTTCCCCAGAGATAGGCAAGTTGTGTTGAACTATAGGTCATTGAATGCACACACATGGGACCTCATTTAAATTGTGTTTCTACATGTTCACTTTCACAAAGGAAAAGATGTAAATTGAAGTGTGGGTTGAGGGAAAGTCTGCATAGCACATGAAATGATCTTTTTGCAATATGAGTTCAAAATCAAAGTGTTTATCACAGAAGAAGGGTATAGAGGAACACTGATGACTGACAAGATCATGGATGGTAGAGTCAAATTCCCAAAGCTCAAATCATTTTTTTTTAAATTTTATTGAGGTATAATGGATTTACAAAAAATTAAAAACTATATGTGCTTATTGTGTACAATTCAATGACTTTGGACTCAAACCTTACTCTGCCACTTCTTAGCTGGGTGATCTTGGGCCAAATGCTTAATCTCTCTGTGCCTCATTTTTCTCATCTGTAAAATGGGTTATAATATAATCCACCTCAGAAGGGCTTTTTATAAGGGATAAATAAAAATTTAAGCACCTGGTAAGCAGTCAACATTAGCTACTATTGAAATTATCATCATTATTACTTTCAGGAAATATTAAATGATTCCATTTCAAATGCAAATGGCTGGATCTAGAAGCAGAAAGATCTGGAGAGGCAAGTTAGCATCTGACTTCTGATAGCTTTTTTTTTAATTTTATGTATTTTTTACATCATTTTTCATTTTTGCACAATGCATGCATTTTCATCTTGGTTATTGTCCGCATACAATTCCCAGCCTCTTGTTTTGATCCTAGCTTTGTAATGGAAAAGCCCAGCAAGTGAGAAGGATGACAGTAAAAATGCAAAAAGCTTTTGCTCCAGGACAGACAGTAAGCCAATAGGATAGAGATTTCCTTTAAAACAGTTGGCATACCACACATGCCTGGCATGGAGACAGAGGTGCAAGGTAAGGGCCCAAGAATGTCACAGACACCCGTTCCTGCCCAGGGCAGCTCCTTCTCCAGCATTTACATGGGAAGGCTGAGGGGGAGGTCTTTTAGGGAGAGGATCCCCTTGTTACCTAAAAATGCTAGCTTTGAACACTGGTTTTCCAGGAGAGGAGAAAGGCAGGTCTCCTGTGGACAGACACATGACACCTCTACTGAAGACCACTGGCTTGCTTACCAAAATGTCCCAGCTTAGGAGATGAAGAAGTGCTCGTTGCTTATCATATTTCTCTTGACGCCAGAATCTCAAATGTCACTGGTGTTTCAAAAACAGTTCCAAGAAAACTTTTTGGATATATATTCACCATCTGCCCGTGGAGTGGTGATTGGGCTAGTTTGGGCCTGTCAAGGCCTCCAGTCTGGGCCCCCTCTGAAGCGCAGTGGCCCTGTTCCCATCTTACCCACCAGCCTTGCTCTCCACAGCTTCCTGTCAGGTCATCACCAAACTAGCGTCCTGCTCAACCCACCTTGGCTCTCCTCAGCCAGTAGTGGTCCAAGGCTCCTCACCCTGTCTGGGGATTCACTTTCCCTAGGCAAATAGCTCTCCTCTCCCCCAACCCCAGTACATCTTACTCTGTTTTCTTTCTGTGCATTTCTCCACTGACAAACCGGGTGTCCAGATGCCCTCTCCAAGTTGAGGAACTATGTGGGGGAAATGCTTGAACATTTAGATTTCAGTCATGGGCCTGGAACTCAAACCAGAGGACCCCGGTGGTGAGGGTTGTGGGGGAAGAAATGAAGAGTTTCTGGGGAGGGTCTTATCTGGACTCCCCTTTCTCTGAAACTAAAGAGCAAAAAGAGAAGTGGGCATTTCTTTGGGAGAAGAAAAATGCTTCCAAGTAACTTTTTCTTAGAAATGAGTTTGGTTCCATCCTCTGGGCATAGGAATCATTTTTTTCAATCTCATATTTTATTGATTTGGCAACCATTTACATAACTAAATAGTTCTCGGAGTACATCTTCACAGCTCCATATGTGAACCTGCCTCACTCACCCTCCACCAAAGCTCCAATGCCATAACCCATCTCATTCCCTCCTCTCTCCCCTCCTCTTTCTGCCCCCAGCTCCTCTGATAACCAGTATATTATTCATAGAATTACTGAGTCATTCCTTATGAGTTATTATTTGTGTTGAGGGAGAATAAGATATAAGATGTTATGTAAAACACAGAATAAGACTAACTTTTTTCTCTCTCTTGACTGTACCTACCAAATTAAAAAATTTTCAAAACATAATACATATATAAAAACTCTAAAATCTTTAAGAAACAGACACACCTTAGAGGACAAAAAATACTAGCAGAAATACATCTGAGGGATTGTAGAAAATGTGCAATAAAACATTATAGCTCACAAAAAAAACATTGAAATAGCTTTCTTTTCTTATAATATCATAAAAAATTAAAAAATGGATATGATCCAGTGCTGAAGGTGGAAGGCAGGGGGTGGCTTTTGTATTATACAATGGGGTTATGCTGCCTTTCTGGAGAAGAGTTTGGTAATTGTGTCAAGACCGTGGACATGTAGATAAGAAAATTAGACTTGCGAATCTGTCTCAAGGAAAGACTCAACCATGACGTGAAAGATTTAAGTGTGTGTCCACAAGGACACTCACAGCAGCACAGTGTGTGGTGGTAAAAACTCAAAAGCGTGCAACATTAGACATTGGTGTAATAAATCATATACATATAGCATTATATATGTATATAAAATAAAATATAATACAATCACACAAAAAAGGATACAGTATATTTACAAGAATAAAATAACAGTGATCAAAAGTACATGCTCTTGGGCCTCCCTGGTGGCGCAGTGGGTTGAGAGCTGCACTGTGGAGCTGTCTGCAGCTTCTCCAGCATGGGTTCAATTCCTGGGCAGCCAGGGAGAAACCCACATGGCGGGACACATCTCCTGTCTCACCTGCTGCACCCCTCAGCAGTGTACTTTGGTCCATCTGCCTGTTCTGTTCCCTGCTCTGTTTCTGGTGAATCCTCTCACCCTCCCACACCTCTGGCCTCTACCCCAGTTCTTGTATAAAAATAAATAAATCATAAAAAAGGAGTTATTTAAAAAAAAAAAAGTGCATGCTCTAGAATCAAATTTCTGGCTTCAAAATGTACCTTTTTCACTCACAAACTGTGTGTCCTTAAAGGCTTGCTTAATTTCTCTACCTCAATTTCCGCATCCATAAGATAAAGACAATCACGACGTCTTCATAGAGTTTTGCTAAATTGTCAATGAGACAATGCTAGAAAATGTTTGGCAGAGGACTTATTTGACATATAGTGTGTACTCAATAAATGTCATTTATCAATGTCACTTATCAATATGTCACTTATCAATATGAAAAGATGCTCACTATAGTTAAGTTACTTAACTTACTTGCTAGATCAATAGACTGGGAGCTTATAACAGAGATATGAAAGAGAAAAAAGAAATGAAAATATATTTGAGTCTCACACTGCTATGAACCTCTATGGAAAATACTGGAGATTATGTGGAACTTCTTGGCACAAACAAGTCTTCTTTTGCCTGAGTATTCTAAATTAAGATTTTCTCAATTTTTCTGGAAAAAATTATGCACTTTCTTATTCCTGCTTCTGTTAGAGTTTCCTTGTGGTAAGGAGTGGCTGACAGATTCTTAGAGGAAACTGGTAGTGATTCACATGGGATTTTCTGGTAGAGGTAGTACCTTGAACAAACCTTTAGAAACAAACATCTTTGAAAAGCCCAGGACTCCTGGTCCTGACCTGTGAATGGGTGAGAATATGGGCCAGGCCATTAGGTCCAACCTCTGTATGTGTCACCAACAAGACAAAGGCAACAGACTGGTGAGGGAAGAAAGCTTTCATAAAAAGAATAAGAGAAGCTCAAGTTCCTCAAGATTACTGGCCTAGCTCACAGAGCAAACACCAGATCTGAATCAATGAAGGTAAGATGATTGGTAAACAAATCGCAGTGAAGGCTTGGCGTGGACATGTCATTTTAAAATGAATTCCACTCTGTGGAGTACATGTGACACGGTCTTGCATAAAAGACAGTGTTATAAAAATTATATGATTTTATAATATTTTAACTTTGAAAAGCATGTATCATGAGTTCCTTTATTTTTTAAATTTTTTTAGTTTTAAATTTATTTATAGATATTTTACACTATTGTTCATTTAATTGTACTAGTAAATCCTGTACTCTGAACTCTCCCAATTATTTTGTTCAAATCCTCTGTTACTTTTCTAGGAATAAATTTCAATGTTTGCTGTATGAAAGTTTTGTTTTGAACAGTTACAATTCATTAAATCTTAAGAAGCTAAAAAAAAAAGGCAAAGCTAGACCCTAATCCTCTCTTCTCTCTGGGTCGCCTTTTTTCATCACCCCAAATATTCCAAAGTCTGTTCCTCTTGTAGGTTCACTTTCTCAGAACATGACACCATTGTTCACCCAGTGGCCCAGGCAAGAAGCCTGGGAGTGATTCCTGATTCCTTTCTTTTCCTTAAACACATGTCCAATATGTCAACAGAACAAGTGATTCTACCTTAGAGACATATCCTGAATCAGGCTGCTGCTCACTTCCTCCCTCCCACCCTGTTCTGAGCCAGCATCGTCTCACACTCAGGCCACAGTGACATTCCTAACTGGTGTTTCTATATAGCCTTTCATAATTAGCCTTTTAAACTACAAATCTAATTCTCTCACTCCACTCTTAAGGCAATATTTCTACACTCCTTTCGGTGGATTTCCAGCTTAAATGGCTTAAAGGTAGCAAGACCTATTTGAGAATTTGATAAGCAATAGTTCTCCCCCCAAGGAAAATACACCTGAATCCTGAGGTAAAAAGTTCCAAGTTACACACTTTCCTAATTTCTTAAAAATCTCCGGTGAAGGACTATGGTTGTGTTGACGGTAGGTGTGCTGTGGAAACATACATCTGAAGACATGGGATCCTATGCCTGTGAATTATATACAATTTTGTTGACCAATGTTACCTCAATTTAAAAAAGAAAATAAAATCAATAAAATAAAATTATAAATAACCTTTAAAAAAAAAACCTACAAATCTAATCATGCCACCATACTCAAAACCTGCTAGTGGCTTCCCGTTACACTGAGAATCACAGTGAAACTCCATAGTGTGACCCAAGGTCTCTGCGGGCTAGGCCACACCTTGCTCTGACACCTGGTTCACCACAATCGATATTACCTTGGCAAACTCACCCCTTACATACCTGGGCCTCAATCACTTTGGTGTTCCTTCTTCCCCTCCTGGACAAAGCAACTCAGTTCTTGCTGTTTCATCTGCCAAGTATGCTTTCTCCCCATATTTCCACATGGCTCATTTCTTCACATTGTCCAAATGTCACCTGTTCACAGGACCCTCCTCAAACATTCTGTCCAAAATAATCTTTTGAGTGAAAATCAAAATCAACAAGCAACTATAAACCAGAGTCATTCTGCAGGGGGATGGGGGATGGGGGGAGGGAGTAGGATCAAAACAGGGTTGGGAAGAGCACAAGGGACTATGGTGATGGTGCACGGGTGAACGGGTGATGGAACTTCACGGGGACTATAACCGAGATGAAAAAGCATATATTGTACAAAAATGAAGACTGATGTAAAATATAAAATTAAAAAAAAACATTTTGTATTAATTAGCTTATATTCACCTGTAAATAACAGTTTAAGTAATGCAGATAATTTAACAACTCAATTAACAAGACCTGTGATGGGCAGTTCCAAATCTAATTTAGTAGCTCAGCAATGCCCTCAGCAACCAGACTCCTTCCAGCTCTCTGCTCTTACATCCAATGGGTTGGCCGTTTATCCTTCCTTACTATTGACATCTGATCACAAGATGATCAGCCTTCACATCCTTTCACGACCATGTAAACAAGGTTGAAAGGCAGGAAACAGGAATTAATCAAGGCAAAGACTCCTCTTCAGATCCTTTAAGTTAAACAATAAGCAGGGAGACTTCCATAAAAGTTAACACATTGGATTTTCCACTCACATTTTATTGACCAGATCTTAGTCAGATAGCTACCACAAATCAGTCACTAAAAAGGCACAAGAAAGGTTCATGCTGCTCTTAAAATAATCAAACTTCCTACTCTGGCAAGGACTTCCCTCCACTGAGCTATGCTGCCACCATAACAAACTGTAGTTTTATAAATTGAGAGAGAAGAGGGAGAATAAATGCTGGCTAGGAACCCATCAGTATCAATGTCTATAGTCCCATTTTTTTTTCTCTATCCCCTTCTTCTACCTTGTTCTTCCTTGTAATATTATCTTGTATATTTATCTGCTTGCTTCTTGCATGTCCCTGCACTAAAATGGGACTCTGACTAACTTGTTCACTGCTTTATTTCCACACTCCAGGCAGTACCTGGGAATCGTTAAGTAGTCACCAAATGAAAGGATGGGTGTTGAGTACATGGGCAAAAACAGATCTTTCTGTTATATCTCATTTTAAAATGTAAATTAATTACCTACCTCTCCAGTGAGAATAAAATGGAATGAAGCAGATAAAACCCCTACCACAGTGCCTTTAACATAGAAAAAGCACTATCCATTTAATCCCTTTGCTATTGTGTAGCAGCAATATCAGGCAGCTACAGGAAAAGCATTGCCATAAATATTAATTTCATATACTTTTACTGATTGGGAAATAATGCACTAAGGAATCAACCACTTGAGAAATGTATGACTTAGAAAGTAAAAGAAATCCACCCTCAAGCACACACTTTTTTCTAGATAACTTTTTTCGAAGAAAACATTAACATAATTTTTACATAAAAGGGGTAATACTATCATGCTGTTTTACAACTTCATTTTTTTTAACTCAGTATCTATTAGATTGACATTTTCTTACATTTATTAATGCAAATATGTATCTTGTTCTTATTTAATTGTATTTGATATAAGCTCAAGCTTTTTTGTGGGTTTTTGCTTTTTGTTTTATTTTGTAACTGGAGACTTCTTAGGACAGGACCTTATCCTAAGGACCTCGTCCTATCTATCTTGTAAGATATTCATGTCCACATTTTTTGGCGATGTGACCTTCCCTGGTACAGTGGAAAAACTGTCTTTAATGTTGTATCAGCAAATTTTACCCTATGGTGCTGCTGTTGAGAATCTTCATTATTATGCCATCTTCCCTTCATGCAGACCTATAGGAAAAATATGAAGAAAATTTACATCTTCTTTGATCAAGCACTATAAATATTTTTAATAATTTTCTTCCAATTTTTTTTTCCTATGCAAGTACAATTTATTTTAAATCTATTTAGGACCATACTGGGAATACAATTTTATATCCTTGGCTTTCACATAACATTAAATTATAAATGTTCCCAAGTATTATGCAAAGGAGATGATGAACTCTTTGAGCTGTGAGAAACCTTAGAAATTATTTACTTCTGGCTCATCATGCAAATTTTACAAGATAAAGCACCTGAGGCCTGAGTTGTTTGAGTTTCTACAAAATGTTTTAAACCTTCTTGATTTGTAGTCTGACTAAACTGATGCAGAGAAGGAAAGGCTGGACCTGTTGGCTGCTTTGTGTGCACATCAACAAAATGCATGTGTCTCTATAAGCCACAGAAACTGGGCTGCCAGCTCAGTTCTCCTCACCCCTTGGTGACTTTGCTGACAAGTATGTTATCCCTCCACACCTTTCTGTCAACGGCCCTCCCTCATGAGAAGCTCAAGACCTAGATAGGATCTGGGCACTACAACAAACCTGTCAGACCAGCATGCATGGGGAGAAAATCTCCTGCTCTGTGCCCCTCTAAAGATCTAGGTGTCTGTTGAGCTGGCATACTTGGAGGTGGGAGGGGCAAATCACATCAACACACACCCTGCAAGAGTGTGTGTCTGGGATATAAGCCGCAACAAGATGAGTCATGGAATGAGAGATATGTTTCCACAATGGAATGCCATTACTAGTCTTTGTAAACAGCATGGCACGGTGTAATCGGAACATCAGCATGGCTTAAAGGCTAAGTCCACTGCTCTGTAGCTATGTCACTTGAAGCAGGTCAGGCCATTAGCTACTTCCTTTGCAAAGAGGGAATATAAATGCCCACATGGTGGAGTTGTAACCACCACCTCCATGCATGCAGGCACTTGATACACAAGGGGTATTAACAACACGCTTCCCTTTTCCTCTCTGTGAACAGTTCAAAGTATATAGTAGGAGCTTGGCAAATATTTCTCACATGAAAAGAGAATATAAACAAATATGGTCCCACATTTTGAAACTAAGCAACTGAGTCTATAGCTGTAACAGCAATAACTTTGCCAACACAAGATTCCAGAAAAGCCAGGCACCAGGTTTCTCGATATGGAAATTTTCAGATTCTCTGCTCTCTTGATTTCCATTGTTACCCCAAATGTTTCAGTTTAATCATAAAGAAGATTGCTTTGGCTTTATTCTCTACCAGGAGATGAAGGTAAATAGTGATCTTTCCGATACAACCAGTTGCTGTCCTAAGTCATTTTTTCCTGTTATACAGTACTATTAGTTAAGTATTTCTCTTCTTTACAAAAGTAGCAGCGTTCATTAGAGACAGTTTGGGAAGTAAAGTAGAAAAGAGAAAAAAATAACCAAAATGTCTCCCCTAATAGCTAAGAGCTATGAATATGTTGATGAATATCTATGAACAGTTAATTGTGTCCTGAAGGGGTAACTAATTTTATTTAGCTTTTTCTCTGAACATGATTAACCATAGTTTTCCAAAATACTTCCCCATTGTTCAACCTGAACCCTACTTTTCACATTTTTAAATAGCACTAAAATGAACATAATTGTTAATAAAATATTTTCTGTAATTAGGAGTGGTAAAATTACTCTTTTTAAAAGTATGAATATTTGGGAGAGCAGTCTTAGACTCAAAACTCCTTGGAAAGTTTCAGAAGGTGGTGGAGATTTTGAATTCAAGACCATAAGGCAGAGGTGAGTCCAAGATGGCATTAGAAGAGGCCGTTGCTTTGTTCCCCAGAGAACCATCTAGGTTAACTAGTGGAACACTGCACCCTGAGAGCACATGGTTTGGGGCAAAACTGGAACCTCTTAGACAGCAGAGATGGGACCAGGTAGGCTGCACCAGAAAGGATGCTGAGATTAAAGCTTTGGTGAACAAGAGGTGGGTGGAGAGAGATGCTTTGGGACTAGGGTGGGCGGCTGCCGTAAAAAACACTATGTTCTCACTTGCTAGTAGCCATGGAGAGGGAAGAGCTGAATGGTGTGGAGGCATACACTTTGATTGAGAAGAAATATGTACACAGAAGTTGGGGTGTTCCCAACAGTCTAAGTCTGCAGTGAAGGGAACATGGACACAGTGCTGGGATGCATTCCCCATCCTTATACCTCAAGACTGATTCTCATCTTGTGAGGCTTGCTAAAAATGCACAGAGACATCAGAGTCTCAGGTCTGGAATTCCAGCGAGGTGAGCTATCAGCAGCGCCAGTAAAAAAAAATCTGCTCTCTTCACCCAGAGCAGTGACACCAGCAGCTTGATCTCTTTAAACTTCTCCCAGACACCCTGACTCAGCACCTGAAAGATGAGGTTTCGAACTAAAGAAGCCCACAGAGGCCAAGTATTCAAAAATCATAAAAATGACAGCACCACATCCTTGAAAGGTAGAAGTAGTTCAAATATCTAAGATTTAAGCAAAATGGACAGGATAAAACCACACACACACATGCAATGCATGGCAACTGGAGACCTCAAAAAAAATGACACCATAAGAAGAGACTAACTCTACACAATCCAACCACAAGAAAAAGAAGTATTTATCTTCCTATCAAATAGAGACTTCAAAACTGCCAGGATAAAGAAATTCAAAGAAATGGAAGAAAATACACAAAAGTAAGGCTGAGTGATACAAGAGAACTCTGGTGGTGCAAGGGGTTAAGTCTCAGCACAATGAAAACATGGGCAGCCACTGCAGCACGAGTTCAGTCCCCACAAGTTCAATCAGGGAGCTGACCCACATGGCACAGCAGACCACTCCTATATCACCCACTGCTCCCCTCAGCAGTGTATTTCAGTACATCCTCCTGTCCTGCCCCCCACTCTGTCTCTGGTGAATCCTTTCAACCCCCACACCTCTGGCCTACAACCCCGCTCTTGTATGAATAAATAAATAAATAAAAATAAATCTTTTAAAAGAGAGAGACAACAAAATCCACAAAAACAAATTACTGTCATAGAAAACACAAGGAATGAACAGAAAAAAGAAATTAATTTTGGTTATATTTCTCTAATGACAATGCTGAGTGTATTTTCTTCTGCTTGTTGGCCAATTATGTATCTTTGGGGAAATGTCTGCAAAATCTTTTGCCCATTTTTGAATTGTTTGTGTTTTTATGTTGTTGTTGCTGTTTTTGAAGGTCTATTTTCTAGATACCAACTCTATCAGATAGATGATTTGCAAATATTTCCTTTCATATTATGAGTTGTAAAACTGTGTTGATAGTGCTCTTTGATGTACAAAAGTTTTTTAATTTGATGAAGTCCAATTTACCTATTTCTTATTTTGCTGCACATGCCTTTGCTGTTATATCTGAGAAAAATCACTGTCAGATCCAATGTCTTGAAGTATTTTATTTTATTCTTCTAAGTTTTCTAGTTTTAACACGTTTTTAGAACATTGATAGATTTTTAGTTCATTTTTGTATTTGGTGTTAAGAGTCTACCTTCATTCTTTTACATGTGAAAATATAATTTTTCCAGCACCATTTGTTGAAAACAGCTCTTTTTTTTTCCATCAAGTAGTTTTCGCAACATTGTCAAAAATTTGTATATATGAGAGTTTAATTCTGGGCTTTCTGTCTTTTCTGATGATGTATATATCTATTCTTCTGCCAATATCACACTTTTGATTATCAATGCTTAGTGGTAAATTTTGAAATCAGGGACTGTGAGATCTTGAATTTTGTTCTTTCAGGATAAAATTTTGGCTATTCATGTCTCTTAAGATTCCATATGAAGCTTAGCTATTGTAAACAGTGCTGCTATAAACATAGGGGTGCAGGTGCTCTTTGGAATTGATGTTTCTGTGTCCTTTGGGTAAATACCTAGGAGTGGAATTGCTGGATCATATGGAAGCTCTATGTTTAGTAGGTCCAGAAATCTCCACACAGTTCTCCATAGTGGCTGGACCAGTTTGCACTCCCACCAACAGTGCAGAAGAGTTCCTTTTTCTCCACACCCTCGCCAACATTTGTTGTTGCTAGTTTTTTTAATATGTGCCATTCTCACTGGTGTGAGATGGTATCTCATGGTAGTTTTGATTTGCATTTCCCTGATTACAAGTGATGTTGAACATTTTTTCATATGTCTGTTGGCCATTTGCATTTCCTCTTCAGAGAAGTTTCTTTTTAGCTCTTCTGCCCATTTTTTGACTGGATTATTTTCTTTGTTGTTGCTGAGTCTCATCAGCTCTTTGCACATTTTTGTGATCAGTCCTTTATCATTAGTGTTGGGTGCAAAAATGTTCTCCCAGTTGGAAACAACCCAAATGCCCAAAAATAGATGACTGGATCAAGAAGATGTGGTACATATATACCATGGAATATTACTCAGCATTCAAAAAAGATAAACACATGCAATTTGCAGCAACATGGATGGCGCTGGAAGGGATCATGCTCAGCGAAATAAGCCAAAAAAAAAAAAGAAAAATACCGGATGGTCTCACTCATAGCAGGAATCTAGAAAACTTAAATAAGGGACCAGGAAAATGAATATAAGAAAGTGAAAATCAAAATCAACAAAAAACTATGAACCAGAGACACTTTTTGGGGGGTGGGGGGCGGGAGGGGAAGGATTGGGGTCAGAATGGGGTGTTTGCAATTGTATGGGGGAATATAAAAATAAAATTTATTATTTAAAAAAAAATAAAAAAAATAAAGTATTATAGCTCTTTAATAAAATTTAATTTCTGGTGTTCAAAAAAAAACATATAATGGCCCTATAATAATAGAATATTGTATTCTATTTTACGCACTGCAGGGTTCTATTTCTGTATCTCAAAGAGAAAGGAAATAAACTGAGAAAAGTTGAAAAATTCTTCTGTCACCCACTGTGTTCGTAGGGAGTTACATCACCTATGAAAAAAAAAAAAAAGATTCCATATGAATTTTAGGATGAATTTTTTATTTCTGCAAAAGAAAATCAGTTAATAGTGTATTAATTGATTAGTATATCGTGTTAGATTGATCTATTTCACATGTTAAAACATCCTTGCATTCTAACAATAAATCCTACTTGGTCATGATGTATACTCCTTTGATTATGCTACTGAATTCAATTTGCTAATATTTTGTTGAGAATTTTTGTACTAATATTCATAGGAGATATTGGTCTTAGGGTTCTTTTCTTGTAGTATTCTTGTCTAACCTAGATATTGAGGCCATAGAATGAATTGAGAAGTATTCCCTCCTCTTCAATTTTTGGAAGAGTTTTGAGTATTGGTATTCATTCTCTAAATATTTGGTAGAATTCACCAGTGAAGTCAGAAAGACGAGAAATTTTCTTGGTCAGTATATATTTGACTACTGATTCAACACCCTTACTGCTCTAGTTTTATTCAGATATTCTATTTCTTCATGATTCAGCTTTAGTAGTTTGTGTAATTCTAGGAATTTGTTTTTCCTCTAGGTTATTCCATTTGTTGGAATTGTTCATATTACTCTTAATCCATTTTATTTCTGTAGGATCAGGAGTAGCATACTACTTTCATTTCTAATTTTAGTAATTTGAATCTCTTTTCCTTTTTTCTTGACCAATAGGTAAGGTTTGTCAATTTTGATATACTTTTCCAAGAACCAACTTCTGTTTTTGTTGATTTTTTGCTATTTTTCTTGGCACTATTTTATTTATCTCTGTTCTGTAATTTATTTTTTCTTTCTTCCTGCTAGCTTTAGACCTAGGGTTTGTTTTGTTTTTTCCTTGTTCTTTAAACAACAATGTTAGGTTATTAATTTGAAATCTCTTTCCTTTTTCAGTATAAATTCTTGCAATTATAAATATCCCTTTTAACACTACTTTCACCATATTCCCATAAATTTTGGTATATTGGATTTTCTTTTTCATTTATAGGCATTTTCTAAGCTCTATTTTTTTTAAATATTTATTTATTTAAATGCTTTATTTACTTTCTTCTTGGGTTTTTTTTTTTTTTTTAAAGATTTATACAAGAACCAGGGTACAGGCCAGATGCATGGGAGGATGAGAGGATTCACCAGAGACAGAGCAGGGAACAGAACAGGCAGACTGACGAAATACACTGCTGAGGGGAGCAGTGGGCGAGACAGGAGAGATTGGCTGCGCCATGTGGGACCCTCGCCGGCGGCCTAGATCCAAATGGCGCTGCAGAGGCTGCCGACAGCTTCACAGCACTGCGCTCAACCGCCTGCCCCACCAGGGAAGCCCCCCTCTAATATTTTTTTGACCTATTCAGTTGTGTAAAGTGTGTGTTACATAATTTACACAAATGTGTGAATTTTCAATTTTCCTTTTATTTCTAATTTCATACCAGTGTGATCAGAGATCATTAGTATGACATCTCATACTTTAAAATCTGTTGACACTTGATTTGTGAACTGATATGTGGTCTATCCTTAAAAATACCCTATATATACTTGAGAATGTGTGTTCTGTTTTTCTTGCATGGAATGTTCCATTATGTCTGTCAACTTTAATTGAATAATTGGGTTGCTCATTCCTCTGTTTGCTTATTTATCTTCTCTATGACTTTATTCTAATCAATTTTATTTTGAGTGGATCTTTGAAGTCTCCAATTATTACTACAGAACTGTCTAAGCTGTGTATTTTTCCCTTCATTTCTGTCAAATTTGCTTCATATATTTTCATGATCTGTTATTAGATTCATAACATTTATAAATATATCTTCTTTCTGTAGCGAATGTTCTATAAATATATAATGTCCTTCTTTACCTTTTATAAACTTATCTACTTTAAATTCTATTTTGTCTTATATTAGTATTGTCACCCATAGTAGTTTTTAATCACAATTTACATAAAAATATCTTTTTCTATCCTTTTATATTCAATTTATTTGGGTTCTTAGATCTAAAGAAAGATATTGGGGTTTGCCATATTCAGTTAGACTTCTGTCTTTTGATTGAGGATTTTACTCCATTTACATTTAAAGTAATTACTGATAAGGAGAGACTTACTTCTGTAATTTTGCTATTTGTTTTCTATATGCCTTATCAATTTCCCCATTCATTTCATTTATTGTGTTCTTTTTCTGTTTTAATTGATTTTTACAACATAATATTTTACTTCCCTTCTCATATCCTTTTATGTATATCTTACAATAATTTTCTTAGCAGTTACCATGGAGATTGCATCTATTTTTTTCCCCCTTGTGGACTCTTTTTTTATTTTATTTTATATAATTCTTACATCAGTCCTCATTTTGCACAATGTATGCATTTTTTATTATTTAAATTTTTTATAAGAATTATTTATTTATTTTTTAAAGATTTATTTATTTATTCATACAAGCACTGGGTACAGTCAGAAGCGCAGGAGGGTGAGAGAATTCACCAGAGCCAGAGCGGAGAGCAGAACAGGCAGAAGGATCGAAGTACACTGCTGAGGGGAGCAGCGGACGGCAGGAAATGACTGTGAGCCATGTGGTACCCTCACCCGGTGGCCGGGGATCAAACCGGTGCTGCTGAGGCTGCGCACAGCTTCGCAGCCCAGTGCTCAACATCTGCGCCACCAGGGGAGGCCCTATTATTTAAATTTTATTTTTATATTCCCCTTACAATTACAACCCCCTTATTTTGACCCCAAGCCCTCCTTTCCCCGTCCCCACCACCAATAGAATGTCTCTGGTTCATAGTTGTTTGTTGATTTTCATATTTTCTTTCTTATAGTTATTCTTTTTCCTGGTCCCTTATTTAAGTTTTCTAGATTCCTGCTATGAGTGAGACCATCTGGTATTTTTCTTTTTCTTTCTGGCATATTTCACTGAGCATGATCCCTTCCAGCGCCATCCATGTTGCTGCAAATTGCATGTATTTATCTTTTTTGAATACTGAGTAATATTCCATGGTGTATATGTACCACATCTTCTTGATCCAGTCATCTATTTTTGGGCATTTGGGTTGTTTCCAAGGCTCAGCTATTGTAAACAGTGCTGCTATAAACATAAGGGTGCAGGTGCTCTTTGGAATTGATGTTTCTGTGTCCTTTGGGTAAATACCTAGGAGTGGAATTGCTGGATCATATGGAAGCTCTATGTTTAGTAGGTCCAGAACTCTCCACACAGCTCTCCATAGTGGTTGGACCAGTTTGTACTCCCACCAACAGTGCAGGAGAGTTCCTTTCTCTCCACATCCTTGCCAACATTTCTTGTTGCTAGTTTTTTTTAATATGTGCCATTCTCACTGGTGTGAGATGGTATCTCATTGTAGTTTTGACTTACATTTCCCTGATGACAAGTGATGTTGAACATTTTTTCATATGCCTGTTGGCCATTTGCATTTCCTCTTTGGAGAAGCTTCTTTTTAGCTCTTCTGCCCATTTTTTGACTGAATTATTTTCTTTGTTGTTGTTGAGTCTCATCAGCTCTTTGCAGATTTTTGTGATCAGACCTTTATCATTAGTGTTGTGTGCAAAAATGTTCTCCCAGTTGGTGGGGTTTCTCTTTGTTTTTCTTATTGTCTCTTTTGCTGTGCAGAAGCTCTTTAATTTGATGTAGTCCCAGCTGTTTATCTTTGCCTTCACTATCACTGCTTTGGGTGATGTGTCTGTAAAGATGTCTTTGATGTGCATATCATGTAGCGTTTCACCTATAGTTCCTTCTATGTATTTTATGGTTTCAGGTCTAATGTCTAGTTCTTTAATCCACTTTGAGTTGGTTTTTGTTCATGGTGTTAAGTAGTAGTCAAGCTTCATTCTTTTGCAAGTAGCGACCCAGTTTTCCCAGCACCATTTATTGAACAAACTTTCTTTGCTCCAATGTATATTCTTTGCTCCTTTGTCAAAGATTAGTTGACCATAAATCTGTGGGTTTATTTCTGGATTTTCTATTTGATTCCATTGGTCTGTGTGTCTGTTCTTGTTCTAATACCATGCAGTTTTGATGATTATGGCTTTATAGTACAGTTTGAAGTCTGGGAGTGTGATGCCTCCATTTCCTTCTTTTTTTTTCAGGAGAGCTTTGGCTAGTCGGGGTTTTTGGTGATTCCATGTGAATTTCATCAATAATTGTTCTATTTCTTTGAAGAATGACATTGAATTTTTTTATTGGATTAGCATTGAATCTGTATATTGTTTTTGGTAGGATGGTCATTTTAATAATGTTTATTCTTCCAATCCATGAGCAGGGGATGTCTTTCCATTTCTTTGTGTCTTCTTCTATTTCTTTTAACAGTGTTTTATAGTTTTCTTTGTAAAGGTCCTTTACCTCTTTTGTTAGATTTATTCCCAAGTATTTGATTTTTTTGTTTCAATATTAAAGGGATGGTTTTTTTGATTTCTTCTTCTTCAGATTTATTGTTTGTGTATAGGAAGGCTACTGATTTTTGCGTGTTGATTTTGTATCCTGCCACTTCAATGAACTGATTGATGAGTGGAATTAGTTTTTCTGTGGAGTTTTTGGGGTTCTCCATGTATATTATCATATCATCTGCAAATAGTGATAGTTTGACTTCTTCTTTTCCTATTTGGATTCCTTGGATGTCTTTCTCTTGTCTTATTGCTCTGGCTAGGACTTCCAGTATTATACTGAAAAGCAGTGGTGAGAGTGGACATCCTTGTCTTGTTCCAGATCTTATTGGGAATGCTTTCAGCTTTTCGCCATTGAGAATGATACCGGCTGTTGGCTTGTCATATATGGCCTTTATGATGTTGAGGTTTGTTCCTTGCATCCCAAGAATTTCAAGGGCTTTTATCATGAATGTGTCTTGCACTTTGTCAAAAGCTTTCTCGGCATCTATTGATACTATCATATGGTTTTTATATTTCTTTTTGTTGATGTGTTGGATAACGTTGATTGATTTTCGGATGTTGAACCATCCTTGTGTCCCTGGAATGAATCCTACTTGGTCGTGGTGAATTATCTTATGGATACATTGTTGGATTCTGTTAGCTAAAATTTTATTGAGGATTTTTGCATCAGTGTTCATTAGGGCGATTGGCCTGTAGTTTTCTTTTTTTATGTTGTCCTTGTTTGGTTTTGGTATTAGTGTAATGTTCGCTTCATAGAACATATTTGGTATTATCCCATCCTTCTCAATTTTTTGGAATAGTTTGTGAAGGATAGGCACTAATTCATTTCTGAATGTTAGGTAGAATTCATTTGTAAATCCATCAGGTCCTGGGCTTTTGTTTTTGGGGAGGTTTTTGATTACTATTTCAATTTCACTGCTTGTAATTGGTTTGTTTAGGTGTTCTATTTCTTCTTTATCTAGCTTTGGGTGATTGTAGAGTTGTAGGAATTTCTCCATCTCCTCTAGATTGTTGAACTTGTTTCCATATAACTGTTCATAAAATTACTGATTATTCTTTTGATTTCTGCTGTGTCCGTTGTGATTTCTCCTCTTTCATTTGTGATCCTGTTTATTTGTGCTTTCTCCCTTTTTTCCTTTGTGAGCCTGGCTATGGATTTGTCTATTTTATTTAAACCAAGAACCAGCTCTTGGTTTCAATGATCTTTTGGATTGTTTTTTTAGTTTCAATTTCATTTATTTTTGCTTTGGTTTTTACTATTTCTTTTCACCTACTGGTTTTGGGGTTTTTTTGTTGTTCTTTTTCTAGATCTTTGAGCTTTAAGATTAAGTTGTTTCTTTGCGTTCTTTCTTGTTTCTTGATGTGAGCTTCTGTTGCTATATATTTTCCTCTTATTACTGTTTTTGCTGCATCCCATACATTTAGGAAATTGATGTCCTCCCTGTCATTCAATTCAAAGATTTTTTTTAATTTCTTCTTTGATCTCCTTATTAGTCCAGTGGTCTTTCAGTAGTGTGGTTTTCAATCTCCATGGGGCAAGAGAGTTCCTTGCCTTCTTTTTATGGTTTATTTCTAGTTTGATGTCTTCATGGTCAGAAAAGATGCTTGGTATGATTTCAATCTTGGTGTATTTGTTGATGTTTGTCTTGGGTCCCAGTATGTGATCGATCCTGGAGAATGATCCGTGTGTGCTTGAGGAAAATGTGTACTCAGATTTTTTTGTGTTTAGTGTTCTATAGATGTCTGTTAAGCCCAAGCGCTCTAGATCCTTATTTAGAGCTTTAGTGTCTTTACTTATTTTTTGTCTCGTTGATCTATCCCTTGTTGATAGTGGTGTGTTGAAGTCTCCCACCACATATGTGTTTTCTCTGATGTCTGTTTTCAAAGATGATAATAGTTGTCTGAGATAATTTGGTACTCCTTCGTTTGGTGAATATATGTTAATGAGTGTTATTTCTACTTGAAGTATTGTCCCCTTGATCATGATGTAGTGACTGTTGGGGTCTTTTTTTACCTTTTTGAGTTTGAAATCTGTTTTATCTGATATAAGTATAGCTGTTCCTGCTTTCTTTTTTGGTCCATTTGCTTGTAGGATTGTTTTCCATCCTTTAACTTGAGTCTATTTTTATCTTTTGTAGGTAGATGTGTTTCCTGGAGACAGCAAAACGTTGGGTTTTGTTTCTTTTTTTCAATAAACTTTATTTTTATACTCCCCATACAATTGCAACCCCCTTATTTTGACTCCAATCCCTCCCCTTCCCGCCCCCCAACCCCCATAGAGTGTCTTTGGTTCATATTTGTTTGTTGATTTTGATTTTTACTTTCTTATAGTTATTCTTTTTCCTGGTCCCTTATTTAAGTTTTCTAGATTCCTGCTATGAGTGAGACCATCCGGTATTTTTCTTTTTCTTTCTGGCTTATTTCACTGAGCATGATCAAGCCTGTGACTCTGTGTCTTTTTATTGAAGAGTTTAGTCCATTTATATTTAGAGTTAATATTGATATGTTAGCATCTATATTTGCCATTGTGTTTGTCCTTCCTTTGATTTTATTTATTTATTCTTTTAATAACTTTTTTTTTGGCCTTCTTTTGTTTTTATTCATCCCTCTGAGGTTCTGGCTTTTGGACTCCTTGTAGTATTTTTTGGAGTGGGGGTTTAGTTGTAATGAAATTCCTGATTTCCTGTTTGTCTGGAAAGGTCCTTGTTCTTTCTTCATAGAGGAAGGAGAGCTTTGTGGGATAGAGTATTCTTGGTTGGCATGTGTTTTCTTGGAGTCTGTTGACTATGTCCCTCCACTCTCTCCTTGCCTGTCGTGTTTCTTTGGAGAAGTCTGATGTCAGCCTGATTGGTTTCCCTTTGAATGTTATCTGTTTCTTCCCTCTTGTCAGCTTCATTATTTTTTCCTTGTCTTGGATTCTTGGGAGCTTTACTATTATGTGTCTTGCTGTGTTTTTCCTTTCGTCGTGGAAGTTTGGTGTTCTTCTTGCTTCTTGTATATCTATTTTCAGCTCCTTCTTCACATTTGGGAAGTTCTCTTCAATTATTTCCTTGAATACTTTCTCTGTTCCTACATCTCTCTCCTCTCCTTCTGGGATTCCTATAATTCTTATATTTCCTTTCCTCATGGAGTCAGATAGTTCCCGAAGTCTTTCTTCGCTCTTTTTCCTTCGTACTTCTCTTTCCTTTTCTGTTTTGGTTCTTTTTATTTCTGTGTCTTCAAGAGTACTTATTCATTCTTCCATTTCATCTATTCTGCTTTCATTGCTTTTCCCAGAGTTCTTTAGTGCCTCCATTAATTCTTTGATCTCCTGCATTTCTTTTACTTCCCTCTTTAGGGACTCAATTTCATTCATCTGAGCGTTGTTTTCCTTAATGACTTCCATCAGTTTTTTCATCATGGCAATTTTAAATTCTTTTTCTGGAAGGCTCAGAAGTTCTTCCAAGTCACCGTAGTTGCAAGCTGGTGGGTGGTTTTATTTGTGTGTGTGGTGTGTCTTTTTTCTGAGACGTTGCTACTTTGCTTGTAGTTTTTCTTTTCCCTGCTGCCTGTCTTCTAATTTGCCTTATGTGTTGGGACACTGTGCCATTGGTACTGGCTGGCATCTTTTTGGTGTGTTCTTTTGGGAGTTTCAGAAACTAGCAATCCAAACGAGTCAAAAACTATTATGCCAGAAGTCTAGTGAGGCAGTAGTACTTTGAGTATGTTAATGGTCACTGTCACAGAATCTCTCCTCCTTCTGTGTTTAGTTACAAAGGTGCGTCTGGAAGTCCCACAGACTTCCCTGGAGGTGGGGCAGCTGGATTGCACTCTGGGTTCCAAATCTCTGGATCCTCCTCTGGGCTCCAACTTCCTGCCAGGTGGGACCGGGCTTGTGGGGGCCTTCATCTCACCTCTGACTGCGCAGGGAACCTTCTCCCTCTGGCTCCATGGGGAGCCTTGTGCTGGTTTCAAGCAGTCTTTACTGAAGAAAGGTCCCTATTCTAAAATGGCGATTTGGATACAGGCACACTCTTCTGCGCCCCTGGTCTGCCCCGGCCCTGGGTGCCTGCTCCCCATCTGGGTTTGGACTGCTGCCCAGAAGGGTCCTGGCCTGGGTGAACTTCCCAGCTCACCTCTGGCTCCTCCGGGAGCCTTGTGCTGGTTTCAAGCAGTCTTTATTGAAAAAGGTCCCTATTCTAAAATGGTGATTCAGAGACAGATGCACTCTCCCGCTCGCCTGGTCGGCCCTGGGTCTGGGTGCCCACTCCCTCTCTGGGCTCAGACTGCTGGCCAGAAGGGGCCTGGCGTGGGCGAACTTCCCAGCTCACCTCTGACTCCTCTGGGAGCCTTCTGCAGGTTTCAAGCAGTCTTTACTGAAAAAAGGTCCCTATTCTATTGCGTGTTGGTGATTTTTTTCTGGTCGCTAGGTGGCGCCAGAGATCTCTCCTAGTGTCCTTGGGGAGCTGTTTTTTTTTACCCTGTGGGATAGGGGAACAGAGTGGGAGTGGTGGGGAAAGTCTCAATGGCTTTGGGGTGCTGTGTCTGCCTTGTGTCCCACAGTCGTGGGGATCCCACGCCCTGAATTTCATGTTCCAGATCTCAGTTCCAAAGCCCTCAGGTCCAGGACACAGGCTGTAGCCCAGTTCAGTGTCTGCAGAAATGGCTCCTTTGTACCCTGCTCCCATGTCCGGGCGCCTGGTTTCTGATTACTCAGTGAGGGTCATTCACCTCAGTGAGGGCCCCCGGGAGTCTCTCTGCAAGCCTAGGTCGCAGGCAAGGGGACCTGGGCAGCTGCGATCCGCATATCCTTTTCAAGCGCTCTGCTTTTCCCGCAGGCTTACCAGCTGGCCTGGGGCTGTTTGTAGGTCTCTGGGAGTCTTTGTTTTTCTCTAATGGTGCCTGGAGCCGTTTGCTCACCTCGGAGGGGAATCCTGCAGGGTAATCCACAGCTCTAGTTCACTGGGTGTGGTGGCTGAAATAGTTCCTTTCCATTCACAGTCCCGCTTGATGCGTAGTTTGTTCTTGTTGGTTGTTTTAGTTCTTTTGTTTTTTCATCCTTTCTGTTGGTCAGAGAGTGCCGACTTTGTGGGTGGGAGAGGGTAGCAGGGTTCTGAGATTTCCTCCCTATTGTAACAGGGTAGTCCTCAGGAAAGGGGGAGGTTCCAGGTTTCCTGCCCCACCCAAATGAAGGGTGGAGCTGAGCAGGGAGAGAAGAAGCTACAGAGGAGACTGAGGAATGAAGCAGGATGGAGAGCCAGAAGGAGACCTGGAGGAGGCGCATAGAGCCGAGAGACAGGTGAAGAAACTGCTCTTGTCTTTTGGTCGTGGACTGTGGGTGAGACCCGGGGGAGGTGACAACGGCAGCTTTTATCTTGATTTTGATTTTGCTCTTTTCCTTTTGGGTTTGTCTGGTTGTTTCTGACCCTTTTCTGTGGGTCCCCATTGGAAGATGCTTTAGACTTGTGGCAGGCTTTGGGGCCTTGCTTTGGGCTGATCCCATATGGATGGACTTTTACCCACAAGGGGACAGGTAACTTTGGGTGCTTCATTTAGAAACTAGATTCTTTGCCTTTCCTGTATTGTTTCCTAGTTTTATTAAAGTTCCTTCTCATTAAAGTCTCATATGTTTTTGTGTTGATGCAGTGGATGGCAGAACCCATTTAGAATAGGCAGGTTTGCAGGGTTTGGGCTGCCCCTCTCCCTGTCCTGTAATACTTCTAGTCCTCTTTTATGGCAACTTTCTTCTTCAGGTAGTTTGCTGGAGTTGCCGTTTATCTTCTGTGTCCCAGTTCTCACTATTAACTTTTTTTTTTAAAGATTTATTTATTTATTTATACAAGCACTGGGTATAGTCAGAAGCACGGGAGGGTGAGATAATTCACCAGAGCAGGGAGCAGAGCAGGCAGAAGGACCAAAGTACGCTGCTGAGGGGAGCAGCGGGCGGCAGGAGAGGTCTGCGCGTCATGTGGGACCCTCCTCTGGTGGCCAGGGAGCAGCCGGGGATCGAATCGGCGCTGCAGAGGCAGCGGGCAGCTTCTCAATTCAGCGTCAACCGCTGCGCCACCAGGGAGGCCCCCTATTAACTTTTTTTTAATGGGAGATCTTACTCGCAGTGTTTCCTTGCAGCCATGTTGATCCGCCCTCACAATGTATGCCAAGATTGCATCTAATATCCAAAAGTTTTAACACTATAATTTGAATGTATACCAGCTTGAGTTCAATAACAGCAACAACTCTGCTCTTGTATATCTCTGTCCTTCCTTTTGTTAACTGATTTCATAAAATTACATTTTGTGTGTCCAAAGCCATAGATTAATGATTGGGTTTTTATACATTCACTTCTTAAGTCATGTTGTAAATAAAAAGCAGTGTTATAAATTAAAGATACATTAATAACTGTTTTTATAATTGTCCATGTATTTGCAATTACTTGATATATTTATTTCTTTATACAGCTTCAAGTTTCTGTGAAATGTCCTTTCATTTCAACCTTTAGGGCTCCCTGTAACATTTTTTTCAGGGCATGTCCAATGATAACAAAATTCCTCAGTCAGATTTTCTTTTTCTGAGAATATCTTGGCCCCTCCCTTATTTTGTAAAGTGCAGCTTTGCTGGGTATATATTTTTTCATTAACAGGTTTTTTTGTTTTTTGTTTTGTTTTCCTTCAACAATGCCTCCTGGGTGTCAACCCACTGCCTTCTTGCTTCCAACATTTCTTATGAGATTTTTGATGATAATATTATGTGATTAAACATCTATCTTGCTCCCTTCAAGATTCTATCTTCATCTTTAATTTTTGACAGATTGATTACACTATGGCATAGGGTACTTAACTTTTTGATGCTATTTTATATAGGTTGGTTTTTGAATATTTATATTCATATCTTTCAACAGTTTGGGAAGTTTCTGGTATTTAATTATTCTAATAACCTCTGTCCATTTCTCTCTTTGTGTTTCTTTCTGGGACTTCCACTATATGTATGTTTATCCATTTAACTGTGTCCCACAAGCCCCTTGTACTGTTTTTTTCCTTCATTTTTTCCTCAAAATTTCAAACTCAGAAATTTCAATTTACCTATCTTCAAAAATACCAATTCTTTCTTTTGCTTTCTCAAAACTACTTTTGAATATCTCCAGTAATGCTTTCTTGTTTCAGTCATTGTAGTTTTTACTTCCAGAATTTCCTTTTTATGGTTTGTCTCTTCATTGACATTTCCTTTTTGTCCATGAATGATTTTTTTGACTTTATCAAAAAGCCTCCTTTTCTCTTTGAGGACCTTTAAGACATCTGATTTAAAGACATTATCTAGTAAGTCCATTATCTGATCTTTCTCAGACAATGAGAAAGAGCCTTTTGTTCTTTGCATGCCTTATAAATTATTATTTAAAAATGGATATTCTAATCTTATAATTTAGTAAGTATGAAAATAAGATTCTCTCTTTTACCCAGATTTTGCTGGCTTTTATCTATTTTATTTCTGTTTTTGGTTTGGTTTTATTTTGCTTCTGTGCTAAGTATAAACTGAAGCCTGAGCCTTTCCCTTCATATGTATACTAACTTTCTAAATCCCCCCAATATACATAATTGCTCTTGAATGTCCTTTTCCTTAAATGTCTAGCTCCCAAAAGAAGGAGAGGGTGTAAATGAAGGAAAAACAGAAAATGCAGGCACTGTATCTTTCACTCCCCAGGAAGACACTTCAGCCAGAAGCAGTTGCAACAATGGCATCCTTCCTCTTTGTCTTCATTTTCACAATTAGAAGCATCAATCAGTGATCAGAATACAGACTCATGATATCTGAAGAACAAGGTCCTCACTGCCCACAATGGTTCCCTCAAACCACAGGCAAAATGTTTCAGGAACAAGTGTGCAGTTGCCTTCCACAAGGCTGAGATGGGCAGCCACCATCTGAGACTTTAATTACCTGAGATTTACCATCAAAATCTTTCCCTGTAAACAACAAGTCTTAAATAGACTCCAGAGTTCCAAAATAATTACCTCAAAGAGTTTCTGCCAGAGTAATGTCATCTATGTGGAGAGATAGTGTTTTGATGCTTCTCTCTTGCTATCTTCCTTAATGTAACTTGATACTGTTTTCTGATGGACCAATGTTTTTTGTTCTGATGAATTCAAATTTTTATTTTTTTTCTGTGTCTGTCTGTGATTTTGTTATTTTAAGAAAGCATTGCCAAACCCATGGTCATATACATTTTTCCCCTATGTTTTCTTCTGAGAAATTGATAGTGTGGGTTCTTAAATTTAGGTCTTTGATTCTTTCTAAGTAAATTTTGTATATGTTGTTATATTAGGGTCCAAATTTACTCTTTTGCAGATTGCTATAAAGTTTTCCTAGTATCATTCATTAAAAAGATTTTCCTTCCTATTGAATGGCTTTATTGACATAAGAGTTTCTTCCTGAGCTCTTTGTTCTATTCCATATATGTCTGTTTACATGTCTGACTTTTATGCTAACACCACTCTGTTTTTTTTTTTTTATAAATTTTATTGTTATATTCCCCATACAATTGCAGCCCCCCCATTCTGACCCCAATCCCTCCCCTCCCGCCCCCGCCCCCCTAAAAGTGTCTCTGGTTCATAGTTTTTTGTTGATTTTGATTTTCACTTTCTTATATTCATTTTCCTGGTCCCTTATTTAAGTTTTCTAGATTCCTGCTATGAGTGAGACCATCCGGTATTTTTCTTTTTCTTTTTGGCTTGTTTCGCTGAGCATGATCCCTTCCAGCGCCATCCATGTTGCTGCAAATTGCATGTGTTTATCTTTTTTGAATGCTGAGTAATATTCCATGGTATATATGTACCACATCTTCTTGATCCAGTCATCTATTTTTGGGCATTTGGGCTGTTTCCAAAGCTTAGCTATTGTAAACAGTGCTGCTATAAACATAGGGGTGCAGGTGTTCTTTGGAATTGATGTTTCTGTGTCCTTTGGGTAAATACCTAGGAGTGGAATTGCTGGATCATATGGAAGCTCTATGTTTAGTAGGTCCAGAAATCTCCACACAGCTTTCCACAGTGGTTGGACCAGTTTGCACTCCCACCAACAGTGCAGAAGAGTTCCTTTTTCTCCACACCCTCGCCAACATTTGTTGTTGCTAGTTTTTTTAATATGTGCCATTCTCACTGGTGTAAGATGGTATCTCATGGTAGTTTTGATTTGCATTTCCCTGATGACAAGTGATGTTGAACATTTTTTCATATGCCTGTTGGCCATTTGCATTTCCTCTTCAGAGAAGTTTCTTTTTAGCTCTTCTGCCCATTTTTTGACTGAATTATTTTCTTTGTTGTTGTTGAGTCTCATCAGCTCTTTGCAGATTTTTGTGATCAGTCCTTTATCATTAGTGTTGGGTGCAAAAATGTTCTCCCAGTCGGTGGGGTTTCTCTTTGTTTTTGTTATTGTCTCTTTTGCTGTGCAAAAGCTCTTTAATTTGATGTAGTCCCAGCTGTTTATCTTTGCCTTCACTATCACTGCTTTGGGTGATGTGTCTGTAAAGATGTCTTTGATGTGCAAATCACGTAGTGTTTTGCCTATATTTCCTTCTATGTATTTTATGGTTTCAGGTCTTATGTCTAGTTCTTTAATCCATTTTGAGTTGATTTTTGTGTATGGTGTGAGGTAGTGGTCAAGCTTCATTCTTTTGCATGTAGCGACCCAGTTTTCCCAGCACCATTTATTGAACAAACTTTCTTTGCTCCAATGCATAGTCTTTGCTCCTTTGTCAAAGATTAGTTGACCATAAATCTGTGGGTTTATTTCTGGATTTTCTATTCGATTCCATTGGTCTGTATGTCTGTTCTTGTTCCAATACCATGCAGTTTTGATGATTATGGCTTTGTAGTATAGTTTGAAGTCTGGGAGTGTGATGCCTCCATTCCCTTCTTTTTTTTTCAGGAGAGCTTTGGCTATTCGGGGTTTTTTGTGATTCCATATGAATTTCATCAATAATTGTTCTATTTCTTTGAAGAATGACATTGAAATTTTGATTGGAATAGCATTGAATCTGTATATTGCTTTTGGAAGGATGGCCATTTTAATAATGTTTATTCTTCCAATCCATGAGCAGGGGATGTCTCTCCATTTCTTTGTGTCTTCTTCTGTTTCTTTTAACAGTGTTTTATAGTTTTCTTTGTATAGGTCCTTTACCTCTTTTGTTAGATTTATTCCCAAATATTTGATTTTTTTTGTTTCAATAACAAAAGGGATAACACCACTCTGTTTTGATTACTGTAACTTTGTAATATTTGAAATCAGAAATTATGAGTCCTCCAGCTTTTTTCTTCTTTTTCAAGATTGTTTTGGCTATCCTGGATCCTTTTAAATACCATGCAATTTAAGGATGAGTTTTTCCTATTTCTGCAGAAAAATCATCAAGGCTTTTTTTTTTAATGAGAATTGAATTGAATCTTCAAATCACTTTGATATCTAAACAGTTTTAGGTTTTGCAGTTCATGAATTCTAGATGTCATTCCACTAAATTAGGTCTTTTTTAAATTGCTTTAAGCAATGTTCTGTTATTTTCATCACCCTCAAAGAGAATGGGAGCAGAAAAAGACAAATGATTCAGGAGATTCATATCCTACAGATACAGCAGTTAATTCACTCACTCTTTCATTCACTCATTTGAGCAATCAGTGAACACCTAGAGACTATCTACTCTGTGCCAGGATATAATAATGAATGAAACACATGACATTCAGTAATGAAGCATTTGCTGAGGACTTACATGCTGGGGCCTGACTGAGCATTGGGGAAATCAAAATATGTCAATGTCTTCCCTTAAAGAGTTCAGTTAGGTCAAACAATGAACACATAATAATATAATTGTGACATATAATTGCCTATATGAGGATATGAAGGCTCTAACTCTACAATGTTTATGTTGTGCTTGGAATGAGCAAGGATCGGAGTAATATTCATGAGTTGTAAGTAAGAGTTTGTTATAGCAGTCAATTTATGACAAAAGAGCCAAAAGTTTACATTGGAGACAGGAAAGCCTCTTTTCAATAAGTGGTGTTGGGAAAGCTGGACAACTACATGCAAAAGAATGAAAATAGATCACATGTTCCACATTATATACAAAAATTGACTCAAACTGGATAAAAGACTTGGATGCAAGAACCTGAAACCATAAAATACATAGTAAATATATGCCACGACATAAACCTTAGTGGTATCTTTGCAAATTTACCTCCAACAGCAAGAGAAAAAAAAGAGAATATAAACAATTGGGTCTACATAAAATTTAAAAGCTTCAGCACAGTGCAATGAACTGTCACTAAAACAAAAATATACCCTACAGAATAGAAGAAAATATTTGTGTACCATATATCTGACAAGAGGCTGATATACAAGAGCTACAAAAACCTCATACAACTCAAAAAAGAGAAAACAACTAACACAATCCAAAAATGGCTGAAGAGCTAAATAGTTCCTTCTCCAAAGAAGAGATATAGATGAGCAAGGGGCACATGAAAAAAAAATGCTTATTATCACTTATCATTAGGAAAAAAGCAAATCAAAACCACAATGAAATAACACTGCACACCTGTGAGAAAGGCCCATGTCAAAAACCCAGAAACAACAAGTGTTAGTGTTAAGGGGAAAGGATGTCCTGAGCTAATTCCATACAGGCTTTATGGACTCCACCCCCACTCCAGACCAAAGCCATCAGGACATTGGGAAAGACAAATCCCGTCACCACCAAAGGGAAGGTTTCTGGAACCTGAGGGTGGAGTTAAGCAGCCAGGCTTGGTATAAAACCAGACACATGGGCCTTGGCTGGGGAGGGGGGGGTGTCCCTTTTTGGCTCTCCATCAGCTCTCAGAGTACCATTGGGTTTCCAGGTTGGTGAATCGGGTAGGATACATTTAAGATTTTATTTCCCTATTTTCTCCCTGAGTTGTACATTTCCTCAATTCCTTTTCCCTTGTAAATAAACCTTTTATTAACCTTTTGTGTGTGCCTGCAGTGGAGTATTAATAAGTCCCTTTTAAGCACGCAGGTGAGGACCCACAGCCAGGCAACCCGTTTTATATCAGGGCTGCTCTGTAACATAAGTGAGGATGTAGAGAAAAAGGATCCCTCATCCACTGATGGTCACAAGTAGACTGGTCCAACCTCTATGGAAAACAGAGTGCAGAGTTCTCAAAATATTAAAAATGGACCTACCATATGATCCATCAATTCTAATCCTAGGCATCAAAGAATGCAGAAACAGTAATTTAAAGGGAAATATACACTCCTATGTTCATTGCAGCTCTATTATAACAGTGAAGTTATGGAAACATACTCAATGACCAAAGACAGATGAATGGATTTGGAAGATATGGCATATATACTCAATGGAATACTACTCAACTATTAAAAAGATAAACTCTTGCCATTTGTAGCAACATGGATAAAACTGGAGGGGATTATGCTTAGCAAAATAAATCAGAAGGAAAAAGATGAATACCAGGTGGTGTCACTTACATGTGGACTATAGAGAGATAAACCAATAACAAGCCCTAGAAACAACACTATAGAATTGAAGCTACCAGAATGGAAGGGTGAAGAGAGAGGGCAAAGTGAGGAGAGACACAAGGAACGATGGGTGTCTTGATGGTGGATGTGGTATGGTAACAACACCTATAGGGAGTGTCCTATACATCTAAATCATATGCAATATTGTAAACCAATGATACCTCAAAAAGCAAACAAATGAGTTTGTCAGAGAACAACATGAAGAAGAGATGGGATCAGGAGCAGGGTACATTCTTGGGAGGGAAAGTAACATACACTAAAGCACTGAAGCATAGATAGACTAGTGGAGAACGGGTGTGACAGCTGTAGCAAGAAAGGTGCAGCTGGGATAACTGAGCAACACTGGTCAGATAGCAGGGCCTCACATGTCATGCTGAGCAGTCGGAACATTATTGGGAAAGCAATAGATACCCCCTGAGAGATGAATGAGCTTCTGCAGTGTTGTGTTCGGAGTTGCTTTTTAGAAAGGTGATCATGATTCCAGGAAGGAGCCCAAGTTGAAGAGGCATTGTAGGTAACAAAGGTCTCAGAGAGAAGATCACTGCTTTAATCCAGACATGAAACAGTGCAGGCCAGGACATGCCATGAGAATAAGGAAGAGGAATAGGCCTGTGAGTAATACTGGCTGACCATCTTCAGCAGGTGTAAGAAAGATGACACCTTGAAGTACCCTAGCCCAGATCTTACCATCCTAGAACTCTTAATAGGACCACAGTGAACCCTAGAAAAGCAATCCAAGGGGATCCCAGAAGATGCCAATGATTCCTGAACAGCCAGGTAACCCTGGTGGAGGTGCTACACCAAGTTTCTCTGAGACATGCATCACTCAAGGGTCCGGGAAAGTGTTAAGACTTTCCTTCTTACATTATCCCCCCACCCCTTGTCCCACCTCTCAGTCTGGCTTTAGATGAAAGCTGTTTTCTTCTCCCACCTTCTTCCCCCATCCCAGCCTGTGACAGACTGACTGACAGGGAGCCTTCAACAGCCACACAAACGAAGCCGAAATTTAAGTCCCTGCACAGTGCTTGCCCAAGCTCCTCCAGAAGGCCTGTCCTTTCATGCTCAGAGTAGACAGAGGCTGTTTGTTTTGGCTAACACACACGAAAAAGTGCTGACAGAATAAAACACAACACCATATGACAAGTTTAACGCCAGAAGTTTTAAAGCTTTAAGGATAGTCTAAATCTGGCCCTGAGAGGATAAGGAGAAAGAGGATAAGGAAAAAATTATCTTCTTAGAATTTGGGGGGAGGGAGCAGTATTGGGGTGCTTTTCTACATCTCATGTTCACATGGTCACAACAAGGCAGCATTTAGGAAAGAAAAACTTCTATCGGAAGAACGAGACCACACCAGTACGGTGAACAGTGCTGCTTGACGCGACATGTCGAGGTAACTCTCTGTGATGTTGTCTGGATAAAAGCTCCATTAATTTTTTATATGTAAGTTTTTTTCTCATCTAGTCCATTCCAATGGAGTTCGAGGAAATGATGTCTGTTAGACAGTAATTTGGAATTTTACACTATAGCTTGGCCAATTTTTTTAAAGGATTCCATTGTGACATATTAACTAAAATTTATTGTGGTTCTCCATCCATGTAAGTGTCTCTAGATTGACTTTCACACATTGAATTAATAACAAGCAGATTTTTAAAAAATCTAACATTTGTTATGAGAGCCAAAAAGCAAATTATTTGGTAGAAAAGCCTGTCAGCTTTTATAAAATGCTTAGATCTATAGGTTCTTTTTAAAAAGAAAATGTATAGGTTCTTTAAAAAAATAAATGTGTTTTGTAGGCTGATGAAAGATATTATCAAGCAGGATCCTTGGTCAACATTTTCAGACACCAACAGGTGACACTTACCTGCCCTGACACTGCTGTAGGGGTTACATAATCTCTGCCCATTTTCTCAACCTGTGGAGCTGATGTTATTAGTAGTGTAGTGCACAAGGTGACACAGGTGTATTTAACTTCTACAATATCACACAGTTAAGAAATGGGGATCTAGGGTTCAACCTCAGTGTTGGGAAGCCGGTCATGGCTTTCAAGCCATTTTGCTGGACAATTCCCAGAGGGCTCATAGCATCAAGCTGCATGCCCCTCGGAAATGTTTGTGGCATCTGTACCCCAGCTTGTTTCACACTGCACTGTCTGCTCCTTAAACTTCAGGCTTCTAAAATGTAGGTATGGAGTAAGGGGAGAGGACAAAGAAAAACCTTCCCAAAACAAGCAAATAATCCCCTCAACAATGTGTGACTACGTCAGATCAATTATTTCAGGTTCTCTGTCTATGGTTTGTCTTCAGTCATATAATTTGTTCTTTCAATCTGCTTGAAGGTTACGGAGATAAACTTTTGCCTAGCCCTTATTCGAGTCATCACAAAAAGCAAGTTAATAAAGGTCTCTGAAGCTGCAGATCTGATTTTGGCAGGAGTCTCCCGGACATCTTTGCTGGAAGGATGCACACTGTAAGAAGGAAAACTTAGGGCCTCCCCTGGTGGAGCAGTGGTTGAGCGCTGGGCTGTGAGGCTGCCCGCAGCCTCTGCAGTGCCGGTTTGTTCCCTGGCCGCCCGCAAGGGTCCCACAAAAAAAGAAAAAAAAAAAAAAAAAAAAGGAAAACTCAGCTTTAGTCTCCTTGTGTTTGTCAAGTTGCTGAGATCATCAGGTGAACTCAATGTGCCACACCAGCATTAAAAAAAAAAAAAGTAGTTACTGATTGATTTTTTCTGTAACTACATTTTTTTTAATGGCCAACAGGCATATGAAAAAATGTTCAACATCACTTGTCATCAGGGAAATGCAAATCAAAACTACCATGAGATACCATCTTACACCAGTGAGAATGGCACATATTAAAAGAGCTAGCAACAACAAATGTTGGCGAGGTTGTGGAGAAAAAGGAACTCTTCTGCACTGTTGGTGGGAGTGCAAACTGGTCCAAAGACTATGGAGAGCTGTGTGGAGATTTCTGGACCTACTAAACATAGAGCTTCCATATGATCCAGCAATTCCACTCCTAGGTATTTACCCAAAGGACACAGAAACATCAATTCCAAAGAGCACCTGCACCCCTATGTTTATAGCAGCACTGTTTACAATAGCTAAGCTTTGGAAACAACCCAAATGCCCAAAAATAGATGACTGGATCAAGAAGATGTGGTACATATACACTATGGAATATTACTCAGCATTCAAAAAAGATAAACACACGCAATTTGCAGCAGCATGGATGGCGCTAGAAGGGATCATGCTCAGCAAAATAAGCCAGAAAGAAAAAGAAAAATACCAATGGTCTCACTCATAGCAGAAATCTAGAAAACTTAAATAAGGGACCAGGAAAATGAATAACTATAAGAAAGTGAAAATCAAAATCAACAAAAAACTATGAACCATAGACACTGTATGGGGAATGGTGGGTGGGGAGGGGAGGGATTGGGATCAAAGTAAGGGGATTGCAATTGTATGGGGAATATAAAAATAAAATTTATTATTAAAAAAAAAGTAGGGCCTCCCCTGGTGGCGAAGCAGTTGAGTGCCAGACTGTGAAGCTGCCCGCAGCCTTTGCAGCACCTATTCAATCGCTGGCCACCTGTGAAGGTCCCACATGGCGCAACAGACCTCTCCTGCCTTGCCCGCTGCTCCCCTCAGCAGTGTATTTTCATCAGTCTGCCTGTTCTGTTCCCCGCTCTGGCTCTGGTGAATTCTCTCACCCTCCTGCTCTTCTGACTGTACCCAGTGCTTGTATAAACAAACAAATAAATAAATAAATCTTTAAAAAAATTTTAAAAAGTAGGATATAATACAAGGAAGTTTGTTTCTTAAAGCATTTATTTCAATCATAAGTACAATGAGCATGCTGGTTCACATTGTAAAATGTATTTCTTGCAGGAGTTGTAGTCAAAAATACTGGAAAATGATTGCTTAAAAAAAAATTCCCCCAAACGAGGACATCTCTGTTCCTTTAGTCCTGGTGGGATTCTTCACAGTGTGAGTCTGCATAAATCACCCCAAATAAAACACAGAACACCTACAGTGATGGCGGCAAGCGGAGGAGCCCTGCCAAAGGTGATGATACAATTTTTCTCTGCCACCTTTACTTTAGAAGGTTCTAGAGCTGAGAGGGATTTATTCTGGAAAAGGAAAGTGGGGTAGAACATGTCTCTCAAGTTAGACCTGTGAGCACCTCAAAATCTAGTTTCCTGATAATATTTAGATTTTCAGCACAGAAATGACTTCTCCTGTGATAGCGCACTCCCTTGTGCGGAGGAACCACGTGGTCGTTTCTCACCAATGACTGCCCATCACCAGCCCCCACCACTAGCCCCTTTGGTCTGAAATTGATCATCTGCCCATCATGCTGGCCCTATTACTCCTGCCCCAGGGCCTCCTCCCACCAAATCAGGTTCTTTCGTCCAAATTCCCCCCAGACTCCAGACTTGCCTTAACAGCCCAGCCTCACACTAATTCCTACTTTATCCAGTTTTCCTCCAAATATCTTTTAAGTCACTACTTGTGGGGTTGCTTGTGTATGTGTCTATATCCTTTGCGTAACTGTGCCACCTCCTATCTCTCTCTAAACTTGAATCAAAAGCCCCGGGGACAGTCAGCACCCGCCAGGCAAGGACTACTCCTCGTCATATGTCTTTGCAACATGTGAGTGTTATACATCAGTGAGGGCTCAGATGTAGCCTGACTTCTACAAATGTGGCACCCAGTTGGGACACAGACAGACAGATGACAGATAGATTGATAGATAGATTAGATAGATGATTGATTACAGATAGATGATAGATAGGTTAGATATATGATTGAGAAATAGATGATTGAGAGTAGATAGACAGATAGATATTGCAGGTAAGGGGAATGAAACAATCTTGGAAAATAGAATTTGTACTAAGCAAGCTGCTTTGAGAAGATAGCGGCGGCATCAAATGAATTTTGACTTAAAGTGCTTCTCTAAATGCTGTCCTTGGCTTAAATCATGTAGCTGCTGTTACGGCTTTGACAACCAGACAGAATTACGTGCCCCAGCAGGTGCTTCTTTACCTGCCCATTACCACCACCTATTGGCTCCTGGGGGAACTGAGAATAAGCCTGCCTGAGGGTATGTTCTTTCTCACCAAGTTCCCAAGAGGCTTTTGGAAGCTGGAAGTAATCATAGGAGAAGTGAACACAGAGACTCTGACGCCTAAGAAATGCTTGCCAACTCTTTCTGGCTGGGTCCTCCCATACTTATAAAATTTGTTAGTAAACTCAAACATGGCACTGACATTTATGCAAAAAAAAAAAAAAAAACATAGAAGTAAAACCCAAAAGAGAAAATGAACATAGAAAAGTGAGCTACCCTCATCTGGAGAAACTCAGAGTTGTAGGCCTATGTTTCCAAGCACCTTGCACTGGCAAAATTGTTATCCCAAGTCATCTATTACATTACCTGCTCTTGCCAGGACCCAAAATACAGCCCCGCAGTGAAGCAAAAACCCGCCTCTCACTGCATGTTGCATCAGCACAAGGACAGTCGCTAAAGCAGAATCTCATATGATAAGCCAAGTTATTCTCAGAATACATAAATGCTTTCAAAGTAAAATGTGGAAGAATTTTACTTTGGAAGTAAAATTTAAAAATGGAAGAATTTGCATTGAAAATTCCTGACCATGAGCTCAGGCTGCTACCTCTAACTCCAACAAAGTTTGGCTAGCACAGGCTGCAGGGAATTAAGCTCGTGATGGTTTTCTCAGAAAGCAAGGGTCTAAAATTGGGCCTTTCCTGTTTCCAATTTTGAAATCTGTCATTGCTCCAGGAAGAACATAACCCAGTTGTTCCTAATTTTGAGAAACTTCAGGGCTAACCATTTGCCACAGAAGTTAATTTTCAATGAAAAAAAGACAGGCAAACCCTTTTGACTTATTTATTATTGTGTAACAAACCACTCCAAAGTGTTGTGACTTATGGCAACAATTTATTACAAAATTAAAGCAAATTATTAAATTTAAATAATAATGTGTTACTTCTCACCATTCTGAGACTTGACTGTGTGATTCTTCTGTTCCATGCCATGTCAGCTGTGGCCACTCATCTGTCCAGCCGGGGTGAACTGGAAGATGCAAGACAACCCCAGTCACAGATCAAGTCCCTATGCCCCATGAGGCCTTTCTCCTCCCATGGTCACTCATCCCCCTGCCTGCTCCACATGGCTTGTCTCCAGGACAGCGTGGGTCTCTCCCAACATGGCAGCCCCGTTCCACACAGGCCAAGGCAGAAACTCCCAGTCCTCTTAACATTTAGGCTTGGCACTGACCCAGGTCACTTCAATTTTGTTCCACTACTCAGAGTAAGTGAAAAGCCTGCCCAGATTCAAGGGGCACGGGGGGAGATGGTTGCTAAATAGACATCACCTATTACAGAAGGTGCAATAAGATCTGCACCTTCTAGTAATAGTCAGCACTAGCTTTAAATACAACCTACGACACAGACCATAACAGTTAGAAAAAATATCAGATAGACCTTATTCTCACACCTTTTACCAAGACTTGGAGCAAGTTACAACTTCTGTGAGAGGATTGTCCTTTACTGCAGAAGAAGCCAACAATCACTACTTGAAGGGCCATTAAGATTAAAGGAGATCAGCACAGTTAATGCCCATGGCACATGCTCATGGTTCAGCAAATGCAGCCTATTCCATGAGATGCTAGACCCACACAGTGACCTAAAGACCATACACAATGGAATACTACTCAGCAATCAAAAAAGATAAACTGATGCCATCTGAGACAACATGGAAGGAGATAAGTGAGCCTGAAAGAGAAAGATAAATACCAGATGGTTTCACTTATATCTAGACTCTAGATAAAGTAAACAAAGGATCAGACAAAGACAAAACTGTAAGACTAACCCATGAAAGCAGACCATAAATTTGAGACACTCGGGAGGGGAGGCTGCTGGGGAGAGACGGAGGAAGACCAGAGAACAGGAGAGAGGAGAAAGCGGTGGAAAGTGGTAGACTATGGGCATTTTGGTGGTGGGAAAACTATGGTGACCACAACTTAGGGAAGAAATCTGACATTGTGAAAAAACTAACAAGGTTGTTTAAAAACAAAAATTTTTAAAAATATATGAAAGGACAGATAGGAGAGGAGGTGCCATTTTGGAAGCCACAGTGTTCAAGGCTGGCTCTGCAGCACACCTTGCTGTGGTTTGCTAGAAACTTAGATTCTTCAGTCGCCTTTTCTCACCTTCACTTTCTCCTATGCACCATATAAAGTGTTACAAATATTTTTTTTCTTGAAATCAAAGTTTCTGTAAATATACTTTCTTATTTCCAGTAAGGATACAGAGTACAAGTGGGTGCCTCTGAAGTCAGCAAAGGGCAGGCATGAAGCCAAGGCAGCAGAGCACAGAGCTGCTGACCCCTCTCTCTATCACCTCCCCTTTCCCAGTTTGTTAGGGTGGCTCCACATAAGATTTGATGTGAAGCTGGAATCCCCGGTTTATCACACAGTGTCACCTTGACAAACAGAACACCATAATGGAACACCGAGGGGCACATTCTGAAGGAGGGTGAGCAAGGTTTCAGAGTAATGAACTAAGAGAAGACACGTGGTTCATGGGAAGAGGGAATGGGCAGAGAGGCATCTTGGAGGCTAGCCTTCAAGAGATGGAGCAGAGCTGCAGAGGGCTTTTGACAGCTGAGCGGTCTGCCAGCGACCATCATGATGCCCACTCTGCAGCTCTCTCCTGATACACACACATTCGTGCTCTCCTTCACCCCTGGCATTCTCTTCCTGGATATTCTGGGCACGCAACCCCAGTGAGAGGCTCAGTCGAAGAAAGGCAGGGATGGTGACAAATACTGCAGCTTTCCCAATCCTGAGTGGGATGACTCTGCTGCCTATGGGTTTCTTATGTGGCCCCAAGGGGCTTGAGCCTCAGTAGCCCACAGTGGCCACCCAGTCATTGTTGTCCCCCCTTCCCTACTTCCCTGCACAGTTCCTCCCCAAGCTACCTTGGGGAGATTAGGTTAGGTTCCCAATCAAAATACCTGCACCTACAACTTTGTAGCAGGGTCTGTTTTGAGGATAAGACAACAACCTTAACTGTTTCTCTGGCTGACTCAGGATGGGCTCTGAGGACAGAATCTGGAGCTGCAAGGGCAAAAGATATATGAACAACATATGACCCTTTCCTTCCTTTCTTGAAGTCTGACCATTTTCCATCAGAGTCATCCTTCCTGTCTTGTTGAACTCTTCCCTTTTCTCTCAATCTTTATAATTCAACACCGGAGTAGGATGCTTCTACCAGTTTTTGATTAAACTCCTCAGCTTTAGTGTTCTCTACTTTCTCCTTTGGGTTTATCCTTGGTCATATCACCCACTCTGCTATGATTTGGGATTTGTTTGGCCACCCCATTTTTCCTACCTTATCTTTCCTGTCTGATGATTTCTAAGTCCCAATTCTCATTTCTAGAGAAGCAGAATTCAGGCAGTTTCGATTCCCAGGACTACTTGGGGGTCTTGACTTTCTGCTGATGACAGAGATTTTGGTCATCCTTTTCCATGGAGAGAAGGTCAAAAAAGAATCGAATTACTTAGTGCTCCTGTAGCTGTAAGGAGCAGAAACCAAACTCAAATTAGCTCAAAGAAATAAAGGATTTTTCAGTTCACAAAGCTGAAAATTCTGGCAATAGTTTGGCTTTAAGCAGAGTGGGATCCAGGAGCGGAAATGACAGTATTCCTTTTCAGATCTGCTTTCCTGGGGTAAGTTATGTCCTTGGAAAACCAAATTCAATGCTTCAGGACTGGTGATTCCAGTGGAGAGAGTTTTCTTCCTTGACAATCTCAACAGAAGTTCACATGGGTTCTCATTAGCCTAGTCTGGTAATGGGCCAGTCCCAGATCCAAACATGAAGTCCAGCGACCATCATGATGCCCCACCATCATGATGCCTCTCACTGGGGTTGAGTGCCCAGAATATCCAGGAGGAGAATGCCAAGGGTGAGGAAATCAGGGATGTGTGTGTATCAGGAGAGAGCTGCAGGGTGGGGCATGATGATGATCGCTGGAACTTCCACTTACTGGTTTGAGATGGAGAGGTGACCAACCCAAAACAGTGAAAGATGGTGGCTCACTCAAGAAAATACCAGATATTATTACTAGGACTTGAGATTTGGAGGTTGGTTGAGCAAAGATAAGCCACCAATGTTACTAAGCATCTATTACAGGCCATCAGCCTGTCAGACTGCATTCATGTGTAATCATTAAATCCTTAGGTAGAGGCAAGATCACCACATTTTATAGACGTGAAAACCAAATGTCAGGAAGGTGAAGCCTTTCAGTTTAGTGATCATGGGCTTCTCTCTCAAGGAGTCAAAGCTGATCTCCAGGAGCGTGGCCTCAGTGTCTGTAGCCCGTTTCTCAGAATTCAAGACTCAGATCCCTGGGTCCCTCTACTTCAACATCCATGACTGTGAGGCTTCTACATGGCTCCCAGCTCCTGACTCTTCAGATTTCCAACTCACAATCTCATGGCAGAAGAGAAGGAACTAGCTTTCTCAACTCTTACACAGGGGGCACTCCTGTCCTGGTCAAACTATGAGCTCTGTGCACTTCCACAAGCCTCTGTGGTGACACATCTGTTCAACATTCCTAGTGAACAATGAGATTCAGCTCCAAATCAATGGGCTTCATTTTAATAGTGTAGAATCCTGAAAATATACGCATTCCAAGCATGGTATTATATTGTATTCTAAACAGTAGAAGGGGAGACACTAGCAATAAGACAACAAAGCAAGTTCCAGTGATGGATATTCTACCCTCATCCAGAAATGCTCCCTCAACTTGACCTTCAACTTGAAGGCATTTTTCTGGTATCATTTTGGTTGATGAACCTGTGTCCCCTCCTTCCCCCCACAAGCAGGAGTCAAAGTGAATCCTGCATCACTTCCTCCCCTTTCCCAGAGACAGGGAGTCTTGCATGCATGCAAACACTTTAGCCAGGAGACAAACATGTGCAAAATCCCACTGGCAAAGGCTGCTATGAAACTGTGTCCCATGGTGAGGGAATCTGAAGCCCCTGGGAGTCAATGACTCTGGCTCAGGTTAATCTCACATAGGCTGCATCCAAGGCTCAGCAGTAGCCCTGGAGGCAAGATGAGGCGGTACTGCCTCTCTCCTGGGGAGGACATCAGGGCTGGAGGGGTGGGGGTGCTGGGCCTTTGGGAATGCCTCTCTTCACCTTTGAATGAGCAGAGGTGCAAAACTGCTGTCTCCTGGCCCAGTCCCAAGTCAGGAAATTGCTTTTTACCTACTGGGGCTCCACATGCCTTTTCACTTTGCGGGCCTCTAGCCCAGCAGCCAATGAGATGTGCCATCTGCCAGGCACTGGGCCCACTCTCTGGCACCTGGCTCACCCCAGCAATTCCTTTGGGACTAGCAGACTCTCAGTTGGGAGGCATATGGCAGACATGAACTGGAAGTAAGGTTGTACCAGGACTACCTGGACCCCCGAGACCCCATCGAAGTGTTAAGCAGACAACTCAGCTACTGCCTTACCCCACTTAGCAAAAGCTCTTCCTTCACTTGGATCTGCCATACAGCCCTATTCCCTGTGTAATAAAGCCCCTGGTGGAGAAACAAATTGAGAGCAGATTTCATTCAGTTTGAAGTTTTTAAAGGCTCTACACAAGTTATATCTGATCTTTCTTTATGGATGTGCTTCATTACCAGGAGGAGACAGGACCTCACCATGATATAAAAAGAAATATATGTGGTATTCGTGCCCTGTTCTTGGCACCAAGGTCCTAAATTCCTTAGTATTCCCTGATTGAGAGGAGGGGCTTTGTTATTTATATGGAGGATTTTTCCTCACTCCTGAACTTATGTTAATGAGGTAACCTAGGTTGAGACCCTTAGGTAGCCTCTGGGAGGAGCTGATAATCAGAACACCAAGTAATTAGAGGATTAGAGCTCTAGGGCTAGAAATTGAAACCTATAGAAACTCTTGAGCACTGAGAGTCAGAGAACTTGCAGGTTAGTAACCTCATCACAAGCCCCTCCCCCATATCGTGTGCGGCTCTTCCATTTGGCGGTCCCTGAGTTGTAGCCTTAATAGTAAACCAGGAGATGTTTAAAAGAAAAAAAAAAGTGCTTTCTGAGTTCTGGGAGCCATTTTAGCAAATTATCAAACCTAAGGAGTGGGAGTCCTAGCAAACCCCAATTTATAGCAAGGTGGCCGGGTCTTGCATTTGGAGTCTGAAGTGGAGGAGTCGTGTGACACTGAGCCCTTGACCTCTGGAATCAAACACCAACTCCAGGCAGATAGTGTCAGAATGGAGCTGGATTATAGGATACTCCGCTGGAAGAGAACTGGAGAACTGATGATTCGTCAGAACATACCCACCTGCCCTGCTCTCAGCCAGGAAGGACTTCTGGCTGACAGCTCTCCTGTGAAGTGAGCAATGTAAGGCTCACCATGTCTAGAAGCAAAAGGAGGACCGATCCCAGCCTAGTAAGAACTGAGGCCAGACCCTGTCAAGACTGGTACAAACTGTGACTGAGATAATAAATTACCACCGAGGTATATATACACAATGGAAGACTATTCAGCAATCAAAAAAGATAAACTCATGCCATTCACAGCAATGTGGATGGAGCTAGAAGGAATTATGCTCAGTGAAATAAGACAGAAGGAAAAAGAAAAATACTGGATGGTTTCACTTATAGGAGGAATATAGGGGAACCAAATAAGACATCAGGGAAAAAATAATAACAATAAAAAATACAACCCAACAAAAACAGACAATTATAAACCAGAGACATCCTGCAGGGGAGGAGGAGGGAGAGGGATGAGAGGAAGGGAGGGAGGAGCACAGGGGACTGAGGTGATGGTGCACAGGTGCATTGCGGAAGGAAACTCTATGGGGACTACACCTGGGGAGGGGGAGGAGAAAGCAAACATTGTTTAAAAATGAACGATGATGGGGCCACCCCGGTGGCGCAGCGGTTGAGCGTGGGGTTGCAGTTGAGCGTGGGGTTGCGAAGTTGCCTGCAGCCTCTGCAGTGCCCATTCGATCCCCGGCTACTCCCTGGCCACCGGAGGAGGGTCCCACATGGCGTGCAGACCTCTCCTGCCGCCCGCTGCTCCCCTCAGCAGTGTACTTCGGTCCTTCTGCCTGCTCTGCTCCCCGCTCTGGCTCTGGTGAATTCTCTCACCCACCCGCGCTTCTGACTGTACCCAGTGCTTGCATAAACAAATAAATGAATCTTAAAAAAAAAAAAAGAACGATGATGTAAAAAAATATTAAAAAATAAACAAATAAAAAATAAATAAATAAATAAATAATAAATTACCATCTATCAGTTTGCTGAAAACAGCAAAAAATCATTCACTCACAGAATGGCACATATTAAAAAAAAACTAGCTACAACAAATGTTGGCGAGGATGTGGAGAAAAAGGAGCTCTCCTGCACTCCTGGTGGGAGTGCAAACTGGTCCAACCACTATGGACAGCTGTGTGGAGATTCCTCAAACTGCTGAAGATGGAGCTTCCATATGATCCAGCAATTCCACTCCTAGGTATTTACCCAAAGGACACAGAAACATCAATTCCAAAGAGCACCTGCACCCCTATGTTTATAGCAGCACTGTTTACAATAGCTAAGCTATGGAAGCAACCCAAATGCCTGAAAATAGATGACTGGATCAAGAAGATGTGGTACATATACACCATGGAATATTACTCAGCATTCAAAAAAGATAAACACATGCAATTTGCAGCAACATGGATGGCACTGGAAGGGATCATGCTCAGCGAAACAAGCCAGAAAGTAAAAGAAAAATATCATATGGTCTCACTCATAGCAGGAATCTAGAAAACCTAAATAGGGGACCAGGAAAAAGACTAATTATAATAAAGTAAAAAGCAAAACAACAAGCAACTATAAACCAGAGACACACTATGGGGCAGGGGGAGGAAGGAGTAGGGTCAAAATAAGGGGTTGGAAATTGTATGGGGAATATAACCAAGATGAAAATGCATACATTGTGCAAAAGTGAAAAATGATGTAAAAAAAATATAAAATGAAATAAAATTTAAAAAAAAATCATTCTCTCATGTCTCTGGAAGGCAGATATCCAAAATCAAAGATCCAGAAGGTGTGGTGTCCTCTGTAGGACCTGAGGGAGAATCTGTTCTGTGTATCTCCCCCAGCTTCTGGTGGCCTCACAGTGCCCTGGGCTTGCAGACACATCATCCAGCCTTTGCTTCCATCTGCACGTGGTTCTTCCTGGAGATCTATAACAGCCTGTGCTTATGAAGGCACCCGTCATTGAATTCAGGTACCACCCTAGCTCAGTGTGATGCCATCTGCATGATAACATCTGCAAATATCCTATCTCCAAAAAAGGAACCATTTTGAGGTGCCTACAGACCTGAGTTTGGGGGGGAGACAGAATTTTGCACATGCAAAATTCTATTTAATCACTAAATAAGGAAGGTGATGCTTAGAGAAGCCAAGAAGATGCCATAGCCACTTCACAGAGCAGGGTTCACAGGGATCTGATTCTCACCCAGAGTCTCCCAGAATGTGGGCATGCTGTGCCAAGTGCGTGGATAGCTATGTAAGCTGAAGAGGTAGCTTCCAAAGGAACTTCTACACAAACTTTGAATATTTGAAACTTTTGTACGTAGGAGACTTTATATTTCACCAAATCTAGAACTTCAGTCTTAGCAACAGAAACAAGGTATCCACATGCAGGGAATTACATGGTGTTTACATGGCAGTAATATCGGACTCGGGATAATATTGACAATGTATACGATACTAGCTTTTACTTTGCACAAAGTACTTCTGGCCCCTGCACCCCGCCTTCCGTACCCCTCAGCAATGCTCTTTACCCTGGTGTGGGGCTTCCTTTCCATAGCAGCAACTGAATCCAGGTTGCCATTCTTCCATTACTGGCAGAACCAACATCCTTGTACCTCAGATATCCGAGTTCTGTGGGGCTCCTTCTCTGAGCTTCAAAGTTTTAATGATTTCTGAAGTTTCCTTTTATTCTCTCATCTGGAGGGGAAGTAGCCCTTTCCTTCCGTTGCCCTCACCGTGATACCTTAGATGTCTCTTTCAGTTACCCAGATCACAGTTCTTTGTTTATTGTCCTTTTTTTTTTGTATGAATAAAATATTTCTTTTTATTGAGGTAAATTTGGTTTGCACCGTGGTTTGTCGCTTGTCTTTTGGAAGTGTAAGAGCCCACCATCCAGATGTTGTGACCACATACACCCACCACCAATGCACCCCCAATCCATTGTGCTCCTCCCCCACTTTGTTCTTACAGCCCCCCTCTGGTAGCCCCTGTTTGTATAGTGCCATTTCTAGGGTTAGTTCTTTGTTTGATGTTATCTGACCCTTTGGCTTCTCTATAGTCCACATCCAGTATTACAGCTTCTTGTATAAAATTCTGTCTGTTAAAATAACTGCAAAGTTTTGTCTCCTGAGTGGCTCAAGCACTCTGTGCAACAGGATGAAATCCCAGTTAGGTACAAAACTAGGAAAAGCCCATTACCAAAGGTTGACCTATTTCTTTTTTTTATATATATCATTTTTTAAATTATTTATTTATTTATTTTTTTATTTATACGAGCACTGGGTACAGTCAGAAGCATGGGAGGGAGAGAGAATTCACCAGAGCCAGAGCAGGGAGCAGAGCAGACAGACTGGCGAAACACACTGCTAAGGGAAGCAGCAGGCGCCATGTGGGATCCTCCTCCGGTGGCCGGGAAGCAGCCGGGGATCGAACTGGCGCTGCAGAGGTTGCAGGCAGCTTTGCAACCCAGCGCTCAACCGCTGCGCCACCGGGGAGGCCCGGTTGACCTACTTGGCAAGATGAACCAGGCCTTGTGTTTATATTAAAATGGACAAACGTTTGGATCAAGGCAGTTTGTGGTTCCCAAGGTAGAAGTCTTTCAACACCAAGAAAAGGACTTGAGTTATCCAGTTTCCCGCCAGGGGGCAGCAGGAGACTTGGCCAATGGCGCTGTCCGAATCCGCAGGTCAGCCAGGATGGGAACTGCGCTCAGCAGACACTCCTCTCCTCTAATGCTGTCACAGCAGGCTTCATTCCTCCGGGCGCGGTGGGGATCTGTTTCGGTGCCCGGCAGGTGATTTTACAGCTATGGAGCCAACAGGACATTTCAGATCTTGGCTGAGTTCCTTGGCAGCTGTAAGATGCCTTTTTTAATTGCTCCAGTCTCGGCATGAGACTGAAACAGTGGTTGTCTGGATAGGAAAGCTGGTGCTGAGGAGGAAGGGCCAGTTCCTGGCAGCCACCAGCTCAGAGCCTCTGACAGCTGCCTCCTTGCCATCCCGCGGAGACCAGTGGGCCAACCGGTGAAGACGTGACCTCATCAACTCCACAGCTTACCTTGCCTGCATCTCCTTCCCACTCTGTCTCCTCCAGACTGAGGAGCCTTGAGAACAAGGTTGGGTCTTCTTTGTATCAGTGTCACCAGCAAGCAGCACAGTCCCTGACCCATGGCGGTGATGTTGGTTCTTCCACTGAGCTGAAACAAATTGAACTGAGGGTGATCTTTCCTCTTGGGAGCTTTCAGGACTATGTGCAAATGCGGCACCATACTCTGAAGTGTCATGGGCTGTAACTGATTTTGCCCTTTCATTCACGGCTGCTCCCCCTTCCTTTAATCAGGAGAGAGAGACTAGGTTGGCCATTCTTTGCTCCTCCTCCCCCATGGCCTCCATTAACAAAGCACAGGTCTGAGAAAGGGGCCACATGGTTCCCCACACAGGATGAGGCAGCCACAGAAGCAGAGACCATCAGGCAAGAACACACTGTCTTCTCTCTCAGTTTAAAAATTCAACCCTCTTGACTTCCCTTGCCACATTGCAAATATCATAAAATATCTTTTTTATCTAGGAGATTGGTAGTAATTCTCAGTATTATTGATGGTAATACTAATTAAAAGTATTTTTAACAGCCAAGATATATTAAAATTAAGTTTTTAAATTCACCTATGGCACTGACAAAGAACAAAAAGATGAGCAACACTATACATGTATCAGAATGGCTAAAAAAAAACATAAAATTTGGCAACAGCAAGAGTTGGCCAGGATACAGAGCCATGGGAATGCTCATCCATTTTTTTAAAGATTAATTTATTTATTCATACAAGAGCTGGGGTATAGGCCAGAGGGGTGTGGAGGGTGTGAGGATTCACCAGAGACAGAGTGGGGAACAGAACAGGCAGACGGACTGAAATATACTGCTGTGTGAAGTAGCGGGCAGGACAGGAGAGGTCCGCTGTGCCATGTGGGTAGCTCCCTGGCTGGGGACCCAACTAATGCTGCAGTGGCTGTCGATATCTTCATAGTGCTGACACTTAATCCCTTGCCCTACCAGGGAGGCCCCCTCATCCATTGTTGACAGAAGTGGAAATGGCACTGAGAAAGATTTGGCAGGTCTTTAGGTTTTTTTTTTTTAACTGAACATAAACTTACCATAGGTATCCCCTCCTTTCCATGGTTTCATTTCTCTGCTGTCAATGCAGGTCCAAAAATATTACATACAGTATATTGTTATGACATATAATTTTATTGGTCTTAATTATTATAGTGCATTGCTATAATAATTTTATTAGTAGTAAGAGATGAATATTAATCTCATACTGTGCCTCATTTATAAATTAAACATTATCATAGGTATGTATATATATATTAGGGTATAGTACTACCCATGGTTTCAGGCATCCACTGGGGATCTTGAATCATCTTTCCTGTGGATAAGGGGGACTTCTATATAAGACTCAGTCATCCCACGCCTAGATACCCAAGAGACATGAAAACTTATGTACACACACACACACACACACACCTGTGTAAGAAGGTTTATGTCAGCACTATTCATAATCAATAAAAACAGGCAATAACCCAACCCAATCAGTGGGTGAGGGGTAGATAAACTGTGGCACATCTACACATGAGAGTACCTGAAAGTCAGCAGGAACGAAGAATCAGCCATTGGTTGGCATGAGCAGCAAGGGCACGAATCTCAAAGGCATTACACTGAGTGAAGAGACCCAGATAGAATTCTGTAGGACTCCATTTATGTAACATTTCTGTTACAGGATAGGGAGAGAGGCTCCCCAGAACTCCCAAGCCTGCCTGTTCTTAATAGGCTCTGCCATCTGCTGCATCAAGACAAAACATATAGACATTTAATGGAAAGAAACTTTAATACAATTAGTGTGCAACAAAGAATATAGTTTCCAAATAAACCACTGAAGTTACCCACTCCCTCATGGGTAAAAGTCCAGCCAAACAGTATTAGCCCAAAGCAAGGCCTGAAAGCCTGCCCCAAGCCTAAAGCACCTTCTGGCAGGGACCCATAAAAAAGGATCAGAAACAGCCAGACAAGTCTGGGAGGAAAAGAGCAAAATCAAAATTAAGATAAAAGCTGCTATTGTTATCCTCCCCATGGGTCTCTCACCCACATCTGCTTCACCTAGTCCATGACCAAAAGGCAAGCATAGTTTCTTCACATGTCTCTATGCTCCACATGCCTCCTCCAGGCCTCCTTCTGGTTCTCCATCCTGCTTCCTTCCTTCTGTCTCCTCCCCAGCTTCTTCTCCTCCCTGCTCAGCTCTACCTTCCCTTGGGTGGGACAGGGAATCTGGAACCTCCCCCTTTCTCCTGGGGGCCACCCTGTTACAGATTCTAAAATTATTGGATAAGCAATTATAGTGAAACAGGATGTTCAGTCTCAAAGCATCACTTAATCAATAACTTAATCACAAAGGATCAAGGTACTCTGCTAAGGGTGACATAAACTAGGACACTTCCTTACCTAAGCACTCAAAAAGTGAACATCACCAATAATGGAAGAAATTGAAATCCACTTCCTCCTGATACACCCATTGAAAAGAAAGTAATATCGTCTATGTAATACGCCTGACAGTAAAACTTAAGCAAAATCTAATCTCAAAGAAATTGGATAAATCCAGATAGAGATATATTTTATAAAACTCTTCAAAATGTGAATGCCATGAAAGAACACAGAAAAGACCAGGATACTGTTCTGGATAAAAGGAAATCAAAAACACAACAATAAAACTCAATATATGTGACCCTTGATTCTATTCTGGATCGAAGCAAAAAGCTATTACATATCCAATAATTGATGTGGATTTTACATTAGAAATTTGTAACTTATTGATGTAAATCTTGTCAGGTATGACGGTTATAGGATGCTATGTTTATCTTCTTAAAAGATACATGCTAGAGTATTTAGTGTGTATGTCTAAACTAATTCTAAGAGCTTATAAAAATAAATACAAAGAGAGAAAGCAGAGGTGGATCTAGAACAGATGAAGCACTTATAAGGGCTCATTATACTTATTTTTCCCTCAAAGACTAGTTTTCAAGATATAAAACAGAAAGAAAAGAAAAAAATTAAATGATGAGGAAGGCCAAATATTGGCATGAACACACAGTGCTAGAGATTCCCATGCAAAGTTGGTGTGAGTTGTTCTGTTTTGTCTGACGGGAAATCAGACACATATGAAGTGTAAACTGAGCAAATTCTTTGACACAGACACCCCACTCTTGGGTTGACTTGATGAGAGAACTCACTGATGTCTGTGACCTATAGTTTCATTGTAGCCTTATTTTTCATACCAGAAAAATGCAAAAAAAAAAAAAACCCTTAATGTCCATCATTAAAAACTGAAAAATAAAATATGGCCCATGTCTAGCTCAGAGTCTTAAGCATGGACTCTGAAACCACACACCCCTATGATGCTGTTTCATTTCCTTGGGCCCCAGTCTCTTCATCTGTGAAATGGGCATAATAACAAATCCTTCCTTGTAGAGCTGCGTGGCCATGTCAGCTCACTTGAACAAAGCATTTATTATAGGCAAATAGCAGGCATCAGGTTTATTTCCATATTGTTAACTATTATGCAATCACTAAGAACAATGATGCAGGCCTTTACTTACTGAAGCCTATGACATAGTGGGAATTGAAAAGTCAGGACTCTGAATAGAATATAATACTGAATTCCACTTGTGTAAAGGGACATTTAAAATTTCCATTTGGATACATTTCTAGCAAGATGTCCTCAAGGATCTCTAACACCTAAGTGCTACCAGTGGGCAATGAAGATGGGAGACTTCCAGCATTTTTTGTTTCTATGTTGCTAAATTTTTTTCCTCCCTCCCTCTCTTCTTCTCTTCCTCCTTCCTTCTTTCTATCCTTTCTTTCCTCCTCTCCTCTTTCTTTTTTTACAACCACATATAACACTTTAAAAAATTTATTTATATAGGGCCTCCCCGGTGGCGCAGCGGTTGAGCGCTGGATTGCGAAACTGCGCGCGGCCTCTGCAGCGCCGGTTCGATCCCCAGCTGCTCCCTGGCCACCAGAGGAGGGTCCCACATGGCGTGCAGACCTCTCCTGCCGCCCGCTGCTCCCCTCAGCAGTGTACTTCGGTCCTTCTGCCTGCTCTGCTCCCCGCTCTGGCTCTGGTGAATTCTCTCACCCTCCCGCATTTCTGACTGTACCCAGTGCATGTATAAACAAAACAAACAAACAAATAAATAAAGCATGCCTCTATAAAAAAAATTATTTATATATATTTTACATCATTGTTCATTTTAAAACAGTATTTGCTTCCCCTCCCCCCTCAGGTGGAGTCACCATAGAATTTCCTTCACCAATGCACCCGTGCACCATCACCTCAGTCCCTCCCTCCCTCTGATCCTTCTCCCTCCTCCTCCCCTGCAGGATATTTCTGTTTTATAATTGTCTGTTTTGGTTTTGTTTTGTTTTGTTTTGTTATTATTTTTCTACCAAAATGTCTTATTTGGTTCCCCTATATTCCTGCTATAAGTGAAACCATCCAATATTTTTCTTTTTCCTTCTGGTTTATTTCCCTGTGTATAATAGCTCCACCCATGTTGCCGCGAATGGCCTAAGTTTATCTTTTTTGATTGCTGAATAATATTCCATTGTGTATATATACCACACCTTCTTGATCCAGTCATCTATTTTTGGGCATTTGGGTTGTTTCCAGGTTTTACCTATTGTAAATAGTGCTGCAATAAACATAGGGGTACGGGTGTTCTTTTGAATCAATGTTTTTGCGTCCTTTGGGTAGATCCCTAGGAGTGGAATTGCCGGGTCATATGGTAGCTCCATTCTTAGTAGACTGAGGAACCTCCACACAGCTCTCCATAGTGGTTGGACCAGTTTGCACTCCCACCAGCAATGTAGGAGAGTTCCTTTTTCACCACATCCTCGCCAACATTTGTTGTTGCTAGTTTTCTTGATATGTGTCATTCTTACACCTATAACATTTTTACATGAGATTCTGTTCTAATTTTGAGAAGATAAACTAATCACAGATCTATGGACCTCCTTGCCTGCTCAGGCTGGCTGAGTGTTTGGCCAGGTACTTTGCCAGATGAGGCGCAATGGGCCATTTCTTGCGACCCCTGTCCCTATATAATGATATCCAGTGACCTTTGGAACAACTGACTGCCCTTTCCTCAGCCTAGGAATTCTTCCCCAGCTCTCTGCTGGACACAGAGAAGTCTGTTAGTAGTCTATTAGTGTGTTTGTTTCTTTTCATCAAGTGATTATGCTTTCCCCATATTTTTACCTCATTTTCATACATCAGGTATTATATGCCACCAGTGTGCTCAAGACCTGTGCCTGGCTCAGGCAGAAGAGTCACTGACATCTCTACTTTGGAGGGCACTCAGCTATTTTCTCAGTATTTTTTAAAAGGCATCCCAATGACCTGCAAAAATTCAGCTTCCCCCTCGTGTCCCAAGGCCTGACTAGGCAGCTGGATGGATTCGGAGGTGTAAGTACCACGCTGGCCACGAGATGGCAGTCTTTCCCCGCGGCAGGCTCCCCCAAAACAGGCATTCCAAGCGGGTGTATTTCTGAATCCAGCTTCTGTGCAGCCTGAAGCAATTTCAGGAAAAAGATTCTTTACCAAAGAGATCTTCACTAAAGAAGAGAACAGTAGGATTAAATACTCGGAAACAGAGGAACTTGAAGAAGAAAATACAATTTCCCAACACCACGTGCTCACCCAGACTTCTCTTCAACAAAAGTTCCAACAGTTTTGTGTCCACTGCAGTCTGGAGTTGAATTAGAATTGCCAAGCATCCCAGGGAGCTCTGAATCCACATTCCTTTATCCCTTTGTGCCACTCAAAGCCAGATATTGATGTCTGAAAACAAGATACATAAGCTTCATTATTTAAGTGCCTTTTCCTTAAACAAGAACGCTTTAATACTTAACAAGGTAGGGAAGCTACATAATTTAAAATCTATGCGAATAGAAATAAGAAATTATTTGTAGCGGTCTCCACTTTTACACCCACCAACAAAGACAGACATTCACAATTTTTTGCCTTCCCAGGGCCCCAAAATACAACACAGGCCTGTTCTCCTGCCCCGGGCAGAAGCTGCAGCTGAAGCTGTTCTTTATCAGCTTTTCTTTCTCAATATTTACCAACCAATAAATCTTTTTTCCCCTAAGACAACTGACATTCGAATCCCGTTCATGTGGAGGCTTGTTATCCAAATAATATTAAATAAACTGCTTCATTAGCCTCTGAAAAAGTATTAAGATGGATTTTTTTTCCTTGCGGGTCAATATTGAGGGGGAGGGTGTCCCTCTGAGGGACGGGCAGCTGCCTGCCCTTAATGAGCGTGGCTCAATCCAGGGGGTAGGCGCTCTGGGGGGCAGCGAGCACCCTCCTGCCACAGGGGCTTGTGTGCTGACCCGTGGAACCTGTCTATTTGGGCTCGGGGCCTACAGGAGTGGCTGCTCCCCAGTGGGCACCAGCAGGGCCAGCCTGTCTGGCCCCTCACCGGAGGGCCCAGAGGACAGGAAATGTTGCTCTTTTCCAAAGCTGAAGAAGTCAGTGTTTGCATGAGAATTCCAGTTCTCAGTTTTCATAAACCAGTGCTGTTTTCTCTTTTTTCTGTGGGAGGTGGTTGTGGGAGGAAAGCCCTCTGGCCTCTGGAGGTCTGGGGCTCACCAACTGCCTGGTGGAACCAGTGGGACAAGACTCACCTCCCTAAGCTGCAGTTTCCCAATTTTTCACTGCTCCTTCAGACCCATCCATAGCTGAACACAGTAAGGATCTAAGATGAAGGAAAGTGCAGAGGGACACTGAAAGCTTCCAGCCATCAGAGTGCCAGCACTGGTCCAATTTTAATGGAGGCTAAGCAACTGGAGACTGAACCTGGAGAATCTTCTAGGAAAAAAAAAAAACTAGTACCAAAAACAGAGTGGGGGCCAGAACAGGTGGATTGACTGAAATACACTGCTGAGGGGAGCAGCAGGTGAGACAGGAGAGGTCTGCTGTGCCATGTGGGTAGCTCCCTGGCCAAGGACGAACTCCTGCTAAGGTGGCTGCGGATTGCTTCATAGTGCTGAGACTTAACCCCTTAAGCCTACACCTGAGTTCTTACATGCATAAATAAATAAATCTTTAAAAAAAAAAACTTTTAAATAGCAATAGTAATGAATGATGTTTACATGGAGATTTTGCTTTCCAAGCTCCATTCAAAAGGTTTAATTGTATCAATTTAATCCTCACACACTCTGATGATCTATAATGTGATATATAATAATGCCTATTTTACACCGGAGGCAGCTGCAGCACTGAGAGGCTAAATCATTCCTTTGGGGTCCTGTAGTTGGTGACTAAAGGATCTGAAGCTTGGCTCTGTGACTGATCCTCACCAGCCCTGCTGCCTTGGGGTGGCAAGTGTGGGTGACCTCTGAGTGGTGTGGAGAAGGTCTACTGGGCAGCCTGTTCCAGCCCTTGACACCACCCTCGAAGGGGTCTTGTTGTGAGAGTGCAATCCCCGTAGAAGGGGAGGTATTGGGTTCCCTGTCCCACCAAGGAAGGGTGGACCTGGGCAGGGAGGGGTAGGTAGAAAAGACTGGGAGAGAAATGGAGAAGATGAGGGAAAGAAAAGACCTGGAGGAGGTACATGAAGCAGAGACATGTGAAGAAGCCTCACTTGCTTCTCAGCTTTGCACTTGCACCTGGGCCTTGGGGAATATGGAGGGAGACACCTAACAGACATGGGTGGGACACCTGAGGGGAGGCTGACAATGGCAGTCTTTATCTTGATTTTGGTTTTGCTCTTTTCCTTCCAGACTTGCCTGGCCCTTTCTCCCCCTTTCCCATGGGTCCCCACCAAAAGATGTCTTGACTTCATATGAAAAAATGTTCAACATCACTTGTCATCAGGGAAATGCAAATCAAAACTACCATGAGATACCATCTCACACCAGTGAGAATGGCACATATTAAAAAAACTAGCAACAACAAATGTTGGCGAGGTTGTGGAGAAAAAGGAAGACTCCTACATTGCTGGTGGGAGTGCAAACTGGTCCAACCACTGTGGAGAGCTGTGTGGAGATTTCTGGACCTATTAAACATAGAGCTCCCATATGATCCAGCAATTCCACTCCTAGGTATTTACCCAAAGGACACAGAAACATCAACTCCAAAGAACACCTGCACCCCTATGTTTATAGCAGCACTGTTTACAATAGCTAAGCTTTGGAAACAACCCAAATGCCCAAAAATAGATGACTGGATCAAGAAGATGTGGTACATATACACCATGGAATATTACTCAGCATTCAAAAAAGATAAACACATGCAGTTTGCAGCAACATGGATGGCGCTGGAAAGGATCATGCTCAGCGAAATAAGCCAGAAAGAAAAAGAAAAATACCGGATGGTCTCACTCATAGCAGGAATCTAGAAAACTTAAATAAGGGACCAGGAAAATGAATAACTATAAGAAAGTGAAAATCAAAATCAACAAAAAACTATGAACCAGAGACACTTTTTTGGGGGGTGGGGGGCAGGAGGGGAGGGATTGGGGTCAGAATGGGGGGGTTGCAATTGTATGGGGGAATATAAAAATAAAATTTATTATTAAAAAAAAAAAGATGTCTTGTCTTGTGGCAAGCTTTTGGGCCTCAGTAGCCACGTTTTGGGCCAACCCTGTTTGGCTGGTCATTTGCCCACAAGGGAATGGGTAACTTTGGGTGTTTCATTTGGAAACTATTCCTTCTTTTTCTCTACTGCACACTAATTCTAACAAAGTTATTTTCTATCAAAGGTCTTATGCATGAAGAGTATGTTTTTCTTGATGTGGCAAATGGCAAAACCTATTTAGAGTATGCAGGTTTGGGGTCCTGGGGTGCACCTCTGTCTGCCCCTCAACATGGTGTGCTCCTTCCATCTTTATTCTGCCAGGCATGGCCACGGGTGCTATCCACTCTCACCGGCATGCCCAATTTTCTGACATTACTTTGTAATAAGACATGAGTAATAGTCCCATGCTTTAAAATAAAACTCTGCAAGTATTATAAAAAGCTAAAAATTCCTTTTGACCATCCACGAGTTCCATTTCCCTATTTTTCTCTCTGAAGCGAGTGCTGTCATCATTTGGGAGGTGACCTTACAAAATGTTTCCTATGCAGCGTATACACTCAGAAAACATGTAGTCGTATTTTGTACTGTGCAGGGATTTTGTTTCTTTCAGAAACAGTGCCATGCTACATATGTTATCTGGAAATTGCTTTCCTCAGTCAACAATGCATTCTGGAGTTCTTTCTACGTTCCTATCCCAGCTCAACCCATTCTTTGTGGCCACTGTAGAATACTCCACTATTTTGGATGAATCTGTTTATTTGTCCACTCCCCTTTCATCAGACAAGTAGGTTGTTTCTCAATTGTATTATTCTAGACATTGCTGTAATCTGCTTCCTTTCACATGCTTCCTTATGCACATATACAAATATTTCTTTGGTGTTAATAATAAAAGTGAAGTTACTAAACATGTGCATATTTTATTAAATAGACACAAATATCACAGAAGATTTTTACAATGCTTTGCACCCAAAATACTTGGGAATTTTAACTCCATGATAACCTCCAATGGTTTTATGTTGTAAGGAACCACCAGTAAGAGCTGAAGAGCTGTAGGCCTCAGATGCAATAATAAGAAAAAAAGGGGGTAATGCACCTGGATTGTAAGTCCATGCTTTCTGCTTCCACCCAGGAATGCTTATCAGAATATAAGAAGGGGTGAAATGATGATAATAATGGAAATCCTTAAATACATTATAATCCAAATTTTATACTTTCTTTGCAAACCTGTTGAAGTCTTTTGTGATTTACATGCAATTCACTCTTCCTGTACTGCCCAGGCTGGCAAATGGGAGCTATTCGGCCTGCTACTAACTCCCTAAGGCAGCACCAGCTCTGCACAGGGAGATTCAGTGGATCCTGGGCATGTATTAGAATGGAGACACTACCTAGGGAAGACAGGATATTCTCTCTGCCATGCTACAGGTGGTATCGTGCCTCCCTGGAAGTTGGTTAGTAGATACTGAGGTGATGGATGCTACACAAACACATTCTTCTACCATTCATACATCACACACATGCACATGTGTGCACGCACACACACATACATACACATAATCCTCCACAGCATTCCTGCAACTACAAGTTTCTGACATGGGTCTCTGATTCCCAAAAAGAGCACCATGAACGGTGGACCATCTCCTTGACTACATATCTGGGGTGCATCCCAGGCTCTTTGGAACCTATTTTGAGTCTATGAAGGACTGGAAATAAGACTTACTTTTGGTGAATGGGACTCCAATATGAGTCTCCACCAAGATACCAGGTGCTCTGTCCATCTATCCATTCCCTTACATGGAGACTTTTCTCTGATCTTAACATCAATCTTGGGCTTAAAATCAAACAGTGAGCAAAGCTGGTTTGATGAAACATCAACCTTAACTCTTTTGGGGTGTCTAGCATGGAGGACAACCCGTTTCTCTTGCCTCTCACATGTAGTTACTACATCCTTTATGTCTTTTCCCCAGTACCCCTTTGCAGTTCCAAACCTGACTTTGCAAAAATAGCCCCCACTTGCTCTGAAGGTCTGTGTCTGCAGAGGGCAGGTCTGAAGCCTGGCTGAGGGGGTTCTTTGTGCTGGTCTGCGGTCAAGTAGGTGAGATGTGGGGGGTAAACATTCAGAAACTCCCGTAGCAATTTGACAGGATAACTTTAGGTCTGTTAAATCTAACAATATATTTGGACTTGAATTATGAGCCATATTTAACTTCATTTTCCTAACAATTCATTTGTATTGTATTTTACAAAATAACTGTGATGGATTGGAAATGTTTTTAAATATGTAAATTTAAATCAGGATGTTTTCTCAATGTCACTCAACTCTCCCTGCAGACTAGTCATTTCATGCACTGTGGAGTGGGTGTGACAGGAGGCTCCTGATTCTTTTTTCTTTTTTTTAAATTTATATATATTTTACATCATTGTTCTTTTTTTAAAGAATTATTTATTTATGCATACAAGAACTAGGATATAGGCTAGGGCTGTGGGGGGTGAGAGGATTCACCAGAGACAGTGGGGAGCAGAACAGGCAGATTGACTGAAGTACACTGCTGAGGAGAACAGCGGGCAAGTCAGGAGAGGTCTGCTGCGCCATGTGGGTTTCTCCCTGGCTGGCCGGGGATCGAACTCATGTTGCAGTGACTGTGGACAGCTTCACAGGTTGCGTCTTAACCCCTTGCGCCACCAGGGAGGACCATCATCATTGTGCATTTTTAAACAATGTTTGCTTTCCCCCCACCTCAGGTGTAGTCCTCACAGAATTTCCTTCACCAATGCCCCATGCACCATCACCATAGTCCCCTGTTCTCCCTCCCTCCCTCCCTCTGACCCCTCTCAATAGGCTCTGATTCTTGCTGTCCCTCACTGCAAGCAGCCATACCCTACATGGTGCAGCTGGTAAGATGCACGTGAAAAGGGAGTGTGGGTACTTCAAGGTTTTCCTCTAGTGTTTTCAGCTTTTCAATTTTGAAAAAGTCCACACATGAAGATTTCTGTCTGTTTGGTTAAGACCTCCAAGGGCAGCCAAGGTTTTCAAGGTTGTTCTCGGTCCTTAAGAACAAACAAAACAACTTTCTCTGACATTGATGCTCCAGGACTGCTGAGAAGCAAACTCCCCGCACCTAGTGGTTGCCTGAACACACACCTCACCCAGGAGGATATAGAGATGGAAGTGAGCATGAAAATATGTTCTGCGTCATTAGGTCACCAAGAAATTGAGGATCTAGACAAAGAGATAGCACCACACAACTGTTAGACCTGGATACTGACACCACCAAATGTTGGGGAGGAACAGGAACTCTCATTCATTGCTGGTGGGAATACAAAGTGGCACAGCCACTTTGGAAGGCAGTTTGGTGGCTTCTTACAAAACTAAACATACTCTTACCATCCAGTCCAGGTACGTAACTACGCTCCTTGCTGTTTACCCAAATGAGCTGAAAATTTACAGGCACCGGCACATATCTGTTAACAGATCTTTATTCATAATTGTCAAAACAGTTCCGGAAGCAACCAAAATGTACTTCAATAGATGACAGGATAAATAAAAGGAGCTACATCCAGACAATGAAATTTTATTCAATGTTAAAAACAAATCAACAACCAAGCCATTTTAAAAAAATGGTAGAAAGTTAATGCATATTACTAAAAAAGAAGCTAATCTGGAAAGGTTACATGCTGTATGATTCCAACTCTATGACATTCTGGAAAAGGCAAAACTATGGGGATGGTAAAAAGACCAGCGGTTGCAAGGAGTAGAGGAACTCAGGAAGGATGAGTAGGAGAAACAGAGAAAAATTTTAGGGCAGTAAAATTACTCTGTGTGTTATTATAATGGTAGAGACACAACATTATAGATTTCTCCAGACCTATAGAATGTACAAGACCAAGAGTGAACCGTCATGTAAACTCTGGACTTCGGGGGATAATGATGTGTCACAGTAAGTTCATTGATTCTAACAAATGTCCTACTCTGGTGGGAGATTTACTTGTGAGCAGGCTATGTATGTGTGGGGCAGAGGGGATCCGGGAACTCCGTACCTGATGCTTAATTTTGTTGTGAACTTAAAAACCACTTTTTTTTAAATTTTTTTACATCAGTGTTCATTTTTAAACAATATTTGCTTCCCCCCACCCACCCCCTCAGGTGTAGTCCCAATAGAATTTCCTTCACCTGGGCCTCTCTGGTGGCTTGGGGGGTTAAGCACAGCACTATGAAGCAATCCACAGCCTCTGCAGCACAAGTTCCATCCCTGGATGGCCAGGGAGCAACCCACATGGCGAAGCAGACCTCTCCTGTCTCACCCACTACTCCCCTCAGCAGTGTATTTCAGTCAGTCTGCCTGTTCTGTTCCCCACTCTGTCTCTGGTTAGTCCTCTCACCCCCCACATCTCTGGCCTGTACCTGAGCTCTTGTATGCATAAATAAATAAATCTTTAAAAAAAAAAATTTCCTTCACCAATGCACCCGTGCACCATCACCTCAGTCCCCTGTGCTCCTCCCACTCTCCCTGTGATCCCTCTCCCGCCTCCTCCCCTGCAGTCTGTCTCTGATTTATAATTGTCTGTGAAAACGACTTTTAAAAAGAAGATTTTTAACAAGATAAATAACTGATGATAGTTGTTTGTTTTTTTTTAAGTAGTGACTAAGTCAAAGCATCATGTGTCTGGCTCATGTGTGTTGGATGGGGCTCAATGGGAAGAGTACATCTCTCAACCACTCAGCATCTGCTGGACAGCCTGAAACCTGGACAGGCCGCATCAAAACCTTCTGCCTACAGCTGGCACCTGGGCTGGGGAAATGCAAAAAGCTGGGTGGAGAACCAGGCGCTCTGCTCCATATGTCTGTGTGGTCTCCCCAGCAGCCTCAGGGTAGTAAGATCCTGGTGAGCACCAGGTCACCAAAGCACTTGCCCCCAAAGAGAGAGCCATGTGGAAGCTGTGTCACCTTCTGTGACTTCCACACAGCATCCCATCACTGCTGCGTTCATGGAGGAATTCACAAAGGCCAGCTAGGTTCAGGAGAGGGAGAGAGATTCCACCCCTTCATGGGGCATGGCAAGATTCCAGAAGAGCATGTAGGACTCAGAAATATTGTTGCAACCATTTTTGGAAAATACAGTCTACCATTACGGAGAAACAACTATAAGAGAGAAAATGCGTCAGGAGTTAAATGAGTGTGTCAAGGCAGTGGCCATGTCTGGCTCACCTGCTTGATATTATATTCGGATATAGTTGAAAGTCCACTGACCCAGTGGCCACAGGAAATATTTGGGGTCATGTCACCAGAAAGGAATGATTAAGAGGACCCATTAGTCTGCCATGCAACCCATGAGCATGTCAGGAGTTAAAGCTGCTGTCGGTGGCCCTGAAACCACATCCACTAAATGACTGGTACTCTGCTCTACTCAACCAAATCAAGACCCCCTCTTCCATGCAGCCTTCCTGGTTCCTCCTCTCCTGGCAGAATGCACCATTCCATCTCACATGCTGCGAAAGAACTGCACAGTAAGCTCTGCACCAGAGTGTGTTAACTATTACCATGCAGTCACTGGCTTGTTTGTTTCCCCTGAACATATGGAAATTTCTTGTTCTGTGTGACCATGTTTCCTGCATTGACACACCCATGACTGCTAGGCCAGTGCTCATATGTGAGGACTGTTGATTGAGAGTGAGAGAACAAAATGGGAAATCCCCAGGACCTGGCTATAAGGTTATTTGTGTTCTTTTTGTGAAAAGAAGTTGAAATTTTGTTTATATTTCATCAGGAATCACATTCATACATGCACATTATATGTGTCCTAACTGGGCTGAACATGCCCGTGTATAAGTGTGTGTCTGTATATATGTGTGTGTGACAGTGAGTGTGTGTGTGTGTGCACTTATGTGTTACTGTGTTTGTCTGCATATGGAGGTGCCTATGTCTTTGTATGAATGTTTGTGTGAGTGCATACTTACATGTCAAAGGTTGTGTGTGAGCACATGCGTACATGCATATTTCCATCTTCATATATGCCTATGCATGTGAATATGTGTATGTGTGTGTGTGAGCATGCACATGTATTTGTGTGTATGGACACAGCCGCCCATCCCAGCCAGCCGCGGGACTGCCTATGGGCCAGCAGGCGCCCTGCCCTCATTGGCTATTCCCCCAGCATCCTTGACGAGGCCATCCTTACTTCCTCTCAGGGATGAGGAGCTAAGCAGAGGTCAAGTGACATGCTCCAGACCCCACAGCAAGTCAAGGCAGCCCCGCGAGGGTCTGATTGCCAGGCCCACACTCCCCCTGTGAGGCCGAGCTGCCTCTCTGTGGCAAGCTGGCTCGGCGCCCAGGCCTCGCTGCCCGGCTCTGAGAGCCCCCATTGTGGACGACAAGTGGCTGTGTGCCATCGCCGCGATCCCGCAGGTGACGGGTCTGTTCTGAGATGCTGAAGGAGGAGTGACTCCCGAGGCGACAGGAAAGGGGCACCCCTCATTTTGTGTGGTTAAAGGGTTGGAAATAACGGACATGCAAAGGGGGAAAGAGGAGAGAGGAAACCAAAGCTAATGAGGAATAATGAAGATGTCGAGAAGGACACACAGAGAGCCTGGTGGGAGGGGCGGCCCGAAGCGGAAAGCACACGCACACAAATAGCAGCAGGAAGCCCAGAGCGCTGGCGACCACATTGGCGCAGGAAACTTTTTGTTTCTGGCTTTAATTGGTGACCCCACTCAGAGTTGTTGGAAATGGGCACACATCAAGAGACTCGAGTGTGGGGTGAAAACAATGCCAGGCTGAATGGCGCGGAAAGGCGGCCAACAGCGGCTTTCAGTCCCGGGCACCCTGGATCCCAGCGCTGTGCTGCTGGACAAAGGAGGAGTCTCGGAAACCCTCCCGAGCTGTGCTCCCAGCTGGAGTCTCCTTGGAAAGTCCACCTGGACAGAGGTGCCCACGGGGGTGAGCTTGGTAACCCCAGGAGCACCAGCCGGATGCGCGCCGCGAGGCTTGACAATGTCACTGGAAATGGAGTCATGGAGAAAATTGCATTCGTCATAGCTCGTCTCATCAAGTGTGACCAAAAGGCATTCTTTTCAAAAAGCTACTTGGGGGTCCAGAGGAAGACCTCCCACGGGCCGGGCTTAAGTAACTACAGGCAGTCATTGAGCCCCAGCTAGGGTGGATGTTGCCTGTGAACGGCAGGCTCCATTTTCCTTGTTGGGATGGGTGGGTTAGGAACCAAAGCATAATTACCTGGGATGACAGAATGGGCCAGGCTGACCTCGACAGGTGCCGGGACCGACTTCCCCCATGCCACTTCTCCAGCCTCTTCCCAGATAAACAAAGATTAAAAGTAGCATTTAAAGAGCAAGAAATGACTTTCATGCCTGAGGTATCCATATTTGGCTGAGACCACCATCTGCTCCAAAATCAGGAAAAATAAACCCAAAAGAGAAATTTCAAAAGTGAGCAAACCATAGCTAGAGGTGGATTTTTAGCCTTTTCTTTCTTCTTCCCACCTTAAGACTTCTTTTACGGTAATTGGAAAAGAATAAAGGTATAACAATCTATGAAAAGCAAAAGTTAATGAGAAGGAAGCCAGTCATCAAAGGACGACAGATTTCAAAAAAATTTTCAGGACCTAGTGGGTGGGAACGTGGTGACACACAAGCCTGCAGAGGGCAAACCAGGACTCGTGCCCAGGATGGGGGCAATGGAAGGAGTCGACCGATCACACCCTCTGAGGAGGTTCAGGCTCAGTGTCTGCAGACTCAGTGTGGCCACCTGAAAAAAGAGGGGCTGTCGTGGGGATAGGGATTAAAACTATTCCCCAAACGACCAAACCATTCATTCCTACACACCCATCCCATCCGCCTTCCTCCAACTCAAAGCATAAAGAGGGAAGGCCACACAAAATGCTTCTCTCATTTTTCAAGAGGGAAAAGACAAACAACAGCAAAGCTATCTCTGGAGTTAGAGGCTGGTGTCTAGCTGTTAGAAGGCAGGACTCCTGGTGTGGGCCCTGGCGCCAGGAGCCAAATATGTTCCATGCCATTTCCTTTGGCCTAAAGGCTCCTTTGCTGCTAAAGTAAGACCCGCTGTCAGTCAGTCCAGCCCCTCTTGAAAGTGCCCCACCCAATTTAGACAATTAATGCACACTTGCTATCCAGAAAATTTAATTAATTTCCTCCTCAAAAATCAACCAAAAAGATGGACTATGGTGGAGGTCTATGGGTGCCTTGATGGTGGGTGTGATGTGTGATGAATGTGTAACATACATCTTAAGCAGTGTGATCCTTTATCTCTGAATTATATGTAGTATTTTATTTTTTTCAGCATAAATTTTTTTAATTTTTTATTATTATTTTTTAAATTTTATATTTTTTTCACGCCATTTTTCATTTTTGCACGATATGCATTTTCATCTTGGTTATAGTCCCCATACAATTCCCCCCCCCCACCCCCGTTTTGATCCTATGGTATTTTAAACCAATGTTACCTCAGTAAAACCAATTTTTTCCAATTAATAAATACAAAGGATCACCAGGTAGGTGGAAAATACTAACTAAAGAAATAAAAATATCAAAACAAACAGACAGAAATGACCCCAGAGAAAACAGATATATTTCAGGGAGTCAAGACAGCTTTTAAAAAGAACTCTAAATAGTACCCTCAGTGGAATTTGAGACTGCATCATATCCACAAAGCAAGAATAAGATATTCTAAAAATAAAGCAAAAAACAAGAAAGAATTCTTAGACATTAAAAGTATGTTTTAGGACTTTAAAATGAAATGGAATAATTGGAAGATATTGCCAAAGTAATTCCCAAGAACACAGAATAATATATAACAACCAAAAACATGATAGAGAAGCTAACATGCACAGAGAACTCAAGGAAATTACCTCAGAAACAGGAGTTTCAGGGCCTCCCCGGTGGCGCATCAGGTTGAGCGCTGCGCTGTGAAGCTGTCTGCAGCCTCTGCAGCACCGGTTCGATTCCCGGCCAGCCAGGGAGAGTCCCACATGGCACGGTAGACCTCTCCTGTCTCGCCCGCTGCTCCCCTCAGCAGTGTACTTCAGTCCTTCTGCCTGTTCTGGTGAATTCTCTCTGTCTGCCTCTGTCTCTGGTGAATTCTCTCACCCTCCCGTGCCTCTGGCCTGTACCCCAGTGCTTGTGTAAATAAATAAATCTTTAAAAAAAAAAAAAAAAAGAAAAAGAAGCAGGAGTTTCAGAAAAATAAATGCAGGGTTTTGGGAAGGGGATTTATAAAAGGCATGCAATAAAAGAAGAAAAACTATCAGAGGATTTAATCCAAGTCTTCACATTTAAATGGCCTACTGAGTCCCAGCAAAATGAATGAAAAAAGGAATACAAACATATGTAAAATAAATAAAGAAGCGTTTCTGAAATTCTCTTGCCACCAGAGATAACCACTATTTGATATATGTTTCTTCATCTTCTCTGCTGAACACAAACCAAAATAGCACCACATTAAACCATAGTGTGGGGCCTCCCCGGTGGCGCAGCGGTTGAGCGCTGGGTTGCGAAGCTGCCGGCGACCTCTGCGGCGCCGGTTCGATCCCCAGCTGCTCCCCGGCCACCGGAGGAGGGTCCCACATGGTGCGCAGACCTCTCCTGCCGCCCGCTGCTCCCCTCAGCAGTGTACTTTGGTCCTTCTGCCTGCTCTGCTCCCCGCTCTGGCTCTGGTGAATTCTCTCACCCTCCCGCGCTTCTGACTGTACCCAGTGCATGTATAAACAAAACAAACAAACAAACAAATAAATAAATAAATAAAAACATGCCTCTATAAATAAAAAAAAAATAAATAAATAAAAATAAACCATAGTGTGAAAGCTCACTCTTTTTCTAACAATATCTCTCTGCTGTTTCTCTCTGTTGATACATGGGACAGCCTCAAAAACAGAATGATGAAGACAATATTAATGCTTACCAAGCAGAGCTGTTTTGAGATTAAATGCTTATGAGACACTGAATGTGGAATCACATGAGAATTGTAATGCAAGATAACTAATGTTGGTTGGAGCTCTAATTATAGTTAAAAATATAGAAAATTTGATCTGAAGCCAAAGTGCTCGATTAAGTGGCGTACTCCATGATCAACAGATATTCTCATTCATCATACCCAGAGATCACAGAAATCATGGCAGAAGCTGCTGGGTTTTCAGGAGCACACCTGAATCAGAGCACGCCGTGCATTATTTACTACAAGGAGAAAAAGCCTAACAGATGTTCTAGATAATGACTGTTTGTCATAGATATTATCTCCTTTGTCTGGGAACATGTACTCATGTTTATAGAAGTCCCTCTTGGGTTCCACATACTGCATAATAATGGAAATGATTCTTTAAAAGGCAGCTGCTAGAGCACATATTTTTCAACTGAGAATCTAGTATGACCAAACAATAGTTTTAGGTTAACAAGTCAGCTTGATCAACCTGATGTGCTACAAGTGGCAGCGTGTGACCTGACTCCCCTCTTTATTTGCTGTTACTAAATCTCTATGATTCTAGTTTTCTAAAATGGTACTTAAAAGACTTTCCTTCCAAATGTGTTATGCAGGTAAGCTATAATATGCGTGATGTGCCCAGCATATTGGAAACATTTACTAACTAGAATCTATTATAGTGGTGTGTATATAAGGGATACAGACTAGTGTTACAGGATGTGTCACTGCAAAAGCGAGGCACATTGCTAGGGTTCTGGGAATGAGTGCCATTTTCCCTGCCCCAACTTCTATGCTGTCAAAATCGCAGACACCTTGGATTGCAACTCCCAGCACACCAGACTTCCAGAACGGAGAACTTCTGGGAAGGAGGAAATTGAGAAGCAGCTATATATTGGTATAGAGTGGGGAGGAAGGATAGACTGGGGAGGCTTCTCCTGATCCTTGGTCTTGGCAGCTTTGGTAGCTGGACTCTTCAAGGACAATGGCAGCCATCATCTTGACCTTGTGGGGAATTATCCATCTTGTATCCTCATGAATTTCAGGTCTCTCCTGATCACTCAGCTTCCTGAGCCCTGCCCAAGCTATTGCTTGTTTTTTCTCTGTCAGAAGGTGCCTTGAACTTGTTCTTCTGATTATTTTGCAACTCAGGGTCCAGGCTGTTTGCCTGGATATTTGCCCACAAGAGGATGGGTGATTTCAGAATTTGATTGGGAGTCTCTTCCCCACTCCTTACTTTTTTTCTCTCTCCCCTTTGAACCTCGCACTGATTAAAGATCTTCAAAAACACTAAGAGTCTGCCTTCATGTACACAAGTAGATGGACCATTTTTTAAATTAAATTTATTGATTGATATATATTTTACATCATTTTTCATTTTGGTACAATATTTGCTTTCTCCTCTCAGGTGTAGTCCTTGTAAAATTCCTACCACCGATTCACCAGTACACCATCACCGTAGTCCCTTGTGTCCTTTCTCCCTTGTTTTGATCCCTCTCCCTCTCTACAGAAGGTCTCTGATTTATAAAAATGGGTTTTCCCTTTAGTAGTTTGGGCTTCACTAGAGACAATTTCATTTGCTTTATTTTTTCATGAATTCTATTAATTTAAGCTAAAGCCATGAAGAGAGTTAATTCCTAACCCTTCCAAAATAAATTTGAATTCATCCAACATTAATTTCATATTTGTACACCCAATGTTAATCAAAATACATAGCAAACAGACCTATTCCTTGGGCAAGTAATTCAATGTCTTCAATTATAGTTGACCCTTCTGTAAAATAGGAATAATAGTATATGCCTCAGAGAATTGTTGTAAAAGCATATTATGAGTATACTTGAAAAGTACAATGCCTATCTTATTTTTAATGATCCATAAATCTGAACTGTTTTTATTATAGGACCCACATCCTTTTAATCTCTTTAACAAGAAGACACTACAACACAGATTTCCCAAATGGAAATATTCTCACACATTAGTAGATATCATTTTTAAATAGCTGGCATGCCTTTATAATCATGGAATAATAGAGGTTTCATCTCAGTATCAGGATGCTGATGTATTATATTCCAAATATAATACAAAGGGCTGTATGTAAATTTCTTCTAAGTTTTTACTAAGATACAGTCAAAAGAGTTCTAAGAACAAATTGTTGTAATGTTAACTAAATTAACACAAACAAAAGAAGAAAGAAAGAATAAGGTAAAGAGAAGTTTATACGTCTTAAAAGCTAACCCTATCTCTGCTCCAATTCATTGAATGACCTTGGACAATCCCAAGGCCTTATTTCATTGCTTGTAAAATGAATGTGTTCTTCTATCTTGCTACTATTCAGCATTCTCCTGGAGGTCCTACTCAATGAAGAAAAGAAGTTAAAGGTGTAAGCATGCTAAATGATGGGTCAACATTATGTTTATGCTTATCTTCATAGAAAAATTGCTGTTTGATTATCTACACAGAAAATTCCAAAAGATGTGTAGATAGGCTATTATATTTAATAAAAGAGTTCAACAGGATTTCCAGAGGCATGATAAACACAGACTCAAAAATAAAACAGATAATGTCCCTTTACACTGACAATGGCCAAACAGATTAGAATTTGAAAAGACCTTTTTTCATATTAGCAAAAACACTACTGTCCTAACAGTACTGTCCTAACAAAAGATGTATACAACCTTCATGGGGGAAATCATTAATCATTACTAAAGGATGTGAAATGAGATTGAGAAAATGTAAAGAGATGAAGCATGTCCATGTTTGAAAAGAATCAATAATAAAATGATAGTCTTCCCAAAAGTGACCTATAATTTCAACAGAATTTCAATCAATGCCCCCCCCAAAAAAGGTTTTGGAATTTGATACCATGATTCTATAATTTCTATAAAACTATGGTTTTGTGGGGGTTTTTTTGTTTACTTTTTTATCAGGGATGATTTTTGCCCCTGAGTGGACAGATGACAATATCTAAAGTGGACAGTAGGTACACAGCATTGATGCTGCTAGTCACTCTACAATGCACAGAACAGCCCCCCAAAACAAAGAATATGACCCAAAATGTTAGTAATGCCAAAGTTGAGATACCTTGTTATATAAAAGGAAATAATCTGAAATATGCAAGACTAATTGAAGAAGGAGGGTTGCCTTATCAGATATCAGGTAATAAAAAAATTTTAGTAATTAAAACCATATGGAAGTGTCACAGAAATAAACATAGTTATAAATGCATCAGAACAAAAAAGGCAAGCCCTAATGTAGATGGGATATGACAGAGAAGATATTACAAGCCCATGGGATGAAACGTTTACACTCCTCAATAAGAAATGTTGGGGGAAACAAAACAAAAATAAATTTTGGATGGACAAAAGGTCTTTTCCAAGCCTTAAACTCAGATTTAAAAAAAAGACCACAACCTGGAAGAAAATAACTTTCTTAAAAGATAGCATAAACAGGGGCCTCCCTGTTGGCACAAGAGGTTAAGTCTCAGGACTATGAAGCTATCAACAGCAACTGTGGCACTAGTTCAATCCCCAGCCAGGGAGCTACCCACATGGTGCAGCAGACCTCTCCTGTCTCACCTGCTGCTCCCCTCATCAGTGCTCCCTTCAGCATCTATTTCAGTAGATCCTCCTGTTCTGCTCCCCATTCTGTCTCTGGTGAATCCTCTCACCCTCCCCCTGCCCGCAACTCTGGCCAAGCCCCAGCTCTTGTATGAATAAATAAATAAAATAAATATTTTTTTTTAAAAAGATAGCATAAACAAATACAAAAGACAACCACCATATAGAGAGAAAATCTACATACACATGAACCCACTTAGGATATATAAAGGACACTTAAATAGATATGAGTAAATTGAAAAAGGAAAAGGAAAGATCAAATTAGGTGATCTTTAAAGCTCCACTTCTTTTCTTTTTTGCACTGAGAAAACATTGGTTTACAAGGTTATTCGTGACTTAGAGACACAGCATGTCCCACTTCAGGTGTCAATACCACACCACACCCACCATCAAAGCACCCACAGTGTCCATAGTCCATTGTGTTCCCTCCACACTTTGTCCTTCCTCCTCCCTTCTTCAGTAGCTTAAGTTCTAGGGTTTACAGTGGTTTGGTTTTATCTGACCATTTGTTTTGTTTCTTTATATACCACATATAAGAGACACCATCCAGAATTTGTCTTTCTCCTTCTGACTTACTTCACTTAAAAGCACTACATGTTGTAATAGCCAAAAATTAGTACCTACTAATTAAGGTTTAGCATTTGTGTAAATGCATATATGCATTTTCTTGTATATTTTCCCATTCTGATTAGAAATCATGGAGTATTGGATGGTTCCTAAAAGTCTTAGCTATAGCTTTGCAGGGAAGGAATCCACAAAACTGTCATTGTCGTAGACATATTCAGGTGTCAGGTGTTCATAGCTATTGTGTATAACCTGACAGGACTATTATTCCACACGTCCTTTTAATTTATCTTCAATTTATTTATATTGTAATTTCCCTCTAGTCATCTGGAACAGTATATAGTAGAGAAAATTATACAGAAGGAGGGAGAGATATTTAATATTATGTTCCTAAACTGAGTTCTAACACACTTTGTATGTAATCCAAGAGCTGTGACATCTAGGTGCCCTTCCCCTGGTATCAAAACAAAAAGTAACAAAGTTTGTGAAAGTTCATTTTCCTCTCTGCCATTTACATTATCACAAATAAATGAAATACGATACATAGCAAGCAAGAAAAAATAAAGTAACCCATATCTTCTGAACTTCCTGATCCTGAGATGGAAGTTTAAATTGGGTTCCTTTAAAAAGTCTGTCTCCTGGTCAAAAACATGAATGAAACCAAAAGCTGGTTTTTTGAAAAAGTAAACAAGGCAGACAAACCTCTAACTAGGATCACAAAGGAAAAAAGTGAGAAAACTCAAATAAGTTGAATCGGAAATGAAAGAAGAATTACAAAGGACATCTCAGAATTCAGAGGATCATCGGCGATTACTATGAGTATTTGTATGCCAGAAAATTGAATAACATAGAAGAAATAGAAAAATTCTTAGAAATATACAACCAGTCCTCCCTGGTGGCTCAAGGGGTTAAGTATGGCACGATGAAGCAATCCACAACCTCTGTAGCTTGAGTTCTATCCCTGCTAGCCAGGAAGAAACCCACATGGCGAGGCAGACCTCTCCTAACTCGCCAGCTGCTCCCCTCAGCAGTGTATTTCAGTCACTCTGCCTGTTCTGTTCCCCACTCTGTCTCTGGTGGCTCCTCTCACCCCCCGCATCTCTGGCCTGTACCCCAGCTCTTGTATGCATAAATAAATAAATCTTTAAAAAAAAATCTTTAAAAGAAATATACAACCATCTGAGACTGTATTAGGAAGTGATAGAAAACCTAAACATATCAATTAAAAGCAAAGAAATTGAAAGAGTAAACAAGTCTCCTAAAAAACGTAAGTGCATGACCAGTCTGTTTCACTAGTGAGTTATACCAAAACATCAAAGATGAACAAATACCCACCCTTCTCAAACACTCAAACACTTCTAAAATACTGAGATAAGAAAGAATACTTTTCAAACACATTTTATGAAGCCAATATTACCCTGATACTAAAACCAGACAAAGATAACACAAAAAAGAAAACTACGAGGCAATATTCCAGATGAATATAGATACAAAACTCCTCAACAAAATCTTTGCAAGTTTATTCAACAATGCATTAAAAGTATCATATACCATTGCCTAGTGGATTTATTCTAGAGACACACAGAAGGCTCAACATCCAAAAATTAATCAATATAATTTATCACATAACAAAAGGAAAGGTGAAAATCATATGATCATATCAATAAGATGCAAAGAAAACATGATAAGATTCAATATCCAGTTATGATAAAAACTCTCAAGAAATGCAGTAAGGTGGAAAATACCTCAACATAGCAAAGGCCATGTATGACAAACCCATGACTAACATCATTCTCAATGGTGAAGAACTGAAAGTTTTTCCACTAAGATCTGGTAGAAGACAAAGATGTCCACTTTCACCACTACTATTCAATATGACTTTGGAAGTCCTAGTTAGAGCAATCAGTTATGTAAAAGATAAAAAGGGAATTCAAACTGGGAAAGAATTTGATCAGTATTTTCAGATGACATGCTATCACACATAGAAAACCCTAAACAACCAAAAAAAGAAAACCTAGTTGAAACAATAAATCAGTATAGTAAACTGGCAGTTATAAAAATCAATTTACACGGATGGTCTCACTCATAGCAGGAATCTAGAAAACTTAAATAAGGGACCAGGAAAATGAATAACTATAAGAAAGTGAAAATCAAAATCAAAAAACTATGAACCAGAGACACTTTTAGGGGGGCGGGGGTGGGAGGGGAGGGATTGGGGTCAGAATGGGGGGGCTGCAATTGTATGGGGAATATAACAATAAAATTTATAAAAAAAAAATCAATTTACAGGGCCTCCCCAATGGCGCAGCGGCTGAGCGCTGGGTTGCAAAGCTGCCTGCAGCTTCTGCGGCGCCAGTTTGATCCCCGGCTGCTCCCCGGCCACCGGAGGAGGGTCCCACATGGCGCGCAGAACTCTCTTGCCGCCTGCTGCTCCCCTCAGCAGTGTACTTCGGTCCTTCTGCCTGCTCTGCTCCCTGCTCTGGCTCTGGTGAATTCTCTCACCCTCCCGCGCTTCTGACTGTACCCAGTGCTTGTATAAATAAATACATAAATCTTAAAAATAAATAAATAAATAAAAGAGTTGTCATTTAAAAAAAAAATCAATTTACAAAAAAATCAGTTGTGTCCCTATATGCAAACAGTGAACTAGAAGTACAAGAAATCAAAAACACTCCCATTTACAATCACATCAAAAAGAATTAAATATCTAAGGGTAAACTCACCATAAGAGGTGAAGGATCTGTATAATGAAAACTATAAGTCATTGTTATAAGAAATAGAAAACAAAAAGAAATAAAGATATTTTCTACTCATGGATTGGAAAAATTGACATCATGAAAATGGTCCTCCTACCCAAATTAATATACAGATTCAAGGCAATCCTTATCAAGTTTAATTGGAATTCTTCAAAGAAATAGAACAAAAGGCCACTGAAAGTTATTTGGAACCATAAAGGACCTTGAATAGCTAAAGAAATTCTGACAAAAAAAAGAGCAATGGTATCAAACTCCCAGACATCAAAATATATTACAATGTTATAACAACCAAAACAGTATGGTACTGGAACAAACACTGATACACAGACCAATGGAATAGAACTGAAATCCCACAAACACATAATTATGTGGACAGTTAACCTATGACAAGGAAACCAGGAGTATACATGGGAGAAAGAAAATCCTCTTAAGTAAATGGTATTGGGAAAAACTGGACAGCATCATGAAAAAGAATGAAACAAAACCACTATCTCATACCTTACACACACACACAAACCTCAAAATGAGTAAGAGACTTGGCTGTAAGACCTGAAACCATAAAATACATAGAAGCAAACAATAACAAAACATTGTGTTTTGTGGATGTCTTTGTGGACTGCTCTGCAATAGCAAGAGAATAGCAAGCAAACAATTGGTACTATATGTCACTCAAAAGCTTTTGCAGAGTAAAATAAACCGTAAATAAAACAAAAAGACACCTTACTGAATGGAGAAACATTTGCATACTATAAATCTGACAAAAGGGGATAATATCCAAGATCTACAAGGAATTCCTACAACTCAACAAAAAGAAAATAAATACACCAATCATAAAATGGTCAGAAGATCTAAATAAATAGACACTTCTCCAAAGAAGACAATACAGGCACATGAAAAAATGTTCATCATCACTTAACAGAGAAATGCAAATCAAAGCCCCAATGACATACTGCTTCACACCTGTAAGAATCGTCTGTATGGTCCAATGCTTCCAGAACCCAGCCTCTCAGCAGTGGCAGCCGGCAGGAGCTTTGGTGTTTTCAGCCTGCTGCTCCACCACAAGTCAGTTGAGGCTGTTGCTACTCGAAGCTCAGTAACTGCCTTTTTGTCAGTTGTGGCAGTTGCTCCTCAGAGACTTTTTAATGTAACAGTGTGCTTCCTGGATCATGGCGTGGACCAATCAGGTGCTACCTGTGAGCTGATTGGTGCTAAATAGTCCAATCAGACTTTTGTTACCAGGACCCAGTCTCTCACCACAAGTCCGTTGTGGCAGTTGCTCCTCAGAACTCAGTAACTGCCATTTTGTAATGGACCAATCAGGTGCTATGGGCTGATAGGTAAATGACCCAGTCAGCCACAGGACTGAAAAATGGTCCCATCAGACTTGTGGACTGCGCACCCTGAACAGGATATAAGCCAGGGTCCGAGGGAGCTGAGGGAGACATGACCCCATTCCTGAGAGCCCATCTCTTTTGGATGCCAGCCCCTGAAAGAGAGAGCTGAGGACGCCAGCCCCTGAAGAAAAGAGGGTTCCAGTTTCTGAAGAAAGAAGAAAACAAGCATCCAGCAGCTGACCTCTGAGGATGGAAGAGAGGCCGAAGGACTGTCACAGACTGGGCCTCGGTTCTGTCTACGACATTGCCTGAGAGGAGCACCAAAGGCCCTGGGCCTGGTGTCTCAAGAGCTGTTTGTTGTTGGGATAACCCGACAACTCACAAAGAGCTGTTAACACTGGGTGTCTCTGACCCTGACTCTGCGGGACCAGCAGTGGCCATCACTACTGACCAGTGTGGTCCAGCACTCCTGGTGACCGGTAGTGACCATCACTGACACTATCTGTGTGAGGTAGCAGCCTCTTGTGGATACAGTGCAAGCTCTTTGCTTCCTCTGTTTGTAAAATAAACCCCGTGGTTTTTGTTCCTGGAATCTGAGTTCTCTTGCAATTGTGCGCACGGGTGAGAACCCACAGACAGTGACCTGTCCTCTTATTGGGCACTGTCTCTTGTTAGGCTATAGCCCTTGGTTTTGGGGCTTTGGCCTTTTGGCCTTTTGGGGCTTTTTGGTGACTCTCTGGTCTCAGAGCCTGGGCAGTTGGGTGGCCATTCCATTCTTCCATCCGGCCTCCTGCCCTACTGCCCTTTTGTCTTCTCCGCCCCCATTTCATATATAAAAAAGACCAGAAATAACAAGTTTTGGTGAGGATGTGGAACCAAATACTGTTGGTGGGAATGCAGACTGGTCCAGCCCCTTTGGAAAACAGTATGGATGTTCCTTGAAATATTAAAAATAGATCTACCATATGATCCAGCAATTCTATTCCTAGATATATACCCAAAGAATGCAAAAGCACTAATTCAAAAGGTTATATGCACTCCTATGATCATTGCAGGACGATTTACAATAGCAAAGTTAATGGAAACGACCTGACCGCCCAAAAACAGATGAGTGAATTAGGAAGATGTGCTATATACACAAGGTAATTGTTCCCAGCTATTAAAAAAAAAATACAAATGCGTGCCATTTGCAACAACATGGGTGGAACTGAAGGGGTTTATGCTAAATGAAATAAGCCAGAAGGAAAAAGACAAATACTGGATGATATCACATATATGTGGACTAGAGAGAAACAGATAAAACCAAACCATTAACACATCCTAGAAATTTGACTATAGACTTGAGGCTACTAGAGAGGGAGAGAAAGGGGGGAGAGAAAAGTGGGGAAGGGGCACAACAGACTAAAGCGGAGGACTGGGGGTGCCTTAACGGCAGGTGCAGTGTGGCGAAATCACAGACAGTATTGTGTACCAATGTTACTTCAGGAAAGTAATATAATCTTTAAAAAATAAATAACATTAAAAGTGGATTTGTGGGCCTCCCTGGTGGCACAGGTGGTTGAGTGTAGCACTGTGAAACTGTCTGCATTGCGGGTTCCATCCCGGCCGGCCACGGAGATACCCACATGGCGCAGCAGACCCCTCCTGTCTCGCCCGCGGCTCCCCTCAGCAGTGCATTTCAGTCAGTCTGCTTGTTCTGTTCCCGCTCTGTCTCTGGTGATTCCTCTCACCCTCCCGCACATCTGGCCTGTACCCTGGTTCTTGTATGTATAAAAAAGAATAAATCTTTAAAAAAAAAAGTGGATGTTGTAAGGAACATAAAGTTCCATTAAACTACCTTAATTTTAGAATCACAGAAATTTAGAAACAGGATATCAGAATTTATCCAGTCCACTCTCTCCTAAATATCTCACTAAGAATCCTCTTATTACATCCCCCCACAACTCTATTTTTGTGACCTTGACATGGTATGAATGATAGCAGAGTCAAATACAGAATTCAGTTTGATATATTAGTAAAAGTGAGGACTCTGGAGCAAGGCAGCCACTAACTATGTAACATTGGACAAGTCGCTTAACCTCTGTACTTTCTCCATGTTCTCAAGTACAAAATGGGACAGAAGTAACCTCCTTCATAATCATTGGAAGGATAAGATGTGCTAACCCAGGTAATGTGTTGAACAGAGGCTAGAACACAGCCATAATTCTGTGGATGCTGAGTACTGCTAATATTCTCTTCTCAATGAATGTTGCATGTCCTCATTTAAGGAGTTACCCAAGTTGGAAAAAACATAGTTCTCAATTATCCATTATTTTATTATTATTATTATTTTAATTTATATATTTTACATCATTTTTCATTTTTGCACAATGTATGCACTTTCATCTTGGCTATAGTCCCCGTACAATTTCCCACCCCCTGCAGTTCCTCTCTGGTTTATAGTTGCTTGTTGTTTTTGATTTTTACTATATTATAATTAGTCTTTTTCCTGGTCCCTTATTTAAGTTTTCTAAATTCCTGCTATGAGTGAGACTATCTGGTATTTTTCTTTTTCTTTAGGACATGGAAACATTAATTCCAAAGAGCACCTGCACCCTTATGTTTATAGCAGCACTATTTACAATAGCTAAGCTATGGAAACAACCCAAATGCCCAAAAATAGATGACTGGATAGAGAAGATGTGGTACATATACACAATGGAATATTTCTCAGCAATCAAAAAAGATAAACTCATGCAATTTGCAGCAACATGGATGGAGCTGGAAGGGATGATGCTCAATTATCCATTCTAATGGAAACAAGTGGTAATGCAGACACAAATACCATGAATGATGGACAACCTAAAACTGCACTGCCCTTAGTCACTCATTACATGAGGTTAAGTTTAAATTTAAATTAATTAGGGTTAAAAACTATTTAAGATTTCCTTTCTCAGTTGCACTAACCACATTCCACATGATAATGCCACACATGTGGCCAAGGTTACCATATTGGACAGGACAGATGACAAAACATATCCCTCATGTCCAATTAATATTGGACAATATTGATCCAAAAGACATATGTGAAAAATATTGTCTCCCTAATTCTATATCACCAGAAAGAAAAATCTACATTGTCTAAGAACAGGTAGACAGGAGGATGGGAGAGGTGACCCAGAGCTTGCTGGATAGCAGGGGGTATTGTGTAGAGTGGTCTTCCTTGGGTTACATTTCATGTAGTGAATCTGTGTTGCCAAATATTCCACCTTGCCTTTTTCTTCATCTAAAAAATATTTCAGCTTACATTTGAAAAACTCACATCTGGCAAAAAAAAAAAAAAAGCCAGCTTAAGACATTTTGAAAACTCAGCATTACCAATTAAGATGCCATCATGGGTGGCAACAGGGACTCATTAGAGCGGCTGGGGTACAGGGCTACGTGCACATGAATGTCCCAGTCTGAACTCATTACAAATCCAGTATTTTTGTGGCTCAGTAAGATGTCCTTACTTCATTTTTCTATTACTGTTATCATGGTGGATCAAAACAGACAGATGCATTTACTGGTTTCCCTCTAACGATAATAAAAAGAAACAGTTTATAAAATCAGATTATATAAAAAATTGCCTAATGATAATAATTTATAAGCTCATTGTGGAATAATGATGTATTCAAGAATTGTCGTTCTATGATGAAAGAAAGGTAATATGAAAGATTTTCTCTGTGAAGAATGACTACAGATGAATTGCGCTGAGATACAATTCCCCGATAAGGGACAATAAGAACCTCTAGAACACTTAATAATAGACTACTCAGGGTGAATTGAGGATTGCAATAAAAGCCCATAAATTAAAAAGTTTCCATATGATTTCTGATAAAAGACATGCCAAGGTGATATAACGAATCATCGGAATCAACTGACAAGCTGCCTATAGCCAGTAGGTCACAAAGGAGAAATTTCTAGGAAACTATATAAAATATAATTTCTCAAATCTAGGAACTTTTAAAGCCTAGATTTCATCTCCATAGAATTCTTTTTCTGTGAAAAAATTTCTAGAAAAGAAGTAAGGTTTAGAATTGGACTTTATGTGGTGAACTTCATGTAGCTTATACAGACACTGATTTTTTTAACAATGTACACGTGGAACTTATATAATGTATTATGCAATATTACTTTGATAAAACATAAATTTTTTTTTTACTTGCAAGAAGACCATAGATCTGAGGCATACAGCAGGGGAGGGTGAGGGACAGGGGTCAAAACAGGCAGGGGGAAGAGCACAAAGGATTGTGGTGATGGATCACAGTGCTGTGGTGATGGAGAAACTACGGGGACTACACCTGGGGGTGGGGGGAATCAAATACTGTCCAAAAATGAACAACAATGTAATAAAATAACATTAAAAATTTAAAATAAAAGAAAAAGAGAGAGGGGGAGGGAAAAGAAGCTGTAGAATTATTTGCACAAAAAATAATCCTAAAGGCAAGACTATGTGCTTTTCTATGTGCATATTTGTGTGCAAATGCATAGAAACCACATATATACCAAACTTCTAAATAAACACCAAACTTGCAGTAATACCTCTAGGAAGGGTGGTAGGACTAGGAATGGAGGGTTCAAGGATTTTGTTTTGTTCCATAGGTACTTCTTTACTGTCTGATCTCTTCTACAATGATAATATATTCTTTAACTAACTAAAACCACTAGCATATGTGTATGCATAAGCACGAACACCTATACACACCCACAGATAAAGTTATTTATGTGTCTGAGCAAAAGGGCTGCCTTAAAGTCACAGAATCTTTCAATTTAATTTGGATCAAAGATAAATGCCTCTCTATCATAGCCACAACTTTCAAGTCATTCAGTCAAGTTATTAGCCTTTTTCCAAGAGGAGGTCCTTTCTCCAGAGGAAAGGGTAACTGATACAGGGATGCATTTGCAAGAACAGGCCTGACTTCCCATCACAGGCTGCACTTGCCTCCACACACTCCTCTGAATAATGGGGACAGTAGTCACCCCCACTGTCCAGGAGAGTGTCTGCACCCAGTCCTTCAAGTCATGGCAAGACAGCAACTAGGAGTTTCTCGGAGCAGGCTTTGGGCTGTGTTTGGGCATTGCACCTGGCAGTGTGGGGTGGTAGGTCAGCAAAATTCTCTACTTTCTTGCAGATTCTGTGCACTAGTATAATTTAAGAAATACACAAATGTTGACATTTGAGGTTGATAACTCTTCGCTGTAGAAGCCTGTCCCGTGTCCTACAGAGTAATGAGCACTACAGACCTCTGGCTTTTAGCCACTAGATGCCAATATGTTGTGTCCCTTCCAATAATGATGACCAGACATGTCTCAGACAGTCACAGGGGCTGGGGCTTGTGGGGAATTAGCCCCAGTTAAGACTCACTGGCTATGTTACTTTTTAAATTTATTTATTTTTAACTGAGGTAATGTTAATTTTTGACTGAGGTAATTTAATTTTTTAAAAGATTCATTTATTTATGCATATAAAAGCTGGGGATACAGTCCAGAGGTGTGAGGGGGTGAGAGGATACAGTCCAGAGACAGAGTGGTGTAACAAAACAGACAGATGTACTGAAATACACTGCTGAGGGGAGCAGCGGGTGAGTCAGCAGAGGTCTGCTGTGCCAGGTGGGTTGCTCCCTGGCTGATAGGGAATCAAAAGAGTTCTGCAGTGGCTGCAGACTGCTTCATAGGTTGTGTCTTAACCCTTGCACCACTGGGGAAGCCCCTAAAGTAATTTAATTTTAACTAAGGTAAAACCCATCAGATTTTACCACCAAAGTGTACCCACCACCAACTCACCCATAGTCCACCACCATAGACCGTTGTTCTTCCTTCCCTTTCTGTTCTTTCCCTTGTCCCACCCACCCCCACCACTCCCCTCCACCCCGGTATTTCAGTTCTGTGGTCAACTATGAAGGGTTAGGTTTTCAGCTTGTATTTATCTGACCATTAATTTAATTATTTTATATTCCATTTTAGTGACACCATCAGGTATTTATCTTTCTCCTGATTTATTTCACTTAGCATTATCCTTTCAAGTGCCATCCATGTTGCCCCAAATGGTATGAGTTTATTTTTTTTATCCTGAGTAGTATGTATGTATACATACACACACTCACACACACACACACACACGCCACATCTCCTGATCCACTCATCTGTTCTGGGATACTTAGTTTGTTAAATAACACTGGACTAAACATAGGAGTGCAAGATTCTTTTCAAATTAGTAGTTTTTTTTTTTTACTTTTCTGGATAGATGCCTAAGTTCTTAAGGTAGTATCTAACAAAAGTTGCTAGAAGCCTATTTCTGGAACCTTCTGAACAGAAAATCCCTATTCTATATAATTACATTAACAAATATAAAACTTCTTCAAAGGTGAGATGTGGTACTATGAGATTTCATGTATCAGTTGAAGCTAAATTGCAAGGGACATAAACCATCACAGGCATTTTAAACAGGCAAGCATTAAATCATCAGAATTGAGTGCTCACACAAACTTTGGAAGGGCTGAAGGAACAGGATCCAAGTCAGACCTCTAGAAATAACTTTCAGAGAAATAGCATGGACCTGTCTCCACCAGGACAACCATCTGCCATGGGACAATCAGGACAATGGGAAATCAGATGACCAATATAGGGCTCTTTGGCTCCAAGAACACCCCACCTTATTTGTGATCAAGGAAGAGGGATGTGGTTTTCCCTGGTGGCCAAGGGGTTAAGTCTCAGTGCTATCACTGCTGTACCCTGACTTCGGTTGCAGGCCAGGGAGCTAACCCACACCTTGTGCAGCAGTCCTCTCCTGTCTCACTCGCTGCTCCCCTTAGCAATGTATTTCAGTAAACCTGCATGTTCTGCTCCCCACTGTGTCTCTGTTGAAGACTCTCAAATCCTTCTTCACAGCTCTGGCCTACACCCCAGTTCTACGCAAAAGTTTAAAAAAAAGAAAGGATGAGGGATGTTATCACTCTGAATAATTGATTTAGACCATACCATGCTAGGTCGATAAACCCTGACAAAATAATGAATGCCTTTCACTCAGCTTCTTGACACTACAAAATTAGAGGCTGAACATTTGGAAAAGTGCCACAGAACAACCTAACATCTCCATGTCTGCTTGTCAGAAAACCCAAAGTAGAAAAGAGAGCATGACCCTCCAACACTAGTCTAGATAAGAACCAGAATCCCACTCGAGGGGAGTCTAGGAAATGCAGTTTTCTGCAGAGAAGCTCACTCGGAGTGCTGAGATGATAGGTTTACCATATGGCAGGAGAGGACTTAACTCAGCAGGATGTCAGGGCAGGCCTCTCTGAGAAAAGCATGCTGAAATTAAGACCAAACTCAGATTCTGGAAATCTTCTAGAAAGAGCAGTAGGATGAGATTCTGACAACTGACAGCACATACTACTGAGGGCCATAAAGAGTATGTCAGACAGGGGGAGGCAGGCAGAATTTAAGTGATGCATGAAGAAGCTAATTTGGTGTCTACAGTGGTCACTATGGCTGCCTCACCCATATCACCTCAGTGCTACCCTTGCACACCAAAAGCTACTTCCTACAAATCCCAGAATTCTGCCCAGAGGGGAAGCCACAAGTTCTGGAGAGCCAAAGCTCCCAGAAGCAAACTCCAATCACCAATGGACAGGGACTTCAAGAATAAAAACTCAGCCTTGGAGATCATCCTTATGTGTTCCCCGCCATCTCCCAGTCCCCTAGAGGGACTGAACTCCAGATGCCTGTAGTTGTCACCAAATGAATAGCATACCCTTGAGTGGCTGCCTTCCCAAGTGTTTACCAGAATCATCATTTGCAACCTTGTCTCAGGCTGGACTTCTAGGGAAATTCAAACTCAAGAATTCTGAAACAGAAATTGTTCCCTTGATGGTACCCATTCAAGGGTTTTAAGTCACTGTGAACCCACTGCCTCCAGCAGATATAAGGAGGCATCTGAAAGAGTTCAATCATGATAGTCTAGTGCTGTCCCCAAGGGTCCTAGAAGTATACACCACACAGATCACTTGAGAGTGACTTGTTTGGGAAGGCCTGGTGTCCTGGAACTTCACCCCCTACGCCACCTCTGCATCATCCATCCACTTACTTCCTTCTCCACTACCACTCACCTCCTACTCAAGCCACCATTGCCTCTCTCAGGGGCCATGATGAGAGCCTGATAACAGAGGTCCTTCACCTGCTCCAACCCCACCCAGCCCATCCTGAACCAGCAGCCATCAGAGTGATGCTTCAAACCACACATCTGATTATGACGCCTCACTGCTCAAATTATCCAAAGGTATTCCATTCTTATTAGGATAAAAAAAATCATTAAAAGCCTAGAGGACCCCATATCTTCTAACTCTTACTCTGTTTTCCTCCATGTCTACCACCTACCACATCTACTCTCTGACCTCCAGCCACACTGGCCCTTTGTCGTGCTGTTAATCTCCCTGGAGCGTTCAACCACAGGAGCTTTGTACAAGACATTCCTTGTGTCAAGAGTGTGCTTCTTTGTGCCCACAAGCCTCACTCCTTCCAGGAACGAGTCATATGTCACCCTGCCCCCCAAGAAACTGATCCCAAGACAGGAAGAGACATGAGAGTTAATTGCTGGGACTGCCTGTGACAGATAGAAACAGAGATTGCAGGAGTGGGCAGGGAGAGCCTTGGATCACGATATGGTTCTGACATCAGGGAAAGGGGAGCAGGAATGAAGGATGGGTTTGGAAGAGCTTCCTACTGCAGCATGGTTCTGAGAAACTCTTAGCCAGGGACAGAGTGTCCCCAAGCAAAGATTGCCCATTGGAGGAGTCCCCACAGTGGGGCCGGAAAGGACTAGTTTTGCTTCCCCACTGTGCATTGGTGGGAAGTAGCCTGAGGGAAGCAGGGTATTGGCTTCAATGTGACCATGGAGAGGGCATATGCTGACATGTGGATTGCATAGTGCTACGTGTCCTTTTGTTCACGCATTTGTGTGATCATCAGCTCTACAAGAGCAAGAACTAGATATGATTTTGTTAATCAGACCTGCACTTGGCTTTAATAAAAATTTAACAAATGACTGAATAAATGGATAAAATCAGCCTAGACAAGGTAAGGTAGGTTTTCTGGAGATTTCCCAAGTCAATTAGGTTGAATTGGGTGGACACCCTCACAATCACCTCAGAGACTTCAAATTCTCACAGATAACTAATCATCCCTCTCCCTGGAGGTAAAAGGCAAAGCAGAGTGCCAATTCTGTGAAGTTGTCCTGTCAACTGTCACTGCATAAACACCTGGTAAGGGTCCCTGATAAATGGTGTGGGCCACAGGGGTACCCAGAACCAGCAACAGCTTATCTCTCCCCACGGTGGGATTCTCTGGCCTGTCTTGGTATTAATGGAGATAATATTGAGGGATATTAATGACCAGAGTCACTTTAGGGATTAAGTGGATTATGTAGAACCTTCTAGGCTTCATCTTCCCCCTCTTTACCATCACAAAGCATGAGTGCCAAGTGAATACCAGGCTTTCTATGCCAGGGAAATGGGGAGTCAAGGGCATCTCATTCCCCATTCTTCAAGCAGAAAAGGGAAACAGAAATTTCCCTTTTCCCCCAACTTCCCAGTTTACGCTCTGGGCTTCGATCTTAGCTGTATAAATAGTAAACAAGATTGGAGTTTATTTCTCTCACCCAGTAATATCCATAGGTAGACCTATTAAGCTCCTACTAAGTCACCTCCACTTCTTGAAGCCCTCAGAAACTCATGTCTTTTAATAGCTTCATTGGGTTAATTTCCACATTCAATTACTTCATGTCCAAGGTGACTGCTGCGCCAGCCAATATGTCCCTAGTCTCAGCCAGAAGGACACACAAAGAGTAAAGAAAAAACCTATCAAGAGTACACAGCAGTTGCCATTTAAGGGCGTTCTCAGAAGAAGCTACCATAGACACTTTTATTTTCACTTCCTATAAAAGGAAAACTGAGTCCCAGGGCCTCTTTTAGTTACAAGGAGAAAATGAGAAGTGTCCTCTTTATTCTGCGCGATCATGTATCCAGCTATAAATTCAGGTTCTTTTCCTACTGAAGGAAAACAGATGGGACGAATGAACACCTAGCCATCTCCATTAGCTCATTTCCTTGAATACACGCTTGCCTTTGGAAAGAACACCGCGGGAAGCAAGGTCTAGATCCCCCCTTTTTTTTAATATTTTATTTTATATAATTCTTACATCATTTTTCATCTTTGTACAATGTATGCATTTTCATTTTGGTTATATTCCCCATACAATTGCACCTCCCCCTTATTTTGATTCTAGTTCTTCCTCCCCCCACCGCTCCCTAATCTCCCCCCCATAGTGTGTCTCTGGTTTATAGTTGCTTGTTTATTTTGATTATTACTTTGCATTGATTAGTCTTTTTCCTGGTCTCTTATTTAGGTTTTCTAAATTCCTGCTATGAGTGAGACCATCTGGTATTTTTTCTTTTTCTTTCTGACTTATTTCGCTGAGCATGATCCCTTCTAGCTCCATCCATGTTGCTGCAAACTGCATGTGTTTATCTTTTTTGATTGCTGAGTAATATTCCATTGTGTATATGTACCACATTTTCTTGATCCAGTCATCTATTTTTGGGCATTTGGGTTGTTTCTATATCTTAGCTATTGTAAATAGTGCTGCTATAAACATAGGCGTGCAGGTGCCCTTTGGAATTACTGTTTCTGTGTCATTTGGGTAAATACCGAGGAGTGGAATTGCTGGATCATATGGAAGCTCTATGTTTAGTAGGTCAAGAAATCTCCACACAGCTCTCCATAGTGGTTGGACCAGTTTGCACTCTCACCAGCACATCAAAGACATCTTTACAGACACAACACCCAAAGCAGTGATAGTGAAGGCAAAGATAAACAGCTGGGACTACATCAAATTAAAGAGCTTCTGCACAGCAAAAGAGACAATAACAAAAGCAAAGAGAAACCCCACCGACTGGGAGAACATTTTTGCACACAACACTAATGATCAAGGACTAATCACAAAAATCTACAAAGAGCTGATGAGACTCAACAGCAACAAAGAAAATAATCCTATCAAAAAATGGGCAGAAGAGCTAAAAAGAAACTTCTCTGAAGAGGAAATGCAAATGGCCAACAGGCATATGAAAAAATGTTCAACATCACTTGTAATCAGGGAAATGCAAATCAAAACTACCATGAGATACCATCTTACATCAGTGAGAATGGCACATATTAAAAAAACTAGCAACAACAAATGTTGGAGAGGTTGTGGAGAAATAGTCCCCCTTTTAAAACAACCTGTCTGGGCACTGAGAATGGGAGTGCAGCTTCTGCAGCCCCTGCCCACGCAGCTTTCAGTCAAGGCCACCAGCGAAGCTCCGGCAGGAAACCCCATATCTCCTGCCCCCGCTGTGGGGGATGGCACTGTCCAAGAGAGGAAGTTTTCCCACTACTGAGAAAAGCACACGAGCCTCTTTTTCTCCCCACTGGACTTTGTGTGCAGGTCCATTGCGTGCCCCATGGAGATCATGGCGCTCAGGGAGCATGCGAGGACTTTCTACAAACTAGGCAGCCAAGCTCTGAGGGTCTCTGGGCTCTCAGTTCACTCACCTGGCTTGAATCAACACCCACAAGAGGAGAGAGGCCTAGGACAACTGAACATGCTGCTGCTGGCTGACAAAGCTAGAAGATTATCCCATGATTATGGTGTGCTGAAGGAAGGCAAAGGCTCACCCACCAGGGCCTCTTTATCATGGAGCCAGGGATGTCCTTGGACAGATCATTGTCAATGATTTGTTGTGGGATGTTCTGTGGATGAGGCCCTAAGACTGTTCAGCCCTTCTGGTACACTGATGAGCATGGGGAAGTCTGTTCCGCTGAATGGAATCCAGCAGCCACACTATCAAGCCCAACGTGGAGAACAGCAAGAAATACTTCTCCAAGCACAAGAAGGTTAGCAGATGGGTGGCTTTCCTGGGTACCCTGTGCTGACCAAGAAAAGGCCAGACCTGCCCTTTCAGACCCCAAGGTCTATTATCCTGGGGAAGTAGGCCAAGGTCTGCTCATGTTCCCACCCAGGACCTGGTGATTACTGACCTCTTCTCTGTAGCTTACCTAGCAGGCCACAGGCCTAGAGGTAGCTAAAAAATATTAGGAATGGCAGAAGAAAAAAAAAAACCCTGTCCTTCTCTTCATGACCCATATCATACACACAGAGCTCCATTGACCTCTGGCCATTGAAAAGCTTTGATTCCACATCAGTAACTTTAGTCAGGGCAGTCAGGAAGGCTTTCCCCCACATCACAGACTGGGAGCGTGTTAACAGGGCAGGATCAGGATGGTGGTGCCATTTGCAACTCAGAAGCTGCCATTTTGGACAGTCTTCCCCTTTGTCCTAGTTTGTTTTCTCTTCAACAAGATGCAACAAAGCCCTTCTGTGCTCCAGCTCAGAGGCAACCATCAATATGGTCTGCCTTTCTCAAGCTAAGTCATTTGAAAATGCAGTGAGTACTAGTGTTGTGTCTATTTGTGAAAGCAGGAAGTGAGGTAAGGAGAGGGAGAGATCCTTTCAATGTGAAATAACAACATGTTACTTTTTCTAAATCACAATGGCTTAAAATCAGAACAGTAATTGGGGGGATGCCAGCTCCTGGCCATTTTGCTGGACTCCCTAGGGAAGATGGGAGAACAGAGGGTAGTAGCACAAGAGACAAAGTATTAAATACCAGGATTTCACATCCTTTCAGTGCTAGCAATAGCCATGTTTGCTCACGGCTAACCCGCCAGAGAAGGAAGATGATTTATTATAAGCTGTTGCAGAATATATTATGCATGGTAGAGGCATGGAAAGGTCTTTGATATGTATCTGAAAGAGCTTCAAACCCATAAAAGAGATAAATTTTGTATGAAGAGTGTCACTGAGAGGCCGGGAAGAATCTCCGACACATCTTCATATCACAGGGAATAATGAAGGGCGGCTCTACTCACACAATCCAGGCATTAATTTCACTTAAAGAGGCCGTCATTAGCATATCGATGCACCAACTTCACATTGTAAATCCTCTGTGCTATTGGAAAACATAACTAAAGATTCCATGGTCAAGGCCTCGAACCATGGTCAAGCCCCACAATATGTGTTTCTTTTTGAAATGCTGATCTGATCTCAGGTTCCTTCCTTCCAATCCTCTGAAACCAAAAGCTGAATGCAGTGAACTGCCCTCTTTTGCTTTTAACTTCCAGCTTCTGTGTAATTCCTAGATCATGACCAAAGCTTTGTAGAAGACGGAATCCCTAACCCTGTCGGCAAAGGCACCTCTTTTTTAGATTCGGCCTCATCTCCCATCTTGCTCAAGTCCTATTCTCCTGAGGTGTCTGCTCTCCACAGTCTGTCTCCACCCTGTCTTCCCTCCTGACCACGTTTTAGGGAAGGCAGGTAATGCTCTCTGGAGCGGCTCACAGCTCTCTGGCACACAACCAGTTACCAGGCAGGCAACATAATATTTATGGAGAACACCTCTTGTTCTTGAATTAAGGTTTCCTGCTCCAGGCCCTGCCACTGTTTGAATTGGGCTGCATCTAATTATGGTTTTATTTGCTTTAATAAAGAGACATCCAGTGTACAGTTACACACAAAACAACAACAACAATAATAGTAAAGTTTCTCTCTAAACATCTATAAGTAAGACCTTCATTGTTAATTGCATTAATGAACCTCCCCCATGAAACTGCTGGTTGAGTTTCTACAATGAGGAGAAGAGAAAGACTATTCCCAGAAGCACTTGGGTTAGCAGCTTGCAAGAGAGCTCAGCTCTGGGTTTCCATCATCTGTGTGCTAAAATGAGGCACATTTCCTCTGAGTGGCCTGCCATCCCCTGGATGGTGGGGCACTAAATCTTACCCAGAGATGCCAATCATAATAACAATATTATAGTGAAGCTGGGATTCAAGCTCAGTTCTCAAGTTTCCACTCACCAGCAGCCCTTCCCACGATGGTCCATGGGAAGGTGCCCTTCACAAGACAAAAAAAATTTGGTGGAATCCTGATCCTAAGCATTATTTCCCCTTTGCCAGTAGGTGGACATGATTTTATTGTTTTGCAGAGATGCAGAGATGTGCTCTCATTCCCCTTGACCTAGAGATTCTGGGGGCATGCAATTACCCTCTTCTACCAAAAAGAAAAGAGAACATGAAGGAGACTCAAGTCTTTCCAAAACCAGTTGCTCAGAGCTGGTTCCAGGCTCCAAGTCTCATGCCTGTGCTCTGTAAACCCATGAATGTATGCCCTCCATATCCAGATTTTTAAAGATGATAAATGAAGCAACATGATTGAACCTGCCCAAGGAACTACATTGCCCCAGGGAAGAGTACAAGGGACCATGGAGATGGTTCACAGGTGAATGGGTGGGGGGAATTTCACAGGGACTATAACTGAGATGAAAATGCATATATTGTACAAAAATAAAAAATTATGGGTCCTCCCTGCTGGCGCAGGCGGTTGAACACAGCACTGTGAAGCTGTCCACAGCCTCTGCAGTGCCGGTTCGATCCCTGCCAGCCTAGGAGCAACCCACACGGCGAGCAGACCTCTCCTGTCTCTCCCACTGCTCCCCTCAGCAGTGTATTTCATCAGTCTGCCTGTTCTGTTCCCCCTCTCTGTCTCTGGTGAATCCTCTCAGCTTCCTGTACATCTGGCCTGTACTCCGGTTCTTGTATAAATAAAATAAATCTTTTAAAAAGTGAAAAATTATGTAAAAAATATATAAAATAAAATAATACTTTAAAAATATTTTCTTTAATCTCAATTGACTGCTGTTGTGCTGATTCTCCAATTTTAATATACTGGCTATCAATAAGTGCATTCCAACTTTTTTAATGCTAAATAACATAAAGAATGAAATTTCATATATTCTGAAACACAAATTTGTTGTGCATCTGACATGTGTCAGACATTGCACTAGATAGTGGTGCAAAAGAAAAATAAAAGATATGCTCATGAACCTTATATGAGGATGAGAAGTTTAATCAAAAAATAAAAGCTCCTATGGGGACTTCACCTGAGAGGGTGGGGGGAAGCAAATATTGTTTTAAAATGAACAATGATGTAAAAAGTAAAAAAAAAATTAATAAAATAAAAAAATAAAAGCTCACAGGGAAAAGTCAGTGTAACCGCTAAATATCTGAAAGGAGAAACACATTGTATTACGAGACACATGGCAAAGGCAAAGGCACAGATGTGTAGGAATAACAGTGTTGTACCTGCAAAGGAAGGCGTGAAGGATGGCAGGAGAGAGAAGGGCGTGATAGAGGTCAGTGTTGAGAGGATCAGGGTGTAACTGGGGAACTAAAGAAGGTCAGTGAAGTAGGAGGGTAGAAAGTACTAGGAAAAGAAGTGAGAGGTGGACAGGGGTCCAACCCAGGATGTCCCCACAGTCCCATTAATGAGGGCAAGCATTGGAGAGTACATGCAGGGGGCCAGGGCAGGTGCCGGCTGCTGCGTAGAGAATGGGTTGGGAGAGCTGAGCTTGCATGAAAAGTTCAATTGCATGAAGAGTGGTCATGGAGAGAAAAGAAAGGGCATCAATAGAATTTTTTGGGAATGGATTAGATCTGGCAGCCAGGAAGTTAGTGATGGTTCCTATTCATTGCTGCCAGGCAATGCCTCTCCATATGTTGAGGGACCTACAGAAAGACCAGTATGAAGAAGTCTGTGAACTTGGCTTTGGACATGAAGAGTATGGGTGCTTTTGAGCCATTCTAGAAGAAATACTGAGCTGGACACAAGTCTAGAGCTTTAGGAGTGATGCCAACCAGAACCTGAACTTGAGAGTCACATGGGTACAGGTGGAAATTGGGACCACAGAAGTGAATGAGATGATCTCAGGAGAAAACATGGAGTGAGATAAAAGGGAGGTTCAAGACTAGGCCCCAAGCAAGTCCAGTATTTAATTCTGGAGGAGAAGAAAGTGACCACAAATTCAAATGAGAAAAGAGCAGGAAGTGAGAGGGTTAGGAGGGTAAACTAAGGAAGAACAGCTTCCTGGTGTCAAGAACAGAGACGTGAAAGAGAGAAGGCGAGGTCCATGTGGAGACTTTCAGGAAAGAGACCACAGTGCAAGTCCCCTGTGGCTTTGGTGACTGGATGTCATGCCCGCCTCAACTAAGGTTAAGGCGGGGCAGGTGCAGGGAGGGCAGGGAGGCAAGAACTTCCAGACAGTGCCCTGGAGATGTCAGGTTGAAAATGAGAAGAGATGTGCAGACGCTGAAGGAGATTTTGTGGAGTTGCACATAAGCAGTTTGGTTTGATTTTTTAGAAGAAAAGATTTGAGTAAAGACTGAGTAAAAGTTAATGTACATGAGAATGTACATGAGAATTGTGCTGAATGTACATGAGAATTGTGCATTTCACCATAAGTGAGTTTTTTTCAGATTTTTTTAATAAATTTTATTTTTATATTCCCCATACAATTGCAATCCCCTTATTTTGATCCCAATCCCTCCCCTCCCCACCCACCATTCCCCATACAGTGTCTATGGTTCATAGTTTTTTGTTGATTTTGATTTTCACTTTCTTATAGTTATTCATTTTCCTGGTCCCTTATTTAAGTTTTCTAGATTTCTGCTATGAGTGAGACCATTGGTATTTTTCTTTTTCTTTCTGGCTTATTTTGCTGAGCATGATCCCTTCTAGCGCCATCCATGCTGCTGCAAATTGCGTGTGTTTATCTTTTTTGAATGCTGAGTAATATTCCATAGTGTATATGTACCACATCTTCTTGATCCAGTCATCTATTTTTGGGCATTTGGGTTGTTTCCAAAGCTTAGCTATTGTAAACAGTGCTGCTATAAACATAGGGGTGCAGGTGCTCTTTGGAATTGATGTTTCTGTGTCCTTTGGGTAAATACCTAGGAGTGGAATTGCTGGATCATATGGAAGCTCTATGTTTAGTAGGTCCAGAAATCTCCACACAAGCTCTCCATAGTGGTTGGACCAGTTTGCACTCCCACCAACAGTGCAGAAGAGTTCCTTTTTCTCCACATCCTCACCAACATTTCTTGTTGCTAGTTTTTAAATATGTGCCATTCTCACTGGTGTAAGATGGTATCTCATGGTAGTTTTGATTTGCATTTCCCTGATGACAAGTGATGTTGAACATTTTCTCATGTGCCTATTGGCCATTTGCATTTCCTCTTCAGAGAAGTTTCTTTTTAGCTCTTCTGCCCATTTTTGGATAGGATTATTTTCTTTGTTGCTGTTGAGTCTCATCAGCTCTTTGTAGATTTTGGTGATTAGTCCTTGATCATTAGTGTTGTGTGCAAAAATGTTCTCCCAGTCGGTGGGGTTTCTCTTTGCTTTTGTTATTGTCTCTTTTGCTGTGCAGAAGCTCTTTAATTTGATGTAGTCCCAGCTGTTTATCTTTGCCTTCACTATCACTGCTTTGGGTGTTGTGTCTGTAAAGATGTCTTTGATGTGCATATCACGTGGTGTTTCGCCTATATTTCCTTCTATGTATTTTATGGTTTCAGGTCTTATCACCATAAGTAAGTTTTGACTTAAAATTGAAATCAAAAGTAACTATTGAAATCTAGTCAATGAGCTGCATGCTGGGGGGTGTAGGGAGAATGTGTATGTCTGCAGCTCACTCTGAACTGCATCTTGAGAAAAGGGAAGGACTGATGGATGGCGAGAGGACTCCACGGAAGGCCAGGTTTATGGTCAACTCCAGCAGAGACTCGTGGTTACATTCAGCTGCTGAGTATGCGTGTTCTCTCCGCAATTCTTTCAGCCTTGAAGCTTTGGTAGGTAAATAATGGAAAGAACCCCTTTGCCAGTAAAAGACAATTCAAAAGCAAAAGGACACAGAAGCAATGGATTTCCCAGGGAGGTGTGAAAAGATGGGATTTGTAAAGGTCTCTGACTGAGGTAAGAGTTGGAGCTTTATGGTAACAAAAGAAAAAGGAAAATGAAAGTAAGTCTTCCTACTAAGGCTTACAATCAAGTAATAGATACAAAACTGGCTCATTACCTGGTACCACTAATAAATTGGACTTTTTTTTTCTCACCCTGGTAATGAACTAGCAATGACCTGCACGATTTAAGGCAAATCTCACAGGGTGATTAGAAACATGTTACTAAACAGACCTTCTGAATGGTCATCAGCTCCTCCATCACCCTGACTCCTCCTCCTGCCCATCTTTTAAGGACACATATGAGAAATGAACTCACGCTACACCCAAGCCACTCATTCTGTCCTGTTGGCCCTGAGCCTCCAGGAGCACAAACCTGGGGGCCTATAGGCTCAAGCTCAAGTCCTAGCTGGGCTGTTGGCTAGTGTGGTGACCTCAGTCTCCTCCCCTGCAAAATGGGGGCAAGAATTACTCCTACTGTTCTGGGTGGCTGAAAAGGTGCAGTGTGTGTGGTCTTGCATATATAAAACACATAGGCCCACAGCTGGCCCAAAGTGTGAAACAGAATGTTATTTTCCAAAAATGCAACAGTTCAGTACAATCCATGCACAAGTATGCACTGTTGTAATTCAAAGACACTTTCTAATGTATGAAAGTGCAGTGGTGCTTATGTTTTGAAATCTCTTTTGCTCTCTGCTCACATCTCAAGCTGCATAAAACGTATCCTCTCTGGTGTCACTGAGGCATTAGGTCATATTGTTTGTCCTCATAAAAGCCCATTTGAGAATCATTATAACCTCAGCAACTTTGAGATGGCCCGCTCATCACTTCTGGAGGACACTGAGGTGGTTAGAGAAAAGTGACCCCAAGCGTTATTTCCTTCCTTGGGTCAAAGAGCCACCTGTGGCAATTAGCCAGACTGGTCTTGGACCCGACTGAATCTGCTTGGCCCCAAGACCAAAAGAAAGCTGTCAGCATTTCACACGCAAAAAGTGTCTCTCTGATTTTCTGCTCCCAGATCTGAAAGGCACCTTCTAAGGGCTCCGTGGAAAACTCCAATTCATTAACCGATTTCAACAGAAAAAGAAAATCTCAAAAGGCTTGTTGACAGCCACAGTGGCCATGGTGTGACCTAATCCTTATCTTTCATTACTCTGCTTTGATTAGGAAAAGAAACAAGGCATTTGCTTTCATCGGCATAACCTCACAGAATGCTTTCAAACACAAGAAACACAAGATTTAAAAAATGCACTTATCAGACAGCCCTTCGACATATTTGAAAATGTAAGAGAAACCTTCCTTCTCCATGTTGAATTCCTATTTTCCCCATGATTGGTACAAGCCAGTCTCCTGTTAATGTGGGATAGGTTACATGGTGTCAGGTGTAAAGATGTTGTGGCTTCAGTGTATGTAAACCTTTACAATATTCCACCCAAGGAAGGGCTTTTAAGTCAGCCCTCAGTTGCCTTCAGGCCCCTAGGCCCCAATGTCAATCCTTTGGAAAACAGAAATATTTGCATAATGTTAATGGCTAGAAGCAACAACTGCAAACTGAATGGGCAGGTGATGGGCAAGCAGATAACCTGAAACTGCCATCAGCTCTCATCCATAACCAGGTAAAGTCAGCCCCCAGGAACATAGCAGATTCATCTGCAGATGAGTCCTCTTTTATTTGGCTTAAATGATATTTTAGAGTTCATTTGTTGTTTTTTTTCTTAATTAAGTGCCTATATTTTTTCAGTGAAAAAATTAGATTTCCAGCTTTCTGAGGAAAAATCAGGAACACCTTATAAAATGAGGTCTCTAGGATTAGCAACAAGGGATGACATAAGGAGCCCTAGGTGCTGATTATCTCTATCGGCATCCTGAATCCAATAGCTTCCTTTTTTTTTCTGTTTTGCAGGATTTGTCAGTGTCTTTTTTTTTTTTTTTCTTTATTCAGGTAACACTGGTTTATAAGACTGTACATGAGTGGGGAGAATAGGTTCACACCTCCTCAGATGTACGTCACCACTGCACCCCCACCATCAAAGTGCCCACAGTCCTTTATACTAGGCCCCCTTTATTCCTACCCTCTCCTTCTCTTCCTCTCTAGCTGCCTCAGTTCTGCAGTCGTATTTCTAGGGTTAGCTTTGGTTTAATTTAGTCAGGTCCTTCTCCCCCCGCGACCCCCCCCCCAGCCCTCATATTCCAACTATGAATGAATTCATTCAGTATTGGTCTTTCTCATTTTGATTTATTTCCCTTTACATAATCCCCTCTAGTTTCATGCATGCTGTTGAAATGGCCAGAGTTCATCTTTTTTCTGTAGCTGAGTAGTATCACATTGTGCACCACTTCTTAATCCACTGCTCAGTCAATGGGCATTTATGTTGTTTCCATAACTTGGCCACTGTAAGTAGTGCTGCAATGAACACAAGAGTGCATATAACCCTTCAAACCAGTGATTTTGTATTCTTTGGGTTGATACTTCAGGGTGGGAGAGTTGAGTAATATGGTAGATCTACTTCTAATATTTTGAGAAGCCTCCATACCATTTTCATAGGGGCTGCATTCTGCAGTCCCACTAACAGTATATGAGCGTCCCTTCATCTCCACATCCTCCCCAGCGCTTCCTGTTTCTGGTCCTTTTGATATGGGTAATTCTGATTAGTGTGAGGTGGTGTTGTTAGGGGGAAAAGGATGTCCCAAAGCAAATTCCATATAGGCTTTGTGGACTCCACCCCCACCCCAGGTCAAAGCCAAAGACACTGGGAACTCCAAATCCCATCATCACCAAAGGAAGGTGGCTGGGACCTGAGGGTGGGGTTAAGCAGCCAGGTGGATACAAAAGGCAGACACGTGGGCTTTGGGGCTCTCTCCATTTTGGGCTCTTGGCCAGCTTGCAGCGTCCGGTCAGCTCTGAGAGTGACTTTGGGTTTCCAGGTCGTCGGATCGGGTAGGACGCATTAAAGACTTTATTTCCCTATTTTCTCCCTGAGTTGTACCTTTTCCTTATTTTCTTTTTCTCTTGTAAATAAACCTTTTATTAACCCTTTTGTGTGTGTCTGTAGTAGAGTATTCATAAGTCTCTTTAAAGCGCGAGGGTGAGGACCCACAGCCAGGAACCCGTTTAATATCGGGGCTGCTCTATAACAGCTTGGCGCCCAACGTGATTTGCAATTTCACCCGTGGTTGACCAGCCCAAAGTACTTTTTCTTGCGTTGGTCACCATAAAAGCGCATTAGGTCTGCAGGACTCGCAGTGAAACTCTTTGTTTCACGTCTTGAAAAGTTTTTTTTTTCCCCCGCGCATACGGCCGTTGTGGGTGTGGTTTTGACCCAAACTTGGCCTCAACCATGAACTTCAGCAGTTTAATCCCTAACTTGAGTTCTTTCAGTTTTTTTCCGGCCTTGAATTTAAGTAGCCTTTTTCCATTAAATATTACCACCAGTTTGATAAGTGTAAATAATTGGATTAGACCTAGCTTATGGCACGTGATTTTAATTCTGTATACATATATGAATGGTTTACAAGCCATCCCTTTGCAAAGCGCGGGTGAGGACCCACAGCCAGGAACCCGTTTAATATCGGGGCTGCTCTATAACAGTGTCTCATTGTGGTTTTGATTTGCATTTATTTCCTTGATGATAAGTGATCATGAGCATTTTTTCATGTGCCTCTTGGCCATCTGCATGTCTTCTTTGAAGAAGTAACTATTTAGCTCATCTTCTCATTTTTTGATTGGGTTCTTTGTTTTCTTTTTGTTGATTTATGTGATTTCTCTGTAGATCTTGGATATGAGCCCCTTGTCAGATTATGATGTGTAAGATTTTCTCCCATTCAGTGGGGTATCGGGTTTTTTTTTAAAGATTTGTTTATTTATGCATACAAGAACTGGGGTACAGGCCAGAGCTGTGGGGGGTGAGAGGATTCACCAGAGGCAGAGTGGGGAACAGAACAGGCAGATTAACTGAAATACACTGCTGAGGGGAGCAGCGGGCAAGTCAGTAGAGGTCTGCTACACCATGTGGGTATCTCCCTGGCTGGGGATCGAACTTGTGCTGCAGTGGCTGTGGATAGCACCACCAGGGAGGCCATGTTTTAACTATAGTTTCTTTTGCTGTACAGAGCTTATTAGCTTGACATAGCCCTACTTACTTGCTTTTGCTTGTGTTTTCCTTGCCATTGGATTGAGTCCCCAAAGATAACTCTGTAGTTAATGTCTTAGCATACTTCACCCATGTATTTTCCTATGTTTTTCATGGTTTCCTTTAAAAAAATCAACCCATTCTGGGCCGGGGAAGATGGCTGCCTGGGCTGTACCCCACACACCTCCAGGAGGCACTAACCACACTGCAGCCTGTGAGCAAGGCAGCAGCCCTGATGGGGAGAGCAGGTCATGCACTAAAAACTTCCTGTCACCTAATTCTCCTTTGGGAACTGGGAGCTAAGGACACTCCTTCCCCACCGCGGCTAATGAAAAGCAGTTTCATTGACCACTAGATCTCACAGATGATGAGATTAAATTGTTTTCATTTTCTTCTGGAAGGACTTACATATCACCAAGTCACCACCTTTCTCTAGTGCTTGGGAGACACATTATCATTTACCAGTTTCCATGAAGCACTTTGTGGCCTTGAGAGGCAGCAGCTGGAAGCAAACCTTAGACTTTCAATCCTCCTTTTAACCCCCAAAACCCACAAGCACCCCAAAGTGCAGCCTTGTCCAAAACTAGAGGTGGTTTCCCAGTAACAATCTAGCCCAAATGATCTCTGAATGCCTCACAAAAGAAACAGACAGAATGAGGGGGGATGGGACACTTTAAAAGAAAATTTGGCAAAATAAAGTATTTTATCAGATAGAGAGTCCTTGAAATCCCTCATAATTCAAACCTCAAATAATTCCAGGTATGAATCAGACAGTACTTCTGACTTCAGCCAAAGTGTAGCTACCATAAGCTTGGGCAGGCAGGAGTGTCAACTCTAGAACTTCCAGAACATTCACAATTTGCCACCCACTCTTGGTTCCTCATGATTTTAGGTCTGATCCAATTATCTACTGCAGAAGAATAAATGACCCCAAACTTAGAGATGCAAGCAAGCATTCCATGTCGTGTCAACAGTTCTGAGGGTTCAGAACTTCACACATGGTGGGAAAGAATGGCTTGCTTTGTCCATGATGGCTGGAATCCCAAAACTGCTAGACTCAGAAGCCCTCAGGAAGCTCCACCACTTTATGTGTAGCTTGTGGGGTGCAGAGTTTCAAAGGTGGAGTTCAGGGCATTCTCTCCAAGATCAAGCCCCCAAATGCCAGCGCATCAACAATACAGATGATAAAATTTAAGTGAACATACATGTTAATTTTCTTCTTGGTTATTTATTTATTTATTTATTTATCTTCTTGGTTAGTTATGATCTGCTGAGAATTGATGGTACAATGTTCAAGAGAGATGAGAGGCTGTTCAGATGAGCTGTCTCTTGATGTGATTGCCAGCTGCAAGACATGATTTTATTGTACATCAGGCACTGTGCCAGGTCCTCAGGCTACAAATATAACTCAGACAGGGACTCTACTCCCTCCACAATTGTGAAGGGAAGGGAGGAAGGACCATAGTAGAAGGTGGCAGGTGCCACTGAGAGGGTCAGAGCATGTGAAAGGGGGCTCCCAGTGCTGGACATACCCAGATTGGACTTGGGGGAGGGCAGTGCAGGTGGAAGAGGCACCATGGCATAGATGCAAAGCCAGGGGAGTGCAGGCACACAGGAACATGTGGCTCACTGTCTTAGAACCATTCATGCAGATTGAGGAAGATGTGATGCTGCCCATAGGAAAACAGGAAGACCAGCACATAAGTTTTGTCTAAAAAGAGGGAGGTGGGCCTCCCTGGTGGCACAGGGGTTAAAGACAGCACTATCAAGCGACTGCCAACCACTACAGCACAGCACGAGTTAGATCCCCTGCTGTCCAGGGAGCAACACACATGGCGCAGCAGACCTCTCCTGTCTTGCCTGCTGCTCCCCTCAGCAGCGTATTTCAGTACATCTGTCTGTTCTGCTCCCCTCTCTGTCTCTGGTGAATTCTCTCACCCCCCACACCTCTGGTTTACACCCCAGTTCTTGTATGTATAAATAAATAAATCTTTTTTTTTTAATTTAAAAAATAAAAAGAGAGAGGAAAATTCCAGGATCCCCCATTGGTATTTGAAAAGAGATTTGGCTGTTTTCATACTAAGAAAGATCTTCCCATAATCCACATCGAGGTGCCTTTTTCACTTACCCATTGGAAATAACACAACACCACTGTGATAGTGAAAGAGATGCCATCACAAAATGAGGACAGGTATACCTTGAGGAAGACTACAGAGGGTCTCAATGCACAAGCCCTTATGCCAGTCATGATAAGAGTGAATCTCTATGTCTTCACATGTGCACTCAGCAACCATTCTTACAAAGATGCTCATCCCAGCATTGGATGTGAGACAAAGACTGGACCCAGCTGAGGTATCCATCAAGAGAGACAGATTCTGACATCATTATGATGGTTACCAGAGGGGATGAGCTGGTGGTGGTGGATGTTGACTAAACACTTGGTGGTGGGTGTGGTACAGCATATACAGTTGCTAATGTGAAAAAATCATAACCTTTGGAGTAATGCTGAAACCTATGTGCTATTGTGAAGGTATGTTTCCACATTAAAAAGAGTGTAAATTTATACAATAGCTAAGCTTTGGAAACAGCCCAAATGCCCAAAAATAGATGACTGGATCAAGAAGATGTGGTACATATATACCATGGAATATTACTCAGCATTCAAAAAAGATAAACACATGCAATTTGCAGCAACATGGATGGCGCTGGAAGGGATCATGCTCAGTGAAATAAGCCAAAAAGAAAAAGAAAAATACCGGATGGTCTCACTCATAGCAGGAATCTAGAAAACTTAAATAAGGGATCAGGAAAATGAATAACTATAAGAAAGTGAAAATCAAAATCAACAAAAAACTATGAACCAGAGACACTTTTTGGGGGGTGGGGGCCGGGAGGGGAGGGATTGGGGTCAGAATGGGGCATGTGCAGTTGTATGGGGGAATATAAAAATAAAATTTATTATTAAAAAAAATAAGAAATAAATAAAAAGAACAAGTGAGTTGTCCAGTGATCTGAACCAGTTTTAAAAAAAAAGTGTAAATCTAAAAGTTTAATCAAAAAAGAGAGGACAAATGGATCTACCATATGACCCAGCAATTCCACTCCTAGGAATCTACCCAAAGGACACAAAAATACTACTTAAAAGGAAACCTGCACCCCTATGTTTATTGCAGCACTATTTACATTAGCCAAGATATGGGAACAACCTAAGCATCCCAAACAGATGATTGGATCAAGATGTAGAATACATGCACAATGAAACCCTACGCAGTGATCAAAAAAGAAACTCATGCCATGTGGCAACATGGATGGAGCTGGAAGGGATTATAGTAAGTGAAATAAGTCAAAAGGAAAAAGATCAATGTCAGGTGATTTCATTTATTTGCAGAATATGGAGAAACTGAACAAAAGGTTAGGCAAAAGACAAAACTTGCAAACTGACCTTAGACCTGAGGCATCCAGCAGGGGAGGGAGAGGGATTAAACAGGGGAGGAAAGAGCACAAGGGACTATGATGATGGATCAAGGATGCTCTGGTGGTGGGAGACCTACGGGGACTACACCTGAGGGGAGAAATCAAAATGTCCAAAAATTAGCAATGATGTAAAAAAATAAACAAATTGATTAAAAAAAATTAAAAAGTCACATTTGAAAAAAAGAAGATGAAAGAGGGGACAGGTTAAATGGATTATGCTGCATCCCCATAACAGAATGCCAGGCACAGAATGCCATCTCCATAACAGAATGCCAGGAATGAAGAAGCCCATGTTTCTTCCTGAGGGCATCTATCCAGTTATTTAATGAAAAGGAGCTGCAGAACGATGTGTACAAGGTTCAGTTATTGATAGATTTTGAAGGATATATATACATATTTGTATTTGAAATATATGTATGTACATATACATACATATACTTTTTTGGCATATGCATAAGCGGAAGGATACAAAGTGACCCATGACCTTTGTTGACTGTGCAGAGGTGTGTGGCTGGAAGACAAAGGGAAGCAGGATGCACCCCAGTACACCCTGGTGTTGTTGGGTTTTCTTTTTCTTTTTTTTTAAATATTTATTTATTTATTTATCCATACAAGCACTGGGTATGGTCAGAAGTGCAGGAGGGTGAGAGAATTCACCAGAGCCAGAGCAGGGAGCAGAACAGGCAGACAGACAAAGTACACTGCTGAGGGGAGCAGCGGGCGGCAGGAGAGGTCTGCACTCCTGTGGGACCCTCGCCCAGCGCCGGGGATCAAACCGGTGCTCGCAACCCAGTGCTCAACCCCTGCGCCCCCAGGGAGGCCCTGGTGTTGTTTTTAATTTGGAACCAGCTAAAAGTTTTAAAATATCAAGTATTTAATCTAAATTAAATAAAAATAAGAACTCCAAGGCCCAGGATGCAGATATAGGTCAAGAAATCCCCCCACTTCTCAACCCCATCCCTGTCCAGCCTCTTCTTTCCATTCAGCATCCCCCCTCCAGGGAGGTGACTTCCATTGCATCTCGTGTTTACACACTTGCAGTTTCTGGCTTGAATGAGGAGTTGGAAGCATCTGGGTAATTATCCTACAGAAAAGCTCCTATTTGTACAAAGTTACACATACAGGACATTCTTGTAAAGGGGCATGAATAAAAACAGTCTAAATGTCCTTCAGAGAGGAGGAAGCCAAATAAATCAGATTATTACCATACTGTAAAATACTATGTGGCAGTGTGATCCTTTTCATACATTAAAACTTTTGCTAAAGTTTTTGTCTAAAGCATATAGACTTATATAGATATTTTTACATAAGGAGTTTTAAAATATATTTTAATATATAAATATAAAATGTTCATATAAACACAGAAAATATCTACTATGTGGAAACAGATAAAATGTATATTTATGTATGCACATATATTATCTATACACATTTCTTTGTCTACATTTCTATGTGCACATAGAGAAACAGATATATAATATATACCTATATCATTTGCAACTGCATAGAAAAAAAGTGGAGAAATGGCAGAATGAAGAAAATGCAGAGCAGCATAAACTTTCTACTCTATAAACCTCTGTACACTAAAATTTTACTTTTGTAAACTTGTGTGTCGTGGGTGTGGTAAAGTACACATAGCAACACATTCACCATCTTAGCCGTTTTTAAGTGCTCAATTCAGTGGCATTAAGTACATTCACAGTGGTGCATCCGCCATGCCCATACTTCTCCATAAGGTTTTCTTCTTTCAGAATTGATACAATATATCCTATAAACAGTAACTGCCCCTTCTCTCCTTCCGCCCAATCCTTGGCGACCACCGTTCTACTTTCGGCTTTAAACAACTAAGTCCCTCAAAGAATCAGACATATTAGTCCTTTGGTGACAGTCTTCTTTTCATTTTGCATAATGTCTACCTGTGTAGATTCTAAAACAATAAAAATTAATCTATTGTACCAGGCATAACAAGTATGTGCCGCTAGAGGGCACTAGAGATTGCTGAATGTTCTGGAAGAAGGGGCGCCTGAGTGGAGGGATAGAAAAGAAGCTCCTTTAGTTCTTTCTTTAAGGGACCGCATGCCATTCTGGCAGTGAAAACTAAACTTGGATTTTCAGGGAGGGTTGGGCTTGACCGACAGCTCGCAGCCCTTCTCTCCCCACCACCTTGAATGGGCCTCTGCATATATTTGGGGGTTGGGAGCCTGATCCCATTGCGCCCACAGATTGGCCCACTAGTTGAGCTCTGCCTGGTGCTGCTCAGCCCCAGAAAGGGGCCTGGCATCAAAGGATATTTCAGTGGGTGCCTCTTCATTCCTTCTATCTGAATGGGAGCCGCTTACATCAAGGGGACGCCCTGAGAAATTGGGAAGGGGGCATTTGTCGTTGCTTGTTAATAGCAGAGAGAACTGGCATTTGGGCAAAAGGCAGAGAGGCTCTATTTCTGAAATGCCTGAAACTCATCCTAAGATGTGGAGAATAACCTATTTATAATTCCATTCCCTCGATCCTAACTCTGACCTGGGGTCGTAAAGTGTTACTGCCTGGTTAATACATGCTGGATTGTGCAGGAACCTCAGCACAAGGTAACTCCCTGTGTTTTGTTTAGAGAATGCTGAGGGCAGAGCTGGTGTTATCTGATGATGGATGCCACCCTCCAAGTCTGGTCTGGATTTGGGGCTATAACTGGTAGGAATGCAGCTGTATCATGATATGTAAGTCCCTGTTGATGCTAATATAGTCAAATTTGAGTTATTCACTATACACGCTTTCAACAACTGAACATTAACATTCCCTCATTCAGTTCTAGCTGAAGTAAGGCACACAGACCAATCACATCAGGATGGCCTTGTTAGAATCCAGGGCTCTGGGGTGGAGGGTCCAGAAATCTATATTTTTAGGTGCCCTCCAGGTAACACTTTTACATGCTAAAGTTTGAGAACCAGGGCCACCCCTGGTGGCAAAGGCGGTTGAGCGCCACCCCTGTGAAGCTGCCAGCAGCCTCTGCAGCACCGGTTCCATCCCGGCTGGTTGAGGAGGGTCCCACATGACATGACAGACCTCTCCTGTCGCACCTGCTGCTCCCCTCAGCAGTGTATTTCATTAGTCTTCCTGTTCTTTTCCCCCGCTCTGTCTCTGGGTGAATCCTCTCACCCTCCCGCCCATCTGGCCTGTGCCCCGTTCTTGTATAAATAAATAAATAAATATTTAAAATAATTAAATAAAGGTTGAGAATCACTGTCCTAATTCTTTTTTTTTTTAAGATTTATTTATTTATACAAGCACTGGGGTATAGGCCAGAGGCGCAGAAGGGTGAGAGAATTCACCAGAGCCAGAGCAGGGAGCAGAACAGGCAGAAGGACCAAAGTACACTGCTGAGGGGAGCAGCGGGAGAGACAGGAGAGGTCTGCAGTGCCATGTGGGTTTCTCCGTGGCTGGCCAGGAATCGAACCCGCACTGCAGAGGCTGTGGACAGCTTCACAGTGCTGCGCTCCAGCAGGGAGTTCCCACTGTCCAAATTCTTACCTGAACACAAATCATTTGAATCACACACCGATTTTTTTTAACTTTTCGAGAGAATTCTTGCCAGCTGAATATTGTTCTCCAGCCATTGCTTTTTCTTCCCATGCCAAAAATAAGCATATCCCACAAAGCCATTTGTGACATGAGTACCAGAGATCAAAGTCAGGGAAGGTAGAAAATGAGATATTGGTGCAATAATTTCTGGGAATACTGGAGAAATCCAAGCTGCTGATTGCACGCACACAAATTCAAGTAGGAGAAATTAACTGTGTGGGGGAGGATGAGACCTCAGGCTGCCAGGATTCAGTTTCCAGATTGCCAGCATCTTCAGTGGATCCTTCACTGCTCTGCACCATTTCCTCGTAACCCCACCTCCCTACCATAGCAAGACAAGGAGATTCAGTGAAAGATGGGGTAATAGAAAGAGAATTTTGCATGTGGCCAGTTGGCCTTTGTAAAGAAATGCAACCAGAGACCTTAGGTTAGAAAAAGCAAGAGGTTTTCATTTGTTTTCTTTTTTTTAAGATTTATTTATTTATGCATACAAGAACTGGGGTACAGGCCAGAGGTGTGGGGTTAAGAGGATTCACCAGAGACAGAGTGGGGAACAGAACAGACAAATTGACCAAAACACACTGCTGAGGGGAGCAGCGGGCGAGACAGGAGAGGTCTGCTGCGCCATGTGGGTAGCTCCCTGGCCAGCTGGGGATCAAATTTGTGCTGTGATGGCTGTGGAGAGCTTCATAGGTTGTGTCTTAATCCCTTGAGCCACTGGGGAGGCCCTGTTTTCATTTGTTTTCTAAAGAAAATTGGTCTTTCATAACACTACCCCAAGTTGGTTCTCAAAAAGCCTAATATTGGGCTCCAATTCCCCCTTACCAGAAATGACTGTTTCCATTTACTCTTGACCATCTGGCACCAAAGAGCAGGTCAGAGGTGGTTCCATGAAACATTAATGTGGTTTCATTTCAATGAGAGCAGGTCATTCATTTGTGGAAACAACTCTGAATCCTTGCTCCAGATGCATCCAAAGCCACATGGATGTTGCCTCATGTTATATCCCCAGTGCCCAGCACTATGTTTGGGCCATAATAAGTGCTCAATAAATGCTGGAGTTTGTAGCTGAATTATTAACATATGATCAAAAGTATTAACTCTTATTGAACACCTGTTGTATACTCAGCTTAGAGCTAACCACTCCATATGTTTCTTGTATTCAATCTTCCAGACACCTTCAAGAGGTAGAATGGCCATAAGAGCAAACCTACATGACAGATAAGGATTCTTAAAGTCTGAGAAGTCAAGAAAGTTATACAGAATAGCACAGTCTGTCAGCAGAGCCCTGCCTCATATTGGGGGTTCCAAAGTCTATTTGGGTGAAGATTTTACAATGTAACTTTGTAATCAATAACATAATTTGTGTAATATTCTAATTTACATAATTTTACCTAGTTTTAATTTTGTAATTGCAAATATTTATAATTATATAATTATAATTTCACATAACTACAATTTTATAAGATTAAAAGCATTGTAACCTGCAAATTGTATACATTTTAATATAATTTGGGGGATGGCCTATTTTATGTAAAGAAATTATACCTGTATAAAGTCTACAAAGCATTTAGGTGAGAAAAAAATTTAATTTTTCAGACTCTTCCAGAAAATGTAAGAGGGTATGTTACTTCCACTCACTTTATGAGGCTATAATAGACTTGATGCCAAAATTCATAGTATGAAGAAGGAAAATTACAGCTGGATATTATGTATGACTGTAGATGAAAAATAGTGAAAAAAAATAGCAGTCTGAATCCAGTGATATGAAATATCACTAATTACTAAATTTAAGTTATCTCAATAAGGCAAAGTTATTTTAATGTTATAAATTCAATATAATTCATTAAAGGAATAAAGAAAAATCACATGATTATTTTATAGATGCAAGAAAAGCAGTCGATGAAGGGCCACATCCATGTATTATTTAAAATAACACTATCAACAAAGTAAAAACATCAGAGGATTTATTAATGTGATGAAGAGTACCTACAATAAACCTTCAGCAAGTATTAAACTCAATAGTGAAATGTTAAATACTTTTCTTTGAAACTCAGAATGGGGGCTAAGTAGCCCACAAAATTATTCCCCTTCAACATTTGTAATATGTTGAACATCTGTAATAGAAGTTTTAGCCAATATACAAAGATAAGAAGAACATATAAGAGGGATAAAGATTAAAAGGAAGGAGCAAAGCTATTGTTATTTCACAGATAATATGATTGTATAAATAGAAAACTGGAAGAATCTATGAGATTAGAAGTAATTAGAGTGTCACAGGTTGCTCACTGAAAAATCAATATACAAAAATCAATTGTATTTCTCATACCAGACAGTCTATGAAATCAAAGGGAAAAGATACCATATATATCTGCGTCAAAAAAAAAAAAAACTAAACAATCAAGTACCTAGGAATAAACTTAACAAAAAACTTCAAGACCTCTATGCAGAATACTACAATTTTATTGAGAGAAGTTAAGGAAGACCTTAAAAAATGGAGCACAAAGGCATACTCATGAATTGAAAACCTCATAAAAATTCCAAATCTACCCTAAATGAGTTTACAGCTTCACTGCAATTCCAACTAAAATCCCAACAAAATTTACATGAGAGTATAGGGGCCAACAACAGTCAAGACATTCCTGAAGAAGATAACGTGGGTTTACTCTACCCAGTATCCAGGCTTAAAAATAACATATTGGGCCTCCCCAGTGGCGCAGCGGTTGAGCGCTGGGTTGCCAAGCTGCCCGCGGCCTCTGCGGTGCCGGTTCGATCCCCGGCTGCTCCCCGGCCACTGGAGGAGGGTCCCACATGGCGCGCAGACCTCTCCTGCCGCCCGCTGCTCCCCTCAGCAGTGTACTTCAGTCCTCTGCCTGCTCTGCTCCCCGCTCTGGCTCTGGTGAATTCTCTCACCCTCCCGCGCTTCTGACTGTACCCAGTGCTTGTATAAACAAACAAACAAACAAACAAACAAACAAATGAATATATAAATAAACATGCCTCTATAAAATAAATAAATAATAACATATTAATTAAGGCAACATAGTATTAGATCAAGGATGGGTAAGCAGATTAATGGAATAGGACAGGGTACTCTTAAAGAGATCCAGATGTATATGGACATTTGATTTTGATAAAAAATAAAATTGAAAGGTAATGAGACAAAGGAAAGACTTTAAAATAGATGTGGCTGGCAATAGGCATATGGAAAAATGTTCAACATCACTTGCAATCAGGGAAATGCAAATCAACTACAATGAGATACCATCTTACACCAGTGAGAATGGGAGTGCAAACTGGTCCAACCACTATGGAAAGCTGTGTGGAGATTCCTCAACCTACTAAAGATAGAGCTTCCATATGATCCAGCAATTCCACTCCTAGTTATTTACCCAAAGGACACAGAAACATCAATTCCAAAGTGCACCTGCATTCCATGTTTATTTTTTTAATTATTATTTTTTTATTTTTATATTCCCCATACAATTGCAACCCCGATTTTGACCCCAATCCCTCCTCCCCCCTTCAAAGAGTGTCTCTGGTTCATAGTTGTTTGTTGATTTTGATTTTTTTATTTCTTGTAGTTATTCTTTTTCTGTCCATATTTAGGTTTTCTAGATTCCTTCTATGAGTGAGACCATCCGGTATTTTTCTTTTTCTTTCTGGCTTATTTCGCTGAGCATGATCCCTTCCAGAGCCATCCATGTTGCTGCAAACTGCATGTGTTTATCTTTTTTGAATGCTGAGTAATATTCCATTGTGTGTATGTACCACATCTTCTTGATCCAGTCATCCATTTTTGGGCATTTGGGTTGTTTCCAAAGCTTAGCTGTTGTAAATTGTGCTGCTATAAACATAGTGCACCTCTATTATAAATAGTGCTGCTATAAACATAGGGGTGCAGGTGCCCTTTGGAATTAATGTTTCTGTGTCATTTGGGTAAATACCGAGGAGTGGAATTGCTGGATCATATGGAAAGATGCCCGAGCCTATTAATTATCAAGAAAATGTAATTTAATATAATATTCATATTAGCCCAAAACTGAAATAATCCAAATTCCTATTAACTATTAGAGTAAAAAAATAAATTCAGGTAAAATCATCTTCTAGAATATTATACAAACAATAAAAATAAGCAAATCATAGCCACAACAATATGGATGAATTTTAGAAACAGCAGTAAGTAAAAAAATATGCAAAATAATCCATACTCCAGTTTAATTTAGAGTTTTAAAATAAGCAAAAGAAAACGATATGATCAGTGATTAAAATTTAATTAATAAACTATGAATAAAAGCAAATAAATGACCTCCAAAGGAATTAGGAAAGTGGTTACCTGAGGAGGGTGGGAGACAGTGTTCAATTATGTTATCTAGTGATGACTACCTAGGAGATTCGCTTTTCTGTGTTATACTTCACAATAAAAGGTGTTTTAAAATAGAACAATGCAGCTATGAATAGTTGCTTGCCTGTCTCCTGATGTAATAAAGTATCTTTAGGGTGTAGACTGGAAGTGGATTTGCTGAGTCAAAGGAAATGCAGAGTTTAGATTTCGAAGATGGCACCCACTTATTTGTCAAAGTGCCACCAGTTTAAACCCCCACCCACCATGCTCAATTGTTCTCAGCAAACCACATCTTCACCAACACTTCTTGTCATATTCTTTCTTTTTTTGCTTCTCTGGGGAGCTCCTATCACATCATCTAAATTTGCATTTTGCTGACTGCAAATGACCCAGAGAATCTTCCCTTGTACTTCTTCACCTTTTCTTTATTCACTTCTCATGTGGCTAGCACTGTTTTTGTATTGTCTAAGTAAACCTTCCCTACCCTGACACTAAATGACCTATAATTTCTGGAAAAGTATTTAAAGTTTACTGTTCTCATTTTTATCTAACCCATCTAGAGTTAATTGCAACTAAGTTATAAGATAGGAACCTATCTCATAGAGGAATCTAGAAAACAAATAAGGGACCAGGAAAAAGAATAACTATAAGAAAGAAAATATCAAAATCAACAAACAACTATGAACCAGAGACACTCTATGGGGGGTGGGAGGCAAGGAAAGGAGGGATTGGGGTCAAAATAAGGGGGTTGTAATTGTATGGGGAATATAAAAATAAAATTTAAATTAAAAAAAGAACAAGGCAAAACTTAAAAAAAAAAAGATAGGAACCTAATTTCACTTTTTCCTGTATGGATAAACAGTTGGTTGAACACCATTTATTGATTAATTCATACTTTTCCCAGGTATCTCCATGTACAGAGATCCCATATATTGTAGGGCTGTTTCTGGACTCTCTTCTGTTCCCCTAGTTCATTGACTTATCTTTGTACCAGTGTCACATTGATTAATTATTGCCAGTGTAATTCTTGTAGTCAAATTCCTCCAGTATACTCTGTTTTTAGTAGCATCATGACTATTTCTCTCTTAATGTAAGAATTTTTGTGGCTCATGATCAGTTCTTGTTAAAATGGATTCTTTTAAAAGTAGGGGCTGTGTCTTCTAGAAAACCAAATAATAGCTAACTGAAAACCCTCTTTAGGCGTCTGGGTTACAGTTGATCTGATTCTCACAATAATCCTGTGAGTCAGTGTTACACCAAGGGTAGGGCAATGGGGAACTTAAAAACAATACCAACTGATAAAAAAAAAAAAAAGTAATGCCAACCTCTGCTTTTATTATCTCCCTGGCCAACAATTCCAAACATCTGGAAAAAATTACTTCTCTCTGAAAACAAAAAGTCATTTTTTGCTCAAAGTCCTCAATAATGACCGATTACTGATGTCTTTCAAGTGTGTGTGTGTGTGTGTGTGTGTGTGTGTATGAGTGTGTGTGTGTGCATGTGTGCTTCAAATTGAGATGTTTTTTATTCCTAACCCTTACATAAACATTGCTTTCTATACAAAAGTTGATTGGGAGAATTCTCAGTTACACCATCAGCCCCTGACCAGTGTGTACCCAGCCACGGGCTGTTTCATACATGTGAGTTCCCACAGCTCAGAGTTGTTTGAGCTCGCTTTACTTCAGGTGCATTCCTGTCTTCACCATCTGGGATCACCAATATTCTCTAGTTAACAATAGATTCCAAATAAACCTTGATAGTACAGTGCTGATAAAGGTGAAGAAGTGAAACATGGGTTATTCCAGTTCTGTTTTTCGATGTGACTACTGGAATTTTTATTTATGTTTAAAATTAAAAATGATGCAACTGAAGACAAACTGTGAAGTAACTTATTTTAGCTTGTGCAAAATTGAGTTCCAATCTGACAAATTGTACTCATGTAAATATTATCTTTTAAGATGAGATTTATTCTTATCGTTTAAATGTTTATTTTAGAACTGGAAGAAAAAAATAAAGAACATAATGACCACCTCTGATAGTTAGCTGATGATTACTAACCATGACTTTGTCTGACAGAAGACCAGAGGTCACAAAATGCTAGAACAGATACATGCTAAGGTGCGCTGGTGCTCTAAGGTAAATATTCCTCCCATTTCCACAGGTGCACTCTGCTGGGGAGAAGTTAAAATTGGGGGCTTTGAGTCCAAATCAGACCCACGCCATTTATCAGGACACTCCACTGTGCCCTGGAGTGCTTCCCTGGAGGGGCATAGCGGTCTTAGATGTCCCTGCACCCACACTGCAGCTGCAGTTGATCCCAGCTCATGGGCATTGCGGGTGCTGGCCTCTCAGAACAGTGTTTTGCTCCAGTGAACTCAAGGGGAAGTAATTTCCATAAATCCTGACCATGGCTAAAATGCCTCGGGGTTGAGAACAGGAGGTCAGAGTCCAACAGGACACAGGATGAAGCGCAGTCGGCCAGAAACCTGTAGCACTGCTGGAGGTCTCTGGTATTTCTGGTTCTCAGTCCCTAGAGAGGCTCCATTAGATCAGAGCTCCTCTAGTACAAAAAGCCCATCTTTTCAACACCATGTTAGCCCCTATTTGTGGCGGTCCTGCTTGTGCCCTTCCTATGTCCCTGGGGCACTTGAGTCTCCCAGCAGGGCTACTCTCTGTAAATGCCTGCTGCTCTGCAACCAGGACCACCTGCTGTGGCCATTGGAGCCCTTTCTCCCTGCTCCAGCTCCCATGCCCCTCAAGAGGAATAATGCTGAAGTGTTTATTCTACATGGTCCCCCAGAGCTTCCCAGCAAAGCTGTTCAAACAGGAAGCCTGCACCACTGCCTCACTGTCCCACACCTCCATCGTTGCCTAGCATCACCTCCAAAGCAAGCCACTGAGCTGGACTCCCTGTCTCAGAATCTGCTTCTGTGTATTCCCACACTGAGACATTTGACAATCATTGTTCACTCAGTGATAAGTGCCCAATACATAGTAGTTGCTCAATAAACTTCCCACCAAACCAAGAAACATGTTTGAATCTGTTATCACCTAGCCTTCAAGGTTCCATTTTGCTAAAACACTGAGTAGAGGTACCAACATGAGCTGAATTATTCATGAAATTTCTAACTTACAGAAGCACTGACATAATTTGGAGGGTTGTAGAGATGGCCAATTACTTCATTGACTTCTGACTCTTTGCTTTGGGAAACATAACTTTCAGGGTATAAATGTCTCTATTAACCTGAGCTATAGAATGGAAAAATAATTTCTAATCTCTAGTTGAGAACATGGTATTTGAATGGACATTACAATCAGTGACTTTCGCTACAGACCTTCTCAGTCTATAATGTGGCCCTGTGCATGGAGAAGCATCATGGTAGGCATCACTTTCATTAAATGAGCACTGAACTCTCCACCAGACCCCCATTTTTTTAAATTTCAAATACCCCATAACCATTGCACAGATCCATGTTTCATGGAAGGCAGGTTTGGAAAGGTTGCATGTGACATTGTCCCATCAGTGAGTCTCTCTAGTACATGAGATTGAGCCTGTCATCTCTGCACCTGGATCACCACATTTCACACTCTGCTTTACTACCAAAGTCTCCATTCACCCAGCTCCCAAGTTCAAAATTCTGGTCTGTGACCATCTCCAAGTTAAAAAGTTTGCCTTCTCCCAATGATCTCTGAAGTCTTTTTTCCTTCTTTTCCCAGGGGAATATCTGGGAACACCTTTGGGAACCTCCATTCTGGGATCCCCAAGTCCTCTGCTTTGTTTCCTAACCTCCAGTCTCTGCTCTGAACCTGCACATAATAATGTCTGCTTTGGGGGCTGACTTCTGCCTGTAAGCCAAATTGAAAACTCCTTTTTTTATGGACTGGATCAACTCAATCCTACTCTTTCTTTCCTGTAACTCAGTCCAAGCAGCTCTCTAGCATTGTTTCCTGTTTTCCACATGAAATCTCTCTTCCAAATATAATTTTGCAATTCTCCACTAAGCATGGCAGACATGGGGCCATCCTATGCTTACCCATTGTATTACCTGTTTGCTTGGATTTTTCTATTGACTGTTTCCAATCCATTCACAAATCCCATCTCTCTGGTTTGAAATTAAAAGTGCTAGATCTGAAATCTTTCCCATTGTACACATAAGGAAACTAAGACTTTAAAAGACTGGTGACTTCTCCAAGGATCACAGTACTGGGTTTTCAATCCCAAATTTTCAGAATCCAAATCCAATGTTCTTGCTGCTATGCCAAGGATACTCAGTGTCACATAAGGAGATTTCAGCTGGTACCCAAAAGAGCTGGTTTATGGTACTTCTATCCTTATTATAATGTATATTAGAACAGCCAAAAAATTGCTATATCCACCCCCCAATGTCTGAGATTCTATATATAGCTTAAAACAGGGCTTGTCAAAGTCTGACATCCACACCAGCAGTGTCAGCATCATCAGGGAAATTGATAGAAATACAAATCATCGGCAGCCCCTCCCTAAATGTACTGAATTCTGGAAGGTGGGGCACAGCAATCCATGTTGTAATAAGACCACCAGGCAATTCTGATGCATACTTAAGTTGAGGACCACTGGCTATACTGAATTAAATTTTAAAAATGATTTAGCCTATGAATGACTATTTAGTCTATGAATGACAAAGTAAAAGTAGGTGATTTATGAATATAGCAAAAAATTTAGTATATTTTACAGGAGTGAATCTGAGGAAGTGCTATCCCATGGCATAAAAACCTTCAAGAATTCAAAGGTAGAAAGACATAATGCACCCCACGGGGATTAATCCAGTCCCAAATATTGCAAGAGTCCCCAGTGCTGGCAAGGGAGCCTTTTTCATTTGTGTTAGTTTGTTTGACTTAGAGACAGAGTCTAAATGTTTAACTCTGACCACTTAACCTTCACTAGTTGGACAACTATAAAATAAAAGGGACCCTCTCTTTTAAGATGATCCAACCAGACCACTGGGGGACTTTATTATAGATAAAGAAATAGGCTTTGCCCCAAAGATGTGAACATTTCCCAGTGAAGAACAGCAGCTGCCAGTCATACACACCCAGTTCACCTTGAGCATGCAAGACCCAGTGGCATCTCCTGAGATGACGTGGGAAGGGTGGGCCTGAAAGAGCATTCACAAACACAGAGCATCCACACGACCTTGAACACCATTCTTAAGGACAACCAGGGACACACGTGGTTTCCTTGATAATGAGAGAGAGTGGATTTCAGAGGGGCCCTCAGAATGCATAAGCCCAGCCCTGCAATGGACCTCGGGTCCTGGTGGAATCTGATGCATCTGCTCACGATAGCCTTGACCCACATCCGTGGAAATTATTGTTGCCACTATTGGACCTACCTTGCCACTGAATGGGTGAGTGGAGTGCTTTGTTTCAACCCCCTTCCATAAGAATCCATATATTATTTTTTAACCATTTGTGGAATTCTCTGACATTCACAAGATAAGAGACTTGCGTTTAAAGAACCATCACAGCTTGTCACATCTCTGTATACACCATTGCTTCCAAATGCAAAATGTTATTTGTGAGCATAAAAGTTCAAATGAAACTTTGATCACTGGTGAGGATGGTGTAAAGCCCAAAGGTACATCTGCCTTTAGCATCAAAAAACAGTTGTGATTTTTCTTGCATTGGAAGACAGACCAGATATTGCATAATTGGTATGAAAATGATGAAATGCATGGTTTGTTGTTCACTTTTTCATCTTTTTTTTTGTTTTTTTAATAGTTATTACATTATGGTAAAATACACATAATAGAAAACATAACTTATTAACCATTTTTCAGTGTACAATTCAGAATATGAAGTACATTCTTATTGCTGTGCAACCATCACACTGTCCAGTTCTTTTCATTTTGTGAAACTGAAGCTCTGTACACATTCAACACTTACTCCCCACCCACCCTGGGCCCACCCCCGTGCTGTTTGTTTCTATAAATTTAACTCTATTTCTGAGCATTATATTACATGACTCACTGTTGGGTAAATCTTGATGAAAGTAAAAATGTCTCACTCACTCAGCAAATGAATTTGCGATTCTGGGGTCTCTGAGATCCTGCGTGTGATGGTAAAGTCAAATTCACAAAAGGGGGCCACAGCTGGGGTCTTCTGTCCCATATAGTGCTCTTGGTTGGTTGGTTGGTGTTTTCCTACTACAGTGGCAGGCTTTCGATTAAAAAAGATTTGGAATCGAAAACCCAGTAATGTGCTACCTCAGAGAAGCCACATAATCTCTCAAAGTCTCTTCAACTGTCTTATTTTAAAAATCAAAAGATTTTACATAAATCTCAACTTCCAGATTTCCTTGAAAAATTCCAAAGATCTGGCATCAAGATAAGCAACCCCATCCCCCACCCAGTTTTTTTCCTAAGGAAAATATTTCAACAGACACTTACCAAACAAGATATGCGCATAGCCAGCAAGCACCCCCAAAATGTGCACAACATCATAATCATCCAGAAAATAAAGCCATGTAAAAACAATGCAAAAGAAAATCATGATGTGATACCATTACACATTTATTAGAATGACTAAAGTCATTAAAACTGACAATGCCAAGTGCGAGTGAGGACACAGAACAACTGGAACCTTCATAAAAAACAGTTCGCAGGATGAGCTAAACATGTACTTATTCCTATGACCCAGGACTGGTTCGCTGCCCAAGAGAAATGAAAAAGTTATGCTCACACAAAAACCTACACACCAATGTTTATAGTAGTTGTACTCATAACCATCTAGAAGCAATTCGAATGTTCTTCTGCAGGTGAATGAAGAAACAAACTGTGGTCCATTCATACTGTGGAAAACTCAATAGTAAAAAGAACAAGCTAGCAGTACACCCAGCAATGTGGGTGAATCTCAAATGCCTCAGACTCAAGACAGCATAATTGTACAGTTGTATTTATGTGACATTCTAGGAGAGGCTTAACTGAAGGTTTATGCCCTCTGCGACTGGGATAGAAGTTGGTTTACTTGAAATGGTCTTGAGGGAACTGCTTTGGGTCTTGATATTGGTGGTGGTTACAATACTATGTTATACATTGGTCAAAAAATTGTTGATGTGCACTCTAAAGAATGACTTGTGCTCCCCATGTTTTTGCTGCAATTTTTACACTAGGTGAGCTATGGAAACAACCCAAATGCCCAAAAATGGATGACTGGATCAAGACGATGTGGTATCTATACACAATGGAATATTACTCAGCAATCAAAAATGATAAACCCATGCCACAGCAACATGGATGGGACTGGAAGGAATCATGCTCAGTGAAATAAGCCACAAAGGCAAAGAAAATATCAGATGGTTTCACCTATAAGAGGAATGTAGAGGAAACAATATGGAATGGGGGGGAAGTAATTATAATAAATTAAAAATCAAAATCAGAGACATTCTGCAGGGGAGGAGCAGGGAGAAGGATCACAACAGGGGAGGGAAGAGCACAAGGGACTATGATGATAGGACACAGATGAATTGGTGGTGGGAATTTCATGGGGACTATACCTGAAAGGCAAAAGCATACATTGTACAAAAATGAAGAATGATGTAATATATATACATATATATAATAAAATTTAGAAAAGAAAGAATGACTTGTGCTGTAGATAAACTAGACCTCAACAAACCTGACTATATATATGGCTACACCTTCTGCTTGACCACATTAAGCCAAGTGGCATAGAGCCAGGCCTTTGGGCACTGGAGCACACCTTTCTTAGTTTGGGTTTGCCCAAGCAGCTCCAGAGATCAGGACGTGGGTGCAGCCAGTTTGTCTGGTAGGAGAACCCAGAAAGCAGGAGTGTGGGGAATGAGGAAAGGAAATTCACTCAAGGAAGGGTCAACAACCTGGTCCATCCAGACTCAGGGCTGCCCACTGGGCGTGGCCCTTCGTAGAACCACTTCCAAATTGTCCATGTGGAGGACTGGGGGCTGCCACCTCTACCTAAATTGCTCTCCACAGCATGGGCCCCACAGCAGTGCTGGCTTGGGAGAAAGCTTTGCTTGAAAAAGTGAGATATTGTGGCAGCACAAATAGGGCCAAACTCAGCAAGACAGGTCAGTGAGTTTGTCCCTCCTCTCCTCTAATTCTGTCTGGGACACTGAGGCCTGCCTAGCCCAGGAGGGGCTGCTCTGGATGAAATGAAACCTTTATTGTTCATAAGATGATTTATAAACAACACTTAGGGGAAGTAGGGACCCATGCAAGGAGAACATTAGACTAAAAATTTGTAAACTTGGTGTTTGCTTCTGGCTTTTCTAGCAAGAAGTTCTGAGACCTTGTGTAAATCATTTACCAAAATGGAACTCCATTATCTGATGGTTAAATGAAGCTTAGGTAAATTCTCCAGTCCCTTCATCCCTAAGAAACTTTCATTCCAGTCCATCTCCAAAAGGATCTCAAATACTCAGTTTAAGAAGGTCTATGTTTTGTCCACTCTTGAAATTATTCAGAACACTAGAACTCTTGAAGACTTGGAACATGTGTGTTTGAATCTCTTCAGTAGTGAAGAGTCTCCAGATATAGGGGACAGATTAGATCTTGACATTTTGATATTATGACTCAAATGGAATAGCCTGGTCCAAAACCAGGCATGAAGCACTGATTGCAAAGTGCCCCATGTCCAATGGACCTGGGGTACTTGCAGATGTGCCAATAGACCCAAAGTCAAGAAGAGTCTTCAAAATAACTGAGTACTCTTGAAAAATCATAAAAGCTCATGGACAAGGTCATGAAAGACAAGGAAAGACTGAGGAACCAATACAGATCACAGATTGGAGGACACAACAGGGACATGACCATTAATGCAACATGTCAGTCCTGGATTGGAGCAGAGCAAAAGGACTTAGTGGGAAAACCAGGGAAGCTGAAGACAAAGCCTGTTGCTCAGTTAATAGCATTGAATGCATGTACTTGTCCTATACTGGGATTATATAAAATGTTGACATTGGGGTAAGCTGGGTAAGGAGTAAACAGAACTTCTGTGCTATTTTTACAACTCCTCTGTAAGTCTAAAACTATTTCAAAATAATAAGTTTTTTAAAAGTGAGAAATAAAAAAAAAGAAGAAGAAGAAACACTGTTCAACCACTATTACAATTACTACTGAAAATTAATGTTCATGAACTGCTTACAATCTATCAGGAAAAACAGTAGATATGAAGGGAACCCACCCTGGTCCCCTTGAATGAAATTATCTGAATTTTGAGCTTGGGGATCATCCTTTTCACAATTTCTCCAAGTGATTCTAATGTATCTAAAATTTGAGAACTTGAGCAGTAAAACAAGAAGGTTGTGTGAGAAAGACAAAGAGATAGCCATTGCTCTTCATCAATGTTAACATTATTTAACCTTTCCAAGCAAAGTGTTTTAAACAAGCTAAATTGGGTCTTCTGTGTCTTTTGTATATTTTTATTTCAAAAGAGAAAAAGTAATATAATGGAGGCTCTTCCTTCTTGTCTCCCATTCCTTCCCCTTGGTTTAAACTTTCTTCTTCCTGAAATATATCTTTTTGTAATTCTTTAAGTGTCCATTATGCTAAATCACTCAGTCTTGTTTATCTAAAATGTCTTTGCTTTCTCCTCAATTTTCATTGATAGTTCAGCTGGAAATAGAATTCTAGGTTTACATTTATTCTCCCTCTAGACTAATAAAGTTAACATTGACAAAGAGCAACTGGTATCAATTGTTCTCATGAAGCACCAAAAATAACATAAAATTATTGATTTACCCATAAATATTAATGAATATGACCAAGCATCTTTTAGGTATAAAGAACACACTTTGTACCCAAACTTTCCTGAATAAGTGAAAGATATATATAGAGAGAACAAATATATAAAATTTCATTTTTTGTACACAAAAATAAAAGAAAGGCAAAGAGACAGATACAGAAACACTCCTAAGAGTGTAACTGCTCTGGAGACAGTTCCAAAATGCAATGTCTAAAATGTTTTGAGCCTTGGTGGTGTCCTTGGGGTGTGTGCACAGATTCCTGATAGCTAAGTGGAAGTGTTACAGAGCAATCCCGATATGAAACACGTTGCATGACTGTAGGTCCTTACCCGCACGTTTAAATGGGATTTATTAATGCTAAACTGCAGGCACACACAAAAGGTTAATAAAGGGTTTATTTACCAAAGAAGGGGGAATGAAATGAATTAACTCAGGAAGAAATAGAGGGAGATAAATTTGTGAATGCATTCTACCCGTTCGCTGACCTGGAATCCCAATGACCTGCTGAGAGCTGGTGAAAAGCCAAGTACCGTGAGGCCAAGAGAGCAATCCCTGGCCACATGGCCGGTCTTATACCAAGCATTCGAACATGGTTGCTTAACTCTGTACTCAGGTACCAGCAGCCCTCCCTTTGGTGATCATGGGATTTGTAGTTCCTAGTGTCTTGATGGCTTTGGTCTGGAGTGGGGGTAGAGTCCACAAAACCTGTATGGAGTTTGTTCAAGACATCCTTTCCCCCAACAGAAGGAGTCAAAGTCAAGCCAAAGTATACTTGTGTGGCAGCTCTGTTTTGCATGGTTAACTTCTCTCTCTCTCTCTCTCTCTTTCTCTCTCTCTCTCTCTCTCTCATGCATGCTCACATACACAAGCTTGCATGCATGTTTCCTACTGCCTCCCACACCTCTGTCTTCCAGTGATCTAACCCAATCTGTGAGCACTGCCTCAGTTTAGGGTGGCAAAGATTGAAGGGATATTGTCCTGGCTTTTGAGTTTCAAAAGTTTGGGTCTCCAGGGAACAGTGTTCAGAGCCCCTACTTAGGAGACACTTGGGGTTCTAAGTGCTTAAAAAGGAACTGGCAAGAACAAGAGATTTTAGACCTTCCTCCACAAGCAGGAGAACTAGGTTGAGAATAAAGACCATCCAGTCTCCCCTCACAGGGTATTGTTCAGCTCCTGGACTACCTGCCCTGGTGTCCTGGGAGGTCAGGCTTAGGAGTTAGTAGACATGTGTGTTTGCACATGCACTGAACCAACACCTGTGCTTCTGAACAAATTCTTTGAAGTCAAAGACACTTGACAATACCATTGATCAAGCACACTGCTGAAATGCCTGCATCCACTGCCTGTGGAAATTAGGATGTTTGCATCAATGTTACAACAGCATTTGACCTAAGAGGGAGGGAAAACAAATAGGGTGGTTCTATTTTATCTTGTTCTGCATGTCTTACATTTTAGAAACAGTGACAGCATAAAAGAGAGAAGCAATTCTAGACATGTACTTAAACTTTAAAGATCATTCAAAAAACAGCCTTATTGGGCAAAAATAAGTAAGGATAAAACCCTGCCAGATGAACTTAATGTAAGTGGGATGCTTTTATGGAATCACCAACGTGTTCATTGTTAGGCCTGAATTGCCCATATTTTTATATTCATTGCAGACAATGAGTTCTTGTGACATTCTGGCATACATTATGTGGTGGGGGGTTGGAGAACCCAACCTGTTTTATTTATTCCATTTTCTGCTTTTAGACATAATGGAAATGTTAACAGGCTTAACATTATGGCCTCTCTTACAGCCTCGCTTCACTTTTCGTAGTTATCATGAGTCTTCGTGAGAGTAGACCAGCTTCCAGACAAGAGGGGGTGCATGCTAATATAAGCTCTGAAGCTGGCGCTGTGTATCCTGTGCCGTGCTCTCTCCACTCATTCTTTAAAGACTTTTGCAGCATATATTCTCCATTATGATTAAGATTATCTCAACTGTCCTTCAGGAAAGAATGTGAGGCTTTTGACTACATGAACCAGTTCAAGGAAACTCTCCCAGGAGCCCAGGACATGAAGATCACATTGTTGAACCCCATTTGCATGCGTTCAATTCCACCCACGGGTTTAGTGTTGGCGCCCTCCTCTTGCTGGATGGGTTTCTCTTACATTAATTGATAACACTGGAAGTGTTTAATTTGAAGTTCACACCTAGGGTGAGAGTCATATAAATAAACTATTTCAGCTTCATGAGAGGACAAAGAGACAAGTACTCTTGTTTTTTAAACCCTGTGCAGGAGTAGATTGCAACAGAATAGCCTTTCCATCTCAATTTCTTGTGTTTCAAAGAGGAGCGTGTGAACTTTTAAAATAAATGCTCAAATTCAAATTTTTTATTTATTTTTTAAAGATTTATTTAAAAATCTGGGGTACAGGCCAGAGGTGCGGGAAGTGAGAGGATTCACCAGAGACAGAGTGGGGAGCAGAACGGGCAGACTGACTGAAATACACTGCTGAGGGGAGCAGCAGATGAGATAGGTGAGGTCTGCTGCACCATGTGGGTGGCTCCCTGGCTGGTCGGGGACCGAACTCGTGCTGCAGAGGCTGCGGATAGCTTCACAGTGCTATGCCTAGCCCCATGCGCCATCAGGGAAGCCCTCAAATTCATTTTTTTTAGAAAGGCAATTTCTACTGAGTCATAGAAATTTTCCTTCGTTGTTAATCCTTTTCACCTATTTCTACATTGTGAAAACTCCACCACCATTCCTCCCCCAAAATAAAAGAGCCTGTTATACACAGAAATGATACAGGATGCTTCTGATAAAGCTCAGAGAAAACCCACGGACACTCCCCATTCACCCAAGGCCCTTGCAGCTTGCTTAGAGAAGATTTCTGATCTCCTTTGGGGACTTAGAAGATGCAGATACAGAAAAGAGCAAGGCAGGTTCAAGCTGAGCATGACACTGCCATGTGGAAGGTTCTGGTGCTCACACCATGAGATTTTCCAGGCAGGTTCTGTCTAAAGCTGGGTTCCCAGCACAATCTTGGCACCTCTATGAAATTGGAGGCTTCATAAGACTCCCAAAGAAGGCATTCAAAGTAAACAGAAATATTATTCAGCAGAAAAAAAGGAAGGAAATTGGGACACGTGCTACAGCAGGAATGAACCTTGAGGATAGGGTGCTGAATGAAATAAACCCATCACAAAGGACAAATATTGTATGATTATGCTTATAAGAGGTACCTGAAGTCACTGAATTCAGAGAGACAAAAAGCAGAGTGGTGGTTCCAGGCTAGGAGGGAGGGAGGAATCAGGATTCATTGTTTAATAGATGCTAGGTTTCTGTTGAGGATAATGAGAGAGCCTGGAGATGATGTGGTGAGTGTCCTGAATACCTCTGCACTGTACACTTCAAAATGGCTAAAATGGTCAATTTTGTGTTATACGTACTTTACAGTTTGTTTGTTTGTTTCAAATAGGGAACAGGAGTGCTAGTCACTAAAGGGTATTTTCAATAGTGTCATCATGGCATCTGACTTCCAATGTAACCATTTGTTTCTTTGGGATCCTGGGCAGCCCCAGACTCAGAGGTCATCCAGATCTGCATAAGCAGCTGGAACCCTGCCACCTGTAGAAATGAGGTGGAGGTTGCCACCCGCCCCCCATGGTGTCTGCCTTCTCAGGCTCCTCTAACCACTGCCCCAGAGGCCCACAATCCTTGACTATGCAGAGGGATCTCTGCTGCTACCCCCCGAAAGCCTAGGGTCTTAGCAGTTCATCATAGTTGTTATCCATCAAGAGGACAAATGAGATCGGGCAATATTGTTTTTTGTTTATTTGTTGCTATAGAAACTCTATAAAACACAAATTTTCTGTAATTGTAATAGTAACCATATTAAGTACGTTAACAATCCTATTAGCAATAACATTAAAATTCAGGTAGCAATGTAGGCTGATACAAAAATTGTCATCAGAATTACAGAAAAAACAGTTCCCCTCATAAACTACAGTGGAGTAAATCTTTCAGGAGGACAATTTAGCAATAGGAATAAGTAGCCTTAGAAATCTGTCCATGGGCTCAGTGAAATAAGCCAGAAGGAAAAAGAAAAATATTGGATGGTTTCACTTATAGCAGGAATACAGGGGAACCAAATAAGACATCACTGTAAAAACATAATAACAGTACAAAACAAAACAAAACAAAAACAGACAATTATAAATCAGAGACATCCTGCAGGGGAGGAGGAGGGAGAAGGATCAGAGGGAGGGAGGGAGGAACACAGGGGACTGAGGTGATGGTGCACGGGTGCATTGGGGAAGGAAACTCTATGGGGACTACACCTGAGGAGGTGGGGGAAAGCAAATATTGTTTAAAAATGAAAATGATGTAAAAATTTAAAAATTAATTAAAAAAATTTTAAAAAGGGCCTCCCCGGTGGCACAAGGGATTAAGACACAATCTAGGAAGCTATCCGCCGCCTCTGCAGCACGAGTTCGATCCCCGGCCCGCCAGGGAGCTACTCACATGGCACAGCAGACCTCTCCTTATCTCCCCCACTGCTCCCCTCAGCAGTGTATTTCAGTAGATCTGCCTGTTCTGCTCCCCACACTGTCTCTGATGAATCCTCTCACTGCCTGCACCCCGGTTCTTCTATGCAAAAATAAATAAAATCTTTTTAAAAAATCTGCACACAAATTGACCCAGTAACTTTATAGGAAAAACTTGTAACTAATTTATAAGTGAGAAAATTGTAAGAGAAATTTGCAAGATTTATATCTGAGGGTGTTTTTTCAAGTGCTGTCTGTAATGGGTAAAACAGAAACAGGCTGAAGATCTAAGAGAAGTAAGTGATAATATGTCCATGGGATTAACTATTTTGTAACCTTTATATCATGTGATTCTTGCCAAATTAATCATTCATTTAGCACCATCACAATCAAAATCTAAAAGAAAGAGGAGAACTTTACATTTCATCTGGATTGTGAATGATCAAGAGGTGCTCATGGGTCAGTGAGACAGATCACACTCAGAATAGAGCCCCCTGCAGGAGTCTATTCCATCACCGATGGTGCTGCAAACCTGGCTGATATGCTAGCCCAGCAGGATGCTGGCCATGGGGTATCCTGGCGGTGGGGTGGAAGTAGAGGGAGGCTAGAGTTTATGGGGGAAATGGTGCTTTCCTGACGCAAACACATTCAGAACTTTTCCTTCTCCTGATGTGAAAGCTGGAAGCAGCACAGCCATCCTGCCCATGAGGCAGCAACATGAGGACAAAAAACTCATTGTGAAGGCGGAATCGTGGAAAGCAGAAGCATCTGGAAAATTGATGACATTGTAGAGTCTGACCTGCAGCCCCACCATCTCCCTGTGTGAGAAACTGATTACTCACGGTGACGCGTTTGACCAAGATCCCAAGCTAAAGTTTATTTGCTTTTCTCCTTTGGTTGGACATTTAGATTGTGTGTGATTTTGGTGTTATCATCATAGCTTGCACATCTTTAACACAAAGGATTTTGAGCATACCTCTGATTAGGGCAAATTCTGAGAATGTGAATCACTGAATGAAATATACTTTTAAAAATTTAAGTCAAGCATCAAGTTATCAATTTACATACATAGCAGTTTATAAGAATGCTGGCTCCACTGCTTCCCTGCCAACTCTAATTGTTAACATTTTTTCCTTTCATCATTACCAATTTTATATGCACAGTTGTTTCTTTTTTATGTCTTTAAGCTTATTTCATTTATTTAATGGTAAATTATATCTCTCCTTTCGCAATCTACAAATTAAAGACATTTCCCTGTCAGAAATGTAAAATTTGTTAAATGTTCTCTTTACCATTGAAAACTACAAATCTTTGATTTGTAAGATATTTTTATATACTAAGGCTATTAATCTTTATCAAATAGTCATATATTGATATGCTACACATGCTTTCCTTAGATGGGCAATAGCTTCTTACTCTACTATTTGGAAATTTTTATGTACCAGTCCATTTCTTCAAACTTTTTTTAGAAATATTTTTTAAAGATTTTATGTTTTTTTGTGTAGAAGAACTGGGGTTCAGGCCAGAGGTGTGAGGGGGGCTTGAGAAGATTCACCAGAGACAGAGTGGGGAGCAGAACAGGAAAATCTACTGAAATACACTGCTGAGGGGAGCAGCAGGAGAGACAGGAGAGGTCTGCTGTGCCATGTGGGTTAGCTCCCTGGCCGGAGATGGAACTCAGACCCTTGAGGTGGGCCTTCAAGGTTGGTAGTGCTGAGACTGAACCCCTAGGCCACCAGGGAGGCCCCCAAACTTTCTTTAACAAGGAAATCTGTCCTACTATAAACATTTTGGTTCATTCAGAGAGGAGTTTATAACCTGGAGTTGTATAGCCTGGACTTAAATTCCTAGCTCTGTCATTTTCTCTTACCTACGATAAATTACTTCACTCCTGTATTTCAGTATCTGCCCATAAAAAACATGTATAAAGTAAAATTAATGCACTGAAAGTGCTTATAATATTCCCTGACACATTATAGATACTCAAAAATTAGTGTATCCATTAAAGATGCTTTCAGATTCAAGCCACAGAAAAATTCAGCTCAAAATGGCTTCAGGGGCCTCCCCTGGTGGCGCAGCGGTTGAGCCCACAGCCTCTGTAGCGCCGGTTCGTTCCCGGCTGCCGGCAAGGGTCCCACAAAAAAAAAAAAAAAAGTGTCTTCAAAGATAATCTACGATCTCACACAAAAGGTAGACCAGTTCTAATTTTTGTATACTCTATAAGAGGTCGGGGAAGTTTCTTCTTTTTTAGAGAAAAGAAAGCTCCCCCTAAATCCATGCATTGCATTGGCCAGTGGGAGGTCGCCTGTTCATTTCTAAGCCATTCTCTGGCCAATAGGATCCACTTACCATAATCAGAGTTTATACCTGAACCTATGTTGGAGATTTTTGTACTCAAAATCCAGTAAATATTTTACAATTGCATTTTGGTGTTCAAACATAACTAGCTTGTTTCAGTTTATTAACAAGTAAGTACATAGCTGGTCAATGAAGTTGAAAAGTCAAATCTATGAGGCACTCCAGATGCTTGGTGACAGAGCCTGCCTTTCTAAACATATCTTGAACATACCTCATACCCCCATATTTCCATGCACATCCATCTGTCCTCCAAAATGAATTTCTTGCACTCAAATTCTAGTCTTAGTCTGTGTCTTGGAGAATGCCTTGAATATGTATCTATCTCCTTTCCTGCTTGTACTCTCATTCCAACATGCAAGTCACTGCACGTGAGACTAAGAGGTAGCAATAAAATATTTGCCTTTTTAATTAAAATACAATAAAATGAATTCTGTGTCCTTTTAAAACCCCATCAGTTCTCGACATTATTAACAGGCAACATGGGCCACAATGTGACTAGAAGAATTATGTTCTTTGCCTCCTGTGTTATAGCTCCAACACCAACCACAGGGCCTAGCAATTAGTAGGTGCTCAACAAGTGTTTGCGCAATGAATATTATTTACAGATTATATAATGTGTGGGTGTGTAATTTAGAATTCATAACAGCAGTTAGAAGTTGAAAATGGTTTGCAAAGAATGCACATCTACTACAACATCATTATCACAGATATTATTTATCCAAAGATCAACTGCAATCACCTCTTGGCCTTTTAACTAAGATCAAGTGTAGTAGAACAACTGCATGATGTATCCATATTTGAAGCAGTTTCGTGTGAACAACTCCTTTATTCCTCACAGCAATAAGGATGTTACCCATTTTACAGAGGGAGAAATTAAAGTCTCAGAGAGATAAAGAGACTCTTGAAAAATGTTTGAAGCTGAAGGATCCTTACAATGAGTTGCTCATACAGGCCAAGTGGCACCAGATGTCCCAAAAGCCAAGGTAGTAGGGTTTCTCCACCTCCTTCTTAAGCTCGTCCCTGCTCTATCGATTAAACCAGTCAGCGCCTGATTTCCATTTTGACCTCCCCAACTGTCTATTCTGATATGAGATCCGCTCACTTGAATACTGAGGCAATGCATGTGTTCCTTTGAATTCCCTTCCTTTCTATATAGCAGGAGTTACTTGGCCTTACTGTTCCCCATACTTAATTTGAGAATATTTGTTCAATTTGAGTATGTTTTTGACCTGCCAGGTATCTGTGAAACAAAATAACTCCTACTGATAGCTTCTTATCAAGAGTAATTTAAAACATCCATCATCTACTGCTGAATGTCAAAATAAAGGTTGTGAAAAATTCCTGCTTCCTAAATATGTTTTCTTTTCACTCTTGTCAGCATCATTGTCAATCCTGAAATTATAGTGTGCCATGGAAGACCTCAGAAATTGAGGCTTCAAAAATTGTTACAATGAGAACATACAAATCAGCCAGTGGTAGCAAGAGGTCCTGAGCAAAATCTCCCTGCAGAGCACCTGGGTCCCGTCCGTACTAGGCAGCTCTACAGGCTTTATAACTTTCACTAGGATGGGAGAACAAAATGAGCATCCTAGGGGGAGGCGGGGGAAATGTCCCTCTCTGCAATCCTAGTAAGAAATTTAGCACTAAACTTGTGATTCCAGGTCTTTGTTGACATGCAAACTCTTCTATAACCCTCCTGACAATGATTAAGCCGAATGAGGGAGAAAGGGACAAATACAATTTAATAACTCCTGCTATTTAAACAACCCTGTGATTTTCATCAGATGGAAGTTAGAGGTTGTATTTTCCTGGTGCATTCTATTAAGAAATCAGCTACTGAGTATGTCTGGGGGCACCTGCCAATGGGACCCAGCAAGAGGCAGAGAATGGAGCTAACAGTGGAGAAGCATTAAGCCATATGAAGGAATTATATCAAGATGATGTTATTCTCTCTCCCATCTTGAAGAAAAGTCCTATATTCCTGTTCCTATATTCCTGCAGAAGCTCTCCCATTGTCCACTCCCACTGGCCAACCCTGGAATAGTTTGGGTGAATCATCTTCAGACAAGAGAGGAAAGAAATCCAATTATTTCAGAAAACCAACATATAGGTACAGATCACAGACCATATACAAGTCCATTCCAAGGCTGAGGGTACGTAAGGATACAAGAAATGTCTTCTGTCTTATTTTTTTAAATTTATTTAAATTTTATTTTTATATTCCCCATGCAATTACAACCCCCTTATTTTGACCCCAACCTCTCCTTTCCCCACCTCCCACCCCCCATAGTGTGTCTCTGGTTCATAGTTGTTTGTTGATTTTGATATTTTCTTTCTTATAGTTATTCTTTTTCCTGGTCCCTTATTTAAGTTTTCTAGATTTCTGCTATGAGTGAGACCATCCGGTATTTTTCTTTTTCTTTCTGGCTTATTTCGCTGAGCATGATCCCTTCCAGTGCCATCCATGTTGCTGCAAATTGCATGTGTTTATCTTTTTTGAATGCTGAGTAATATTCTATGGTGTATATGTACCACATCTTCTTGATCCAGTCATCTATTTTGGGGCATTTGGGTTGTTTCCAAAGCTTAGCTATTGTAAACAGTGCTGCTATAAACATAGGGGTGCAGGTGCTCTTTGGAATTGATGTTTCTGTGTCCTTTGGGTAAATACCTAGGAGTGGAATTGCTGGCTCATATGGAAGCTCTATGTTTAGTAGGTCCAGAAATCTCCACACAAGCTCTCCATAGTGGTTGGACCAGTTTGCACTCCCACCAACAGTGCAGGAGAGTTGCTTTTTCTCCACATCCTTGCCAACATTTGTTGTTGCTAGCTTTTTTAATATGTGCCATTCTCACTGGTGTAAGATGGTATCTCATGGTAGTTTTGATTTGCATTTCCCTGATGACAAGTGATGTTGAACATTTTTTTCATATGCCTGTTGGCCATTTGCATTTCCTCTTCAGAGAAGTTTCTTTTTAGTTCTTCTGCCCATTTTTTAACTGGATTATTTTCTTTGTTTTTGTTGGGTCTCATCAGCTCTTTGTAGATTTTTGTGATCAGTCCTTTATCATTAGTGTTGTGTGCAAAAATGTTCTCCCAGTCAGTGGGGTTTCTCTTTGTTTTGGTTAGTGTCTCTTTTGCTGTGCAGAAGTTCTTTAATTTGATGTAGTCCCAGCTGTTGATCTTTGCCTTCACTATCACTGCTTTGGGTGATGTGTCTATAAAGATGTCTTTGATGTGCTTATCATGTAATGCTTCGCCTATATTTCCTTCTATGTATTTTATGGTTTCAGGTCTTATGTCTAGTTCTTTAATACATTTTGAGTTGGTTTTTGTGCATGGTGTGAGGTAGTAGTCAAGCTTCATTCTTTTGCATATAGCGACCCAGTTTTCCCAGCACCATATGATAATATCAATAGATGCCGAGAAAGCTTTCGACAAAGTGCACAACCATTCATGATAAAAGCCCTTGAAATTCTTGGGATACAAGGAACGTACCTCAACATCATAAAGGCCATATATGACAAGCCAACAGCCAGTATCATCCTCAGTGGTGAAAAGCTGAAAGCAATTCCATTAAGATCTGGAACAAGACAAGGATGTCCACTCTCACCACTGCTTTTCAATATAATACTGGAAGTCCTACCCAGAGCAATAAGACAAGAGAAAGGCATACAAGGAATCCAAATAGGAAAAGAAGAAGTCAAACTATCTCTATTTGCAGATGATATGATAATATACATAGAGAACCCCAAAAACTCCACAGAAAAACTAATTCAACTAATCAATCAGTTCAGTAAAGTGTCAGGATACAAAATCAACACGCAAAAATCAGTAGCCCTCTGTTTTAAAGGGATGTATCATTGTAAAGGGAATTGTTGGGAGCCAGACAAGGGAGGTGACCGGTAAGAGGGACTGCAGCTCAGAGAGGCGCCATCAGGTGGCGCTGCATTTCCAGCTTGCGATGGTCTGGGAGACAGTGGCCTGCAGAGCAGTGGAACCATTAGGTGAGTGTGAGCCCCTGTAACAAAGTGACTGCAGAGACTTGGCTGAGAGCCTGTCCACTCCAAATACCATCTTCTCCCAGCCACTTTGTACTTAGTGGTGGTCACATGACTTGTGCTGGCCAGTGAAATGCCTGCAAGCTGGAAAAGTTTTGTTTTCCTAGTGAATAAGCAGGCTCACCTAGTACATTTCCTGCCCTTTAACAAGTCCTTCTCCCTCCCTGCCAAGGAAGTAAATGTGAGGGTAATGAAGGGGAGCAGCAGCCATTTAGCAACCATGAGGCAATATGAATGAGCTCACAAGGCAACAGAATTAAGGTATAGAAGAGTCCTCACCCAACCTCAGCTCCCTACTCAAGAGCCCTTGTTCTGCAGAGGAAGAATTCTATTCCTATCTGGCCCAACATAAGATTTTCTGTGTTTTACAACTGAATCCACTCTTGACAGAGACACTGACATCCTTAAGTTACACAACCGACAGACACAGAAGGGAGGAAACTATGCATAAAAATGTCCATTGTTTTACCTTTTTTTAAAAATTCCTTCTTTAAAAAAAAAAATATTTATTTATTTATTTATGCATATAAGAACTGGGGTACAGGCGAGAGATGCGGGGAGTGAGAGGATTCACCACAGTCAGAGTGGGGAACAGAACAGGCAGATCTACTGAAGTACTTGCTAAGGGGAGCAGCGGGCTAGTTTCAGCATTAAAGTATACCAATTAAAAACTTTGGAACCAGACTTCTTCCACCCTGGAACCCTTCCAATGCTGATCAACCCAACTTCCAGTCATGGTGGGAGCATTCTATGTCCTATTCAATACTACCCGGCATTTATGGCTGTTGGTCACTAGGAAATGACTACTGCAAAAAGGAAATGAATTTCTTCATCTTATTTAATTCTATTTACTGAAGTCCCATGAGACAAGTGACTTTCGTGTTGGTCAGTGTAGTTTAGAACATTAAAACAAAAAAAAAAAAATGGGGCCTCCGTGGTGGCATAGGGGTTAAGCCTCAGCACTATCACTGCTATGGCCTAAGTTTGATCCCCAGCCAGGGAGCTAACACACATGGTACAGCAGACCCCTCCTGTCTCGCCTGCTGCTCCCCTCAGCAGTGTATTTCAGTCAATTTGCCTGTTCTGTTCTCCACTCTGTCTCTGGTGAATCCTCTCACCCCCCACACCTCTAGCCTACACCCCAGTTCTTCTACACTAAAAAATAACAAATAGCAACCAACATATCCTTTTTTCTTCACCAGGTCAAATATTGTCAGTTAAGCACCATGCCTACTTAATCACCTGAGTCTTTAGACTTCCCCTCCTGTCTTCAGGATTCACCCTGGTTTCCCATATTCCCATCAATGTGAGGCATGAAATTAAACCCTTCTGCAGTTATCCCAAGTGTGAATGCCATGGTCTGATCTACAGGCAAACAGCAGCATCTCCGGGGAAGGCATTGCATTCTATTCATTTTTGTTTTCCTACTGTTCAGCCCAGGAGATAGCCCATTAATAATTGATGAATGGCTGGATACATTTTTCTCAGCAGGCAAAATATAGTGGAACTCTCATTTCTTGTGTTCCAGATATAAATTTCCATGAATGCAGTCTAGAAACATTTTTTGTTTGCTTGTTTAACTCAATTTTTGTTTTTGGCATGTTGACTTCTCTTGACCTTATTCCATGTTAAGTAATGCCCCTCTTTTCCACATGTCCTCTTCACCCTGAACTTGTCCTGCGGGGTTGTGACTTCAAATATAAGTCTTTCTATTTAGCTATAAATATCTTTGTCTTTGACTTACTCTTGGGGAAGACCGTTGGAGACTTCTACTCACCTGGCCACCACAGTAGTTGTAGGTCTCTGTACCCGATGAGAATGGCTCTCCCTCTGGGTGGACTCTCGACTTGCTAGGGGACTGCTTTCCCTCTGGGAGAATGATGTAGAAAAAGTGCCCCTTCTGGGAGGAACTCAATGTGAGGGTTTGCCAAGCAAATCCCAAGTCTGCATGAAGGAAGTTATCACTACACTGAATGGATGTTGGCGTTTCAAAGAGCTCAACTTGGTGATGAGAGTAGAGGCCCAGTTCCCTACTCAGTGCCTGCCTCATCAGTTCATCTGCTAGTCCACCCAGCTGGATCAATATTTTGACAACCAAACTATCTGAGTGGAAAGACCAGGATTTTTAAATCTTCTCATTCTGCCTCAGATCAATACTTTAATAAGATATGGTGAAAATAAATTATCCAGAAAATAAAATGAAAGGCAAAACCCCAACCCAGATTTTATTTTTGGATTATTCTGACATTATTACGCTTTAATAAATATGGTCAGAACAAAGATAATGGAGAAAATAAAATAGTTATAAAACTGGGTATATTCTTTTTTTATATTATTTTTAAGATTTATTTATGTATTTATACAAGCACTGGGTATAGTCAGAAGCATGGGAGGGTGAGCAAATTCACCAGAACCAGAGCAGGGAACAGAACAGGCAGACCAACGAAGTACACTGCTGAGGGGAGCAGCGAGCGCGGCAGGAGAGGTCTCCGCACCATGTGGGACCCTCGCCAGTGGCGGGGATTGAACCGGCGCTGCAAAGGCTGCAGGCAGCTTCGCAGCCCAGCGCTCAACCACTGCGCCACCAGGGGAGGCCCCCTGGGTATATTCTTTAAAAGATGTATATGAGCAAATATGATATAAAATTTCAATTACACTCATAAATATTTGCTGTTTGGCAGTTGAAATTGTGGGTTGAATCAGCTGGGTCACAGATTCTTTGATATCACTTCCACTGGGAGGTGGTACTACGTTCTGTGACACATCTGTCAATAGAATCAAACTATACATATTTCTAAGCCTGAACCTCAAGAAATGGGAATTGTACTTCCTGTCTCTTAGAACATTCTCTGTTGGGAATGTAAGCCATTGTGTCGGGAGCAGAAAGCCAAGTACAGGGTTGGAGAGACCAAACAAGACCTGAGTCTATCCAAAGCTCAACCCATTTTCCATCATCCCTTGCAAGGCACCATGCACATAAGTGGGGGCATTTTGGACTCTCTAGATCAGCCACCAGATGAATAGTACCCAGTAACCCCTGTCGATGCCAGGAAAAGCCGAATTGGCCAACCGAGCCATGTCTGATTTCCTAACATAAAATCATGAAATACAATAAAATAGTTCTTGTATTTAAACTACTAAGTTTTGGGGGGAAATTATTACACAGCAATAGGAACCAAAACAAACACTAAATAAAATGTTTAAAGTTTCTGATAGGGCAAATGAGACTTTCTCCTCACTTGTTCACATGCACAGCCCAAACTGAATTGACTGCAGATCTATTTACAGAGTGTAAGGGAATGTCAAACTGTTTCAAGTTAGGCTTTGATAACACTCAGAGCAGAGAAATCAGTCCACAAAAGCAATTTTTTGGGAATGGAAAAAAAGATCTTTCAAAATTTTCAGTAAATTTTTAATATCTGCTTTCTACTTCCAACCTGTCATCAGAATATAGTTAGAAAATTTTCTCTTATAAAGTTATAAAATTCAGCAAAGTTGATGAGATGTTACTTCCATGATTATCTTATATAAGATCATGATTTCTGTCTTGCTAGCACACTCTTTTCCTTGCTGATCTTGATGAAATCAGTTGCCATGCTGGTGGGGTGAGAGGGGTTCTACATGGCCAGGTATTGAGGGTGACATCTGGCCACCAGTTAAGAAGTGAGGTCTTCAGCCCAACACCTCTAAGAGAATTGAATCTTACCAATAACCATGTAGGTCAGCTAGGAAATGGATAAATCCTTCCCTAGTCCAGGCTTCCAGAGAGACCCTACCTTGGGCTCACACTTTGATTGCAGTCTTTTTTAAAAATCTTTCTTCTTTTTATTTTTGGGTAGAACTGGGGTGTAGGCCAGAGGTGCAGGGGGTGAGAAGATTTACTAGAGACAGAGTGGGGAACAGAACAGGTGGATATGCTGAAATACACTAAGGGGAGCAGCGGGCAAGACAGGAGAGAGGTCTGCTGCACCATGTGGGTCAGCTCCCTGGCCGGGGATTGAACTTAGGTCGTAGTGGTGATAACACTGAGACTCGACCCCTAGGCCACCAGGGAGGCCTTGATTGCAGTCTTATGAGAAACCATAAAGCAGATCCTGCTAAGCTATCCCTGACCCACAGAAGCAGTGAGAAAATGTGTTATTTTAGAATAAGTTGGCAATAATTTGTTATTTAGCAACAGATAACTAATATAGATTTTGGTTCCTGGAAGTGGCTTGCAACTGTAATAAATAATTACATTGTGGAAATGGTGTTGGAACCAAGAAGTGAGTGGAAGCTGAAAGGATTTTTGAGCAGTATAATTGAAAAAGCCTAAACAGACTAATCAGTGGATGTCTGGACGCTGCCCGTGAGAGATTTAAAGACATAAGAGGGGCCTCCCCGGTGGCGCAGCAGTTGAGCACTGGGTTGCGAAGCTGCCCGCAGCCTCTGCTGCGCTGGTTCGAGCCCCGGCTGCTCCCCGGCCACAGGAGGAGGGTCCCACATGGCGCGCAGACCTCTCCTGCCGCTTGCTGCTCCCCTCAGCAGTGTACTTGGGTCCTTCTGCCTGTTCTGCTCCCCGCTCTGGCTCTGGTGAATTCTCTCACCCTCCTGCGCTTCTGACTGTACCCAGTGCTTGGATGGATAGATAGATAGATAGATAGATAGATAGATAGATAGATAGATAGATAGATAGATAGATAGATAGATAGATAGATAAAATAAATAAATAAACAAATAAACAAACAAACAAACAAACAAATAAATAAATAAATAAATAAATAAAAGGGTTCACTTTAAAAAAAAATAAAGACATAAGAGGATCATTATGGAAACCAGGGGAAGGGGTCATTGTGTAGTGGCAAAAAGCTTAGCAAAGTTGTCATCTGTGGTGACATACACGAGCATAATATGTCCCTCATGAACTTGGTTATCAAGTGAAAGAGATCTCTAAGGAAACGGTTGAAAATACCACCTCATTTCCTCTGCTCATAGTAAAATTTGAAAAAAGAGAAATTGAGAGAAAGATGTTATTTAAACACGTTGTTTTTGTTTCCTACTACTCCTGAAAACTTTCTTCTTTGGAGGAATTCCTTCTCTACATTGGGTGGAAACCTCACAGGTCCCCTGACTTTCTAGCTCATTCTTGGGGAAAAGAAGTCTTGTGATCTCTTTAAGCCACAAACACAGTCTCTGTGTCAGAAATCAGCATACTCAGTCCAAGATGGCAAAGCCTTCACTTGGATAACAGTAAGGTTTTCTCCTGTGTCATCTGCCTTCTGCAGGTAAGGGTCTGGATGGTCTCTTCTCTCTGACCACCTGTACTCACCTCTTCCTCTATCCACTGCTTGTTCTTTGGAATCACCTCCTTCCCTTCATTCACAGATATGAGTGTGCTAGGGAGCAAACCAACCAATTATTTTTGCTCAGCTAGTAGCTCTTCCCTCCATCAAGCAAATGTTAATTGAACTTCCTTATTTCAGCAGTACTTCTTTAATTCTTGGAGAACACACTCCTTTAGAATTTCTTACCCCATATATCTCCTGGAGGCTCCTTGGCTCAAGCAAATGCACCTCTATCCTAGGTGGCCCCTTGAAACTTCTTTCTCAGCCCCTAGGAGTGTATAGGTGGTTTTAGGTAGACTTTGCATGTGGCTGATGAAAGTGCAAACCTCAAGGTCCCTCACTTGCACAGAACTTTAAATTTTATTAAATGACTTGACAACTCTTGAGGTTCTAGTATAATTTTTCTCCATTGCTTTATTAACAGGATGAACTTCATAAATAGATTATTGAATCACTCTCTATAAGGTATGATTGTCTCGTAACTTTCCCATTTTAAATTAAACCAGCAAAAGTTTATCTGTGTCACTGGTTGTTTTAAAGAATCATCTCAGTGTATTTTTCAATATGATTAGTTTTCTGTTTTCTGATTTACTCATTTCTGATTATATTTTTTTGTTTCACCCTTCTGCTTTATTTAAATGTTTTGTTGTTCTGTCTTTTCAACTTCTTGAATAGAATACTCTTTTTATTCTTCCTTGTTTAATAATGAAAGTGTTTACTTTCCACTTTCTGAAATTGATGGAGGTTTTCTTTGTGACCTAAAATACAGAACATTAGTTATGATTGTTACATGGGTGTTTGAATAAAAGTATAGTGTATTTAATATATATGAATGCTCTATTCCATGCTAAATGGGTCTACCTTATTAATTCATGTTTTTACTTTTTTAATTCAAAACTGCAGAAAGTTTGCAAGAATAGTATTAATGAATAATATAACCACACTGGAAAAAGCAATTATTTAATGAACTCAGTAATTTGAATATAGTACTCTCTTTACCTTCATTCTAAAAGCAAAAACACCTGTAAATAAATAGTGAACCTCCAGTTAGGATTTTTTATTTTCTCAGTGGTTTACAATACTGAGAACTTTTCTGTTTATGTAGGATTGCACAAATGAATAAATAATGAGAGATAGGATTCCCACTGTTGGGGAAAGGACTTAGAAATACTGAACTCTGGTGTGAGAATAGAATAGGCGGTTTCAGGATGAACCCATGATTTTTAATATAGATGGGTGAAGGAAGCAGTGGGGGGATAGGAGGCGGGAATGGAGGGAGGGAGAGTGGGAAGGAAGAAGGAAGGAAGGGAGAGAAAAAGGAAGAAATGTCATTGCTCAGAAGGGTCTAGAAAGCACACACACCTCTATTGCCCAGATTTTGGTTTCTAAATACCATTCCCCTCTAAAAGGAACAGGGTTCATTGTGGAAATGATCAATTCTAGGATAATTACAAGTGAATCTGAAATATCTTGCTGTGTCAGAAGAAGTGCTAAAAAATTGACAGGATGATTAGGAGGCTACTTGGAGAAGTGCACACTGGGAAAATCTACAGCAAAATGAGAAGCAAATGATAATAATAGAGACAGCTTTATAATCCTTTGAATAAAATAAGAATCCCTGAATCCATACCAATATTCACTAATTAATTATATCTTGGGAAAATATAGTCAATCAAATAATTTAAAACTGCTAGAGGAACAAGAAAGCCTCTTTAGGTAGCTGGCCTAAGTTCTAAACACTGAGAAGCCAAAGTTGGGGCTCCTTCTCCAGGGAATTTCTCTTGAAGGCTACAACTGGAGGATGATGAACTTTCAGTCTGACCCACCCCATCTCTCTAGAGGGTAGATATTGGGGAAAGGTCCATGCCCCAGGTATTACAGCTATAAGCAAAATCCAGAGCAGTGTCCTGCCTCTGTTCACTGTGATATTCATTTTTTATTGCTATGTAATACATTGCCACACACTTAGCTGATAAAACCAGACAATTTTAATCTGAATATAGATTGGTTGGGTCTCTCCTTCAGGTCTCACCAGACTGACATGTGAGCTGGGGCCACAGTTCTCATTTGAAGCTCAATTCCTCTTCTAAACACACCAGTTGTTTGCAGAATTTAGTTCCTTGTGGATGAAGTGCTAAGGTCTCTGGCCAGGTACCTCCCTTAATTATTTTTTTTAATTTTATATATATTTTACATCATTCTTGTACAATGTATGCTTCCTTCTCTCAGGTGTAGTCCCCGTGAAATTCCCACCACCATTTCACCCATGTCCCATCACCATAGTCCCTTGTGCTCTTCCCACCCCTGTTTTGATCCTTCTTCTTCTTCCCCCCGTCAGAATGTCTCTGATTTATAGTTGCCTGTTAATTTTTATCTTTTATTATGATTTCTTTTCCCCCCAATCTCTTATTTGTTTCCTCTACATTCCTCCTATAAGTGAAACCATCCAATATTTTTCTTTTTCTTTTTGGCTTATCTCACTGAGCATAATTCCTTCCAGCTCCATCCATGTTGCGGTGAATGGCATGAATTTATCCTTTTTGATTGTTGAGTAGTATTCCATTGTGTATATGTACCACATCTTCTTGATCCAGTCATCTATTTTTGGGCATTTGGGTTGTTTCCATATCTTACCTATTGTAAAAAATGCTGCAATAAACATAGGGATGCAGGTGTCCTTTTGAATTAATGTTTTTGTGTCCTTTGGGTAGATTTCTAGGCATGGAATTGCTGGATCTCATGGAAGCTCCATTTTTACCTACCTTAATTCTTAATGGTTGCTGAAGTTTTCCCACATTATGGCACCGAAGCAATTCTTAAAATGGCTGTTAGCTTCCTACATGGCCAGCAGGGGGTATCTGTCTGATGTTTCATCCCCTTTTAAAGGGCTCACCTGATCAGGTCAGTCCCACCCAGACCTCGTGAACTCAGTTAACTGGTTAGTAACCCAGTCACAGGAAAGACATCCCATCATATCCACAGTCTTGCCCACAGTGAAGGGGAGCGTTCACACAGGTATGTAAAGCAGGGGGCTGGACTCTTGGAAGCACCTTAGAATTCTGTCTACCAAAGCCAGTGGCAACAGGAGAAATTCAGCCAGAAATTCAATCTCACTGTGGATAATCCACATGTGAATAATCAAGGTATTTTGTGTAAAAATTTTAAGACAAAAACAGCAATAGCACCTGCGGTAATTTATCATAAGAATATAATTGAAAACCATACAGTAATATATGTATAGAATAGTGACTGTGATGTTGGTTATAAAAGTGGAAAATTGGAACCAACTATCTATCAGCAGGGGACTAGTGAAATAAATGATGCAACATCTTTTTTAATGCCAGATCCATATTTACTGACATGGAAAGGCATCCTAGAGATCTAGTCAAGTGGAAAAGCAGCTTATAAAGCAGTGGATACAGAGTAACACCATTAGTTTTACCTATACATGTTTATTCACATCTATGCATTTAAATTTAAGAAAGATATGTACCAAACAATTAATAATTATAATCACTGTGGGGTGGGATCACAGATTCCTTTTTAATTTTTTATATATTTAAATTATTTTCAATAGTGCTTAATTTCTTATAATAAGGAGCAAAAATGCTATTTCTACTTTTAGAAAAAGAGTAAGGAATCTTAAGGGGAGAAATTATTTTCTCTCTTGGTCACTAAAATTACAATTCAACCTTTCTTCTCTCCAACTTTTCATGCCACTTTGTCAAGCAATACTAAATTGAATTCCTTTAAGAAAAAAAAATTGAGTTTCTTGCTGATGAGTGACAAGTCTCAGAAATACATCAAATGTATGCAACTATAGGACATTTGTAATAATTTGAACACAAAATAAAAGACCATAATATATATGTCTACAACAATATGGTGATAATCACAAGCTAAACCAAAATCATTTATGTACTACAAATGCATTACTTGCTTATCAGTTCTGATTCATTTGCTTTTGAAATTTGCTTATCCCTTCTGTTAAAACATTGCTAAAACCATCAGCCAGTTCATCTTTAAGAAAATGCACACTGGCTCTTGTGTCATATTGATTTCTCAATGTGTCATTACGGTTAAGTTATTCTACACCAAACAATGCTAATACTCTGAAATAATAATAGATTTCAGTCTTGCTAAAGTATTAGCTTCCAACATGTGGCTGTCTTTGCATGTTAAGAATTAATACAACCTTGCCAGGAGTTTCTCATCAGCTGGCCTCCCAAATTCTTATACATGGGCTGTGTGCTTCTCAATCAGTCCTGTTTCATCCAAATAATTTTGCAGAGTAGTCAGATTTTGGAAACATCAAATAAAAAATATATGGTCTTCCTTGCGCAGATGACAGCTCTGAGAGCTTTAAGCAACAGAAAGTTGAGATTGGATAAAAACCACAGCTGTCCTTTAGCAAGCTGCCCTAACAGGAAGCCAGACCAGCACAATGCTGTGCGCAATGCCCCGGAAATCATCCACGCAGGGTCATTATGTAAATCAGTGCTCATGGAAAATATCAGCTGTCTGCACTTCCTCTGTGAAGAGGGGCCATACCAGACTCCACCAAGATGGCAGAGTCCTTCCTCAGGGGACGCAATCCCCTGTTCAGCTGCAGTAGCCTCCATGCTGTCCTTGACAGTTCGGTTGCCATTCAGCCAGACTGTGAAATAACAATAGCACCAGGGCACCATCTGTTCCGCCCAGGTGTGTGTGTTCTGCAGCACTCCTCATTCGCTGGGTATGATGGGGGTGGGGAGGTTGGTGCCAGCACTATTTGGTTTCCTTTGTTGAAAATGCCTTCTGAGTGCCTCACCGGTGTGCTTCTGTGCCAGGTACTCATGTGGCATTATGTGCCATTTCGGAATATGGGAGACAGCAATGTATGTTTGTGCCTGGAACAAGCGTAGCATCTTCACCTGAAATAACTGGTTGGGACCTGGCCAAGGGCTGCATCTGATCCTGGCGAAAAGACCTCTGCTGAAAAAGTCAGAGGCTCATCTGGAAAACACCTTTCGGTTGGATACTGGTGCTCTTTGGAGTGATTCCCCACCTTAGTTAGATAACAGATGTGCGGTGAACATCTGACCAACTTTAGCAACAATTCAAAAAGTCAGCAGGTCTCCAGGGTTCTCAGGCTAACTTTGAAAACAAAAACAGAAACAACCCCCCCGCCCCCCCCAAAAAAAACCATGGCTGGCCTAACAGATGCCCTGCAGGAGGAAGCAAGAATTCCATAGAACCTGCATAGATCTTCCTTTTTAAAATAGCAAAGACACGGAGGGGCGGAGCAACATGGCGGCGAGGAGACGCTGCGAGTAAGATCTCCCATTAAAAAAAGTTAATAGGGAGGAAAAGCGGCAGGTCCCAGTGAGAACTGGGACACGGAAGATAAACGGACGACTCCAGCAAACTGCCCGAAGAAGAAAGTTGCCATAAAAGAGGACGAGAAGGGAGGGAAGCGCAGAACCCTGCTCCCCTCCCCCGCCCACAGAGGCGGCACTCTCCAACCAGCAGAGACCAGGGAAACAACAAACCAAAACGCCCAACAAGAAAAACGGATGCAGCAAGCGGGACTGTGAGTGGAAAGGAACTATTTCAGCCACCACACCCCGTGAACGGGAGCTGAGGCGAACCCTGCAGGATCCGCCGCGGAGGTGAGCTCCACGCGCCATTAAAAAGAGAGCCCAACCCCCCAGGAGGAGACCAGCACCAGCACACAGCCCCGGCGCCCGGTAAGCTTGCGCGAAAGCGGCGCTCGGATTGCAGCTGCCCAGGCCCCTGTGCCTGCGACCTAGGCTTGCGGGGAGACGGCGGAGGCCCTCCCTGAGTGAGCAGGAACAAGGCGCCCAGGCAGGGGAGCGGGATTCAAAAGGCGCCATTCCCGCGCCACTGATCTGGGCTACAGCCCGCGTCCTGGAACTGAGGGCTTTGGAACTGAGACCCGGGCGAGGCCCTCCCTGAGTGAGCAGGAACAAGGCACCCAGGCAGGGGAGCGGGATTCAAAAGGCGCCATTCCCGCGCCACTGATCTGGGCTACAGCCCGCGTCCTGGAACTGAGGGCTTTGGAACTGAGACCCGGGCGGAGGCCCTCCCTGAGTGAGCAGGAACAAGGCACCCAGGCAGGGGAGCGGGATTCAAAAGGCGCCATTCCCGCGCCACTGATCTGGGCTACAGCCCGCGTCCTGGAACTGAGGGCTTTGGAACTGAGACCCGGGCGAGGCCCTCCCTGAGTGAGCAGGAACAAGGCACCCAGGCAGGGGAGCGGGATTCAAAAGGCGCCATTCCCGCGCCACTGATCTGGGCTACAGCCCGCGTCCTGGAACTGAGGGCTTTGGAACTGAGACCCGGGCGGAGGCCCTCCCTGAGTGAGCAGGAACAAGGCACCCAGGCAGGGGAGCGGGATTCAAAAGGCGCCATTCCCGCGCCACTGATCTGGGCTACAGCCCGCGTCCTGGAACTGAGGGCTTTGGAACTGAGACCCGGGCGGAGGCCCTCCCTGAGTGAGCAGGAACAAGGCACCCAGGCAGGGGAGCGGGATTCAAAAGGCGCCATTCCCGCGCCACTGATCTGGGCTACAGCCCGCGTCCTGGAACTGAGGGCTTTGGAACTGAGACCCGGGGCACGAAATTAGGGGCGTGGGTTCCCCACGACGGTGGGGCACAAGGCAGACAGCACCCCAAAGCTGTTGAGGTGTACCCTACCATCCCCGCTCTGCTCCCTGTCCCACGGGGTGGAAAATCAGCTCCCCAAGGGCTCTAGGAGAGATCTCTGGTGCCACCTAGCGACTTGACCCCAGCACAGGCTACTGAAGGAGCTAGTGGCCAGCTGGGGAGTTAGCCCACACCGGGCCCCTTCTGAACAAGTAGTCTGAGCCCACAGGGAGAGCGAGCACCCACAGCCGGGGCAGACCAGGCACGCAGAAGAGTGTGCCTGAGACCAGAAGCGCAGGGAGTGTGTCCCACATCACCATTTTAGAACAGGGACATTTCTTCAGTAAAGACTACCTGCAGAAGGCTTCCTCAGGAGCCAGAGGTGAGCGGGGGAAGTTCGCCCACGCCAGACCCCCTCTGGCCTGCAGTCCAAGCCCAGAGGGGAGCAGGAACCCACCGCCGGGGCAGACCAGGCGCACAGGGGAGTGTGTCCCCACATCGGCATTTTAGAACAGGGACCTTTCTCCAGTAAAGGCTGCTTGAAACTGACAGATGACTCCTGGAAGAACCAGAGGGGAACAGAGAAGCCCACCCAAGATGCCGGCAAGTCCCAACAACACAGTGTCCCAACGCATACGACAAATTAGAAAACAGACAGTAGGGAGGAGAAGAACCACACGCAACCTAGCAACTCTCCAGAGAAAAAGCACACCACAAAAAGAAAGCCAGCCCCCAGATTGCAACGACAATAACTTGGAAGAATTTCTGAGCCTTCCAGAAAGAGAATTTAAAATTGCCGTGATTAAAAAACTGACAGAAGTCATAAAGGAAAACAATGATAAGGGAAAAATAATCAACGATCAGAAGAATGCAATTGAGTCCCTAGAGAGGGAAAACAATGGTCAGAAGAAAGAAATTGAGTCCCTAAAGAGGGAAGTAAAAGAAATGCAGGAGATCAAAGAATTAATGGAAGAACTAAAGAATTCTGGGAAAAGCAATGAAAGCAGAATAGATGAAATGGAAGAACGAATAAGTAATCTTGAAGACACAGAAATAAAAAGAACCAAAACAGAAAAGGAAAGAGAAGTACGAAGGAAAAAGAACGAAGAAAGACTTCGGGAACTATCTGACTCCATGAGGAAAGGAAATATAAGAGTTATAGGAATACCAGAAGGAGAGGAGAGAGATGTAGGAACAGAGAAAATATTCAAAGAGATAATTGAAGAGAACTTCCCAAATGTGAAGAAGGAGCTGAAAATTGATATACAAGAAGCAAGAAGAACACCAAACTTCCACGACGAAAGGAAAAATACAGCAAGACACATAATAGTAAAGCTCCCAAGAATCCAGGACAAGGAAAAAATAATGAAGCTGGCAAGAGGGAAGAAACAGATAACATTCAAAGGAAAACCAATCAGGCTGACATCAGACTTCTCCGAAGAAACACTACGGGCAAGGAGAGAGTGGAGGGACATAGTCAACAGACTCCAAGAAAACAGATGCCAACCAAGAATACTCTATCCCGCAAAGCTCTCCTTCCTCTTTGAAGAAAGAATATGGACCTTCCCAGACAAACAGAAACTCCGGAATTTCATTGCAACTAAACCCCCACTCCAAAAAATACTACAAGGAGTCCTAAAGCCAGAACCTCAGAGCGACGAATAACAATGAAAGAAGGCCAAAAAAAAAAAAAAGGTATTAAAAGAATAAATAAATAAAATCAAAGGAAAGACAAACACAATGGCAAATACAGATGTTAACATATCAATATTAACTCTAAATGTAAATGGACTAAACTCTTCAATAAAAAGACACAGAGTTGCAGCCTGGATTAAGAAACAAAACCCAACCTTTTGCTGTCTCCAGGAAACACATTTAGCTACAAAAGATAAAAATAGGCTCAAAGTTAAAGGATGGAAAACAATCCTACAAGCAAATGGACCAAAAAAGAAAGCAGGAACAGCTATACTTATATCAGATAAAACAGATTTCAAACTCAAAAAGATAAAAAGAGACCCCAATGGTCACTACATTATGATCAAGGGGACAATACTTCAAGAAGAAATAACACTCATTAACATATACTCACCAAACGAAGGAGCACCAAAATATATCAGACAACTGTTGTCCTCTCTGAAAACAGACATCAGAGAAAACACATACGTAGTGGGAGACTTCAACACACCACTATCAACAATGGATAGATCAACAAGACAAAAAATAAGTAAAGAAACCAAAGCTCTAAATAAAGACCTAGAGCAATTGGGCTTAACAGACATCTATAGAACACTAAACCCCAAAAAAATGGAGTACACATTTTTCTCAAGCGCACACGGATCATTCTCCAGGATCGATCACATACTGGGGCACAAGACAAACATCAACAGATACACCAAGATTGAAATCATATCAACCATCTTTTCTGACCATGAAGGTATCAAACTAGAAATAAACCATAAAAAGAAGGCAAGGAACTTTCCTACCTCATGGAGATTAAAAACCACACTACTGGAAGACCATTGGACTAATGAGGAGATCAAAGAAGAAATTAAAAAATTTTTTGAATTGAACGACAAGGAGGACACCAATATCCTAAATGTATGGGATGCAGCAAAAGCAGTAATAAGAGGAAAATATATAGCAATAGAAGCTCACATCAAGAAACAAGAAAGAACGCAAAGAAACAACCTAATCTCGAAGCTCAAAGATCTAGAAAAAGAACAACAAAAAAACCCCAAAACCAGTAGAAGAAAAGAAATAATAAAAACCAAAGCAGAAATAAATGAAATTGAAACTAAAAAAACAATCCAAAAGATCAATGAAACCAAGAGCTGGTTCTTTGAAAAAATCAATAAAATAGACAAACCCCTAGCCAGGCTCACAAAGGAAAAAAGGGAGAAAGCACAAATAAACAGGATCATCAATGAAAGAGGAGAAATCACAACGGACACAGCAGAAATCAAAAGAATAATCAGTAACTACTATGAACAGTTATATGGAAACAAGTTTAACAATCTAGAGGAGATGGACAAATTCCTACAACTCTACAATCACCCAAAGCTAGATAAAGAAGAAATAGAACACCTAAACAGACCAATTACAATTAGCGAAATTGAAATGGTAATCAAAAACCTCCCCAAAAACAAAAGCCCAGGACCTGATGGATTTACAAATGAATTCTACCAAACATTCAGAGACGAATTAGTGCCTATCCTTCACAAACTCTTCCAAAAAATTGAGAAGGAAGGGACAATACCAAACACGTTCTATGAAGCCAACATTACACTAATACCAAAACCGAACAAGGACAACACAAAAAAGGAAAACTACAGGCCAATCTCCCTAATGAACACTGATGCAAAAATCCTCAATAAAATTTTAGCTATCAGAATCCAACAATGTATCCATAAGATAATTCACCACGACCAAGTAGGATTCATTCCAGGGGCACAAGGATGGTTTAACATCCGAAAATCAATCAACGTTATCCAACACATCAACAAAAAGAAATATAAAAACCATATGATAATATCAATAGATGCTGAGAAAGCTTTCGACAAAGTGCAACACCCATTCATGATAAAAGCCCTTGAAATTCTTGGGATACAAGGGACATACCTCAACATCATAAAGGCCATCTATGACAAGCCAACAGCCAGTATCATTCTCAATGGTGAAAAGCTGAAAGCAATTCCATTAAGATCTGGAACAAGACAAGGATGTCCACTCTCACCATTGCTTTTCAATATAATACTGGAAGTCCTAGCCAGGGCAATAAGACAAGAGAAAGACATCCAAGGAATCCAAATAGGAAAAGAAGAAGTCAAACTATCACTATTTGCAGACGATATGATATTATACATAGAGAACCCCAAAAACTCCACAGAAAAGCTAATTCAACTCATCAATCAGTTCAGTAAAGTGGCAGGATACAAAATCAACACGCAAAAGTCAGTAGCCTTCCTATACACAAACAATAAATCTGAAGAAGAAGAAATCAAAAAGACCATCCCTTTTGTTATTGAAACAAAAAAAATCAAATATTTGGGAATAAATCTAACAAAAGAGGTAAAGGACCTATACAAAGAAAACTATAAAACACTGTTAAAAGAAATAGAAGAAGACACAAAGAAATGGAGAGACATCCCCTGCTCATGGATTGGAAGAATAAACATTATTAAAATGGCCATCCTTCCAAAAGCAATATACAGATTCAATGCTATTCCAATCAAAATTTCAATGTCATTCTTCAAAGAAATAGAACAATTATTGATGAAATTCATATGGAATCACAAAAAACCCCGAATAGCCAAAGCTCTCCTGAAAAAAAAAGAAGGGAATGGAGGCATCAGACTCCCAGACTTCAAACTATACTACAAAGCCATAATCATCAAAACCGCATGGTATTGGAACAAGAACAGACATACAGACCAATGGAATCGAATAGAAAATCCAGAAATAAACCCACAGGTTTATGGTCAACTAATCTTTGACAAAGGAGCAAAGACTATGCATTGGAGCAAAGAAAGTTTGTTCAATAAATGGTGCTGGGAAAACTGGGTCGCTACATGCAAAAGAATGAAGCTTGACCACCACCTCACACCATACACAAAAATCAACTCAAAATGGATTAAAGAACTAGACATAAGACCTGAAACCATAAAATATATAGAAGGAAATATAGGCGAAACACTACGTGATTTGCACATCAAAGACATCTTTACAGACACATCACCCAAAGCTGTGATAGTGAAGGCAAAGATAAACAGCTGGGACTATATCAAATTAAAGAGCTTTTGCACAGCAAAAGAGACAATAACAAAAACAAAGAGAAACCCCACCAACTGGGAGAACATTTTTGCACCCAACACTAATGATAAAGGACTGATCACAAAAATCTGCAAAGAGCTGATGAGACTCAACAACAACAAAGAAAATAATCCAGTCAAAAAATGGGCAGAAGAGCTTAAAAGAAACTTCTCTGAAGAGGAAATGCAAATGGCCAACAGGCATATGAAAAAATGTTCAACATCACTTGTCATCAGGGAAATGCAAATCAAAACTACCATGAGATACCATCTTACACCAGTGAGAATGGCACATATTAAAAAAACTAGCAACAACAAATGTTGGCGAGGGTGTGGAGAAAAAGGAACTCTTCTGCACTGTTGGTGGGAGTGCAAACTGGTCCAACCACTGTGGAAAGCTGTGTGGAGATTTCTGGACCTACTAAACATAGAGCTTCCATATGACCCAGCAATTCCACTCCTAGGTATTTACCCAAAGGACACAGAAACATCAATTCCAAAGAACACCTGCACCCCTATGTTTATAGCAGCACTGTTTACAATAGCTAAGCTTTGGAAACAACCCAAATGCCCAAAAATAGATGACTGGATCAAGAAGATGTGGTACATATATACCATGGAATATTACTCAGCATTCAAAAAAGATAAACACATGCAATTTGCTGCAACATGGATGGCGCTGGAAGGGATCATGCTCAGCGAAATAAGCCAAAAAGAAAAAGAAAAATACCGGATGGTCTCACTCATAGCAGGAATCTAGAAAACTTAAATAAGGGACCAGGAAAATGAATAACTATAAGAAACTGAAAATCAAAATCAACAAAAAACTATGAACCAGAGACACTTTTAGGGGGGCGGGGGCGGGAGGGGAGGGATTGGGGTCAGAATGGGGGGCTGCAATTGTATGGGGAATATAACAATAAAATTTATAAAAAAAAAAAAAAAAAAAAAAATAAAATAGCAAAGACAGGCTATTTCAATAATGTTGTGGCTATTAAAGAAAGGTAATCTAGGCACCCCACCTAACATTCCAGATGGAAAAAAAATGATAAAAATCAGAGTTTAAAAAACATGAAAATAAACCTTTGGGTTTTATTTAGCTGGTACAGTCTGAAGCAACCAGTGGACATTTCAAAATTTCACAGCTATGTAATGTTTTATCATAAAATTTACATGAATTTTGCCCTCTACTCCACAATATATGTTTATTTTTCATAGCAAAAAAAGTTATCAGTGTTTTAACCTAACAGGAAATAAGGGAATCCTTTACCTATTTTGTTGCCTAACAGGCAAGACGGTGTATTTATATGCATCTTTGGACTTTGGGGTGCTGGCCCCTACTAAAGACAGCTGGCACTGGATATCAAAATTGGCATTTGAACAAGTTCTCTTCTCTTTTTTGGCACCGATGTGTTTTGAGGATTCATATCTACTCACAAATCTTGCATTAAAATAATCCTCCAAGAAAATGCATGTATGTGCATCACGAGCACACATACACACACATACTGCACACCACCTAGGATATCTGTACCAGCTGAAAAACCTACCAATAAATGACATTAGAGAGCAGTGTTTGAGTTAAGGATAAGTGAACTTGAACCAAACAGACTGTATTGATTTCAGATCACACCTAATTATGGAATTGGCATTATCATGTCTCATGCTATTGTCACTCCCTTTACCTCTTGACGTTTTTCTGGTGCTTCCTATCTAGTCTGATTCTTTCTATAATTCTGTTTTCCACAGTTCCCTGCTTTCATATAAATGCCTCTCCCTCAGGTTCCGCACTCTTACTGGCATCTCATATATAAGCTTGGTCCTGTCCCCGTGCATCCACCTCGTGTTCCTTGGGTCCACATTGGAGAACTCTTTCCTCACCTGGGTTTATGGTAGGTGGGATGTCTACCCATCACCACCCTGAGAACCTCTTCCTTTGGGAGAACTCAAGAAATGACTTTGAAAGAGCAGGATTGGCTATTGTGGAGCAAGTGGCAGGAGGTGTAGAAAGTGGATAGCAACTACCCTTCTCTCCTACAAGTGCATCAGCCTGCTGTCCATGGTTAAGTGCTGGTAGGCAATGAAGAGAGAGTATGACTGGTACAGTTATCCGATGAAGTGAAGAAAGTTCTTGTCAAATTCTATGAAGAGATGTTTGAAACCTTGAAGATTTAATAATTTGCCTCTTTTAAGATCACTTTCTGTGGATCTGTGTTATTGACTAGCTAGTGGATGCATAGGCAATGGCTTAGATTGGCAATATGTATAAAAATGTTACATTATTTAACCCAGAAATTCTTCTCGAGAACTATCCCAAATAAGTACCCCCCTCTAGGTTCAAACATTGGTACATTCAAGGATTTTTTTTTGGTGCAGTGTTTAATATGTGAAAATTTGGAAACAACTAAATGTCCATCATCAGGAGTTAAACTAAATAAATTGTGATTCTTTGATACCGTTATGAAATAGCATACTAAGAAGAATGAAGGAGTGACAAAGATCTTCAAAATATACTGATAAGTAAAAAAAAGCAGATTAATACACATCATATGATATGGTTTATTCTATATATATAATATAGCTATAACACAGCTGAACCTATGTACATTGTGTGTGTAAATATAGACCCAGAACCTTCCATATGGGGTTTTATGCAAATTTGAAAGGTCATCCTCTTAAAGGCTCTTCATCTATTGAGGAAACCATGATAAATTTTAAAATCTAAAATAAACCTAAATAGAAAATGTGTTGTTCTCTAAGCTCATTTGAGAAATTATATCTAAATCATAGCTGTGGGTTCAGTGAAACTTTAAGGGACTGGAACTGAACTAATCAGAACCTCAGCCCTTAAAGAAACTCTTAAAGAAAGGTGGCAGTCCATCAAAGGGATGGATCTGCTCAGGTAGGAATAAAGATTCTCCCTCCATTCCAAGGTTGTTCTCAAGATTTAGAACATAGTCTAATGGTCTACACGTTTTTATTTAAAGATTTATTTATTTATGCATACAAGACCTGGAGTACAGACCAGAGGTGTGGGAGGGTGGGGGTGAGAGGATTCACCAGAGACAGAGTGGGGAACAGAACAGACAGATCAACTGAAATACACTGCTGAGGGGAGCAACGGGTGAGTCAGGAGAGGTCTGCTGCGCCATGTGGATAGCTCCCTGGCTGGGAATGGAACTCGTGCTGCAGAGGCTGCGGACAGCTTCATAGGTTGCTTCTTAACCCCTTGCGCCACCAGGGAGGCCCTGGTCTACACTTTTTTTTGGTCTCCTAAAACTATACATTAACTCCAGAAATTGCAAGATACTAAACTATCCAGAACATGTTTTAAAATGCTCAATTATTTTTAGGATAGTATGATAACTTTGGAAAATTTTGAACAAACACATTCTAGAAATACTAGAAACTACCCACAGAAGCCAAAAAAATTATATTACTTTTAAATTGTTTTAAGTACTTTAACTATAAAAGCCTTATTTCTGAAGTATTTTTTGTAATTTAAATTTTTACTCTCATAATGATAGAGATCAGGAGCCTCCCCTGGTGGCACAGCAGTTGAGCGTTGGGTTGCGAAGCTGCCCACAGCCTCTGCTGCGCTGGTTCGATCCCCGGCCACCAGCAAGGGTCCCCCATGGTGCGCAGACCTCGCCTGCAGTGCCCACTGCTCCCCTCAGCAATGAATTTCATTGGTCTGCCTGTTCTGTTCCCCACTCTGGCTCTGAATTCTCTCACCCTCCCCACGCTTCTGACTGTACCCAGTGCTTGTATAAATAAATAAATAAATCTAAAAAAAAATTATAGAGATCAGGGCCTTCCAGGTGGCACAAAGGGTTAAGTCTTAGCACTATGAAGCTAGCCACAGCCACTGCAGCACCAGTTCAATCCAGGGCCAGGGAGCTACCCACATGGCACAGCAGACCTCTCCTGACTCATCCACTGCTCCCCTCAGCAATATATTTCAGTCCATCCACCTGTTCTGCTCCCCACTCTGTCTCTGGTGAATCCTCTCATCCCCTCACCGCACCTTTGGCCTGTACTCCAGTTCTTATATGCATAAATAAATAATTCTTTTTTAAAAAGTTGATGTTGGTAGACTTCACACTCTTCCCTCTGGAAAATCAACAAGGTGGTTTTCAAAGACTCAAACCACAAACACCACACAGTGCTCTTCCTTTCCCTCGTCATCTCACACCTATGCCACATGATAGTCTTCAGACATCATTTCCCAAATCAGTGTTTATTAACCAACCTGAAGGTAAAGGCCATGGGGACATGTTTCAATATTTATCAGCTTTGCTGTTGGAACATCTTGTGACCTCCACGTCCTTTATGCTCCCCCAAAATGAATTTATTTTCCTTCTGATGGCAGCAGAGGTAGACAGAAAGAGTCCTACTCTTCCAGCCGGTGATCTTTTACATACTACTTGAAAACTGTGAATAAGTTTCCATTGTTCTCCCCAGGAAAGAAACACCCACCATATTAAAGGGAATATAAGCAACTCTTAAGTTTTCTGAATATCCTCAAGAGGTTAAGATGAGAAAAGCCACCCATTGCTATCCTCACAACACAAATTAGAAAGCATCTGTCATATCTGGCTGGAAGGAATTGTACTGAACATTCTCCTGGACAAATGGTCCCTGCAAACCCCAAGGGACATTCTGCATATGTATTCTTCAGAAGTTTATCAATATTGATGTTTACAAAATGAGTCATTCCCAACAAAGTCCCTCTTTTCCCCATCTAGTCTGCCATATACAAACACTTCTGTGGTGCTAAGTGTAGGGTTCCCAGAAAGCAGTCTAATTTTCTCCCTGTGCATAACAAGAATCCATTCTCTCCGTGAACAGACCTGTGGAAGGTGGTAGAAGACTGTCATCAACCTTTCCACAAGCAAACTTTGGCCCTCCACCTAAACCACCTTCCAGTTTTCCAGACTTGAGCCAAGTGAAAAGGTGTGTTCAGCATCTGGCTACAAACAACTCTGCTCTAACAATAAAACGGTATTTCCCCCAGGATGAAAGCACGTGCTCAGGAGAATAAACAAACCTCTGAATGCTATCTGTAACAGCTCCATCTGCTGGTTCCCAGATAATGTTACAGATCTGACAGGTGGACATCGATCATATTGATCCAATAATAAACAGTGCATTATAATAGAAGTCTTGTCGTTTTCTTCTCAATTCATCCAGAACTGCTCCTACCCCAGACACCAGCCAGTGTACACAAACAGTAAGTGGGGATGCTAAAATAGAGCATCAGGATTGCTTTTAGAAGATAATCTTGCTAAACAGAGAACAGTCCAGAATAAAGGACGGGACAAAGGGACGGTGTAGCCCTTCCTGCCTCTTTGTGGTGGTAAACAACAGACATTCCTATTCTGTTCCTGGAGTTATCCTCCTCCAAGATGAAAATAGTGATACTTGCAACTCAGGTCCAAGTGATGGTAAGAGGATTACAGTAATGAGGCTATGCTTGGTATTCGGTGAGCTCCTAAAAGTCATGAGTCCTGCAAAGATCGAGGCATTATAATTACATCTTAATATTCACTGACAGTTCTTAGAATGGTCTAAAATCTCCCATTAATTCAGTGAGAATTAGATGTCTATCAAAGACATACAGTTAGATGTTGCAATATCAAAAAGTAGAAGTGGAGAAAAAAGATGTGGTAGAGGTGTAATAGGCAGTCAAATATACAAAATTTTTCATTCCCTCCTCCACAGGCAGAAAACTTGCTGGTGTTTCCTAAGCTATTTAATATAGTGGACTTTGAATGGCACAGGTTTGAACTTTGTGGGTCCACTTTAACTTAGATTTTCCTTAAAACAGACAATGGGGAATTATGACATGAATAAGTACAGCATATTATTTTAAATGTCTATTCCTTGTGATTTCCCTAATAATGATTTATTTTATATAGCTTATTTTATTTTATAAGACTACAACATAAAATACATATAACATACAAAATACATGCTCATCAAATGTTCACATTATCAGTAGGGTTTCTGGCCAACAGCAGGCTGTAAATAGTTTGGAGAGTCAAAAGTTATATATACATGGATTTGGGGGGGTTTTGGGTTTTTAATAAGTTTTATGGCTTTATGTCTGACAGTTTTTTAAAGATTTATTTTTATGTATTTATGCATATAAGAACTGGGATCTAGGCCAGAAGGGGCAGGGGGTGAGAGGATTCACCAGCAACAGAATGGGGAGCAAAACAGGCAGATCTACTGAAATACACAGCTAAGGGGAGCAGCGGGCTAGATGGGTGAGACAGGCAAGGTCTGCTGTGCCACGTGGGTCAGCTCCCAGACTGGGGATCAAACACATGCTTGGGGATAGCTTGATAGCACTGAGACTTTAACCCCTGTGCCACCAGTGAGACCCTATATATATATTTTTGAATGCTGGGGAATTGGCGCCAGTAGCCCCCACATTGTTCAAGGGTCAGATGTACAAATATGCCCATTTTACTACTAGGATAGCTATTTCAAATGATTACTTTCATCCATTTTGAAACCATGGATCTTAAATGCCAGATGCTCACCATCAACTGCACATCTACCTCCAAGCCTTTATAGTCAGAGGAAGGCATTAGCATAGATTAAACTTGAGCATCCCAGGACAAAACTTGGGGCTTGGGGGCTTTCACAGTCTTTATCACTTTCACCCCAAACCCATCCCAAGTGTTAAAGGTTGAATTGTATCCTTTAAAAATATATTAAGATCCTAATCCTCAGTACCTTAGGATGTGACCTGACTTTGAGGTAGGGTCTTACTGAGGTAAGTTCAAAGGAGATCATTAGAGTGGCCCCTGGGCCAATGTGACTAGTGTCCTTATTTAAAAAAATAATTTTGGGGCCTCCCTGGTGGCGCAGCAGTTGAGCACTGGGTTGGGAAGCTGCCTGCAACCTCTGAAGTGCTGGTTCGATCCCCGGCCACCAGGCGAGGGTCCCACATGGCACGCAGACCTCTCCTGGCACCCGCTGCTCCCCTCAGCAATGTACTTGGGTCCTTCTGCCTGCTCTTCTCCCCGCTCTGGCTCTGGTGAATTCTCTCACCCTCCTGAGCTTCTGACTGTACCCAGTGCTTGTATAAATAAAATAAATAAATAAATAAATTCTGCCCATTTCTAAAAAAAATAAAAATAAAAAATAAAATAAAAAATAATTTTGGAGATGTAGATAAACACAGAGAAAGAACACAATGTGAAGAGACACAGGAAGAAGACAGCTCTCAGTGAACCAAGAAAACAACACTGGAGCAAACCCCTCCCTCACCATCCTCCAAAGGAAACAACCTTGCTGACACCTTGATTTTTGATTTCTAGTCTCCAAAACTGTAAGATAATAAATTTCTATTGTCTATGCTACCCAATTTGGGGGTTTGTTACCGCAGCCCTGATAATTAATACAGCCAAGTATACATACAGCACAAGTAAAAAGCCAATGAGCTTGTTAATTGATTAATTGACTGATTGAATAGTTTTAAAAGAAAGAATACAAGAGTCATTCCATTACTTCTGTAAATGGCAGAATGGGCAAGCGATTTCCTCTGAAATTAACTTTTCACAACATAAAAAGTTAATATATAAATGACTGTAAACCCTCAATGATAGGGACCTCCCTGGTGGCGCAAGGGGTTAAGACGCAAACTATGAAGCTATTCACAGCCACTGCAACACGAGTTCGATCCCTGGCCAGGGAGATACCCACTTGGTGCAGCAGACCTCTCCTGACTCGCCCACTGCTCCCCTCAGCAGTGTATTTCAGTCAATCTGCTGCTTCTGTTCCCCACTCTGTCTCTGGTGAATCCTCTCACCCCCCACATTTCTGGCCTGTACCCCAGTTCTTGTAGGCATAAATAAATAAATCTTTAAGGAAAAAACCCTCAATGATAAATTTAATGAATTCTCAGATGATATTAAATTAACAAGAAAAAAGAGGAAAATTTTCCTCATTGCCTAGTACTTGACCATTTCCATAGCACTTGCCATGGAACTTGAGAATCACTGAGATTTATGATGAATTGTTGCTTTCCCCAACAGCAACATCAGCATCAGTTAAAAGATGACAACCATAACCTAGATGACAATTTTGTGATTGGCTCAAAATGTAATTTGTTCTTCCTCAACTGCTGTAATTGCCCAGACCTTATCACTTACTTTATTGTGATAATTACCCTGATACCCTTCTGCCCCACCCACGAAAGGTCACTCAAAGAGCTAAATTCACCAAGGGCAGATAAATATTAACTTCCCCAAAAAAACCCTAGAAAGCTCAATAGCAACATTGTAATTCTGTCAATGAATTGTCTGTCACCTTTGGAAACTGCTTAGGATGGGGAAGTATAACTTAGTGTCCTTCCTGTCTCCATTCTCCTATCCTTAACATGTTAACATGTCAGGGAGTGCATGACTATGAATCTAGAATAAATAGAGGAAATGCCAATCCTTTCACTCTGCAGATCTTCTCCATATTGCGGTGAGACCAGTGGCCGGTGACAAAAACTAAGCCAACTGGCTTTTCTCCATATTACAGAAGTTTAAGAAATATGCCTACATTGGTATTTCCCCATAACCCACAAGAGGGATACAGGAAAAACAGGTAATGGGGAAATCCACTTTAACCCTTGCATGGAGGAGATAAGGGTTAACCTAGGGCGAACTCAGTGAAAAGCCTACCACTCCACTTTCTAGATGACCCTGAGCCTGACCCCACAGAATTTGATTCAACCCATCCTACTCTGCTCTAGCAGTTTCCTGACAATAATAGATTATGCCATGGAGACAAACCCTCCAACTAGAAACCAAAGAATCAGACTCAACTTACATTTAAAATGCAGCTGTTCTCTAAACCAGTGTAACTTGAAAGTGACATGATTTCCCATCTCAAACTTCCAGAATCTTCTGCTGCATCCTTTTACTGGAAAGCAATAAAACAAAGCAACCAGTGAAGCCATGGTCTACTTTGTACTGAACGGCAGCAGCTGACTCAGTGGCCCTTATTGTCACCCACAAAATGAACCAGAATCAAAGAGAAAGAAAACATTACAAGAGGAGAATAATTAAAGGAAATGGAATGAAGGAGAAAAATCAAGAAAGTTCCCTTCAGGGTAAAGGAACACTCTCCAGAATTTCTCCAGTTGTCACTCAGTGGCAAGTCATGCTGTTATGAAGTAAGGACCAAGAACATGACTTCTGGAACCATATAGACCTGAGTTGGAATCCAACTTTTCTGTAACTAGAGCTAAGGATAATGATAATAGGAGTGAGAAGCTGTTGTGTATCTGGCAGTCACCACACACTATGTGCTTTATATAACTTCATCTTATCCTCACAACAAACTAAGAGCAGTTTCTATTGTGAGCTTCATTTTATGTAAGGATAAAAGTAGGTTGAAAGAGGTTAAGTAATTTGCCTCAGGTCCCAAGAAAGAGGGGAAATTGAGGCCTGTGAACTTTGACTCTAGAATCTATATATAAGTTCCCTAAACATCAGTTTTCTTATCTTTAAATAAAGGTAATCACTGGTGTTTCTAACTTTATCAGGTTATAACAGAAATTCAATTAAATTATGTGTATGAAGGACTAGGGACATAATTAAGTGTTGAATAAACTACATGGTATTAGGATTCAGTCCCCTACACTGGCTACAAGTTAAATGGGAACTATTCAAATAACCCAAAATCATAATTGATGCACATTTCATAGTTCTCATCATTCACCTCAAAGAATTATCCCAATGTTAAGTATAGCTTATCCCAAATTTGCACAGGTCTTGGAATTCAATAGCCTTATTTGGAAATAAGCCAGTCTATGGCCTTAGAAATATCATCAATCCTCTTAATTCATTCAGAGAATCAAGACAGAGATCAATATGAGCAGTATCCCCGTGTTTCATAGTACAAGCTTGGGATGAGTAAATACTTGTGATTCTTATATATTCAGTCTCAGTCAGGCTCATTTGCCCTCCAAATCCAAAAGAAGTCTCTGGATTTTCTTCTCATCTACAAACAACTGGACATTTTTATGGGCTAGTAATGGTATTTTCTTGACCACATATATTTGCCTGTCTTATAAAAGGTGTATCTAATATCTAATATCTGATTCAAAAACCCAAGGTATAATGAAAAGCATTTACCAGAAATGTCACCATGAAATTCTAGCTCAATGCTAGGAAATAAAAAGGGTAATATTTGAGCAGAGGACAGGGCCTCATGTTGCTATCACTAGTTAGAAAAGTAGTCTACAAATACTTCTGTATGCTAAGATGAAATTTCCAACATCAGTTAATTGGGGGTTGTAATGGTTAACTTTATGTGTCAACTTAGTATAATACTATTACTAGCCCATAAAAATGTCAGTTGTGGGCCTCCCCGATGGCGCAGCGGTTGAGCGCTGGGTTGCGAGGCTGCCCACGGCCTCTGCGGCGCCGGTTCGATCCCCGGCTGCTCCCCAGCCACCAGAGGAGGGTCCCACATGGTGTGCAGACCCCTCCTGCCGCCCGCTGCTCCCCTCAGCAGTGTCCTTCGGTCCTTCTGCCTGCTCTGCTCCCCGCTCTGGCTCTGGTGAATTCTCTCACCCTCCCGCGCTTCTGACTGTACCCAGTGCATGTATAAACAAAACAAACAAACAAGCAGACAAATAAATAAATGGAACATGCCTCTATTAAAAAAAAAAAGTCAATTGTTTGTAGATAAGAAGAAAATCCAGGAACTTGTTTTGGGTTTGGAGGGCAAATGAGCCCAATTGAGAGTGAATATACAAGAACCACAAGGTTACAGTACCCAGATAAACAGTCAACACTATTATGGGTGTTTCTATGGGTATTTTTGTCTGAGGTTAACATTCATATCATGAAATGGGCTTTGAGTAAAGAAGACTGCCCTCCATAATGTGGGTGAGCCTCATCCAATCAGTTAAAGGCCTGAATAGAACCAAGGATCTGTAACCCTTCCCAGAGCAAGATGGGATTCTCCAGTCTGACAGTCTTCAGACTTGAACAACAATGTCACTCTTCAATGGGTCTCCAATATGCAGATTTTGAATTTGCCATCCTCTATAACACGAGCCAAATTCCTTAAAATCAATCTCTTCTGTTTTATGTTGTTTTAACTGTGTGACACTTCAGATTCATTCAGTATTTTAAGTGTTATCACACACTTGAACTCCCTGAAACTGTGGAATAAGAGCTTTTGTGGTTAGTAATATGTCTTTTATTGTTGATCAGAAATTTATGCAGAAGTCTATGATGACAACTAGGTTACTGAGAAACACCAATAACCACTTAGTCTGCATGTTCATGGGCTTCACCAAGTTTCTCATCATTTTCTACATCTGACTTTTCCTCAGCATTTTCTAGTACTTTGTTGGGCATGGACAATTTGAATAATTTGAGTATCAAAAGATTAATGTTAATTGATTATGCTATAAATTCTATTTCCATGATGGCAGCTGAGGGAAAGGAAGCTTTTCTTTTCAGAAAAATGCCAGAGATACAGGTAGAAGAGAGAACAGTATTCAGGTAATGGAAGCTACAAACAACTGGGTGAAAAGTTTTGGGAAAACACGGGGGATATTTACACAATGGCAAAGATATTGAAACAATGCCAAAGTACCACTTATCACTCAGATTATGTATTAATCATCTACTAGCTTATATCAGTTGATCTAGTGATCAGCACCTTAACCAAATGATCAAATTTATCCTTCTAACCAAGGGACTTTTTTCCTAATAAGATACAACGTAACACACCATACTTGTGGTATTCTTACCACCAGTGTGTAGCTAAAGCTAATCTTGACTCTAGATCTAATACCCAGTTCATGGCTATGTGGTATGTGGGTTTAAGGAGCATGGGAAATGATACCAGGAGATATAAGTCTGATGAGTCAAAATAGGGGTATTCTGCTAAATGGTCTGTGTTCTCAAAAGTCATCACCAGAGAGGAGGGAAGAAAGGAAGGAAGACAACAAAGATCATTGTAAATTAAGAGAATAAAGAGAAAAATCTTTAAAAAATCAAACAGTACATGAACTATAAAAATTTTGTTTTTGATAAAATTTGAGACATATGCAATATGGAATTATTATTCCTTTTCTAAGGCATGCTAATGATATTTTTATTTATGTTGAAGAATGTCCATTCTTAGAACAATGCTGAAATATTCAGTTGGAAAGGATCATGATGTCTGCAATCTTAATTACAATGGTTCAACAAAAAGAAAATGCATTTCTATAGTAATTAAGTATATGTGGCAATATGTTAACAATTATAGAAATCCAGGTGAAGAGTATAGAATGTTCACTCTACTGTTCTTTCTACTTTTCTGTGTGCATGAAAATACTCAAGGAGAATTAGGAAAATGAAAACCAATTCTCCGGATCATTGTCTTCACCTCAGTTCCTCCACCCCCTCCAAACTTTGAGCCCAGCATCTTCTATTTCAGATTAAAAAAGACATATATTTTATTTTTTAAATAGCTTTATGAGCTATAATTCACATACCAAGCAATTCACCCAATTTAATGTATAACTGTATAATTGTATAATTCAGTGACTTTTAGTATATTCAGAGTTGTTCAACTGTTACCACAATCATTTTTAGAACCATTTCATACCACCCAAAAGAAATCTCCAGACTCCTCATGTTTCCTCCCCCCGAAACTTAGGCAACCACAAGTTTAGTTTCTGTCTCTAGATATATTTGATTTTTAGTTCTCGAAGATTTGGCAAATGTTACCAAATTCTACAGCTACTGCCAATGCTTTAACAAAGTGATTTGTCCTGTTGTGTTTGTTCACCCCAGTTCTCTGCAGGAGATAAGACAGCCATTATCATTCTCAGCCTCTGGAAGCCTTAGGAGCCTCATAAGACCATGCCTTTTGGCTCTGCTAAGGAAGGCACTAGAAGGAAAGTATATTAGTTAAATAAATACATAGCAGATTCCATATCCAATGAGCTTAGCTAACCCTTCACTGAGGGAGGAAACCCATATGCAGGGTCTCCTCTGCACCCCATTTTGCATTCTGATGACATTTGCAAATGCACAGAGATTTTTGACAGCACCCTGTTGTCATGGGTGTCATTGGTAGGTACTGACTTTCCTCCAAGTCCATCTTAGATCTCACCTCCACCACAAATGATGCCCAGGTAAAGCAGGAGCAAGGCATCCAACTTCCTTTCTTGGCTGCACTGTGTATGAGCCCAAGCATCTCCCAAGAAGGGAGCAACTCTCTAAGCAGGAATTGCTACATCACTCCTCTGGAGACAATGCAATTGTATCTGAGCTCAGTTGAAAGCAGTTGGTTCAGTTTTTCTTTTAGTTGATTTTTACTTGTAAGTACCAAGAAACCTTCCAGAGGAGAACCACACAGTACTTTATAGCTGATGATACTTTGGGGGAACTTCATGGAAGAAAGTTTTTTGAGTGTGAAAGTCTATGAATTTCGAGTCCGTGGCTAAGACAGGACTGTCTCTGAAGTAATAACAGCACAAAAAACTATGGCACTAAGAAAAAACACTGCATGAAATCTGGTTAGGTCTGGGATGTATACATATGCATCAAATTCAGTGATGGGTTCTAAGTAACCCCAAAGAAAGGACATCTAAGCAGTTGCATTTCATTGAAATCTGGCTCCCCACAGCATCTTCTTTGAAAAAGATTTTTTAAATCAATTACCTACATGATCACTGGTACATTTGCTGTTTTTAAGCAGGATTTTCTACCTACGGAAGGAAGGCTATAAAGCCTGACTTGATGGACTCTTCACTTCATGTTTCTCTACTTCCTGAGCTCTTTGTCTCCACCTCAGTTTACTGCATAGCAGGTGTCAGTGATATGGGCAGAGAAAACACAGGCACTTGTTAGACAACAATTCCCATTCCATTGAGAACTACAAATATGAAGGTCTGCCTTAAAAACTCCTGGTCCTATTTTGCGCATGAAGCAATATTTTGCCCACAGAAATTATTCATTGGTGAGACTAGAGTTTACACTTGGAGGTGGTTGGAAGTGATGTAAACCCAAGAAGACACTCTTTGTGTTGTTTTTCACCATAAATAAAGACTTCCAGTGCAAAGGGGGGAAAAGAGTAGTAGTAATTTTTCAAGATTAACTACTCCTGCAGGCTTGAGTGTAGCTTCAGATTTCTCTGCAGTAATAAGGATTTCTGGGAACTGCCTCCAAGGCCCAGGAAAGCAGGCTTGGAGGAGGCATTCATTGGGCTCAGCACTTAGGGTTAAGAGGCTCACATTATAGGTCTTTTTTTGCACCTGTTGAATGGGTTCCTCGTCCCTACCCCCACCCCATATTCATTCTTCCCTTCTCTCCCACCCTCTTTCAACAACATCATTTTTCCATCCTTAACTGCCACCTAAGGACAGTTATCCAGTGAACAGAGACCCAGGGTAACTGGTAATAGTGAAGTCAAATGCTTATGTTTTTCCCTGCAGTAGGGCAACATTTTTCATCTCTTATTTTCCTTGGCTGGATGGAAGATGTCATTCAGGGAACCCCAGGTGTTTTGAAGATGAAAAGGAAGGTAGGGGGCCTGGCTCAGTGCTTATTAACCACAGAGAGAATTTGGTTCACTTCAAGAAATAGTAAAATAATGGCACGGGGGAGACAATGACTCTTAATGAATTCATGTGAGTAAAGTGTGAGGTGACCAGTTTGGGGACATGCAGTTCCGAGGCCGCCTTCTGGAGGAGAAAACGAAACAATTGTTTTCTATTACTGCACAGCATTTACCTCGCTTTCCTGAAGCACACAGGGCCACTGGCATTTCATATCCAGCGCCAGAACTGCCTCTGTCTGGGCTGCTGTTTAATTTAAATAAGGTGGGTTACATGTGACATGAGTCCACAGTCAGAGTGGAGGTAGGAATAATCTCAGGTGTTCCCTCAGCCAGGTGAACTGTTCCACTTCTCTTTCTGCCACCCCCTTCCCTCCCTTGAGGACTAGAAGGCCCCCCCATCCTCAAATCCCACCCGCTGAATTGAACATCTTCAGCTTTCAAATATCACATCTCTTATTCAGACTAAAGTACTATGGAACGTTATCAACCGTCTGGAAAATAAAACAGCCTCCCAGGCCCTTTGCAAAGAGGAAACAGCAAAGCTACAGAAATAAATCCAGAGACGGCCTCTAATCCTGGACAGGTGGCACCTTGGCACAAGTGCTCTGAAATCACTTTCCTCCTGGGCTGCTGAGAGCTGATTCCCTTTCCCAGAAAGACCAACACCCCTCAATCTGGATGGAGAGGGGGGAGTATGGCGGGGGAGGAGTCTGCAGCGCCCGGCGAGGGGTCTGTGACCTCCCGCGAAGTCGTGCTATCGGCCTTGGATCGGCGGCGTATCTAGTGTAAACGCGGTTTCACACATAAATAACGTGCCACATCTGGCCCTTCGGTTTTATGGCGTCTTAGCGACCGAGCAATTTATAGATGGCGACCTCGTTAACCAGCAGCCAGGGCTCGCCAGGAGCTGCTGGGCTGGGGACGAAGGAAGGCGAGGAAGAGGAACGACCTAGGGTCCTAGATTTCCAGCTCAGAGGGGCGCTCAGGAGGGGCAACCTGCCCGCCCATTTTGGGAACAGGGGCTGAGGTAAGGTGGCAAATCCCTCCCCCAAGCGGGCCATGTGACAGCTGAAAGAGCCATCGAAGCCCAAGTGTGTTTGCGCTCATACCCAATTTATTACCGCTGAACATATGGCCAATATTTTGACTCACGTCAGTCGAGCAAGGAAAACAAACAGAGCGCGCGCGGCGCGGGGGAGCGGCCCCCTCCGCTGGGCTGTGCGGCTGCCGTGGGGCCGGGAGTCGGGAGGGTGGGGCTGCCGGGCCGGGAGTCGAGCCGGGAGGGGGAGCGCTCTCCAGCCGAGCCGCGCCGCCACCCCAGCGCCCGCGCCTCGGCAGCCTCCAGCGGCTCGGGATAAAGAGCGGACCCCGATCCGCGCGCTCACCGAGCCCCTGGCCACCGCCGCAGAGTCGCGTTCCAGGTGAGCCTCCCGCTCGCGCGCGCGTCTGGCCACACTTCGGGAGGTCGGGGGACGCGGCTGAACCTGGGGTCTGCGGTGGAGCCCCGGGTCGCTCCTCTGTCAGTGGCGGAGAGTCTGCTCCCCCCGCCCCAGCCCCCGCGCGCGCCTCCGCAGCCGCTGGGGACTAGCACGCGCTCCAGGCGCCCTCAGAGAGGCGGTCCAGGGGAGGGGGCCTCCCGGCAGCACCGGCCCCGCCAAACTGCCAGGTTTCGGGGTCTCCCGCGAACCCGCTTCAGCGACCTTCCCTTTCGCGGCTCGGGACTCGACTCCGTCCCCAAGTCGCGGAGTCCTGAAGCAGCAGGTGGGCAAGCGCTGGGTGTCGAAAGTCCTCCCCCAACTCAACTGGTCAGGGGTTGTGGGGGACGCTCGGAGAGGGCCTGTTCCTCCTGTCGCACCTACAGACTAGAAAAGTTTTACCTGCCGCCGCGCACTTTCCCGCCCGGCGGGGGAAAGCCGGACTGCCCGCGGCGGGGGGCGTCTGGGCTGGTGCCGGGGGCCGGAGAGGTGGGGAGTAGGGAGGGGCGTGGCACCCGCAGTAGAGCCTCAATCCTTCAAGCCCCTCCGGGGAGGGCGCTCGGTGGGGGAGGGGCGCCGTGGAAGCGGGGTCCGGGTAGGAGGAAGACTAGATAAAGACGCGCAGGGAAATGCTGCAGGGCTGTAGCCGCAGCGCCGGCGAGTGGGAGGCGGAGTGGACGCGCCGAGCGCAGAGCACCGCGCCGGCCCCCATCCCACCGCCGGCTGCCCGATTTCCCTGGGCGGCCCCGGCGGCTCTAAGGAAGGACCCTCGCGGCCCCCAACTTACGGGGTAAGTCTCCCACTGTGCGCCGCGGCGAGGGCTGGGGGGTGTGGGACTTGAGGCCATTGCAGAAGTCCCGGAGGTAATTTTGAGATGGCGCCTGGTGGAGAAAGGGGTTCTCCCTAAGCCGAACTGGATCTGCAGGTGGGAGCAATGAGGAGGAGGGTAAGGGGTGCGTCTCGCAGGCAGGAGGGTCCAGGACTGGAGACCCCAACAGTGATGGGGGCCGCTAGGGAGGCGACTCCATCATGGACTTTGAGGGGGTGAGTGTTCCCGAGCCGCCAAGAGCTGGACAGTTCTCGTTTGCGTCAGTAGAGATCGCCAGAGGATCAGTAATGAAGCTCGGTGGGGTCTGCTGAGGTCCTGGTCTCTACTGAGGCCCCCCCCTCTGCTCTGACCGCCCCCCACACACACCGCATACGCACTGCCGGGAGCGTGGAGGTCCTTTGATGCGCCTCTCGGGTTCTCCCGACTTTGGTGACTCCCGAGGGTGGTGGAAAGGGAGCGGTTGCGTCTGAAGGGCTTTTGTGGACCTCTGGTGCTTAGACTGAAGAAATACGAGGGAGCTCTCCCGGAACCCACGCCTCTCGTGCCGGAGGCCCTCCACGGGTCCATTCCTTTCCTTCCAGGCCCCAGCCCTTCCCGGCGTCGCCGAGTGTGGCTTCCCCGCGCCAGCGCTGGCTACATTACACATCAGCCCCGCCCGGCCAAGCTTTAAGTGCTGAATACTAACCCGTTAGGAGAGGCCGCTTGTATTTCCAAGTCTTGTGGTAATGATTTTGTCACGTGTTAAGAAGTAAATTCAGATAAGAAAGTGCTTTCAGCGCCGCGTTTCCTTGAGAAACCCAAATCTCCTGCATTGAAATCGTCCTTATCGGGGAAGGTCGGGCTTGGCTGGAAGAACGTTCCTGAAGGCAACACTGACGATGCGTAATCTCATTGTAACATATTTAATCATTAGAGCGGCGCGAACGAATAAAGCAAAGGGATTCGCTCCGGGCGAGGTGGCTTTTGGTTCCCCCAATAAACCAGTGACAATGGATTGGCTGGGACCGGCACGTTTGGCCCAAGGGGGGCTTAGAGCTTCGTTTTTTAAAAGAAAATATTGGAGGGAATTCGGTTCCATTTTGTAGCGCGCCTGGAGCCACATTTTGTGTTCAATTTAACATCCATGAAAGTTAAACGGCTTCTCTCGCCTTTTATTTTATTGGATGCATTTTCAAAGATCTCATTAAATAACATTTATCAAAGTCCTAACATATGTCCCCGGGGCCTTATTCCCACACAACAAGGCTGATTAATAGAGAAACCCTGATTTCTATTACAATTTTTGTCTTTGGGGAGATAGCTGCATTTTTTATTTACTTATTTATTTTGGCTGCAGATAATTGGGAAAGTGTTGTGTTTCACCTCGAAAAAATAGTGGGAAGGAATTAGTTCACTCAGATGTCGGTGATCTGCACCCACAATTAATTGCAGAGGGGACTCCAGGCTCTGGGTCCTAACATCAGTGCTCTCAGAGCTTCATAGAGGCCCTGAAGCTCTGGAAGAGGGGATGGAGGTCCCAAGATGGAATCACAGCTCAGTCTCTGGGCTTGGAAAACTTAGCTGCCCGGCACCTTAAGTTGGTGGCTTCTTCTCCTGGGGTAATTTAAGAGTTGACACAATATTGACTACAGAAAGAAAGAAAAAATTTTGCCTTAGGCCCAAAGTGGGCTGAGATTTCCTTTCTGCTCATATCAGTTACCCCTTTCTAGTTCATCTATCCAATGACTATTTATTTCTCCTGCCAGAGATTTGCCCCTGTCATAGACCTCCCCAGATGTGCATACTGACTAGACTTAACCACCACCGCCCCCCAACCCAGTGTTTCCTTGGGCTGCAGGGACCTCACTTTCCTTCTCAGGCCAGAAAGTGGTGTCATTTGGTGCTTGGCCGACCAGAGACAAAGCTCATTCAATTTTCTGATTAGGAAAAGTACCCATTTGGGGTGGTACCCTTTGCCACACTCCCCGACATTTTCCATCCCAGATGAAAGACACCCCTGAAATCCCTGCTCTCTCACCTAATATCCAAGCTGCCATCAGGGCCATTGCATGTGTGTGCAATGGTGAGCAAACGTCTTTCTTGCCAGACTCAGGGACCAGATCAGGTAACATTTTTCTTCCATTTCCTTCCATTGATTTCGAGTGCATGCCAAGCTCAGAGTCTCCAACCCTTGATAAAACCTTTCCTACAAAACCTTTGTGTCAGCACTGCTAATCCTCTCGGAGCTGGAAGGTGCAACTCGCTTTGTTTAGGGAGTGAATGAAGACAAACGCTGGTACCTTGGTGCAAACCAGACAATAAACTAATCCACTTGAAGGTTGTTATCCAAGATGGGGGTGGGGTGGAGGGAGTGTATCTAAGAGCTCAGCCACATACTGTACCAAATAAGGAGTTTCTTTTTATTCCAAAAAAAGAAAAAGAAAAGAGGCCAAATTAGTGTTTCCAGATAAAGGGGAAAGACCTTGTATTGTTAATGGTTAGAAGCACTTTTAAGTGGGTAGGGAGGTTGAGGGGTTCCACCTAGGATTGCAGAAGCTTTGGGCTCCGAGGGCACCCCCCCACTTTGGAGCTGGCCTCCAAGGTGGCACCACCAGCACTTTCTTTTGCCCTAAACTCACCTGGAGAATGTATCTACCCAGGTTTCACCAACCAGAAAGGGAAAAGATATGAGCAGAGCATCACCCCCTAGAGATGACCAAGCTCAGAACAGAGATAGAAAAGGGGGGAAGGAGGGGAACTGGATGCCATGCCAGTATGCCCGCTTCTTAGATAGGGACACCAACCCAGGCTCCCAATCATGGGAGCTGCTGAGGTCTCAACTCACTTTCCAAAGTATCTTCCTTTTTTACCCTGCTTGCTCTAGTTAGAGCTCACCCCTCCCCCAACAGGGGGCGCAACTCCATGGTCAAGGAAACTGTGAAGCTGGGAAGGGAGGGCCCACTAGGGCTGCCTCTGGCTCTGGAGCTCAGAAAAGGCACTCGTGTTTGAGCTACCTGGGAAAGTAAACAGGTAAACACTGGGCCGACTTGGAGGGCCACTTGTCCTGGAGTGGGGCCACTTAGCCTATGTACATTCACCTCCCCTCATGGGCCTCCAGCAATTGTTCAGCTTCTCAGCTGCCCTCTCCAGCCGCTAGCTCTTCAACTCCTTGGGAACCCAAAGCCGCAAAGAGAGCTTAACCGCCTAAGAAGCCTCCCAAAGGAGGTTCTCTCTAGCCTCTAGGGAAAAAGAGTCCCTTCCATCTCTCTCCCACCTCCCCTCAGGGCCTGAGACTCTCTTGCACTTATCCTAAAGGGAGGAAGAAGGAATATAGAATTTGTGGTTTATAAGAAGCCTCCAATGGCAACGCTGAGGATCAAGGCCAGGACAGACGACCTCAGATTGCCTGGTGACCCTGGTGGGGTGCTAGGTAGTGTTGGGCCACCAAGGATAGCCAAGCACATCTTCCTGGAACCTGTGATCAAATTTCCACAGCATTCTCAACTCCATCCCCAAGTTTGCAGCAGAGGAAGACATGTGGCAAAGCATTCCAGAGCTCCCCAGGAGCCAGCCACAGAGATCTAAACCCAAACCCACATATGAAACCCAAGACGTTGTCCTCTCCCAACTTCAAAATGGATCCTGGAAAGAATTTGCTACAGAACCCCAATGGGGCAGACTAGAGCACAGCCAAGTAAAACTGAGCCTAGCAGGAGGGGACACGGATATGTCTGGAACAGAAAGGGTTGCAGATAGTAGGACATCAATAAAGTCCTCCAAAGGTGGGACAGGCATGGGAGCCTGCAGACCTACAGGGTTTGTGAAGTCACTGGAACAGGAGATCCCAGGTTGGAAAAGGCCCTGCTGTGGTCTCTCAGCGAGACCTCTTGGGGGAGTCCTCAGAATGCAATCACCTGTTTCATTGGTGTGAAAAAGAGCCTTAGGTGCTTGTCCCCCCTTCTCTTCTGGTAGAGGAAATCGGGCAGACCCTGGACCATGTTTTGGACACCAGACTTGCCCTGCTGCTGCCAGCTGGTCCCGCACCGGCCTCTGGGCCACTCCCGGGGGACTTGCATTTTATGATCTCCTAACAAGGCGAGTTTCTCCCCTTCAATTACGGGCCTCCCAGCGGTCTTCCTGCTCCTTTTCAATTGCAAATGTCAGTGCTTTGGAAGCGGACACGGGAACTACACGGGCGAGGAAGCCAAGGGGAAAATGGACTCCTGAGGTCCCAGGAGACCAATGCTGAGCGCAATGGAACTGGCATGCAGGGCAAGAGAGCAGCTCGGGAGGCTAGAAGTAGTTTCCTCCTGCTCCCTCCTGCACCTCTACTCAAAGATCTGGGGAAGAAGGGAAAATGCCTGCAAAGCTGAGGAAAAGGTAGAGGAGGGAGCGGAGATCCAGGTGATAGTGCTGACAGAGGAAGTGTGGCATAGGAAGTGGACCTGGAAGGGGACACTGTGACCTGAAGTGTGGAGAGACTCTGAGCAGCCTGTGAGAATTAGAGTGGGAACCCCCTTCTCAAGGATCCATTGTCAGCACTCTCTCCCCAAGATTAATTCCCAGGAGCCTGATTCCTATAGGAAAACAGTTCTCTCAGGTGCTCTGCCCACCGTTCAGGCTCCCAGGGAGCCAGAACGTGATCAGCAGCAGCAGCTGACTGATTAGCTCCAGGGAGAGAGGCCCACTACACTGGGGGAAGGGAGGGAGAAGTTGGGGAAGGGAGGGAACTCTGTGATTTCAGGTAAGGAAATGAACACACTTGCTGGGAAGCATCTGAGGACAATACCCAGACCCCCAAAATAGAGGCTTCCAGGAGGATATGCAATGAAGGGACATTTCTTGCCAGAGGACCAATTTCCACCCCATCGGAGAATTGGCCTGGCCCACCAGATTCATTCCTGACAGATCCCCATCCCTGGAGCCCACTGTGGTCTCTAAGAGACACCATTCCCCACCCCCCCTTGGGGAGAGATGAATTAGAGGAGGGACCCCAGGAGGATCTTTTCTGCATTGCTTGGGTTGAGGAACTTTTTCTTGCCAGTTATTTATTTAGCAGCTGAGTGACAATGGCGAGGGCAGGCCCACTCCCGCCCCTGTGTCCAAAGTCTGGGCCTCCCCTACTCCTGGAGAACCAACTTCCCTCCTCCGCCAGAACTGGGTAGCAGCTCCCACGTGAAAGGGGGGGAGGGGAAGGAGTGGGGAGGGAGGCTGAGAAAGACAGAAACTGGAAAGGGGGAGTGAGAAAAGGAAAGGATTCGAGGAACAGGATTCAAACCAGTTTCCAATTCTTGCGGGAGTGGGAGGAGAGAAAGGAGGGGGAGAAGGGAGAAAAGAAAAAGTAGTAGGAGAGAGGGAGAGGAATGGGGAGCGTCGACATGAAGGGGTTTCCTTAATATTGTGGACGGATTCAGAAATGAATGAAGAGATAGTCCATTGAAAAGGGTTGAATGCCATGACAACTAGGAACAACCTTAGATTTATTCCAAACAGTTAGGACACATTGAAAGAGAGCGTCAATCATGTATTATTTCCCCACTGAAATAAATGCAAAAACCGAGTCGGGACAAAGGCTTCCAACGGGAGCGGGACATTTGTCTACATTTCGTCCATTGTCCGCAGCTTAGCAATCGGTTTGTATTTGTGTTTGCCCGGGTCCGACCACCCAGGACGCGCCGACGAGGGGCTTGCTCTAACCTGGGCCATTGTCACCCACGTCACATACTGGGAGCGAGGCAGCGAGGCTGCAGAAAGCCGCGGAGCGGCTAGAGGAGAGGCACCCTCGCCCGGCGCGGGCTCCGCGGGGGCGGCGGGGATGCGGAGGCCGCCCAGCTGCGCGCCAGGAGGAGCCGCGCCCGGGCGCGCCGCGGGACAGGCGCAGAGGAGGCCGGGGTTAAGAGCGAAGGGAGGCAAGACCTGGACAGCACCCACCCCCCCTCCCGCCACCCACAGCACCGCCACCACCACCAGGCGGCCTTTTCTCTCCTTCCCTGCCCTCTAGGCAAAGCACCAGCCTGACGGTCCTGGGGGCTGACGGCCATCAGGTAGCAAACCTCACCCCCGGACTCCCCCTAAATAAAAAAACTGGACCGGGAGGTGAGAAGGGCGGCGGGCTTTCTCCACTCCAAGGCCTAGGAGGTGGTGTTATCCCGGCAAAGTTCAATTCTTAGGCTGGCAAAAGGTTGGGAACTTCACAGAGACAAGGCAAGCCGGGAGCCTAGAGCGCGTCCCCGTAATGCGCCCCTGGGGCGACCAAAAGGGCCCACAAGGAAGGAGAAAACTCCGGGGGAAACGGAATACCGCCGGCCCAACAATCCCTTCCCCCCCCACCACCCCACCCCCATCTTTCGGGGTCCTCACCAAGCTGGAGACTGGGCCCACTCCTTCCCTCTCCCCCTCCCCCCAGCTCCACCGGTGCAGGAAGCTAGAGAGGGAGGCATTCAAGGCGGGGTGTGGGGGCAGAGAAGGGCTTGAGGCCGTTTGCCTTTCTCTGCACCCGGAGAACGCCGTCCGCGAACCCACAGCGGCAGAAGGGTGCCCAGCCCGGTCCAAGTGAAAGTTCCTCGCCCCCATCCCGCCCCTCCTAGGGCTACCCGCAAAGCAGAAAGTGAACTGCACAGTCCACCTCGGCCTCAAAGAAATGAAGGCGGGGGTGAGGGTGGTGAGAAAAATAAGTCTTTAGCAAATACGGGGTGTGTGTGTCGGGGGTGGGGGGGTCGCTTGGTGGTGGCCGGCCCGGGGTGATTCCTTCTCCTGGGTTTCGGCTCTTTCGGCGTTCACTAGAATCAATTACTTGCCTTGTCATTTCTGGTACTCATCCTTAAGCCTCAACCAAAATATTGACCTAGGAGGCTTACAGAAGTTGGGCTCTTGCCATTTGAACCGGATCTTGTTTGGGGAACCACCAGCGATGGGAAGGAGAGATTTCCGCGGATCAGGCTTCGCCCCCCCTCCCCCTTTTCCAAAGGCGCCACAAATAGCCAATTTTCCGGCGAGCTGGGGGTGGGCGCGCGGGGGCGGGGAGGTGGGAGCCGGCGAATGTTAAGAAGGATTTTTTTTTCCCCTTCTCCTGGTTTCTGTTTTGTTTTCCTTTCTCCTCCCCCGCTTTTTTTTTTTTTTAAAGATGCAATTTGTTAAGACGGCCCTTTCAAGTGTGTGGACTCGCGAGCGACACGGTGGTCCTTTGTATGTAAATACTGGGTAAAAAAAGGCTCGCCCCGTCTTTGCAATTAATTGACACGTTACACCTCTCATCTTGCTCTAGAGGGCCGTTGGCTGGGAGCGCGGAGCTCCCCAAAACCCACAATTTCACATCTGCAAATACTGTCTTCATCCACTTGACTTCCAAGACCCGCCCACACGTGTCCAACCTTTGCGTTTTAATGTCTCCCCCTTTTTTTTTTCCACCCTTTTTCTCGCTCCCTCTCTCGCTCCCCCTCCCTCCCTCGCGCTTTCCCTCCCTCTCCCCCCCAACTCCCCCCCTCTCCCCAGGTTCGTGAGTGGAGCCCAGCCTTATATGGACTGATCGCTCGGGCAATGGCCCATTTTTCCCTCACCACCAGCCGCCACCGCGCGCCTTGCGGCCGCCGGAGCCCGAGCTGACGCCGCCTTGGCACCCCTCCTGGAGTTACAAACTCAGGCCGGCCCGCGGCGCTCCGCGCAGGCCGCTGAGCATCCTGCGTCCACATCTGCGCGCTTCCACAGAAGACACAGGCACCGCCTTGGGCTTTTCCCCCTGTCCTGCCTCACAATTTCTTTCGCTCTCTTTTTTAAAACAATAATTATCTCAATAATTAAAGCCCATCCCCCCTCCCCTCCCCCCCAAACCCTCCCCCAACCCCCCTCCCGCTCCCACTGGAGAGCACCACGAATTGACCAAGTGAAGCTACAACTTTGCGGCATAAAGTGCGAGGTCCCAAGCCATGTCGCTGACCAACACAAAGACGGGGTTTTCAGTCAAGGACATCTTGGACCTGCCGGACACCAACGATGAGGAGGGCTCGGTGGCTGAAGGACCTGAGGAGGAGAGCGAGGGCACGGAGCCCGCCAAGAGGGCCGGGCCGCTGGGGCCGGGCGCCCTGGACACGGTGCAGAGCCTGCCCCTGAAGAACCCCTTCTACGACAGCAGCGACAACCCATATACCCGCTGGCTGGCCAGCACCGAGGGCCTCCAGTACTCTCGTAAGTAGCGAAACTTGGCGCCCTGTCCATGGCCGCCTCTATTCTGCCAAGACCGGGCTGGATGCTGGGCTTGAAAGGGGAACTCGCTCTTTCAGCCAGGATCCCTCGCCCCGTGCCCCTACAAAGATTTTTAATAGAATACCCGCGTTCCTCCTCGTGAAGCCACCCCACCCCTCCCCACCCCCGGTCCCGGAAAAGACTGGTCTCCGATTTGCTTTTCAAAGAGGAAAATTAGGAGGAAGAGGGAGCGGGGAAATACCTCTCAAGGGTTACAGTAGTCGACCGGGACTAACGTCTCCAACTGAGCCCCCAACCCCCGTTCGGACAGCCGAGGAGGAACTGGCCTGGAGCACTAGAGCGAGGCAGCGAGCCTCGGGGTACGGGTAGAGGGTGGGGGAGGCTCCCGGTGGCCTGGGTATAAATAGCTCACCCTGCCCCCTGCACTATCATAGAGGACGCTTTGTGCGGTGCGGAGGTTGACGAGAAAGTCCGAAAGCAAAAAACGAAACCCCCCAAAACCTGCCTTAAATGGCCAAGTCGATCAATGCCGGGATTGTAGGGTTTTTCTTTTAAAAATCTGCCCACGTCTTTCCGGAGAGGAAACTGCTTAAGGGGGCCGGAGCCCTTAACCCGCGAGGATCCTCTCCGTGCGTCACTCCCCCAAATACGCGCCCACACTGTGCGAACCCCTAGAAACTTGAGCTGGAGGCCCCACTCCTGCCGTTTCTCCTCTTTCCCCTGGGAAAGAAGCTGTCAGTTTCGTCAGGCTTGGGACAGGGCGGAGGTCACGACGAAGGCAGTGAGGCCGGGCTGAGGGGCGCGGAGGGCCTAGGGCGCACGGAGGATCCGGGGCGCACAGGGTCTGGCCCAGCCGGCGCGCTGCCTCCAGGCGCCTAACGCGCTTGTCTTTCCACCAGTGCACGGGCTGGCGGCCAGCGCGGCGCCCCAGGACGCGAGCTCCAAGTCCCCGGAACCTTCGGCGGATGAGTCCCCCGACAATGAGAAGGAGACCCCGGGCGTCGGGGGGGACGCGGGCAAGAAACGGAAGCGGAGGGTGCTCTTCTCCAAGGCGCAGACCTACGAGCTGGAGCGGCGCTTCCGGCAGCAGCGGTACCTGTCAGCGCCGGAGAGGGAGCACCTGGCGAGCCTCATCCGCCTCACGCCTACGCAGGTCAAGATCTGGTTCCAGAACCACCGCTACAAGATGAAACGTGCCCGAGCCGAGAAAGGTATGGAGGTGACGCCCCTGCCCTCGCCGCGTCGGGTGGCCGTGCCCGTTTTGGTCAGGGACGGCAAACCGTGCCACGCGCTCAAAGCCCAGGACTTGGCAGCCGCCACTTTCCAGGCAGGCATCCCCTTTTCGGCCTACAGCGCGCAATCTCTGCAGCACATGCAGTACAACGCCCAGTACAGCTCGGCCAGCACCCCCCAGTACCCGACAGCTCACCCCCTGGTCCAAGCTCAGCAGTGGACTTGGTGAGAGCCGCCACTCCGAGACTCGCCGCCTCAGGCCCAGGCCCCATCCGGGCCGCGGCGGCGTTAGGACTTGGTCCTTACTCTGATTGTTATTATAATTATTATTATGGAGTCGAGTTGACTCTGGGCTCCGTTGGGGAGGCGCCGGGGAGGGGTTGCCTGCACCTCCTTGGAGTGGCAGATTCCGTCCAGCCAGCGCTGCCCCAACCCCTCTCTCCTTTTGAACCTCTGGAGAGGGCTGAACTATTAGCCGTGTTTACAGAATGTTTGCGCAGCTTCTCTCCTTTGCCTCTCCCGGGGGGAACAAATCGTCCCAGCGTTAACGTCCTCGTTTGAAAAGGAGAAAAAGACCAAGCCCCCCTCCGGCTTTTGTGAATTTTGTAAAATATGTTTGTGTGAGTAGCGATATTGTCAGCCGTCTTCTAAAGCAGTGGAGAACACTTTAAAATATAGAGGATTTTCTTTTTTTATAAGAAAATGCAAAATATTTATGGCCATGTAAACGTTCTGACAACTGGTGGCAGATTTCGCTTTTCGTTGTAAATATCGGTGGTGATTGTTGCCAAAATGACCTTCAGGACGGGCCTGTTCCTCCTTGGGGCCCAACTTCTTTATTTGTGGTTTGTTTTGGTTTGCTTATGTTTGGTTACCCCTGCTTTCTACTTCGTTTTAAATTTTGTTCAGTGCAAACATTCCTCAAATATGAAAAAAAAAAAAAGGAAAAATGTGCAGGGGAGAGCCCCCTGCCCGACCTGGGGTCCTGAGTCCTAGCCCCGGAACTTGGAGCTCAGCGGTTCCGTGCGGGTCCCCAAGAGCGCCGGCCGCTGAAAGCTTTCGATTTTTTTTAATAAGAATTTTAATAAAAATCCTGTGTTTAAAAAACAAAACCACGCCCGGCCCTTCCGTTTGTCTTACTTTGTCGCCCTGCGCGGGGCCGGAGGCCTCAGCACGAAACCCAGCCCGGCGGCTTGCAGCGCGCCCGCCGCTCAGGCCCTTCCAGCCCCGAGGCCAGGGTTGCCCCGGCGCTGAGGAGGCTCCGCGGACAGGCCTCACCCGGCCGGCGGGCCAAGCCCAGCGCTTCGGACCCTCGGCCCGAGCGAAAGCTTTTGGCGACCCGGAGTCCGGGGTGGCCTGCCCCTTCTCCTGGCCTCTCTCCTGGCCTCTCGCGCTGTCTGAATACCAGACGGCCGCGTCCTGGCTTCTGGAGGAAATGTGACTTTGGAAACCGCCAAGGCGAGAAGGGCAAGCCCCCCTCGCTTGCCCAAATCTACGAGTGGCTCCTTCATTCTGAGAAGCTGTTGAAGCCACTACACTCGATGACTTTCACTTTGTTGCATTTGATTTACCTCGCACTAAAAATAAGGGGGGTGGGTGGGAGGAGGTGCTAAGGGTGAGACAGGTCGGCTTTCTCTCTATACTCTCCACCCCTTTTCAAAATCCTGGGACCGGAGACGACCTGGGAGACAGCAAAGAGACCTGGGCGCAGGAAGGGAGGCTGGGGCGCAAAACGTTTTAAGGAGATCGCGGGGCACCGGCATCAGGGGAAGGAGGGGCAGCTGCAGTCTCCTCTAGACTCTGGCCCAGGAGGGTCAGGGAGTGGGAGTCAGTGACCATCCCTGCAAAGGGAGTCCTCGCCACTCCCTTCCACCCCCACCTTTTTCGGGCTTCCAGTTCCCTCTCCCAGGACTGGATACCAGCTTGTGCCCTCTTAAGTATTTGGCTGCCCTTGGTCCCCCCAGGCCAGCTATTTGGCCTGAGACTGGGTAATTTGCTTGCTAGAAAGTAGGGGTTCAGAGATGGGATTGTGAGCACCCCGGCCTTCTGGGCTGGTGTGAGAAGAGAGCTGAAAGTGAGCAAGCAGCCCCGGGGTTCTCCAGGTGGGGACCGCTCACTTCCTTCTTTAATAGAAAACTGATTCAATCCTACCCTTGCTGCTGGAAGAGCGCCTTGGTGGATGCAGGCGCACACTTGCCCACCCCAGGGAGCGCAGAGAGAGACTCTCAGGGGGGCTTGCAGGTTGGGGGGAAGGGGCGCCTTTCTCCTGTATCACTCGGATTTTGGAACATAGACGAGGCGCTGTATCTGAGAGCTCAACATGAGCTCTGAGGCGCTTCGGGATTGCAAGGTGGCCCTATTCGGATATTGTATCTCATTCTCCTTCCAGCTCCACCTTCATGGTTGGGTTGGGGGCAGGAGGGATGAGGAGGCAGAGCAAAGGGAATGGTCCCAGCTGACTTTCTCGCTCCCTCTAGTTGATGATCAGATTTAATTCAATATCTAAAGCAAACATGATTATCCGTGTGACCAAATCTGCGCGTCAATAGCACTCAGCCCAACACGCCCAGGGACGTGATTACACGTTATTCCCGCCTTGAGAAGCCGCCCCTGGATAATTGAGGGCCCCAGAGTCTTTCTAATATCTTCCTAAATGTCTTTCCTCATCTAAGTTCATCCACACTTTCCTAAATGTTGAAAATTCTCCCTTTGTTCTCCACCTTAGCTTGAAAACATTTGGGGTCTTTTTGCTGTTTGTAAAGGCCAGGAGAATTTCCCTCAAATAACTCGTGTAATAGACGAATGCCTAAGTTGCCCTCCTACGCACCACTCCACAGCCCTCTTTTAACTTTGGGTTGTCAAAAGACCTGAGGCATCACCGCAAGTCTTGAGTTGATTTTGACTGCTTCAGGCCCCAAGGCTTCGGGGGGCCAAAAAAGATGACAGGAGCTCGCAGGCCTCCAGGGAGGAAGGAGGCAGAGGGGAAGTTCCAAATTCTCCCAGGTTTCTGCTGTGTGCATTAAGGGAGAATTTGGGGCAGTGGCCGGGCCTGGTAGCCTGCAGTCGGGGTGTGTGCTCGCACGGCGGGAACCAAGGAGGTGGGCTGGACGCCCGCCTCTCTCTGTGCCCTGGTCCCCACGGAGTCAATAAAAGCGCCTGCGGAGTCCTGTGTGGCCCTAACCCCAGCGCCCTAGGAGCGCACCCGGCGCGGGGTCCGCTTCAGCAGTCTATCTTCGCCCAATCTACAGCGGGCCGCACAAAACCGCACAATGGGAGAGCTGGGAGCCGGGGATGTTAGAGGCGTGCATATTAAAAAGGGACAGAGAAAGGATCGCAGGGGACAGAGAGAGGGGAAGAGGGAAAAGGGCCCTCCCCGCCTCTCTCCCCCCCTGCACCCCGCACCATTCAGCGCGCTTATCTCGGGCAGTGAATCCCGGAGTCAGGCAGAAGTCTCCTTGGGGTTTTGTTGGGCCTGTCACTGGGTCCCTTTGTCATCCGCGGGCTTCATGCTGGATTCCATATGGCCAGCTGGGCTGAGGGAGCGCGAGGAGGGACCCGCACAAAACCCAAATTGTGTCCGGCTTTCAAACCCCGTATTGTTGTCTGTGAAAGGAAGACGCATTAAAAATTCGTGCTATATCTATTGGGGAGGAGGTTGGAGGAGGGGAAAAAGCCACCCCTGTCTTTGATGGCTTCAGAGGGCGCTTGCCCTGCCTAGGCCCCGTGACACACTGAGAACTGGAGATCTGTCTCTTCTACCAAATATTGGTCCTAACGCTGGGACTCAGGTCTGCAAACCATCCTCCTTAATGGGTTAGATTCATTGTGGGCACTCTGCTGCATTGCTGACACTCACAGTGGGAGCTAGGCCTTTCCCTTTTGCGGGGAGGGGGGGGAGTGGGGGGGAGTGGATAAGTAAGCCAGCTATGCAAGGCTCAAGTGGAGACCTGGAGCCCAGGGCTGGGAAATGCTGCCCTCCCTCTCCCCACAGGCTGCCTGGCTCAGGGTAGATGGAAATCCAGTCCCTGTTCCTGCACCCAGTGTGGAAGCCTCCTGCACACAGCCACCTTCCAAGCATAGGAGAAAAGGTCGGGAGAGTACAAGGAGGCCCTGGGTCCTAGGCCCAGCTCACTTTCCGAAACAGTCTGTCCTGAGGCCACTCTCCCCCAGTCAGACCATTCAGTTACCACCCCCTGCCATTCGAACCACCCGGGAAGATCCCACTGGCATCTCCAGGCAAAGGGAAAACTGATCAGAAACTTTCTCACCGTCCTCTTACCCCAATGTTGAAAGGAATAGGGACTTCCTTAGTTTTCAATGTCTTCTGCATCATTTTTCTAATAAAGTCCATAGTAGAGAGAGACAGTGAAGCTTTCAAGGAACTTGCCCCTTTTTGCCTCACCTAGGCTGTCAGTGCAGGCCAGAAACCATTTGGGTCATGTCACTGTGCTCCCCACAATAGCCGGGTCAAAAGCTTCCCTAAGAAGCCCCAAACAAACAAACAAAAAAAAAAAACATGCACTAAAGCGAATGCCAGCACTGTGGAAATCAACACAGAGCCCACCCGGTTTCCCCCCAGGGGCAAAGTCACTGGGCCCTACATGAACACCACTGAGATGCCCCTTCTTGTTTAGTACTGCCATATTTAGTTGAATCAGATAATTTGATAAGAATGGGAACCTCCTTCCCAGCCCTCCCCACTCCATCTAGGGAAATAAACTGCTTTTGCTTACCTATTGACCGTTGGGCTTAGTTGAGACCTGGTGTGAATTTCTTGAGCCTTTTCAAGAGCCTGGTCATTGAAAAGCTAATCCAATATTTACCAAGCATAAGGACAGTTCTCAGATGTATTTATTAAGGCCCCATCACTAAGTGAGTACTTGGACTGAAGACAAAGACCTGGGGAGGGGGTATCCAACGCACCAGAAAGGGGTCTCCCTACTACAACTGGGAAACCATGCACAACCTTGTGCAATGCTGTGCTTCCCCTCCTGTACTTAAGTGGCGTGTGGATTAGATATTGTGTTGGCCAGTATTTCAGGAAATATGTACTTGTGGCTTCCTGAGAGGCGAGGCGCAATGACACTCAAAACTGTGTCGATATATCATCTTTTATCCAGGATCTGCAAATAAACCCCTGATCCCCTTGGCGCATTATAGCCGCTGCTATCTTTCCAAGGAAGCGATCTGAGTTTTATTGCTTTCACCAACGCCCACACACACACACACACACACACACACACACACACACAAACTCTCATTCACTCCCTTCTCCCACCCCGTTAGGTTTTTAAAGGCTCTATTTTTTTTTCCCTCCCGGGTCATCATTATTAATAAAGAGGCGAATATGCCTTGGCGCCGCCACCTGAGCGAGTGGGGAAATGCAGGGCTGCTGGACAACCGCCTACGCGCGGCATCCGCATCTCGCCGACCCACCGCCTCGGGAGGGTGAAACTGGCTCGGCCCGCGCGCCGCCGCCGCCAGGAGGCGCCCGAGCTCCGCGATGCTGCCGCGTCGATGCGCGCCCAGTTTAGACCCGGTAAGAGCCGGGAGCAGCGCAGCTCCCCAAGTCTGGAGCTGCACTTGCTAGGTAGGCAACGCCACCCCAGAGGGATGAGGGTGTGGAGGAGCAGTAAGCGGGGTCCAAACCAGGATTTAAAGCGTGCGGGAGCAGCCTTCTCCACCACCTCTTGTCCCCATCCAGCTTCCATCGTGTTTGGGCACAACAATGGCAAACTGGTCCTGTGGCGCAAGAGTGCACTGACCGCGAGCAGGGCTCTAGGGGGCTGTCTGGGCGCGGTCCCCACGCGTTTATCGACCTCTGTGGGTGCATGCGGAGTGGGCCGCTCTGTAAGGGTGCGGTGAGTGGGTATCCAGCTAGAGAACGGCGCTGAAGAGGAATTCTGGTTTTGGGTGGGGAGAAAGAGGAGGGAGAACTAAGAAGGAGAGCGCCTCACCTCTCTCCCACCGGGGAGTCCAGGTGCTCCTGCTCATCCCCATCCCGTGCAGCTCACCGCGAAGAGGTGCGCCCCCTGAAAGGCCCTCGGCCACTAAGCATCCTTCCCCGAGCACCCGCCAGCGATGGAGTGGCGCCATCTGGCCACCAGGGAGAGACACCATGCCCAGGCGGATCTTTTGGGGTCTGGGTCAGGGAAACTTAAAATGTCCCCACCTCAGTTGAGAGCATTTGGTGCTGAGGTCTCAACTGCGGCTCAGGAACATCCAAGCGTAGAGACACCGGATTGTGGCACCTCCTACCTCGACCCTCCACCCCACGCTATCTCCGTGGCTTTCGGAGAGTGTGAGTTTGGAGCAGCGGACTAGGGACCGAAAGGGTTAAATTCCTCGAGATCTGTTCCCCAAAATAGGATCTGCAGTTCCAACTTGCCTCGTTTGTTTTTCTGTGGATGGCACCAGGTGAAAACGCCTCCAGTCAAAGGCATTCGTGGACCCCAATGTTGGTCCATGCTTTACTTTTTAAATCCCTTTTTCCCACCACTTTCAACACCGGCGGGTCGATGTCGTGCCCAAATTGGCCGCGGGGTGGCGCGATTGGATAAGGAAAGACTTCCTCGTGGCGCGCCGTCCTGGGTGACGGAACGCAGCTCGGACACCTGAAGGATTGGTGATGCCCCCGAGGGGTGTCTTTCACATCAGGGTTAAAGACGTGTGTGTGTGTGTGTGTGTGTGTGTGTGTGTGTGTGCGCGCGCGCGCGCGCACGTATGTTAATTCCACTTATTTTGTGAGGAAAATACAGACTGCTAGAGCTTAATTTTGGAAGAATTAAAACTACCTGCCCCTGAATTTGGTTCCAGGAACGTGCAGGACGTTACAAGTATTCGTTCTTGCCTGGCTCTTTTTCTTCTCCTCTTTGTGCTACTGATGACTGCATCTATGCCAGCTCTGCCCCACATTAAGTTAAGAACATTTCCACCGTCCCAAAATATTCCCTCCCACCTTGTACTTAAAGGCATCAGTTGAAAGTCTTAAATGAAATAAATCTGCTTGATTTCACCTGTGGTATTTTTGCCTTTGTTCATAAAATAGTGCCGAGAAAGCCATAGTTCTCAGCCCACAGCCCCATTCTGAAGACAGGACACGCCCACTATTTATTGGGTATGGCGTGAGCGGCCCCCAGGAGGCACTTCTGAGTCATATTTGACCATCACACCCAAGTTGTCTTTCCACCCAAGTTGTCCTCAGGAAACAGCCTCGGAGAAGTTAAGGACCCTGCACATATACAGAGTGGTTTTTCAAAGAATTAGAAGTCCTGAAGGTGGAGGGGGGTGTCCTGTCCTACTTCAGGAGGGGAGGGGAGAATAAGTCCTCCTCCATTCTCAGACAGGCAGCTGGGTGGGGGGTGACTTCTCCACAGCAGCTTGTGCTCCAGTTCCAGCCTGCTGGCCAGGATGGAGCCAGCCCCTAGGATTCTTCTGTATAGGCCTGCACATCAACCCCCTCACTAGGGACTGTGTGTCCATCCTGGACCAGGCAGTGTTCCCTGAGAAGTGACAGGAACCGGCCACCGGAGGGTTATGCTCTAGGCCTGCTCTTGCCTGGGGCCTGCTTCCTGCCTTTTCCTTGGTTTTTGTGATATAAGTAATTTCTCTCTCCACCCAGGATGATAAAGGGTACAAGAAAATAAATCTTCAGTTTCCAATTGATCTTATATCTTTAAATGATTAATGGCTCTTCACCTGGTGTGTGTGTGTGCGGGGGTGGGGAATAAACATGTTCTTTGGAGTAGAGTGGTGGGCTTCCTAATCTGACAGATTTACAGGAATTATTAAAAGGAATTTTACTCAACTACTTACTTGCAGTTCTCCCCATGTTTTTTTACTGACTATGACATAAAGAAATTGTTTCAGTACAGACCAGACCGTGTAAAAGGGGAGAGTTAGATTGGTGAGGTAAAATTGAGGGAATCCAATTTTCTTGTCTAGGACAATCTGAATCTGAAGATACCTTTCAGCGACAGCCTGTCTCTCCCACGAGAGTCACACTGTCCAGCCCTCCCCGCAGGAAAGGAACCTGCCACACATCCTGTGACTAGGATATTAGAACCTGTCCCTTGCAGACCAAGCCCCTGGCCACCCCCTGTTCCCACATGTGCCTGCTGCCAGCACCTCCAGTGTCTACCTGCAGAAGGAGCTGGAAGATTCAGGATCCTAAAGACAGTTGGAAAGTGATGGCACTTTCACGGCCCTCAACCAACTTCAAGGGGAAGTTAAAGGATAAGTAGCACAGCTTCTTAGCCCCAGGTGAAACAACACCAAGATGCATTTCACACCATCTCCTGGGGGGACAGGGTCTCTATTGCAACTGAGCCCCAGTTGTCTTCAGTGGAATCCACTCATCCACATGTCGTGTACTGATGCCTTTCTTTTCTCTCTCACTTCATTGGTGCTTCCTGGGGTTCTCTCCTTTGTTAACTACTTGCACATGAATCCTTGTCTCAGGGTCTGCTTCTGGGGGATCCCAGAGAGAGATACAGATGCTTAGGGTCTCATCTCCCCCTTCACCCTGGACCTGACTTGGTCCCTCAGAGATTGCCCATGACCTGAGGGTCCACCCCAGTGGCCTCTTCCCCCAGGTGTTCCGTGGGAATGCCCACCATTCATGCATCTGTCTGATGCAATTAGAGTTTGGGGTGTCAAGGAATTTGAGTACAGGCAACCGAGATCAGGGCTGTCTCAACTTTGGGGTATAAGTGACACACCTGGGATTTGGATAAATTGCAAATTCTGGTTCAGCAAGCTCCTGGGGGTGCTGATGCTGCTGGTGTAGGACCACCATAAGGACCACTGAGGGACAGGGATAGTAACCCACAGTCACTCTGGCTACTCAAGCTCCAGCCGGGCATGCACAGTTGCCCTCATCCAAATCCAGACACTGGCTTTTGTTCCCTCAGCATCCATCCTCAAGGCCAGTGACTTAGTCTTTTCCCATCAGAAAGAAGCTCCCAGCTCCTCCAAGCACAGTTCAATTCCTACCTCCCAGGAGGAAACATCTGATTGGTTGTTGGAGGTACCACCAGTTTCCAGAGCCCACACAGGTCAGTTTCTGACTGGTTTCCTATTGTCTACGTTACATAGTTACCCTTGGCTGGGGATGCATCCATATGTAGCTAGAGCCACTGTCATTACTCAGAGGAGGCTACGGAGATGGTGTGTCGTGGACTGAATTGTGTTTTTCAGAATCCATATACTGAGTTCCAACCCCCAGTCACTCAAGAGTGTGTCTGCATATGGATATTAGAGCTTTAAAGCGACAATTTATTTGAAATGAGATCACTAAGATGGGACCTAATTCAATATGACCAGCTCAGACATGAACAGAAGGAAGTCCAAGTGAAGACACAAAGAGAGAAGGTGGCTACACACACACACACATACACACACACACAGAGGCCTCAAAGGGAACTAACCTTGCCAACAATATGATTTCAAACTTTCAGCTTCTAGAATTGTGTATGAGGTACTTGGCTACAGTAGCCCTAGCAAGTGAGTATGCAGACAACTAATATTTCACAGACTAGAATTGAGTTTCACTCTGCCTTAGACTTTTGTATCCTGAAACCCACCTCATCCTGTCTTCCAGGTTGACATAGCCATTTCCCAAGGCTCTAGTCTGATGCCACGGTGTTCTTCCATCCCACTCAGGACAAGCACTGTGTTTCTCTAGGCCTCCTTAGGACTCCTTAGAATGTCAAGCTGGCATTTCCTAGAACCGTTCGACAATGCACAGCCACACTTCCCAGGGTCCACCAACTCCAAATGTATCCCACAGACCCAACATTCTAATTCCCAGTCGTACTGGCCTTGCAGGAACATGGATATGCATGAAATATTGCTCCAAGCCTGGGAGCTTCAATGGGTATATTAATGAGATGGAAGCAAGAGGTTGTGCAAGCAGACGGTGAACCCCTAAGCAGGTAAACTCCAGGGCCCAGGGTATTCTCCACAGACTCTGTCATGCTTCTGAGAGAGATATAGAAGAGACTGTTTCTCTGCTCAAACCCCAATTGGACATGCTGGAAGGGCTGTTAATGGTGACAAGCTCCCCCAGTCAGCTTGACCCCCAACTTGGCAGATGTCTATGTAGGTGAGTTGTGCTTATTTCTGTTTCTTTGGGGCTTGAATCAGGGCTGCCTAAACTTTGGGGTATAGGTGACACACCTGGGATTTGGATAAATTGCAAATTCTGATTCAGCAAGCTCCTGGGGTTGCCAATGCTGGTGTAGGACCACCATTAGGACCAGCAGGGCCTCAAAGACAACTTCAAGGTCTTGCTAAAGATGACCCCTTAAATAATCAATAGGAAGCCCACTAGAATGAGTTCAACCGAAAAACAGGGCAAGGATGGGGCCTCCCTGGTGGCACAGGGGTTAGTCTCAACACTATCAAGCTATTGCCAGCCACTGAGGCCTGAGTTCGATCCCTGTTCTGGGAGCTGACCCACATGGCGCAGCAGACCTCTCCTGTCTTACCCACTGCTCCCCTCAGCAGTGTATTTCAGTTAGTCTGCCTGTTCTGCTCCCCACTCTGTCTCTCGTGAATCCTCTTACCCCTCATACTTCTGGCCTACACCCCAGCATGCATAAACAAATAAAAATAAATCTTTTTAAAAAATAGGTCAAGGAAGCTTTAAAAAGTGTTCTTAAATCATTTGGGAAATCAATAATCCAGAGTTTATGAGTAAAATACATATTGACTATTTGAACAGAAGAAATCTTAGCACCATTTTGTTAACAGCTCCTGCCTTGAATTTTCCAGAGGAGATACTGAGGCCTCAAGAGGAAAACACTCTGGTCCAGGTCATAGGGTTCACTGAGAGGTGGTCTTGGGCAGAGGCAAGGTGCCCCCCTTCTATGCCAGTGTACTTCCCACAATGACACTCCCAAGAGATATAGCAAATGGTGAACTTACCTGTATTTACAATTAATACCACGTGACCGTAAATCATTTTAACAAACCATAGGAAGCAGTTAGAAGATAGTTTGTGTGGTGTGCAACGGTTGCAGGGCAACCCCAATGTGAAATGGGTTGCCTGACTGTGGGTCCTCACCCGCACATGTGCTTAAATTGAGACTCAACTGCAGGTACACACAAAAAGGGTAATAAAGGGTTTATTTACCAAAAAGGGGGGGAGAATCAAGAAATTAATAGCTTAGGGAGAAAGAGAGAGAGATAAATTGGTGAGTGTGTTCCATCAGTTCTGCTGAGCTGGAACCCCAATAGCACTCTGAAAGCCATCCAAAACCAAGGGCCCCCAAGGCCCACATTTCTCTGGTTATATACTAAGCCCGGATGCTTAACTCCACCCTCACTTCCCAGCAACCCGCCCTTGGGTGGTGATGACATTATGGGATTTGTAGTCCTGGGTGTCTTGGATCTCTTTGGTCTGGGGTGGGGGTCAGGTCCTTCAAAATCTATTTGTGGCATTTGTTTAGGACATCCTTTCCTCCCAATACAAACTATGTCCCCATTGGTTAATTTTTTCAAGGACATATCTGCCCCTTACTAACTCAAAGGGCATCAACAAGGAGGTCATGAATGAGTCAAATCATTTGAAGCCGGTAGAACTGAAGACCCAGGGGGAGTCCCATCACACACATGTTTTCATGGCAAAGAGATGTGATGGAGGTCAGGGAGGTGAAGGAGGGAGGGTCAAACACTTAGACAATGAGTGAAGGCGAGGGTTCAGAGTGTTCCGGAGTGAACCTGAACAAGATCAAGAACCAGAGGCACACTCCCCGGTGGCTATCTCTGCTGTGAGGGAAATGCCCTAGAGCTGTGACCACCAATATGGCGGCCACTAGCCACGTGGTGATCAAGCACAGGAAACGTGACTAATGTGACTGCAGAGCTGATTTTTAAATTTTGTTTACCTTGTATTGACTTAAATTTTAATATGTCCATGTGACCAGTGGCTCCTGGATTGGGCAGAGAAGATCTAGACCATGCTTGACACCTGCTGGAAGCTGTAAAAGGAAGAATATGTATTAGCCCTTTCTTACCTCTATAATGCTAATTAACACCATTGCAGTTAAACACTATTCACAGCTCTGTAGCTGCTCTAGTGAGACCTTTAGTTTACTCTGAAATGAAAATCGGAGGTGAAAATGGTGGAGAATGGGGTTGGAGTAGGTGTGTATACTGATCCCTTCACACTGCCCTTATGATCCCCATCACAGATGCCCCAGGCTGGATATAATTCCATGAAAAATAGAGAGGTTTTTAAAAATATGAAGAACCTTGTCTGATTCCTGACCAAATACATGGCTGCAATGGGACAGGGTGGGAGTGGAGGCAGAGGTGGTGAGACACTCAGAAATGCCAATTACCGTTCAGCTGGAGGGACAAAGGGAGTCACCTTCCAGATGTTCTTCACCCAGTGTGTACCAGAGACCCCTCTGACAGGCTGGAAAAGCCTATCATCCCCTTCTTGTAATGAATGAGGAGTGTGGGAGAGGAGAGAGCTCCTGAACTTGAGGAGAGGGGCTGAGTCCCTCCGTCCCCTCTCCAACAAGCTGCTCACTTTGCCAACTCATGGTGAATGAGAACAAGAAGACCCACCAGGACTTGCCTTCTTCCCTGGAAGGCGTGGCCCTGGAAGGCCTTCTGTGTCAGGGAAGAGTGTCTGAAGTTCCCATGATCTTTATTATGGTGAGACAGTAGAAAGGATAGAAGGGGTGTGGGGGCCAGGTGAATGGCTAAGAGATGGGCTGCAGCATTTGCTCCCCCGTTAACCTTTCCTATCTCTCATTTCCCTCTTTTTCTGTGGAAATAATGACATTTGGTAAATTAAGGCATGATATCAACAAGGCAAATTGAAATACCGCTACGAATGCAAACCTCCTTTTCAAGTTTACCATCCTGATCCTATGCAATTAGACAAAGCAATTATGAACATGGTTGTCAAGCTCCCCCCTCACGTCCCCAGACCCACCGGTTGAAATGAAAGGCTCTAATGGGGACTCGGGCAACAGGACTGGAGAGGCTGCATGTACAGGAGATGCTGAAACAATTATAGCAGCTGGGTTAATTAATCAAATGAGGAAATGGGATAAAAATTCATCTTGCAGCCGAAACCCAGAGCGTTCAAATGGAAAGGGTGCAAAATAAACAGGGCAATCCATGCTTATCTGAATCCCTACTTTTAATGACTGTAAAGTTGGAGGATCATACTCTGATTGAGTTCAACTATCTGGTTGAAAAGTAAGAGAAGGCAGTGCTAATGGATGCCTTCATAATGATGCCAAAATAATAAGCTGGCAACATCACACCCAACCGGAATTTTTCTTAAACTGTTGTTTTTAATTTTGGTTCCCCCAGTTTTCTGTAGAGTATGCACATTTAGACCACAATATAACCTTCATGGCTTCTGATAAAACTGGTCTTAAAAGCAAATTTATTTCTTTAAACATTCTAACACCTCATCAATTTAAAAGGTTCTTCAGATTTTACCAGGCGTGAAAGTTATTCAAATAGAATTTACATGACTATTTTAATGTACATTTAATAATGTTGTAGGGAAGCGTTTGTGGTTGTGTCAGTACTAAAAGCACACTTTCACATGAAATATCAACATTTGAGAATCCTCTGCTGAAAACATCAATAAAGTCTCTTTCTAAAAGGTGAGATGAGTCAACTTCTCTTAGTAAAAGTAACACAAAATACCACTCCATTTTGTACACAATTCAAGCTTTTTAATCAGCTTAAAATATATGCCCTTTCTGGGATACATAAATAATTTAGATGCAGTGTAAATCACCACAACTGAAAATATATGGTCAAATATGCTACTTCCGAAGAGTAGAATGAGGGGATTTTAGTCTTTCATTTTGTACCTTCTACACTGTTGGAATATTTCTACATGCATAGTAACTCCAACATGAAGAACTTCCACAATAAAAGCTAAAGCTAAAGCTCTGTTTTCTCAAATATACAGTTGAGTAGAAGAATAAAAGGCTCCAACTTTCCAAATGATTTTTTATGTGAATGAAAATTCCTCTCTTATATGATTTGAGAAGGTTAAGGGCAATGCTAACTAGAACTATCCATCTTTTTAGCTGGATTATTGGTTCATAAGGATTTCAGACTTAATAGCCCTCCAAATTATTGTTAACACTGTTTAGATGGATTTTAAGGAAATTCATCATTTTCTTTTTGTAATGGGTACAATCCTTTTATGGACATGGTCTCAGTTTACTAAAAGCAAAACAAAGACCTCCTCCCCTGCTTCTCCTCTTTAGCCCCATCTCCTTCTCTGACTAGCTCAGCCACACAACTCTGATAAAATATTCTATTGCTCCCCTGCTTCTCAAAGGACCCCACCTTCACAGCACGGACCATTTTAATCCTGTGTTCAGGCCTTTACCACCTGAGTCTGACTCCTGAAGATAGGAACGTCACCTGATAACCCACTCCCAAAATTGAAAATGTACACACCACCAGAATAGTACCTACCTGCCAGGATGTTTGACACCTGGTCATTTCCTTTGGCATTGTTCTTATTATTGCCACCATTATTATTATCTGAGAGCTGAGTACCAGTTTAAAGTCCCAGTTCTGTGACCAAATAATCTGAATTTAAGTCAATTTTGTGAAAGTGGAGTAATTAATCCAAATCTTTTCCACTCTGTTTTTTGGTCTACAATCAGGGTAATAATGACCTAGTCCCTAGGAGCAAAGGGTGGATTTCTGTGGTTATGTTACAGGGCAGGGAGAGGGGCACCCCCAGAAGCCCCAAACCTGCCATCCACTGCATCAAGACAAAACATATAAGACCTTTAATGGAAAGGAAATTTAATACAATTAGTGAACAATACGGAAAAGACACAAAATATAGTTTCTAAATCAAGTACCCAAAGTTACCCATCCCCTTGTGAGTAAAAGTCCACCCAAATGGGTTTGGTCCAGAGCAAGGCCCAAAAGCTTGCCCCAAGTCTAAAGCAGCTTCCAGAGGGGACCCACAGAAAAGGATCAGAAACAGCCAGACAAGTCTGGGAGGAAAAGAGCAAAATCAAAATCAAGATAAAAGCTGCCATTGTCAACCTTCCCACTGGTCTTTCACTCACATCTGTTTAAACCAGTCCAGGACCAAGAAGCAAGCGCAGTTTCTTCACATGTCTCTGCTCCATGTGCCTCCTCCAGGTCTCCTTCTGGCTCTTCATCCTGCTTCCTCCCTTCTCCAGTCTCCACTCTAGCTTCTCCTCCTCCCTGCTCAGCTCCATCCTCCTTTGGGTGGGGTAGGGAACCTGGAACCTCCCCTTTCTCCTGGGGACTATCCTGTTCCAGTTATGACTATAAAGCCTTACCTTGGGTTCTGGTTAAGTAAGTGCTCAACAGGGCCTCCCCAGTGGCACAGCGCTTGAGCGCTGGGCTGCAAAGCTGCCCACAGCCTCTGCAGTGCTGGTTCGATCCCTGGCCGCTGGCGAGGATCCCATGTGGCACGACAGACCTCTCCTGCAGCACCAGCTGCTCCCCTCAGCAGTGTATTTCATCAGTCTGCCTATTCTGTTCTCCGCTCTGTCTCTGGTGAATTCTCTTACCCTCCCGTGCTTCTGACTGTACCCAGTGCTTGTATAAATAAATAAATAAACCTTAAAAAAAAAAAAGTAGGTGCTCAACAGAGATCACATCATTTTATCAGTTACCTGCTGATCTTCTCATCCTCAGTTTTTTCCTAATCCTGACTGGATCACATATTGTCTCAAATAAATCTTCATAGATACAATTTTATGTTCTTTTTAAAAAAAGTTGAATCTCTTCACTCATGCAATAAGAAGTCAAGTTTTGTGCCTTGGCCATTTGAATGCCCATCCATTTTCATTCCCTTTCCCGGTCTCCTACAGACTTCTGCCTTGGCCCAGAGTGTTTTTTCCTCTACCCTAAAATTCAGCCCCTTTCTCCTACTTTGGTACTCAGTTGCTAGATTTATTTTTGGTTGATGAGTGGATTAGTCCTCCTCATTCATCCCACTCTGCAGCCAGGCTGCAGGGACTTAGCGTAGCATCTCAGCTCCAGTTTGCAGGGCCTCATCAATGCTTGCTTTTTGCTGCTGAAATAAAATAAGAAAATGCTATAAAGCCCACAAAGCATGGTGGAAATTGCAGGTGTTAATTAAAATGTCACTGTTATATAGATTATTAATTACCATCTTGATGAAGGAGCCCTGGGGTGCATCAACAATGAATCCAGGATACCTGCAGGTGAGCCATCTTCTTCCTGGCATTTGTCACCTAATGAATTGTAAATGTTTAGCCTCTGAGTGCTCCAGCTGAATATGAATCCAAGGAATAGGCTCAGCAATCCTGGAGGAATTATTGATGGGGGTGAGGGGGATGATAAACTCTTTAAAAAAGCTCTGGACCAACTTTATTAATGGCAAAGAAATTTCTCAAATACAAATGTACATTTTTTCCAGTCTCCTCCAAAGTCAGCACCTGGGTGAATCTTAAAACCTCATAACGGGGCCTCCCTGGTGGCACAAGGGGTTAAACACTGCACTATGAAGCAATCCACAGCCTCCACAACAAGAATTTGATCCCTGGCCAGGGAGCTACCCACATGGCACAGCAGACCTCTCCTGTTTCACCCTTTGCTCCCCTCAGCAGAGTATTTCAGTAGATCTGCCTGTTTTGCTCCCCACTTTGTCTCTGGTGAATCCTCTCACCCCCCTCATCTCTGGCCTGTACCCTAGCTCTTATATGCATAAATAAATAAATCTTTAAAAAAAAAACCTCATAACCAATTTGTACCACCTTTATTTATTTGGCTTTCTGGAGTTAAGACAGCTCTCACCACTGAAAACATCACTAGGTTTCTTACTATGCCTTCAAATGTCAAGGTTAGGGATATTCTATGGCAAGGTGTCAGGTGGACAAATATGAAGTTCCTTTTCACACATCTGTGTTTACAGTTGGCAGGGTGCCAGTGTATATTTACTTTCACCCAATCAAGCAATGACACATTTAATCATCAGATAAAGCTTTATTTTTTAAAATATTTCAATTGTCCCCATAAAGTAGGAAAAAAACTCAACTAGTTCTATAACATTTTAAGCAAATTTCTGACTTTACATATGCCAGACCAACTATCCATATTGAAGACTTCCTGTTCATTATTTTTGCATATTCATTGTGCACTATTTACAATAGCCAAGATTTGGAAACAATCTAAATGTCCCTAAACAAGTACGCAGATCAAGAAGATGTGGTGTACAGACACAATGGATTCCTACTCAGCTATCAAAAACAAGAAACATTTGCCATTTGCAGCAATATGGATGGAGCTGTTTGTCTCCTTTCTATAGTCAGATTTCAAGGATTAGATTTTTAGTTTAGCTTTATCTGACCCTTTGTTTGGTATCAAACAAATAAGTACCACAAACAAATTGGTACCACATATAAGTTATACCATCTGGTATTTGTCTTTCTCCTTCTTATTTCTCTTAGCATTGTCCCTTCCAGCTCCATCCATGTTGCTGCAAATGGCAAATGTTTATCTTTTTTGATAGCTGTGTAGTATTCCATTTTGTCTGTATACCACATCTTCTTGATCTACGTACCTGTTTGGAGACATATAGGCTGTTTCCAAATCTTGGCTATTGTAAATAGTGCTGCAATGAATATGGAAGTGCAAGTTCCCCTTTGAATTAGTGTTTTTGTATACTTTGGTAGATGCCTGGAAGTGGCATTGCTAGGTCATATGGCAGATCCATTTTTATTCTTTTTTTTAAAGATTTATTTATTTATGCATACAAGAGCTGGGGTGTAGGCCAAAGGTGTGGGGGGCTGGGTGAAAGGGTTCACCAGAGACAGAGTGGGGAACAGAACAGGCAGATTAACTGACATACACTGCTGAGGGGAACAGCAGGCAAGACAGGAGAGGTCTGCTGTGCCAGGGATTGAACTCATGCAGCAATGGCTGTGGATGGCTTCATAAGGCTGAGACTTAACCCCTTGTGCCACCAGGGAGGCCCATTTTTATTCTTTTGAGAAAGTTCCATACTGTTTTCCATAAGGACTGGACCATTCCTTATTTCCACCAACAGTATAGGATGATTCCTTTTTTTCCACATCCTTGCCAAAAATTGTTATTTTTGATCCTTCTTATATGGGCCAGTCCAACAGTTATGAGGTAGTATCTCATTGTGCATTTCCTTGACAAGAGATGATGAACATTTTTCATTGCCTGTTGGCCTTCTGTATGTTTTCCCCAGAGAAGTACCTATTTAGTTCTTCTGCCCATTTTTTGATTGGGTTATTGGTTTTCCTTTTGTTGAGTTGTATGAGCTCTTTGTATATCTTTGATATAAGTCCCTTGTCAGATATATGGTATACAGATATTTTCTCCCATTCAGTAGGTTGTCTTTTCATTTTGGTTACAGTCTCTTTTGCTGTGCAGAAGCTTTTTAGTTGGATATCATCCCAATTATTTATATTCTTTTTTGTTTTCTTTGCCACTGGGGATGAATCCACAGAGATGTCTCTGAAGCTTATGTCATAGAGGGTTTTGCCTACGTATTTTTCTACATGTTTTAGGGTTTCAAGTCTTACATCCAAGTCTTTTATCCATTTTGAGTTGATTTTCTTGTATGGTGTGAGATAGTGGTAGCTTCATTCTTTTGCATGTGGCAGTCCAATTTCCTCTATACCATTTATTGTTCCAGTGTACATTCCTCTCTCCTTTTCACAGATTAGCTGTCCACATATGTGTATTTTTATTTCTGGGCTCTCAATTCTATTCCATTGATTTGTGTGTCTGCTTTTGTTCCAGTACCATGCTGTTTTAGTTATTATGGCTTTATAGTATAGTTTGAAGTCTGGACATATAACACCACCATTTCTCTCCCCCCCCCCCTTTTTTTTGGTCAGGAGAGCTTTGTCTATACAGGGTATTTTGTGGCTCCATATAATTTTCAGTAATATTTGTTACATTTCTTTGAAGAAGACCACTGAAATTTTATTGGGATTATATTGAATCTGTAACCTACTTTGGGTAGGATGGCCATTTTGACATTCATCCAATCCATGAGCAGAGAATATCTTTCAATTTCTTTGTGTCTTCTATTTCTTTTAACAATGTTTTGTAGGTATAGGCCCTTCACCTCCTTGTTGGTTTTTTGTTTGTTTGTTTGTTTTTGTTTTATTTCTTTGGTGTGATCCTAAATGGGATGACTTTCTTAATTTCTGCTTCTTCTAACTCATTGTTTGCATATAGGAAGACAGCTGATTTTGGGGTGTGTTGATTTTGTAGCTTGACACTTTGCTGAACTGGTTTATTGTTTTAATTAATTTTTCTGTGGTGTCTTTAGGGTTCTTTATGTATATTATCATATCATCTGCAAATAATGATAAGTTATTTCTTCTTTCCCAATTTGGATTCCTTTTATATCTTTCACTTGCTTAACTGTTCTAGCTAGCATTTCTAATACTATGTTGAATAGTAGCAATGAGAGTGGACATCTTTGTCTTGTACCATATCTAAGTGGAAAGACTTTCAATTATTCACCATTGAGTATGAAGCAAGGTGTGAGTTTGTTACCTGTGACTTTTATTATGTTAAGATATTTACCATTTATCCCCACTTTTCGAAGGGTTTTTTTTTTATCATAAATAGATGCTGAGTCTTAGCAAAAGCTGTCTCAGCATCTATTGATATGATCATATGTTTTTTATCTTCCTTTTTTGATGTGGTGAATGACATTGATTTTTGTATTTTGAACCATCCTTGTGTCCATGGTATAAATTCCACTTAGTCATGACGTATAAACCTTTTAATGCATTTTTAAATTTAGTTTGCTAAGATTTTATTGAGGACTTTCGCATTTGGATTCATTGGGAAAATTGGTCTGTATTTTTATTTTTTGTATGTTATCTTTGTTTTGTTTTGATATTTGCATAATGTTGGTCTCATAAAATGTGTTTGGAAATATTCTTTCCTTTTCGATTTTTTTTTTAATAGAGGCATGTTTTATTTATTTATTTATTTGTTTGTTCGTTTTTTGTTTTGTTTATACATGCACTGGGTACAGTCAGAAGCGCGGGAGGGTGAGAGAATTCACCAGAGCCAGAGCGGGGAGCAGAGCAGGCAGAAGGACCGAGGGACACTGCTGAGGGGAGCAGCAGGCGGCAGGAGAGGTCTGCGCACCATGTGGGACCCTCCTCCAGTGGCCGGGGAGCAGCCGGGAATCGAACCGGCGCTGCAGAGGCTGCAGGCAGCTTCGCAACCCAGCGCTCAACCGCTGCGCCACAGGGGAGGCCCCTCCTTTTCGATTTTTAAAAGAATTTAAACATTATAAGTATTAGTTCATCTTTGAAAGTTTGGTAGAACTTGCTTATGAAGCCCTATGGTCTTAGACTTATTTTTAGGGAGATTTTTGATTGCTGTTTCAATTTTCTTGCTTGTGATTGGTTTGTTCAGGTTTTCTATTTCTTCCTTATTCAGCCCTGCATGATTGTATAAATCTAAAATTTGTTCATCTTATCTAGGTTGTTGAAATTGTTTGCATATAAATGTTCATAATAATCTCTTATTATCTTCTGAATTTCTGCAGTGTCAGAAATTTTGTAACCTCTCTTGCATTTTTGATCCTTTTTATTTCAGTTTGCTTCCTTTTTTTCTTAGTGAGCCCTGTTAGAGGTTTTTCTATATTGTTTATTTTTTCAAAGAACCGACTTTTAGTTTCATTGCTCTTTTGGACTGTCTTTTTGAATACTGTTTAATTTATTTGTACTCTAATTTTTTGGTTTTTTCCTTCCTTCAGCTGACTTTTGGTTTTATCTGTTCTTTTTTTCTAGTTCCTTGTGATGGGAGTAATGTTGTTTATTTAGGTTCTTTCTTGTTTCTTGATGTGGACCTATATTGCTATTTACTTCCCTCTTACTATACAGCTTTTGCTATGTCCTAGACACTCTGGGAGTTTGTGACACATTGTCATTTGTCTTGAGATATTTATTGATATCTGCTTTGATTTCTTCATTGACCCTGTAGTCTTTCAGTAATCTGTCATTCAGTCTCCACTCATTAGAGATTTTCTGTTTTCATCTTGTAGGTGAATTTTAGTTTGATATCTCTATGGTGTGAGAAGATACTTGGTATGACTTAAATCTTCATAAATTTGCTCATATTTGTCTTGTGGCCCAAAACATGGTCAATCTTGGAAAATATCCCATGTGCACTTGAGAAAAATGTGTATTTTGCTTTTGGGAGGGGGGGCACAAGATCCTATAGGTGTCTATTAGGTCCATACGGTTTAATTCTTTGTTTAAAGCTACTATGTCCCTATTCATTTTTTGTCTTGTGATATGTCGCTTGGTGAGAGTGAGGTGTTAAAGTCTCCTACCACAAAAGTGTTTTTTCCAGTGTTTGTTATCTGAGTTGATAGTATCTGAGTTGATAGCCCAATATATTTTGGTGCTCCTTCATTTTGTGAGTGCATGTTCATAAGTGTTAGGTTCCACTAATCATTGTGTGGTGTCCATCCTTCTGTTACCTATTTTAACAGTAAATCTATTTGTCTAATGTAAGTATGGCAACCTCTGCCTTCCTTTGGGCTCCATTTGTGTATAGGATTGTTTTTCAAACTTTTACCATGGGCTTATGCTAATCTTTGGCTCTTGGGTATGTCTCCTGAAGACAGCAGAAGCTCTGTCTTTTATTTATTTTTTTAAGATTTATTTTATTTATTTATGCATGCAAGAGCTGGGGTATTGGCCACAGGTATGGGGGGCAGGTGGTGAGAGGATCCACCAGAGACAGAGTAGGGAGCAGAACAGCCAGATTGACTGAAATACACTGCAGAGGGGAGCAGCGGGCAAGACAGGAGAGGTCTGCTGTGCCATGTGGGTTATCTCCCTGGCTGGGGATGAACTCATGCTGCAGTGGCTGCTGATAGCTTCATAGTGCTGAGACTTAACCCCTTGTGCCACTAGGGAGGCCCTACTCTGTCTTTTAAATGGTGAGTTCAGTCTGTGAAGATTTCTAGTGATTATTGATGCAAGAAAGTCTGTTACTGTCATTTGTCTTAAGTTTTGTTGTTGTATCTATTTCCTTTTTCACTTCTTTTTGTTTGTTTCTCTTTGTCTTAGATTCTAGAGTTCTTTTCAGTATTTCTAGGGGGGATATCTAGCTTTTGTAAACTCCTTCAGTTTTTCTTTGTCTGAGAAGGCCTTTATTTCTCCCTCGTATCTAAAGTAGAACCTTGTAGGATATAGTATTGCTGGTTGGCAGTTTTTGTCTCTAGGTTTTTCAATCGTATCACTCCATTCTCTCCTTACCCATAGTATCTCTTTGGAGATATCCGACCCTAATCTTGGTCCTTTTATAGGTTATCTGCTTCTTTCTCCTTGCCAATATCAATATTCTTTATTTGTCTTGAACTACTGGGGCTTCCAAAGATCTTAAAGCTATCTTCAGGCTCAGCTTTGAGTATCTATCTATTCCTCTCTTCTTATCCTGTGATTTCTCATGGTGGAAGTTTGGACTCATTAAACCAAACATGAAGGATGAAATACTACAAAATGAAATTATGAACAATGAGAGAGGAGGATAGAAGGAAGCGCAAGTGTTGATTGATGCTGAACCACCAACCCCAAAAGTCTCATTTCTCCTACTTCAATTTTTTTTAAAAGATTTATTTATTTGTTCATACAAGCACTGGTTACAGTCAGAAGTGCGGGAGGGTGAGAGAATTCACCAGAGGCAGAGCAGAGAGCAGAGTAGGCAGACTAACAAAGTACACTGCTGAGGGGAGCAGCGGGTGGCAGGAGAGGTCTTCACACCATGTGGGACCCTCGCCCAGCGGCCAGGGATGGAATCGGCACTGCAGGGGCTGCGCGCAGCTTTGCAACCCAGCACTCAAGCACTGCACCACTGGGGAGGCCCTCCTACTTCAATTTTTATATGCTTTTGAGAAGCAGGTACAAAATTTTAAATAAATTTTATGTGTTTTTATATTCTATTTCTGAGTATTTGTTTTGGTATTTATTAGCTGAAAACTTCTTTCAAAAGATATAGCATTTACCTTACAAAGAATACACCAAAGGTAGCCACAAAACTCCATTTTGCCCTATTTCCATAGTTCTAGATGAAAGTAAGTCAAAATATTACTACTCTTGACATTAATGTTCTTTGATTGAGTTCCAGACTAAACCAAGGAGTGAGGTTGCTTGCCTCAGACATAAAAGCAATCTTCCACGGTAAAATAATTTAATTATTTTTTAATAATTAAAATAAGCAGGAATTTCCAGGAACTGCATTCATGCTCCATTTTATTCCAAGTTTGTTCTTGACCAGACTAGTCATGGCGCTGGTGGATATGCTCTTAACTATGGTAATAAAGCTGTGGCTTAATGCTTGTCTTACTTCTACTTCCATCTTGGTTTCACCTGGTCTTGCCTGAATTTCTGGTTTTGTCTGCAAGAAAAAATGAGCAGGAGCAGAGTAAGGATGAACAGGGCAAGAATGATGCACTTATGGTTACCAGGCCTATGGCAGAGGTGCTTGGCAATTACTTCTTTAAATAAATTTTCTAGACCTTTTTCTTTCTTGTTTATCTTTTTCCAGATGATACAGATATTATATCTCTTTAGGTTATCCCAAAGAGCTCCTACGTTAATTTCATTTCTTTAATTCTTTTTTTCTCTTTTTTTGTTTAAAATTTTTAATTTTTTTATTTTTATATTCCCCAAACAATTGCAACCCTTTTATTTTGACCCCAATCCCTCCTCCTCCCGCCCCCCTCCCCTCATAAAGTGTCTCTGGTTCATAGCTGTTTGTTGATTATGATTTTCACTTTCTTATAAATATTCATTTTTCTGGTCCCTTATTTAAGTTTTCTAGATTCCTGCTATGAGTGAGACCATCCAATATTTTTCTTTTTCTTTCTGGCTTATTTCACTGAGCATGATCCCTTCCAGTGCCATCCATGTTGCTGCAAATTGCATGTGTTTATCTTTTTTGAATGCTGAGTAATATTCCATAGTGTATATGTACCACATCTTCTTGATCCAGTCATCTATTTTTGGGCATTTGGGTTGATTCCAAAGCTTAGCTATTGTAAACAGTGCTGCTATAAACATAGGGGTGCAGGTGCTCTTTGGAGTTGATGTTTCTGTGTCCTTTGGGTAAATACCTAGGAGTGGAATTGCTGGATCATCTGGAAGCTCTATGTTTAGTAGGTCCAGAAATCTCCACACAGCTCTCCATAGTGGTTGGACCAGTTTGCACTCCCACCAACAGTGCAGAAGAGTTCCTTTTTCTCCACAACCTCGCCAACATTTGTTGTTGCTAGTTTTTTTAATATGTGCCATTCTCACTGGTGTTAGATGGTATCTCATGGTAGTTTTGATTTGCATTTCCCTGATTATGAGTGATGGTGAACATTTTTTCATATGCCTGTTGGCCATTTGCATTTCCTCTTCAGAGAAGTTTCTTTTTAGCTCTTCTGCCCATTTTTTCACTGGATTATTTTCTTTGTTGTTGTTGAGTCTCATCAGCTCTTTGCAGATTTTTGTAATCAGTCCTTTATCATTAGTGTTGTGTGCAAAAATGTTCTCCCAGTTGGTGGGGTTTCTTTTAGTTTTTGTTCTTGTCTCTTTTGCTGTGCAGAAGCTCTTTAATTTGATGTAGTCCCAGCTGTTGATCTTTGCCTTCACTATTACTGCTTTGGGTGATGTGTCTGTAAAGATGTCTTTGATGTGCATATCATGCAGTGTTTCGCCTATATTTCCTTCTATGTATTTTATGGTGTCAGGTCTTATGTCTAGTTCTTTAATCCATTTTGAGTTGATTTTTGTGTATGGTGTGAGGTAGTGGTCAAGCTTCATTCTTTTGCATGTAGTGACCCAGTTTTCCCAGCACCATTTATTGAACAAACTTTCTTTGCTCCAATGCATATTCTTTGCTCCTTTGTCAAATATTAGTGGACCATAAATCTGTGGGTTTATTTCTGGATTTTCTATTCGATTCCATTGGTCTGTGTGTCTGTTCTTGTTCCAATATCATGCAGTTTTGATGATTATGGCTTTGTAGTATAGTTTGAAATCTGGGAGTGTGATGCCTCCATTCCCTTCTTTTTTTTCCAGGAGAGCTTTGGCTCTTTGGGGTTTTTGGTGATTCCATGTGAATTTCATCAATGATTGTTCTATTTCTTTGAAGAATGACATTGAATTTTTATTGGAATAGCATTGAATCTGTATATTGCTTTTGGTAGGATGGCCATTTTAATAATGTTTATTCTTCCAATCCATGAGCAGGGGATATCTTTCCTTTTCTTTGTATCTTCTTCTATTTCTTTTTTTTTTTTTATAGAGGCATGCTTTATTTATTTGTTTGCTGGTTTGTTTGTTTGTTTTGTTTATACATACATTGGGTACAGTCAGAAGCGCGGGAGGGTGAGAGAATTCACCAGAGCCAGAGCGGGGAGCAGAGCAGGTAGAAGGACCGAAGTACACTGCTGAGGGGAGCAGCGGGCGGCAGGAGAGGTCTGCACGCCACGTGGGACCCTCCTCCGGTGGCCGGGGAGCAGCCGGGGATCGAACCGGCGCCGCAGAGGCCGCGGGCAGCTTCGCAACCCAGCGCTCAACCACTGCGCCACCGGGGAGGCCCACTTCTTCTATTTCTTTTAACAGTGTTTTATAGTTTTCTTTGTAAAGGTCCTTTACCTCATTTGTTAGATTAATTCCCAAGTATTTGATTTTTTTTTGTTTTGATAATAAAGGGGATGGTTTTTTTTCATTTCTTCTTCTTCAGATTTATTGTTATTGTATAGGAAGGCTTCTGACTTTTGCATATTGATTTTGTATCCTGCCACTTTGCTGAACTGATTGATGAGTTTAATTAGTTTTTCTATGGAGTTTTTGGGGTTCCCTATGTAGATTATCATATCATCTGCAAATAGTGATAGTTTGACTTCTTCTTTTCCTATTTGGATTCCTTGTATGTCTTTCTCTTGTCTTATTGCTCTAGCTAGGACTTCCAGTATTATACTGAAAAGCAGTGATGAGAGTGGACATCCTTGTCTTGTTCCAGATCTTGATGGAAATGCTTTCAGCTTTTTACCATTGAGGATGAGTAAAACTGGCTGTTGGCTTGTCATAGATGGCCTTTATGATGTTGAGGTATGTTCCTTGTATCCCAAGAATTTCAAGGGCTTTTATCATGAATGGGTGTTGCACTTTGTCGAAAGCTTTCTCGGCATCTATTTATATTATCATATGGTTTTTATATTTCTTTTTGTTGATGTGTTGGATAACGTTGATTGATTTTCGGATGTTGAACCATCCTTGTGTCCCTGGAATGAATCCTACTTGGTCGTGGTGAATTATCTTATGGATACACTGTTGGATTCTGATAGCTAAAATTTTATTGAGGATTTTTGCATCAGTGTTCATTAGGGAGATTGGCCTGTAGTATTCTTTTTTTGTGTTGTCTTTGTTCGGTTTTGGTATCAGTGTAATGTTGGCTTCATAGAACGTGTTAGGTATTATACCTTCCTTCTCAATTTTTTGGAAGAGTTTGTGAAGGATAGGCACCAATTCGTCTCTGAATGTTTTGTAGAATTCATTTGTAAATGCATCAAGTCCTGGGCTTTTGTTTTTGGGGAGGTTTTTGATTACCATTTCAATTTCGCTAGTTGTAATTGGTCTGTTTAGGTGTTCTATTTCTTCTTTATCAAGCTTTGGGTGATTGTAGAGTTGAGGGAATTTGTCCATCTCCTCTAGATTGTTGAACTTGTTTCCATATAACTGTTCATAGTAGTTAGTAATTATTCTTTTGATTTCTGCTGTTTCCGTTGTGATTTCTCCTCTTTCATTTATGATCCTGTTTATTTGTGCTTTCTCCCTTTCTTCCCTTGTGAGCCTGGCTAGGGGTTTATCTATTTTATTGATTTTTTCAAAGAACCAGCTCTTGGTTTCATTGATCTTTTGGATTGTTTTTTTAGTTTCAATTTCATTTATTTCTGCTTTGGTTTTTATTATTTCTTTTCTTCTAATGGTTTTGGGGTTTTTTTGTTGTTCTTTTTCTAGATCTTTGAGCTTCGAGATTAGGTTCTTTCTTTGAGTTCTTTCTTGTTTCTTGATGTGAGCATCTATTGCTATATATTTTCTTCTTATTACTGCTTTTGCTGCATCCCATACATTTAGGAAATTGGTGTCCTCCTTGTCATTCAATTCAAAGAATTTTTTAATTTCTTCTTTGATCTCCTCATTAGTCCAGTGGACTTCCAGTAGTATGGGTTTCAATCTCCATGAGGTAGGAGAGTACCTTGCCTTCTTTTTATGGTTTATTTCTAGTTTGATGCCTTCATAGTCAGAAAAGATGGTTGGTATGATTTCAATCTTGGTGTATCTGTTGATGTTTGTCTTGTGCCCCAGTATGTGATCGATCCTGGAGAATGATCCGTTTGCGCTTGAGAAAAACGTATACTCAGATTTTTGGGGGTTTAGTGTTCTATAGATGTCTGTTAAGCCCAAGTGCTCTAGATCCTTATTTAGAGCTTTAGTGCCTTTACTTATTTTTTGTCTTGTTGATCTATCCATTGTTGATAGTGGTGTGTTGAAGTCTCCCACTACGTATGTGTTTTCTCTGATGTCTGTTTTCAGAGATGCCAATAGTTGTCTGATATATTTTGGTGCTCCTTCGTTTGGTGAATATATGTTAATGAGTGTTATTTCTTCTTGAAGTATTGTCCCCTTGATCATAATGTAATGACCACTGGGGTCTCTTTTTATCTTTTTGAGTTTGAAATCTGTTTTATCTGATATGAGTATAGCTGCTCCTGTCTTCTGTTTTGGTCCATTTGCTTGTAGAATTGTTTTCCATCCTTTAACTTTGAGTCTATTTTTATCTTTTGCAGCTAAATGTGTTTCCTAGAGACAGCAAAAGGTTGGGTTTTGTTTCTTAATCCAGCCTGCGACTCTGTGTCTTTTTATTGAAGAGTTTAGTCCATTTACATTTAGAGTTAGTATTGATATGTTAGCATCTGTATTTGCCATTGTGTTTGTCTTTCCTTTGATTTTATTTATTTATTCTTTTAATAACTTTTTTTGGCCTTCTTTTGTTGTTATTCGTCCCTCTGAGGTTCTGGCTTTAGGACTCCTTGTAGTATTTTTTGGAGTGGGGGTTTAGTCGTAATGAAATTCCAGAGTTTCTGTTTGTCTGGGAAGGTCCTTATTCTTTCTTCATAGAGGAAGGAGAGCTTTGCAGGATAGAGTATTCTTGGTTGGCATCTGTTTTCTTGGAGTCTGTTGACTATGTCCCTCCACTCTCTCCTTGCCCGTAGTGTTTCTTCGGAGAAATCTGATGTCAGTCTGATTGGTTTCCCTTTGAATGTTATCTGTTTCTTCCCTCTTGTCAGTTTCATTATTTTTTCCTTGTCTTGGATTCTTGGGAGCTTTACTATTATGTGTCTTGCTGTATTTTTCCTTTCGTCATGGAAGTTTGGTGTTCTTCTTGCTTCTTGTATATCAATTTTCAACTCATTCTTCGCATTTGGGAAGTTCGCTTCAATTATATCCTTGAATATTTTCTCTGTTCCTACATCTCTCTTCTCTCCTTCTGGAATTCCTATAACTCTTATATTTCCTTTCCTCATGGAGTCAGATAGTTCCCGACGTCTTTCTTCGGTCTTTTTCCTTCATACTTCTCCTTCCTTTTCTGTTTTATTTCTTTTTATTTCTGTGTCTTCAAGAGTACTTATTCGTTCTTCCATTTCATCTATTCTGCTTTCATTGCTTTTCCCAGAGTTCTCTAGCACCTCCATTAATTCTTTGATCTCCTGCATTTCTTTTACTTTCCTCTTTAGGGACTCAATTTCATTCCTCTGGTCATTAATTATTTTTCCCTTATCATTGTTTTCCTTTATGACTTCTGTCAGTTTTTCAATCACAGCAATTTTAAATTCTCTGTCTGGAAGGCTCAGAAGTTCTTCCAAGTTACTGTCGTTGCAATCTGGTAGATGGTTTTCTTTTTGCGGTGTGCTTTTTTGCTGAAGAGTTGCTGGGTTGCATGCGGTTTTTCTACTCCCTACTGCCTGTTTTCTAATTTGCCGTATTCCTTGTGACACTGTGTTACTGGTACTGGCCGGCATCTTGGGCGATCTTCCCAGCTCACCTCTGGCTCCTCTGGGGGAATTCTGCTGGTTTCACACAGTCTCCACCAAAGAAAGGTCCCTACTGCAAATGCCGGTTCAGGGGACGTGCTCCCCTGCACGCCAGGTCTGCCCCAGCGGTGGGTGCTGCTCCCCTCTGGGCTGGGACTGCAGGCTAGAAGGCGCCTGGCATGGGCAAGCCTCCTAGCTTACCTCTGGCTCCTCGGGGAGCCTTCTGCTGGTTTCACACAGTCTCCACCAAAGGAAGGTCCCTGCTGCAAAATGGCAACGTGGGAACATGCTCCCCTGCACACCTGGTCTGCCTTTTCTCATTTTTGTTTTGATTATGTGCTCTTGCCTCTGTGCATTTAAGTTTGCTGATTCTCTCCATTGCTTTCATTTGACTGCTCCTTTTTTTTTACATTTTTAAAATATATTGTTTTACATCATTTTTCATTTTTGCACAATGTATGCATTTTCATCTTGGTATAGTCCTGGTAAAACTCCCACCACCCTTGTTTTCATCCAACTCCTTTCTATCCCCCCAACCCCCACCGTAGTGTGTCTCTGGTTTATAGTTGCTTGTTGATTTTGATTTTTACTTTACTATAAACAGTCTTTTTCCTGGTCCCTTATTTAGGTTTTCTAAATTCCTGCTATGAGTGAGACCATTCAGTATTTTTCCTTTTCTTTCTGGCTTATTTCACTGAGCATGATCCCTTCCAGCTCCATGTTGCTGCAAATGGCATGAGTTTATCTTTTTTAATTGCTAAGTAATATTCATTTGACTACTCTTGAGGCATTGTCTTATTTTTAAAATCATTATGTGCTTTTAAAAGCCATTAAATCTATTCATAGCAGTCTTATTTTTCTCTGTTTTTGATTCCTGTATTGATCATCCATTGTTTTTCTTGATTTTACAAACATGGTTATTACCTTACATTAGACAGAATGATTCCACAATTCTGCTGAATTGAGGCTTCTCTCAGGATTTTTTTTTTCTTTAACAGGTGTTGTATGTTTTCTAGTCTCTTCATTTTTAGTTTTTATGGATTGTAATGGGGAGCTGCTTGTCTTGTCTTCTTAGGCTGGCTTTATACCAGGTCTACAAAAAAGCTGGGTATAATCCTAGATTTTTCCCCCCCAGGATGTGTTATTTCTTAAACAAATATTCTCCACCTATTCAAATGAAGAGGGCACTGGTACTGACAGGGGCAATAGGTGGGAACCAGGGCAATAGTGCCCTGAAAGGTTGTCTCCAGTGAGCACTAAGGGCTCAAGCATCCTACAGTGACTAGGTACCAGGGTGTGTAGTGGGGATCCACTGTGACCCCTTCCCTAAGCAAAACCCTCAATAAAAATATCCTGAAAAATCTTGTGCCAACCTGAAACTCTTGAGTTGTGTTTGAGCAATGGATATAGCCCCAGAAGGAGGTCATAGTTCAGACTGTGTCACAGCCAGGGGAATTGATCTCTTTGCCTTTCCAGTAAGGATCCTTACCCAGGGAGGCTTGTCCCTATTTTTTAAGATCCAAACTCTCATTAATAAGAATATTTGATCATAATCCTGCCTTTAGCCCTGGGTAGAGGGTAAATCAGTTCTTCACACACCATAGCCACAGGTCACAGATAATAATCGCCTCTAAAGTGGGCACAGGTGCTCGAATCTGGTCCTTCCTGCCAGTTTGGTCTCTTACTGTTCCTGTTTGAGAGCCACAGGCTGGAGCCAAAAATCACCACCTGCATCCTTAGTCCTATGGTTGTCCAGTGGTGCACCTGCCCTGTGTATCGACTCTGAATCCCCTTCTGTAGTAAGAGCCCAGGTTTGCAAGTCCCAATGTAGGCATGTGCTTTTGAGTTAACTACAGCAGAGAGACTGTGCTGCAGCCCCACTCTGTCTCATGGGTTGTGCTGCCTCAGTAGCTCTCCAAACAGAGTTTAAATACAGTTTTACTTACTGCTCTCTGCCATGCCATTACTCTTTACCATATCACAGTCATCTGTTCTGCATTCGGGGGTCACTGTCTTTTTTAGGTGTAATTTCATTGCAAATATGTTGAGGAGGTGAGCCAGCACTTTTACTCTGTCCCATCTTGCTGGACTCCTTTATTTTCTCAGCTTACTCATGCCTAATATTTAGTTTATCTCATCCAGTAAGTTTCTTTAAAGTTCTACAACGATGATTTTATTTTTAAAACTTCCTTTACAAATCCATCCCATAATTTTTTATTCTGATTTTTGTGATTCTATCTTTCCTCTGTTGTTTTCTATATTCTGTATATGAAATTTCAATACCTGAAGCCCTGGGGTCTAAAACTGTTACTCATTTCTGCTCTCACTCATGGAGAATTTTTTCCTTATGTGTGTGGTAATCATTGATTTTAAGCTTATATTTAGACCTTTAATGTATAGAAAACTTGAGAATATAAACTAAAGATTCCTTTCTCCAAGGATATTTGTGACTCTGCAAAAACTCAAGGGATCACTTTTGGCCCCTTCAAAAGTCCCCAATTTAATCCTGAATCTCAAGGTCTCTTTTCATATCTCCAACTACTGTACCACCTCAATGTGTGTGTGTGTGTGTGTGTGTGTGTGTGTACCCCTTTACCTGAACAAAGGCCTTGTGTGTATGCTGTCTGGTTTATTGTTCTCTACTCTGGTTTCAATGCACTATTGTTTTTGCTACACCTTTCCACTCCTAGTGGAGGTTTTTCTCACATCCTGCCAGCTCAGAAAATGTCTCATTGTTCAGAGTAGAAGGACCCTCAGAGAGGAGCTACCACATTGTCCTAAAGTGCAAGTGATTAATATATTTCTGTATCTCCACTTCCCTCGCTGGTTACATTGTGGGATGCCACATTGTGTGTGTGTGTGTGTGATAATTTTTATTATTGTCCAGCAAATATTTACTAATTTACTCTCCTCTCCTTCCCCATAGACTTGGCTATAGGACTTTGACTTTGACTTTGGCCAATGGGTTGTAATTTAAAGTAATAGTTTCCCAATTCAAAGAAGACATTTTTTTTTAAACACTGGAATTATGCCAGTACTTTTTAAAAATATTTTTAAAGGTTTATTTGTTTATGCATACCAGAACTGGGGTACAGGCCAGAGGTGTGGGGGGTGGTGAGAGAATTCACCAGAGACAGAGTGGGGAACAGAACAGGCAGATCTGCCAAAATACACTGCTGAGGGGAGCAGCGGGTGAGACAGGAGAGGTCTGCTGCGCCATGGGGGTATCTCCCTGGCTGGCCAGGGATTGAACATGTGCTGCAGAAGCTGTGGATAGCTTCACAATGCTATGCTTAACCCCTTGTGCCACCAGGGAGGCCCTCTGCCAGTGCTTTTGAACTCCTACTTATTTCCCTAGGAAGAATATATCCAAGGCTGCCATTGCTTCTCCATCCTGAGTCTTAGATAAAAGACACACAAGGTAATGTTAAATCCTATGACCTAGAGTAGAGCCATAACAGCTAACCCATGGCTCTGGAGCAAGAAAAATAATTATTTATTGTGAACCTTTGAAATTTGGGGGTAATTTGTTATGCAACATTATTATAGAGAAGATAATGCAATATATGTGTGATTTGAAATAGTATTTTGCTTTGTATGTGTGGAAGATGATGTTGGTGGGGTCAAAGATAGTGTTTGTTCAAGGAGAGGCCTCTTCTTTTGTTCTATGAGGGGCCATTGTTATAAGCCCTTTCTAATCAAACGTGAGGTAAGAAGATGCATATTTGTTAATCTATTTAGCACTGAAAAGTGTTGTCTTTAGTAGAGACAAAAGACCATCTTCTGAAGACTTCAGTGATGAAGAATGAAATTGGCCTTTTGTGGGCCTCCCTGGTGGCTAGGGGTTAAGTCTCAGCGCTACCACCTTGATGGCCCATTGTGATGGCCTGAGTTCCATCTCCAGCCAGGGGGCTAACCCACATGGCGCAACAGACCTTCTCCTGTTTGGCCTGCTGCTCCCCTCAGCAGTGTATTTCAGTGGATCCACCTATTCTGCTCCCCACTCTGTCTCTGGTGAATCCTCTCACCCCCTGCACCTCTAGACTATACCCCAGTTCTTCTACACAAAAATAAATAAATAAAAACATTTAAAAATAATAAGAAAAAAAATTGGCCTTTTGTTTCCTGGGACTTGGGACAAAGTGAAGGGATCCCAGTTTCAGGCAACAGGGTGCGTGTGTAATCAGAGAGAGGAAGAGGACAGAATCCTATGTGAAGGACCATGGCCCAGTCAACCACAGGAACAGTAGCACCTAATATCCTAATATTCCCTTTTAAGTCTTCCTTTCCTGTGTTGCAATTTCATATCTCTCATTCAGAAAGATCTGCAAGCATTTTTATTTAGTTGTATTAGCCCTTTTTGTCTTCTTCTTCTTCTTCTTCTTCTTTTTTTTTTTTTGCTGTTGCTTTGGCATTGCTTTGGGTTCACTCTTTAGGACAATATATTCCTGGCAGAGATGCTGCGTGATGGAGAAACAAGACAGAGAGAAACCCTATTCAAGGAGGACCAAGTGATCATTAGGATGTGTTTGCAGAACTTGGCAGCACTCCTGGGAATTCTTCGAAATACAGAGAACAAGAAAATAATGGAAGACCAGGCTTCTTAGCAGATTCAAATTAGATCTTGGAAACTGTCAATATTAAAAGATGAAGACAGAGAATAAATAAAGATGCTTGCTTACTTATCTTTTAATGTTTTTAAAGTTTATTATTTGCTTAAAGATGACATATAGGATGTATATAGTTTGATGAATTTCTATAAAGAATGTACCTTGGAAACAAGCATCAGATCAACAAAGGGGACATTCCCAAGAACATCCTCAGAAGTCCTTTTGTCCCTCCTATTCACTACCCACCCAAGGGTTATCATTATTCTGACCTCTAATTGCACAGATTAATCTTGTTTACTTTTGTACTTGATATAAACGGAATTATACAACATGTGTTCTCTTGTGTTGGCTTCATACACTCAAGATTGTAATTGTGAGCTTCACCTCGGTAGTCACATAAAGTGTGGTCCTTGGATACTCATTGCTGCATTCACTTTATAAGAATATAGTGCAGCGGCTTTCCTGATGGTGCAAGGGGTTAAGACGCAGTACTATGAAGTTATCCTCAGCCTCTGCAGCACGAGTTCAATCCCAGGCCAGGGAGGTGACCCACATGGAGCAGCAGACCTCTCCTGACTTGCCTGCTGCTCGCTCAGCAGTGTATTTCAGTCAATCTGCCTGTTCTGCTCCCCATTCTGTGTCTGGTGAATCCTCTCACCCCTGTATCTCTGGCCTGTACCTAAGCTCTTGTATGCATAAATAAATAAATCTTTTAAAAAATGAATATGGTGCATATAGCTTTAATGGGCAATCTAGTCTATGTATTTTGTTGAAAATACATGTTAGTATATTTGGGTATGCACTTGGGTATATAACTAGGAGTGGAATAGCAGGATTTACACAATTTAAAAGTTTTTCAATCTATTTCCAAGAGGGATTACTAACTTATTATAATAGAAATGTCACAGATACAATAAAATTCAAAATTAAACTGGTTCAGCACCTATGGAAAATGGTATGGAGATTTTTCAATATATTAAAAATAGATATATGATCCAGCAATTCTACTTCTAGGTATTACCCAAAGAATGCAAAAATTCTAATTTGAAGGGCTATATGCACTTTTACACTGCACATTTGCCAAGTTATGGAAACAACCTAAGTGCCCAACAACAGATGAGTGGATAGAGTAGTTATGGTAAATTTACACCATGGAATATTACATTATAAAAAATGATGAAATTTTGCCATTTGCAACAACATGGATAGAACTGGAAGGAATTATACTAAGCAAAATAAATTATTGGGAGAAAGAAAAATATTGAATGATTTCACTTATATGTGGAACATAAAAGACATAGCAAAGGAACAGACAAAAACAAACCAAAACTAAAAACAAACCAAAACTAAAAACAAAGTAAAACATTTTTTAACGCTACATTAAAATTTATTTCTGTATTAACCAGTGATTTTCACTGGTAACTTTCAGTGACAGGGGAGAAGTCTATTATATATGCTTTTTATACACACATATAACAGTATATAATCTGTAATAATATGATATATAACAACATATATAACAATATCTATTTTGAGAGTTTATATTTGTGCCAAATAAATTATCACCCAGTAAACACAGAACAATTTCAATTATATTTTATTCTATAAATAATACAATAATAATTCTATATTTGCCATAACATCCTTGAACCAATTTCAATTTCCTGGTTTTGAGAGTGTATTCTGGTTATGTAAGATGCTTATTTTTGTAATTTGTTATGTCTTAAAATATTTCCCAAAAAGTTTTAAATTAAAAAATAATATTTTAATTACCCATAACTTTTTACCTAGCAGAACTTGTCTTAATATTGCGTATTTCTCTCTACCTTTTGTCCCTATGAAGTAAATGCAGTTTGGTAACCTATGTGTTTCTATCACCTAACATATCAGAAATAGTTCCTCAAGTTTTCACACCAATCTATTCTAATGATTGCACCAAGTTTAATTCATCCTAACCATTAAATGTTTAAGTTGCTTCTAACTTTCAGTCCAAGATAAACCAGAATTACACTGCAGTTACCACAGCCATGCTGGAGAGCAGCCAGACAGGACGAGCCTGCGGTCCCCCATGCCACCACTGCAGGAGCATGTAGTGACTGAGCCACCTGTCCTACCAAATACTCATCAGGTAAAACCATTGCAAGTTTTAATGTATCAGTTTAAAAATTCTGTACCCAAGGAACTGTTCTGTGTGCAACAAACTCCCTAATCCATTAAAGTTAGAGAATCTAGAATTTCACACAGATAATGCTTATCAAATCACCATGAGCCAAGCCCTCTGGTCGATCAGTTCCACTCAATTCTACATGTTCATCCAGCAGACATCATCACCCCCCACTTCTTAATGTAACAAACATGCGTGAAGTTTTCCCCAGCAGAAATGTTGGTAAGAACAATGAGAGTGTCCAATGACAGGACACCGATTAGGTAAATGGTGGCAGGTCCTTAAAATGCACTATTATATTATTTTAAAAAAGAATGAGGAGGCTCCCATGTAAGGAATTTGTAATTATGTTTCACAAACATAAAATACCTATATAAGACACTGATAGCAGTGGTCACCAGTGGGGAAGAGAACATGGAGTCTGAGGAAAAGGATAAGAGGGAAGAATGTTCACTGAGTATATTTTGATAAATTATCCCCTTTGTTTTATGAGGTAGGGGGTATTTTCTCTTAAGAAAAACCTAAATATCCATGAACAAGAGAATGGCCATATTTGGTATATTCCTACTATGGAATACTACACAATTAAAAAGAACAGACTACTGATGTAAATAACAACTTGGATGAATCTCAAAATTAATACAGAGAACTGGGGGGCAGGGAGAGAGGACCCAGGGCAGAAGAAAGAACCAAACCAAGGAATGTATCTCTGCTCAGTCCCTGGGGTTGCTAGGAGCAGCATATCCAGCAATCTATCTCCTAAATAGGAGTGAGATGTTGAAAGAATGACTAATTTGAAAGTAGTAGACTGATAAAGCTATTATAGAAGGACTTGGCTTCACAAATATGTCCAATGGTAATGGCAGGGACATTATTTATCAAGTGGTCAGAAAGAAAAAGGAATTTTCATGCATTTACCATTTATCACCATTGGAAATTCTCAGTGACACTGATTGTTAGAGGTATTGGCTCTGCCAGGGCAGGGACAGGACTCTTACATGCTGCACCAAGCCCATATTTGCCAGGGACTAAAAGAGGTGCCATGAGTTAATTTTCTCCTTCAGAGGCTCAGAAACAATATTGAAGCATAGCAATAATGGGAATGACTGAAAATTCCTAATGACCATAGCTTATATCAGAAAAAAGTTAATTTTTCTCCCTCACAAAATAAATCTAGAGGCAGTTAGTCCAAAGACAGTGGGGCAACTCCACAGAGGCATCAGGAATCCAGGATCTCAAGTTTCCTGTTCTACTATCTCTATAGTGACTTCTGTTCTCAAGATCCAAGATGGTGGCTGAAGGCCTAGCAATCAAATCTACTTTCCAGAGTAGCTGAGAAAGTTAGGAACAAAGAATCAAGTCCCTCTGCTCTTAAAGGAGCATCACGTGACACTTAAACTTTCTAGTCACTGGCCAAAACCCAGTCACAAGGCCACACCCAGTTGGGAAGTTGGGAAATATAGTCTCTTAGTGGACCACATGTTTGTCCTAAATAAACTAAGCCTTTATTATAAAGGAGAAAGGAAAGAAGAGATTTGTGGTAGGTAAACAGCAGTGTTCGGCAGAAGCCAACATATATGAAGAGTTTATAATAATTTCTTCCATGATACATATTTTTATCTATTGATAGTTACTGTTAAAAAAACTCTTTGTGGGGCCTCCCCGGTGGCGCAGCGGTTGAGTGCTGGGTTGCGAAGCTGCCCACAGCCTCTGCAGCACCGGTTCGATCCCCGGCTGCTCCCAGGCCACCAGAGGAGGGTCCCACATGGCGCGCAGACCTCTCCTGCCACCCGCTGCTCCCCTCAGCAGTGTCCTTCGGTCCTTCTGCCTGCTCTGCTCCCCGCTCTGGCTCTGGTGAATTCTCTCACCCTCCCGCGCTTCTCACTGTACCCAGTGCTTGTATAAATAAATAAATAAATAAATCTTTAAAAAAAGAAAGAAAGAAAGAAAGAAAGAAACTTAAAAAAAAAAAATCTCTTTGTGGCTGAACATATTTGGAAAATACAATCATAATTGCTTTGCACTTGTACCAAGTCTGTAGAGTCGGAGATAGGCAATTTTTTTGACAACAGTATCGGACAAATAATCTCTAGGTCTTTATGTTAACATTTACAAAAGTTTAAAGACCAAGTGATGCAGAGAAATATTCAATTTCTCTATGAATTTTGGATAATTCTGTTTGTGTAAAAGAAGACAGGCTTTCCATTTACCTCAGGTAAGCTGAGGGAGTAAAGGTAAAGAGCAAATGAGGAAGGCTTAATTTTCATTATTTTCCTATAATTTGAAAGAAATTTTTACCATCTACTTATATCCTCTTTTCAGAAAAAAAAATCCT